>NW_026578007.1:14672907-15318877 GCF_029603195.1 Condylostylus longicornis
GAAGAGGCAAACTTTCTTTTTTATCGAGGTTTTATTTCATTTTTAAGGTTTTTTATAACCAAATTTTGTTTTTCCCCTAACAACAACAACAATAACAAGGAAAAGAAAAAAAAATCCCTGTGATAGAGAACATATTTAAAAATTTAAAAACATTAATTCAGGCATGATGATGATTTTTTTAACATGAAAACGATTCTATTGGGATGAATAATAAAAGAATTCTGGGTATATTGATTCCCTTTTTCTTTTTTATTTCGTTTCTGTGTATTAGAATTTAAATTTTTGAAAATGACTTTTTAACTCTTCCGTATTTTCTTATTTTACGTGCTAATTTTACTCTGATTAAACTTGTTAAAGTTTCTAAATTTTTGTTTTTTTGTTTTTTTCTGGTAAAAAGAACCCATTTTAATAGGAAAACCGATTAGATGTGAAAAAATGAAATGGAAAAATGAGAGAGAAAAGTGTATTGAAATAAAAATTATTTAAGTGGAAATCGCCTAGCTCTATTATTATTATATAATTATTATTATCGATATTTTTGAAAGGAAAATAAGGAATAATATGCATAGGAGAGGGATTTATAATGGCTATGTAAAACAATAAGGTTTCTATATAATTTAGTTAAAAATTTTCATTGGTTTTTGGGGTAAAATTTAAGTTTTTTCTTGACTTGCAGTTTTCATTAATGAAAAATTAGCTTGAATTCAGGATATAATTTTGTAAATAGCGTAATATTCGCTATAGGGTTTGATAAATCCCAGTTTATGAATTTGACGAATAACATTTATAATTTAAGAAATAATATAAGAGAATTATTAGAGAGAACGAAGTGATTTTAAGAAATTACTTAAAAATTATAGAAATTGTATAACAAAATGTCATTAAGAATAATATTATCATTTTTACAATTTAATTCTTCTTTTACGTTAAGTAAGAACGCTTAATATTTAGAACAGATAGATTTACACTAATAATTTTAGATTTTTGTTTATTTAGAATTTTGAGCCTGAATTCATTTCATCTGCTTTCATCGCAACTATTTCTAAATAATTCTCTTTTTTCTCCATAACTCTCATATTATTTAAAATAACTTCTATTCTATGTTTACGACTTTTATTTATCGACTGAGTGAGAATTATGAAATTGAGTATAAAACAGTTTAACAATATCCAAGTGAGAAGAATATGTATTTTCCAATTTATGTTTCTCAGTTTCTCACTTCTTTTTGATAATTTGAATGAATACATATGCTTTATATGAAAGTGAGATTTTTTGTGATAATATTCAGGGTCTGATGCTGATCGTCTTTGTCGCTATTTAACTAAACAAGTGAGAAGAAAGTGAATAACTATCATGTATTTTCGAGTGAGAATAATTTCATAATGTAATTTTCGAGTTAGAAGGATTAGTCGGTATTGCGTATCTAAAATATATACAAAACTTATTCAGTTTGTTTTTGAAAATAACACTTTTAGTCGATAATTTGAGAAAAATGCAAAAATCCAATCGAAAATACGAGTCATCTTATTTGAAAAAAATGAAATATCAATCAGAAAAACAGGGAAATTTTGTAATTTAAAAGTAAGTAGAAATGTGAGTAAAAACGTGAGAGACACTATTACCCTGTTAAAATAAACAAAGACAAAATACGAGAAATTTAATCTTACATGTAAATGAGAGAGAATTCTTATGTTAAGAAAATCAAATTAAATTCTTAAATTCGATAATCTTTTCATCTCATCAAAATGATGAGTAAAAAAGTGATTGACACAATGATAATATAGTTGACAATACCAAAGTATAATTATTATTGATAAAGTTATCAGTGCTGTTGAAATTTTCGCTCTTAAGAGGAAGAGAAGACCCATTATTTCATTCATCAGAGATTTTTAAAACAAATTTGCAATTTCTTTAAATCTTTTCAATAAATTTCTACAATATAAAAACTTATTACAAAATAACATTTTCTTGCGGGAATTATACGTATATAACGGATATTACAAAATTGAATAGTAATAATAATAATAATTCTCATTTTCATAAAACCACATATTTGAAATGTTAGTAAAAATTTCCCTTATATACATAAGAGATAACACTCCATTTATTGCTTAATTGTCTTTCTTTAAATGACATAATAATTAAATATTTTCATATTATATTGTGTAATACGAGTATAACACTTTTCGAAACAATATACTTAAATACATAAATTTAAATACCGTTTGTATTGTTATTATTATAAAATGCTGTTAGCTATAGCAGTAATTTTCAAAGTATTATAGAGAATCAGAGGCAATAATGATGAAATGAAAAACAAAACATGAAGTAAGCGAAATTCTTACGGTTTCATATCCCATACTTTTTTTAGCACTTTTCCAAAAAATTTTTTGAAAAAAGTGCTTATTAGTTTCACTCTGTCCGTCCGTCCGTCCGTCCGTCCGTCCGTCCGTCCGTCCGTCCGTCCGTCCGTCCGTCCGTCCGTCCGTCTGTCCGTGTGTCTGTTTACAAAACTTCTACACCCTTGAAGATAGAAAGCTGAAATTTTATATATACATAGATCTTTACTAGAAACTTATTTTCGTAGAACAAAATTTTTACCTATCTCCCCCCCTCTAGAAGTTATACCCCCCCAAAACCCTAAAAGTGGCCTTTTTTAAATATTTGTTGCAATGAAACCATAAGCATTTTTGAAATTTCGCAAATGCAGAAAGGCAGCGGCTTGCTTCCCCTAGCGCGGTATACTATAGCTTAACTTTATAAAAACAAAATGGCCGTTCAAATTTACCGTTATATAAAGTCCTTTTTTTCCAAATTTTTGATGTCGTTTTTAGACATTAACAAATAGTTCATTTCGTTAGAAGAAAATTTTTTTTCCATCTCCACCCCCTCTGAAGTTATCACCTCTTGAAAATCGTAAAATTTGAATTTTTGACACCCTATATTTCCGAAACCGCAAGCTTTTCCAAATTTTTATAAACTCAAAAAGCTAACGGTAAATTCCATGACACTAAAAAATATAATTATTTTTCTTAACTCACACAATTAACCCTTAAAATCGAGCATTATATTAACCCCTTTTTATGTTAATTTTTGCTTTATTTCAAAGACTGCATATACGAGTATGCGTCATTCTAAATATATGCAATCCTAGTAATAGTTTTGTATATGAATGAAAATAATTTTTATAGTGTGATAGGTATACATAGACTGTATTTAAAAGCAGAATTTTCACTTGTTGAAGGGAAAAGTGCTACAATACAAACCATTGGTTTGACCCAACTTTATTTTTATATAGCTCTAGATGTGGTTAGCAATTAATGAAAAGAAAATTATTTAATTCTTCATTTGAATCATCAACATTTTTATTTTCCATATTACTTTATTTGAAATGTGAATTGAAAATTTCATTCATTTTACAAGAATGCATCATTTTGTCTGGTTTTTTTTGTTTTGCTATTCGCAATTGTTTTATCCCTTCTTCTATTTCATCATCATTATTATTACTATTATTGTTTATGAGCTTCTCAAAACCAATGTTAATTGCTACATTGCATATTAAATGTTTTACATAATATTCTTTTATAATATAGGTCTATGTATAGCGTATGCACTTCGCCGTCTGCTGCCTATATTTAAGAAAATTTTCCCACAATAAATTGAAATCACTTGTCAGTCGTCAGGTTTACTTTGTGTCATTTATTTATTTCTGTTTTTTTCTTTTCATTTTTTTAAGTATAGCAATGGTACTTGTATTTCATATTTTACTTATATTCGCGTTTATTTATGGTTATTATTATAAAATAAAGCAATTATATTCATTTCAATCATCATCAGCATCGTCATCTTATATTGAACATGGATTTTTAGCGTTGTTGATATACCAATATACCAACTGCTGGTACATAATATTAATGTATGGAATCTATTAAATAAATTTGATATGAGTATGTCGCGTGTATATTGAAGAGAAGTAAAATTATTTTACATCTTTTTGCAATATTGTGTGATGCAGCTATCATTTAAGAGGAATAAAAGAAATTTGATAACTAGTTTTAGAAATTTGATCTGGAATACCATTGATTAGGTAATTGAAAAATATTTTCGATCAAAGAAATGTTGCAGTTATAAAGTACGAGTAGCTTCATAATTTTTATAGCAAAAACTTAGGATTTTAAAATCTAACTCTTTTAGGACTTAAAATTGGATTCAAATTCTGTGAATTGTTTATTATAAGTCGGTAATTCAAATATTAATTGAACAATAAATTCAGAATTCATAAATATTATTCGTTTCACCACATTTTTAAAGTTTTGTATGCTATAACTGGAATTAAAGGTATAGAAGGTGAAAATATCGTTCTAGGCAAATAATAAAAGTAAGACAGTTTTTTTTACAAATTTTTTCTCCTTTTCTTGTAGATTTTCAAACGCAAGCACATACGAAATTAGTAGTATATCTTAAAAGTAAGCTGAAAATATATTTTTAGAACTTATTTTAAGAATATATTCTAAGGTTTAGAGTACTCTCAATGGCTGCAATAAAAATCTCACGAATTTTTCACGAAATTAGTCCCAAAGCATATGTTAACAATATAATATGTTATTCAGTTATAATTCGTAATATTCGATCTAAATCACTTGGTAACGTGTATTCCATGATTTACCACGATTTAAACCTTATTTAGTGAAAAAATTCTAATAAAACTGTAATTTATTAAAAATTTGTGATTAATCGAAAATTTTACATTTGTCTAAGTAAACTAATATAATATTAGTTTTAATTTATTTTAATTTGTCTTTATATAATTTTGGGCATTGTAGTAATGAGGCAGCTCGTGCACTGGTGAGAGTGGGGGCAAACACACTTCTTTTTGGACCGGAAACCTTCTGCGGTATCGGTCCACACATTATCTGTTGAGAAGTGAAAAAAGAATCTGATAGGAGGCGAACGAGGCGCTAGAGAAGTCTTAGAAGAAGGGGCTGTGGCAATTTAATAAGATTATAAGTATGAACAAGAATCATGCTAGAAGGGCAGATTAGCAGGCTGAGTTTGCAAAGTGAAGACACTTGCAGATTCTGTGTGAAAGAAGGTGAGACTCCAATACACCTTCTGGGAGAGTGTATTACTGTTACTCGCAGTAGAAGGGAAATATTGGGGGACTTTGCCTTCACGGCGGTGGGGTTGCAGTCTACTGCTCCTCACAAATTGCTCGAATACATTAGGGCGATGGATCTCGAGTAGGTATGGTCATTCCGCTATAGTGTTGGAGGTACTATAGATCCTTATGCGTGGTCGTGGTGCAGTCTATAATCCGCAATATACAATATAATTTAAATACGTATAGATCACCTGTTTAACTATAGAGCTTTTTTAGATTAAATGTGAAAATTTTTTTTTTAGTAATTTAATATAATTTGTCACAATATGTTTTTGTTACAATATTAATTATTTTAGTAAATTGTGGTTAAATGTTGGTAGACTACAATAGAGCTACTAGCTGATATCAATTTAATAAATGAAATTTTTAAATTAAAACGTAAAAGGTTATAATTTCATAAGGCAAAAAAAAATTAATTTATTTTAAATTATTTAATGTGGCAGAGTCTTTTTTTTTTTTGTTATTTTTTATAATTAATTTACATATACCTAACAATATTTAATATTTTGCCAATAATTTCAAATTTAAATGGTGTAACCATAAATTTAATAAAAATGTAATGTGGGCTTTTACAATAATTACCACGATTTTTAAATTAATTTTCTGTAGGTGTCCAATTTTCTAGGTAAAAATTACAGCATAGTCTTTTACAATTTAAAATCAGTAAATTTAAGTATTTGATTTTGATAATTAAATATTAAAGAGAGAATCAAATAAACTGAATTGCAGGGAATTCAATGACTATCATCATGCTCGGTTAGGCTGGATGCAACATTATTGAAAAACATGCCTATATTATAATCGTAGTTGAATTCGATACTTAGGCATAGTTTATTTAAAATATTTCTTCATATTGAAGACTGATATTAGAGTGAATATTTGTAATCATTGGAAATTTCCTCTTCACGGTCTGTGTATGGTAATTTTCATAATTGTCAACGATTTGACGATGATGTGTTGATGATTTTTGTCATTGATGTCAGAATCGTCGATTGTTGTAATTATTTGCATACGTCACTGATCACTATGAGAATCGAAGTGAAGCTGTTCAACTCCACACCTGATTTTCGCCAATAAAAAACAAAGAAAACAAAGTGACAGTAAACACAAACATTTTTAGCGATTTAAAATATTTTTATATCTTGCAGCAAAAAAAAAAAATGCGGCGTTGCTTTGAATCTTGCAATTTTTTGCGTTAGTAGCAGATTATAAAATTATAATTGAGGCGTCGAAATGATCATAAAAAGTTATTTTTGACAAGCGTCAAATTGATGACAACTATGTAAAGGAACCTATATTGAAAATTTGCTCAAGTTAAAAAGTAATGCCTTTTTTTTTGGTATATTTGAAGAAAAAACTGAAACATTACAGTGCCTATTGTGTGATTGTGAAGTAATACGTCTGCTCAGGCTCATACTTTTCTTGAGGAACTTTATCAAACTTCGGCCTTAGTTTAAGAAAAGCACATTGTTGAAGTTTAACAGTGCTCTATGGGTTAAAGTCATGTATTTGAAAAAGCCTCAGGCTGAACTGGGTATGGCTAATAAGGGTCTGTAGCTTTCCCGTCAGGAAGTAGCCAAGAATATCAAATTCAACAAAAATATTCTAATATTTTTACTATAGTCAATTTTGCAATTACAATTTAATAAGATTATCGAAAATTTTTTAAGGTCATATCAGATTTTATTTAGGAATTTCTTACGTCATATCAGATTTTATTTAGGAAAAAATTTTCCAATTTTCTAATTTCAGCTTTAAAAAATTTATTATTTACTTTTATATTTTTCCATATATGATTCTAATGATTAAATGAAATTAATCGAAAAAGATCGAAAAATTTTAAAATTCTTTTTTCTTTTAATCCCCAATACTTATCTATTTTTTGTTTCTATATTGCTAGATAAATAAATAAAATAACAAAAAAATAAAATTGGTATTGAATTGGAAAAGATTTCCTTTTTTTTTTTGTTTCTTCTAGTCTTTCTTTTAATAATTGTACATTTCACATCACATTCTTAACGACATTTTATACATATGTTTATAAACATAATATGAATGTAATTGTATGTATAGAGATTAAAAGGAAATCCCTTAGAGCTATTTTATTTTTCTATATCTTTTTGCTTAACATTCAGATTTTCTGCATACACAAAGTATGTACCCAAAATTTGTGCATATATGAAATATGTGTGTATATTTTCATATCCATATACAAATTTTCTTATGTTTCCCTTTATGATTTTTTTTTCTGCTTTTAATAACAATTTGAAAAACTTCTTTGGAATTTTTATTGAACCCATTAACATTTATTTGAAAACGTTTTTATTTTCATTTTTTTTTTTTATAAGAATGTTCGATTTTGTCTACAAGCAATTTGTAATAGTATGCGCAGTACCCTAAGTATTAAGGCTATACTTTGTATAATAGGTACCTATATAATATATTTACTTGTATGCTGTACTCAGAAAGTACATATACCTCTATATATATAAATATGTCAAATAAATCCATTAAATTTAGTATATGCAATATGCTTGTATGAATTAGGCATACAAGACACGTTCTAATGTTTCGTAAAAACAAAGTCTATACCATTTGAAATTTTTTAAACCAAAAATAAAAAAAAAAAACATATAGACAATCATATTTGGTATGAATTAATTTGTTTTTTTTTTTCAAATCTATTTGCATCACATATTGTGTGTACTTATAGACATACAGAAGACAAGAAAATTCACATATATTAGAGAGTACGAAATGTGATCGAAAAAAAAATCTTGGTTTCTAAAATAACACATTTCCAATTGAAATTTAATAATTGAATTTGTAGAGCTTGTATGAGGTATAAATAATGCAAATAATGTTTTGAAATAATTTAATTAATAACCATATAATTTTGCATAATTTTAGGGGAACCAAAAAAATAATCAAATTTTTAAAAAATTTGTGCTGGTATCAGAATTACGTTCTATAATGCTAACTAATATAGTTAAAATTTAAGAATATATATATATATATATACAATGAAATTTTGTGGATTAATGTCTCATGAGATCTTGTGCTTGTATAGAAATTTGAAGGAGCATATAACATCTAAATAATTGGAGACTAATAAATAATAAGTTAAAAGTAATATTGTAAAGAAATTTCGTGCTAGTATAATAAAATATTTAATAGATGTCTCATACGGGTTGCCGTGAGGGTGAAAACATTTATCGAAATTCTCCGGTAAAAGCATAATTTGAGCGAAAAATTTATGAGTTTGACATTCGTTCATGAATTTTTATAATACAAGAACAAATTCTCAAACTTTCATGTATTTACTATTACTAACAAATAAATTTTGATTTGGAGAGAAATATCCCTTACGACTTTTCTGCACAAATGGACTGAGATATGTTTGTGCTGAAAAAAAAAACGCGTACAGAACATTTATAATAAACAGATCGACAGACAGAATGAAACGAATAGTAAAACATTATCAAAATATTTTCATGAAAAATGCAAAGCTTGTATAACAATTTGATTTTTAATTGCGACAATTATTATTATACTTAAAGGTATTTTTTTTTTGATTTTTTATTTTCGTCAAAATTATTATTGCCATACAATTTCAAATTTTCCCTGTTCTTGAATGGAGCGCATGTTGTATTTTATAAACATTTCGCATACATTATGAGAAAAATGAATTATCCCGGTTAATATTCAGCCAATTAAGACTCATTTAGAAAAAAGTTTTAATTGAAAATTAGAAATTGTTATGTGAAAACAAAAAATAATATGTTGTTGCCTTAATTTCAGTTATTCAAAAATTTCTCCTTTGTAAAGATTGTATTTTCTAATCATAATACAATATTGCAAATTTTTAGGGACGAATATTATTTTTAATGAATTTTTAATCACGTAATAGCAAATTAATTAAATAAATTGTGGAAATAAATTTTGATATTTGGTGTTAGATTATTAGATCAATTGAGTTTATATGCTGATTGGTATAGATTAGTAGTTGATCAGACTAAGGGACCTTAAATTCAATTATTTTTCAATGATGCATTCAAATTTATTTAAATGTATTTAAATTTATCTAAAAATTTTCAAAGAATTTATTTTTTAAATGATTGTAGTATCTGATCCAAAAGTGTTGTGTGTCTTACAACCCAAATTTTCTAGCGCACACTTCACACTGCGGTTATATTCAATACAGTCAAAGTTATAGCCTATTTTCAATTAAGTCAACCAATTTTGCCTCTAATTGGTTCTATATCTCACTGCTAGGAGACTGATTTGAGAATCTATACAAATATGTCCTTATTAAGGTTTTAAAAACATATGATATTTTTGGGATTAGTTATCAGTGTATTTTCATTTAAAACCACAATATTCTTGCTAGTATCACCGGTTCTCGTCATTTAAACGAATATAAATTTTTTAAAATAATTCTTTCCAATATTTTAAATAAGATTTTATCCCGATATAATACACAAAATATCAAGAATATTTGAGCTTTAATATTAATTTGCTTTCAATAACATTAATGATTTGTATACACACTCGTATAATAATTGAATTGAATATCCTGTCGCGTTTTTACACTTTAAAATTTATTTTGTGTTATACAATATTGAAATCAATATCCTAATATGATTTTGTACGGTATGTAAGTAGAATGTAGCTATGTAATGGATGATTATTGTTATATGAAAGTTTTGAATATAAATTAAGATCTGTGTATGACACATTTTAAAAATAATAAATAATCGTTGTTTGTTTGTGTAAAATTTGTAATAAATTTTTATTATTAAAAGTTTTCATATTCAATTGAATCACCATTTGTAAATAAATAAAAACACAACAGTATATAAATGAGAACAAAAAGAGGTTGATTTTTAAGGTTTCTGTTAGAAAATCCACCCTCGCTCCTAGCTAAATGTTTTTACTGTAATAAATATTTACAAATACGAATCACAAATTTTTAATTAAAAATTTTAATTCTCAATAATTGGAATGTAGAATTAATTAGAAAACTTGAATAGTAAATCGATAATCAGAAATATTTTAGAAACTTATGCAGTTGATAATTATTATGAGTTAATTTGATCGCAACTCATATAATTTATACAATTAATAAGTTGCAATAAGTTGATCGTTAATGAGTATTGGCCTTGATTGAATTGATTTCGCTTAATTATTGCAGAGAATTATTTGATTTTTGAAAATTACCAGACAAAAATGAAATACAACAAAATTTACTAAATATGCTACAAAATTTTCTAATGCGCTCTATTAATATTCCAATATAAACCAAACAATACCCATGGTAACTACAATACCAGTGTGTCGTAGTTATAGCCTTGATAAAATCAATGAAGAAATTTAATTAACTTTGATTTTAATGAAGCGTTTAAAATTAATCATTGTTTTAATCATTTTTTGGTACTTGATCACAAAATTTATTCAATAATTTTATGCAAAATTAAGCATAATCATTGGGCATTGCTCAATTTTTTGATATTGTACTTTTTGGATTTAAATTTCTGTGTGAAGTCTGAAATAATAGCACAATATTTTTAGTTCAATGTAACATATATATATACACCTGCATTTAATTCGTAACGTAGAAAGTGTGCTTATTAGTTTAACATTGTGTTCATCTCTTTGTACGTCTACATGCTTCAAAGCTTTTGAAAATAGAACCCTATGAAGGAACATAAACTATTATTAAAACACCCTTTTTTAGCACTTTTCCAAAAATTTTTTGAAAAAAGTGCTTATTAGTTTCACTCTGTCCGTCCGTCCGTCCGTCCGTCCGTCCGTCCGTCCGTCCGTCCGTCCGTCCGTGGACACTTTTTTTGTTTACAAAACTTTTACACCCTTGAAGATAGAAAGCTGAAATTTTGTATGTGCATAGATCTTTACTAGAAACTTATTTCTGTAGAACAAAATTTTTACCTATCTCTCCCCCTCTAGAAGCTATAACCCCCCAAAACCCTAAAAATGGCTTTTTTTAACTATTTGCTGCAAAGAAACCATAAGCATTTTTGAAATTCTGCAAACGCAGAAAAGCAGCGGCTTACTTCCCCTAGCGCAGTATACTATAGTTAAACTTTAGAAAAACAAAATGGCCGTTCAAATTTACCGTTATCTAAAGTCCTTTTTTTCCAAAAGTTTTTATGTCGTTTTTCTTCTAGACCCCAGCCTGTAAGAGCCTGAAATTTTAGGAGCTTTTAGACATTAACAAATAGTTTATTTCGTTAGAAGAAAATTTTTTCCCATCTCCACCCCCTCTCAAGTTATCGCCTCTTGAATTTTGTAAAATTTGAATTTTTGACACCTTATATTTCCGAAACCGCAAGCTTTTTCAAATTTCTATAAACGCAGAAAGCAAACGGTAAATTCCATGACATTAAAAAATATAATCATTTTTCTTAACTCACACAATTAACCCTTAAAATCGAGCATTATATTAACCCCACTTTATATTAATTTTTGCTTTATTTCAAAGACTGCATAAATTGTTCATCCTAAATATATGCAATCCTAAAAATAGTTTTGTATATGAATGAAAATAATTTTAATAATGTGATAGCTATACATAGACTGTATTTAAAAGCAGAATTTTCACTTGTTGAAGGGAAAAGTGCTACAATACAAGCCATTGGTTTGACCTAACTTTATTATAATTTCCCTTCAAAATTTAAGTTATTGATTTTTGAATTTCTATAATAAGCTATAGTGCCTACAAAACGAATTTTAAATTATGAAATATCGTCTAAAAACATATTTAAAAATGCATATATGAACATTACAATTTCGATTGAATTTGTCGTATTGATTGCCATTTTAAACCAATTTTTTTCCTAAAATATTGTATTTTGTTACAATAAAATTTCTGTCTAGTTCTTCCATCTCCCATATTATATTACATTTCCTTTTCATCTCCCAAATTAAATTTTCCAATTTTCGGTCGCATTATTTCTTTGACCTTATATACAAGAGTCATTCAATTCCACTAAAAACAAGAATTTAATATTAATCGTCATACTCAAATAGCTAAATTTTGTTAATTTTTGCTTTATTTCAAAGACTGCATAACTCGTTCATCCTAAATATATGCAATCCTAGAAATAGTTTCGTCTGTGAATGAAAATAAGATAGACTGTATGAATGAAGGTATACATAGACTGTATTTAAAAGCAGTATTTTCACTTGTTGAAGTGAAGAGTGCTACAATACAATCCATTGGTTTGATCCAACTTTATAATTATTTGAACTTAATATAATTAATACACCATCACTTATTATGGGTACTGAATTCGTTAAAAGAAAATTCACTGCTTATTTTAAATTTTATTTATAATTTTTAATATAAGCATACGTAATAAAATAGATTCAGAGTCGATTGAATGTAAATATTTTAAATAGATAACGCCGAAACATAATAATATTCGCCTACAAAATTCATACATACAAACATACACACAAATATAATAAGCATAGTAATGCTTACGAGTATAAAATTTTTATAAGATAAAGAAAATCACTAGAAGAACCTTTAAGAGGTCAATAGAATTATTACACCCAAAAGGCATATTGGTGTTAAATGCTCCATTAACTTTGATTTAAGTCAAAAAAATCATTGATGACAGCAGATATTCAGCCCGTTTCTCTTATTGTTATTGTTTTTTTTTTTTTTTTTCATCAGAAACAGCGATGTTGAATGTTATAATAGGAGAAAAAATCAACGAAATTTATTTTTTTTTTTTTATAAAACACAAATTGTGTTTGTGTGTATGTTTTTTGTTTTCGGTTTTTGTTATTCTTTTGTATAAAATTTGAAAATTGCTTTCAACTTTACGTCTATTAACATTAAAAATCATTGTATGGTGTTGTTGAGAGGTTTAAAAACAATATACACGCTAAAATATAAAATAAAAATAATAGAAAAATAATAAAAAGGATCATAAGAAGAGTAGAGAAAAAAAAATATGCCAGGAACAGTGAAACACAAGTGAGAGGTCTTTGTATATTTGTGTAGGTATGTGTACGTGAATGTGTACGTGAAAGTTACTATAGAGCGAAAAAATAAAAATAAAAGAAAATTCTGTTTTTTTCTCTTTTTTGTTTTTTTTTTTTTCCTTATTATACTACACTTGGGTAAATTTTCAAAGAATATCAAGAATGTTCGAGAGATTTTTATACTAAGAATTTTTATGTTTACAATTTTATCGTAAAGTAACAAAATAAGTATAACAAGAAATCACGATAAAGAAAACAACGAAAATAGATGTGCTACAAATATATTACTGTATATGTATGTGTGTATGTATTTTAAAAAAGGATATAAACTTTTCTTTTTCCGTAATGTTACATGTTCTAATATTACGACATATATAACGTTTCTTACACTTATTCGAGCATAAATTATATGGAATATTTGGAATATTAAAATTAAGATGCTATTTTATAATATTAGAGAAGAATCTATGCTAGGCATAGTATTGGTGAGTAGTACTGGTAGTAATAAAGAAACTATTTATATATTTTTTTTTAAATAAATTATTTTCAAGGACCTAATAACACGTATAGTATTAACAAAAACTGAATGTTGAGTATAATATTCCCATCAAATCGTTTCCAAATTTTGTATTATGCTTATAGTCATTTTCAGGAGATATGGCAACTGTAATACTTCTAAAATACTAAATTTATTAAAATTAGCAATTTCAAATTGATTTACAGTATATCTTATATTTTAACATAATTTTAAGAATTATCTCTGTAGAAAATCAAAAATTTTACTTCATTTTATGGCAACTGTTTGCAAATTTACTCGATAAGAAGATGGACATATCGTAAAATCCAAAAACAAAAAAAATACTGATAATATAAAAACTCGATATTTTATTTAAGCAAGTGCTTGTATATCAGTGATTGTACATCCATTGATGTAAAATCAAGTGTAAATTTAACAGAGAATAAAAAAGTTGCCCTCATATACTTAAATTTTACTCTTCTATAATGTAAAATTACAGTTTTTTAGGTTAGTTTTATAAATTTCTTTAGCAAGTTTGATTATATGAGAATTTTAAGTTTCTTGTGAGGATTCGTTTCATTTAAGTGAGGATTCGAATAAGATAAGTTTGACTGTATTTTTTCATGATAGCAACAAAAATTATTTTTAAAATGTCATTAAAGTGATATTTTCACACGAGTTTTTGCTCATTGCATGCACGCAAAAGTTGCACGATAGTAAATTTTTTATTCCATATGGGCAAAATTTTAAGAGTAGATAAATAAAATGTTTCAAAAGAATGAATATTCCACATAAATTTTTAAAGGAAATAAAAATTCATCATGTCGAATAGCATACTTCCTAAGGGAGTAATTTTTGAATTTGTTGTAGTAATTCAAAGCATACCTACTTGAAATTTTTCTTTAATTTCAAGGTGTATGCAAAAAAAAATTCCCTGAGAAATGTTTTAGTGTTCTCACATTATTATGCCTTAGGACAGTGAATTGATAATTTTACTGTCATACTACATCCATGATAGAATTTTGAAGTAAAAGGATTTGAACTGTGAAAATTCAATTAGAAAACTTAACAATTTGGTCAATTGAACTAAATTTTATATAAATCGTAAATTATTTTTAATCAATAATAAATTAAATAATAAAATACTCGTAATTTAAAAATAATCAAAATGGACATTAAAAATAATACTGTGAATATTTTATTTTATTCTTATTACATAAATTTTGCATAATTTACAAGTAATCTGTCAAAACTTTTCTAATATAAATAAATCGAATATTAATTCCAAATATTTTAAATTCCATGTGTTCTTGTTAATATATACATATATGTACATACATATATGTTAGATTCATGGAATCTATCAATGTTAAAAGTTAAAGTTAAACTTTATTTCATTTTAATGTTTTGATCTTTATATTGAACGAATAAAATTCTCTAATTCTTTCTAAGAAATTTTCATATTTTCAAGTTCAAGGTGCCTAAATTAAAATTGAAAGAGAAATGGTTATAAATACAATGACGACAAGAAGGTATCTTAGAGAATACTACAATTTTGATTTTTACATACGCCATTTTTTATTTCGTCGTAATCTATTTCTCTTGTACGCATAAAAAAAAAAAAAAAACATATTGATTCCTAGAATTCAATTCTTAAGAATTCAAGGGCATTAAGGAATTAGATTTATTTATTCAATTTTTTTTTCTATTTTTTGGCATTTTTCTATAAGAAATTTTTGGAATGTGCTTATTAGTTTCTTTGTGTTAGTACGTAATGTGTTCTTAAGTTGCTACAAGAAAATGTGTCATTTTATAAAAAAATATGAGCTAATTCACCCCTTGTTTGAAATCCAATATATAGCACAAATGTATAATACATTTAATAAAGCGTGCGCTTGTTAGCTTATAACATATTTGAAAATCTTAATATAGAAAGTTGAAATTTTAGAAAATTTTTTTGCATTCTCTCCCTTTCCGCTATGGTTGTAACTTCTTAAAATTTTTTTTTAAATTTCTATTTTGTGAGGGTCTTCGCGAATCAAAATCACAAATATTTTTTAAATTTCGTAAATTAAGTAAATATTTTTTTTTAAACAGTAACGTACAATAGACCAAATCCACTATGAGAAAGTAGCTGGCAAATTGTAGAAGACTAAAATTTCAACTGATTCAGGCCATTAACAAAGAAAATCCTTCATTTTTTTTTGGTGCACTAGTTATACCCTTTTAAAATACTTATCGGCTTCAAATTTTATTAATGACTTTTAATTTTTTGTCTTCTCCTATAAGTATGCAATAAAATATATCATAGTTCCTTATTTTAAAATTCTTAAATCGAAATGTGCTTTATTACAAACCATTGATTTTATCCGAATTTATTCTGTTCTCGCATAATAAATTTCAACCTAATTAAATTCCCTCTATATATTATACATATATACATATACATAATATATTTACGATATAAGTCTAAGAAAACATTTATATAATATATTAATAATATTGTATATGCAGTGAACATGAAATCACATCAAATTCAGTTAATTTAAAATAAATTTACAGAAAAAAAAATAAATAAAATAAAAAAAAAAAGCGAAAAAATTGTGAATTATATCGTGAGCGTATGTCAATTGTAATTATTATTGCTTTTGTATATTTGATTGTTCTGCAGCGTTTTTTTTTCTCTTGTTTTTTCATTTTTCACACAAGAATAATAACGTGTATACAAAATATAATAAATAAGGCAACCAAAAATAAAATTATTGTATTATCATTAATTCAAATATCTTGTGTTCTATATCCCTTAAGTAAATTCCTTCAACAAAAACCAAAATGATGAGAAATGTTAAAAATAAGCTTTAATATAAATAAAATAGAAGAAAAAAAAATTAACAATGAATTGGAATTTCTTTCAATGAAAATCAGGTTAGGTATAAGAGATAGACCAGGAGATGAATTTTAATAGAGTGGAGAGTGGAAATTTAGAACTAAGAACGCGAAATCAAAAGTAAATAATAGAGAGGACTGCAAAGACAATAAATATATATTAAAAATAAGGGGACGGGGAAAGAAAATAAAAGCAAAACAAAGAAAAATAGAAAATAAAATAACAAAATAAATTTTAAATAGAAAAGTGACTAGACCAGATTTATTATTTGCCTTCATAATGATTTCCATACGATGCGTGCCATAACAACCAAATCCAAACAGAATCTATTGATTTTACGTATATAAAAAACACGCACAAAAATTTTCGTAATTTTGATCAATTTATTATTTTTTTTTCTCTCCCAATATACGCATATATTTTTATGTTAGTTCATACATACATACATACCTTACTTGATTTCCTTTTTAGACTATAAATTGCCTAAGAGAAATTATTCAAAAAGAAACAACTAAAAAAAAAAACTGGGAGAAAAGAAAAATATTGAAATTTCATTTTATGTTGTTTTTTTTTTTTACATGATTGCTTTATGCTTCAAGGATATTTCTTGTTTCGTTCTTATATAATATATAAAGGTATATGTAAGCGTGTAATAAAAGTAAAATCAGGATTTTTGAACACATGTCAATTTCCGTTTTTTTTTCCCTTTTTCTTCCATGTTTTTTTCCTTCTTTTATGTTTGAGAGAGAATTCGATAGAGTTTTCAAGTTTTTTTTTACATTATAATATTATAGTTAATGTGAATAAAGTTTTTGGTAATAATTTATGCATGAATGGTAAAAAAAGGACATTTTAATATTATAATTAAAATATAATAAGGAAATTTTGTATTGTTATTTTTTTATGTTAACTATATAAATTGTTAAAATAGTGATTGATTGGACATATATACATAATTAAGAAATATATTTTATATATTAACTGTTATACAAATTAAAAATTATTAAAATGTTACCATAAATCGAAAACAAGAAAATGCTTATTGCCTGAGAATTAAACTGAATTTGAAATTATTGTTAATTCTTTTGCTTTTTTGTTACAAGGGTAAAATTTCCCAAATTTATTAAGATTACTCGATCTACGTAATAAAATAATAAGTAAGAATTTATAATTTATCGGAAAATGGAGGATGATTTAGTATAGATTAAAAATATTTTTGTGTTAATAAAAAATTTTATCCCATTTATTAGGAATGAAAGCAATTAATATTAAAAGAAATATTGAGTAATTTTACACATTTAATGTAGATTTTTATAATATAGAACACTTTTAGTAAATTTTATTTCAATAATTGATTAATAAAATTTTAAAATTTCTATATTTTTTGTTAGTTTGAAATTATTTAAAATAACTTTTGACAATATATTTTACGTTTGTACCTTTCATTGGATTTATATAGGAAAAAATTTTTAAATTTTCAACTTATTCCACTAATGAAGTGTGATGTATCATGAATAAATCCAGTAAATTACTTAAAATCCAGTACAGTAGTAATTATTTATAAATTTTCTATTTTACACAAGAATTTTGTTGAACAGTTTGAATTAACTTGTTGAATAGTTTAGAATTGGAATTTTGCTACACAATGGCTCAATTTTAGTGTTTTTTAAATAAAACTGTCCAAGCTAGAATGAGTAGCTTTTATATATTAAAACTTGTCGGTTTTCAAAAATATTAATCTCATTGGAAAAAAATAGATTAGTACAAGGTTTAATTGACAAAATATTAGAATTTTTCTCTCATTTTTGTAAAGTATTTTTAAATTATTTTTACAATATTTTTCGGAAAAAATCCACAATTTAAAATTTTTTCGATAAAACAAGATAAAATACTATCAATATTATTAAAAAAAGCAATATATGATTATTGATTACGTATTTTCCCAACTGAATTCGAATTTAACAAAAAAATGGTTAAAACTATTTTCATTATTTTAAATAACGGCATGGCAACTAGCTGTCCCTTCTCTAATGGATCAGTGCTTTCCACTCTTTGAGAAGGTGCATTGGAGTCTCCTCACCTTTCTTACGAAATCTGCGGGACCCGCCAGTCCTTAGGCCCAATAGCTTAAGCACATTGCCTCAGTCTTTTCTACTCCATTTCGTTACTTAGTACCTCATGGATTTTATCTGATCCAATTCCGGTACAAGGGCTCCCAGCCAACAAAGTAGGAATCGACCCTGCACCCAGCTCAACGTGACTTGATTATCCTGACCCAACCGGTTGAGTTTGTTGAGTCAGTCCCACACCATCCGTACAATAACAAATTTTTTCTGGATTCATATTTTAAACATATTGATTGTACTTATGTGGTATATTAATTGTTTCTGATATTATACAATAAATTATTTGAATAAATCTTTCCATATACATATACTTATAATAATAACATATGAAATTATATATGTATATAGTACCAATGTAAGCATATCTATATAATAAATTAAAAGCAAAATCCTGAAAGTCTTTAAAGACATACGGTTAATCTCTAATGAATTCATTTAAATATTTTTAATGTATACATTATTTTCTAAATTAATGCTATATTGTAGACACAAAGTAGATAGAAGACTAAAAGCTTTTCAAAATTATATCGTTTAATTGAAAATTGTACTACACATATGCACAAACATAAATAATATATTAAGGTGTATAGCTTTAGACATTCCAATATAGTTGACATAATAAATCAATAATAATATTCATTTTGTATATCGCATTTAATTATTATTTCCTGGTTCATATACGCAAACTTAATATGCTAAAAGTTTTTTTATAAAAATTTTTCACTTTATCACCGTTCACTTTATTTTTTAAAACAGAATCACGAATTTTAATTTATTTTGTTATTATTATTTTTATGTTACATATTTTTATTAAATAGTTGAATATGGTTTTTGTCATTAGGTTATAATATATATACAAAGTGATTTAATTTTGCTACTAAATAAAATAAAGTTACGGTAATTTTATGTTATACGACATTAATATAGAACCTATTAGATAAAAATATTTTTAAATTAAATTTTTAATCACAAAGAATTTTTATATTTGGGATGCAATAAGTTTCTATATTACACGTGGTAATTTTATTAATTGAAAAATAGATAAATTAAAAATTTATTAGAAAAATTAATAGAGTGGAAATTTTAAATTAATTTTTCTATAATTTTTGAGAAAATATAATGAAAATTTATATTTCAAGGAAAATTGGAAGTTAAATGGATGACATTTAGGCAAATAAACTATACTCAAATTAAAAATTTAAATAAATTTTAAATTCGGACTCGAATCAGTGACACCCCGCTTTCAGAACGAATGCTCTACAACTAACTCCCAGAGAACGAGTGCACTAATTCGTTCTTCAGTTCATGAAATTCGTGAAATTAAATTTATAGTATATAATATTGCAAATTCTAAGAGTTAATATAACATTAACAGTAGGCAATATTTAAAATGCAAATAGGATAAAAAAAAATTAGAAAATTTCTGATAAATTTTCAAGTTCGATTAAGTTGAAAGGTAAATGCGTACATATTATCTACTACATTACAAGTAATCTCTTTTACTGTTCTCTCTTGACCATTTCTAAATGAGAAGGTACAATCAAATTGTCTTTTGAACATTGTAATGGTAGCAAGACAGTATTGATAGTATTAGGAAAGTATAATTCTGTCTAAAATTCACGATTACCGTGCAAATAAAAACATTATGAAAGCTATATATGCGGTACAATTTTGAATGAATGGAAATAGAGAGCCATACAAATCCGTGAGAATGTTTTTATTATATTAGTTTTGATCTTATATTAAAGAAACAATTTCATACAATTATGTAAGTACTCAATTTTAATGAATTATTAATCTCTTGCAACCACCTGTTTTGGTTGCTTTCTTATCTGGGGTACTTGATGACATATTTACCAAAAAAAAAAATTCTAAAATTTTGATGAAGAAGAATGTGAACCAATTAACATTTGATTGTAGGCTTTTTTACATTTTTATTTTGAAATTCAACTAAATCATATCAAGCTAAATAACTATAAAAACATTTAAAACTGTGATGAAAATTTACTCAAAAAAAAAAACAAAATCCCCAAGATGTATACCAAATATAGAAATCCGTCTCTTTAAGTGATCTTTTAATTGTGTCAAATCAGATAATATGGTGGTTTAAGAAACAAATAATTTACTTAAGATCATTAAAAATTAAGAAAATTAACTATAAAATAACTTTGTCCAAAAAAAAAAAAAATTTTAAAGTAAAAGTGAAAAAAGCAAAAAAAAATCTAATCAAGTTGAAGAATTCAATCGCAACGTTTTTGTCTTATACGAATGATTTGTTATGGTTTGGATTTTTAATGTCTAGTACAGTACAGGTCATGAATATTGTGACATTAAAATGATTTTGGATAGTACTTTGGTAATAACTTAATTCCCTTGATAATATTCAATATCATTACCAATCTGAGCTCTTACTCAATGCTTGCTCTAGGATTTTCAGCTGACTACGATTTAGAAGCCTGGTATTTAGCTGATTCTATTAAGTAAAATGTCATGTCAATAATCAAATAGGCATTAAAAATTTTCTTTTTAGGATTAAACAACCTTTCTTGTAGCAGTTTTTACGAAGAAAAACCCAAGAATAGTACTGTTTTAAATAGACAAAGAACCTTATAATCAGGTTTTGGTATGTAAAGAATTGGAATTAAAATATGAGCTTATTCAAATAATTTTGCATATTTGGTTTTTGATTAAATGTAGCTCATTGAAATTTCTGTAACGAAAATGATTATAACATTATATGAAGCAAAATTCTGTAATGAATATGTCAGTGCACGAATGACTAAATGCTTTGGAGTTTTAAGCATTTTCGATTGAACAATCGCAAATTATTGCATGTTCTGTAGATGAAAATAAAAGAAAGAAGGTGTCCCTTAGACTGCCTACATGTAAAATTCTTAAAATTGAAAAACAGAATCTAGTTAGTCTTAAAATATTTTCCAACATTTCCAAAAAATATCGGCTAATCTTAACAAGCCATTTCTTATATATTTTACGCTTTATTTATTCAACCATGAATTAATTATTTTTCGTAATAATTTATCAATAAAATTTTTTACGATCATTCACTGTTTGCGTTTACCGTATTACGATTCATTTTTTTCTCTCTTTTTCTCTTATTCTCTATTTCTGTGTTTTTAATATTATTTAATCACCTGTTCCATATAAACTATATTAAAAAATATTTAGCAAAAAAAATAAAAAAAAAAATTAAAAAATTAATTGTCACCTTTTTGATATTATTAAAGAAACAAAAAAAAAAAACAAAACTTGATATAAGGTTATTGAACATAATAAAATGATTTGTGGGGCCAGCACACACTCGTTTGTAGATGGTTTTTGTACTCTGACCGATGCCTATAAAAATTTTTTTTTCATCTATTTTGATTGTACCCAAAGTAATAATCAAAGAATCAAACATTTTTGTAATTTTAGTAAGATATCAGCCATTCTTTATGTAATATTGACGGTATGTGTTTCTTTTATATGCATCATTCTTTATGGGCATACCAAAACAAATTTGGTGATGATTTGTTTTACCTTGTTCATACCAGTTTTAGTTTCAACTTGATTTTAATCTGCATTTTACCATAATTGGTTATTACTTTTTTTTTTATGATTTTATATTTTTCTTCTTATAAGTTATGCTCTCTTTTATGCTTTATACAATGATTTTGTATGTTGTGCCGACATAATATAAGTGGGTATAACAAATATAATTTAACCGCATACTAAAGCAAATTTTATACACCGAGAAAAGGCAGATGTTTTTAATTTTGAATAAATAAATTGTTATGAATTTTAATGTTAATTGAAAAATTCAAACTCATATTATTTCATGTAATTTAAGTGGACTTAAATCAAAATTAGTGCCTCACTAATAGATTTAAAATTCATTTAAAGGTTAAGGTAACTGCTAAGAGTATAAGCTTTAACACCAACTAACAGAGGACTTTAATTTCAATTAATAAGTACTTTGTGAGCCAAACCAATTGTGAAAGGATGAATTGGTTTGAAAGTGATTTTTAAAAATAACGAGAAGAAAATTGTCTCTGTGCTTTTTCGAAATCTGTTGGTTTCAATTTAATTGTGTAAAATAATTTAGATAAACACGACCAATAAAAAATATAAAAATTTAAAAATTTTAAATATAAAACTTGTTCCTGTATTACAGCCATCTGCTGTACCGTTTAAGCCATTTTTGTAGCAAAATTTCCCAATAATATTTTCCATAACACCACACCGTTTACCCGAGTGTGGAGTAAATTTCACTTGATTTAATATGAATTTTGT
Organism: Condylostylus longicornis; assembly: GCF_029603195.1. NCBI lineage: Eukaryota > Metazoa > Arthropoda > Insecta > Diptera > Dolichopodidae > Condylostylus > Condylostylus longicornis. Next base: position 14,695,905 of record NW_026578007.1, read on the forward strand.
AGTTTATTTCATTGGCGGGTGAATTTATGATAAAACACAATTTCTAGGAATTCTAGGAATTGTGTTTTATCATAAATTTCTTAGTTTCTAGGAATGACCGAATAAAATATTTTTTTTTAAATATTCTCATACATTCTTACATAATATTTAAAATTCATTAGTATTGTTAACTGTTAATGCATCATTATTATAGTAGATGCTTGAAATATTTTAATAGTAACTTAATAATTACTTTATAAAATAATTTATTGAATGCATAAAATAAATAAAATTAAAAAAATTTTTAATTTCTTATTCATTTTGTTTTATACTAAATACAAAAATTGCATTCTGTACTGTAATAATCTTATTCATTGCTTAGTCAAACCTAAACCATTGTTCCTTTAATTTAATAATAATATGTTAATTTGCTTTATGCTAATATAAATAACATAAAATGTCAGCAGTGCTACAGAATTAAACCATTGAAATTGATTTAAATAAAAAAAATAAAAATTAAAAAAACTCAGATGTGGTAAGCACATAACCATTGTCTGGTTAAACGGAGCATATCCATTGTCTGGTTAAACGGAGGTGTTACAGGCGATTATGAAAATACCTTTTAAAGCCTTTTTTATAATTTTAAAGAAGTTGGTAAGCTTTTCGTTAACGTACCCCAAAAAATTTAAATATGGTTCTTGGTAAAGTTTCACTTTGTGACATCCGAGTTTCCTGAACAATTTGCCAGTTTTTTTCGGTAATAACCAGTTGCAACTCAAATATCAAATTTCAAAAAATTCCATCAATTGGTTCCGTAGATATGGTACAAAATGGAAAATCAGCCCTCACTTCGATTTCTGAACCCTGATTTTTCCAAAAGATTTATAGGTTCTTTGTTTTAATACCCCCATAATAATTTAAATTTCAAGGAATTTAGTTGAATTTTTCTATTTATATGCTCCGAATATTAAAAATCGGAAAAATCGATTCGAACCTGAGATAAACGCATGCACACACAAACCGACAGAAAAATCGACATCTTTTTAAAAATAATTTATTAATATTTCCCTACCAGGGACGAGTGCGTTCTCGCCGAAAACTCGACATTTAGTACCATCACATAACCACCCTTATTGTATGCAATGCGATCGGTAAAAATTGTTTTATTTCAATGATTTTATTGGAATGTATGTAGAATTTTACGTTTTATACGCTGGCAACTGGAATGTATAGACAAGAAATAAAAAGAGAACATTTTACTTTAAAATTGAAGGACAACCGCAACAATTTTAACAATGGATTAAAAAGTAAAAGACAATTATTTCGATTTTTTATGTAATTCTCAAGTGGCAACATAACCATTTTGTAGTACATTGTATTTATATGAGATTTGGATTATTTACTTTTGATTATGTAGGTATGTACAAGTATAAATTATAGTTTTATTCAAATATATAATTTTGAATTTATATTATAGATTTCAGATAATATTTTTTTGTAATCATTAAAAATATTATTGCGATGAATTCAAGGACGTATTGGATCTTACATATTATATAAGTTTCAGATAATTTTTACGATATAAAAAATTCGAATTATTTTGAACAAAACTTGCCATCGTATTTACTAAGAAATAAGTATCTGAGTTCATTTAATTTTATAAAATAGTACATTCGCTCTTATAAGCAAGGATTGTATTAGACGGGTCTGATATTTTTTATAATAATTTATATTATAAGTAAAAGTGAATTAAAAGTATGTCTTTATAACTCTTCTATAGGAGTGACTCTATTTAGACTCTATTTAGAGCGGCTGTTGTAAATTTTCTTAAGTAGTTTGCAGTACTCTATTTTTGCCCCATTAATTCCAAAATACTTAGATGTAGGAAGATAATTGCCATACCATATTAAAACACAGGTTAATAGAGAAATGTAGAATTGTAGTGTTACATCCCATAAAATATTACCGTTTTTCCTAAAATGAAAAATTACAAATCGAAATTTTTCGAACTTTAATATTTGAAATATTAAAAAGAACTTATTCTCAGTTTCACAAATCATACTTAATTATGCGACTATCTGTAATTCGAAACCTATTGAGCCGTGAACATATTTTCCGTACAAAAGTTTTATCTACTCATAAGGGTCTACAATACGGTAAAGCAAGGCATTTAGGAAATAACACAGCCTATGCATTAATTTTTTTTTAAATTTGATTATTGAACTTAAATGCATTTCGAATTTATTGTAAAGTACAGTTAAATTATCGGAACTGTAATATAAAGAATTATGTATGTCAACATTTTTAAATCTAATGTTGAGTTCGATATCACTTTCTAAAGATAGTTTTAAGAGTAAAAAGTAGAATAAATTTTAATTCGTAATGCCCTACAAACTAAATTACAAATTTCAATTTTAACCTCTTCAATTGCAAATAACCACCGCCCACCTAATAATTTAACAGTTAATAAGTGTATATATGTATATAGTTGAACTAATTTGCTCCAAGACAATTACGATTCAAAAATTGTTCTTATTATTCTTGATTTACTTACTGTTTTCTTAAAATAAGATTCTTAATGGAATTTTATCGAAAAATTCAACGGAAATAACATGTGTCTTTTGTTTGGAATTTTTTAGTATTTATTTTTTCATTAAAAATTAACGATTTGTTATGCATTGAAGGTATTTTAATTGTTCTATAATCTCAATTAAATAATCAGCGATATTTTTGTCTCTTTTTATATTATAAATTAAAAATAAAAAATACAATTATAATTGAAAGAAATAAAATAAAAGAGTTGAAAAAATTTGACTTATGTCTAATGTTCAGATAGCCCTTAAGCATTTTAACACTCTTAATACTTTTAAATAACACTTTTTGATTATGTTTTTTTCTTTACTTTAGCACAACACCACAAAACGGCAAATTTAGGTGGTAACAAAGCAATTGAAGCGAATTTTCTAATTCATATGTTGTTTTTGTTTTTCGTGTATTTTATTGCTTCTCTGATAGGTGGAGCACAAATAGCAAATATTATAAATAAAAAACAGCATATTTAAAATTAGAAAAACACAAATGTCTTGCTGAATACGGAAATTTATGTCAAAACTTTTGTATTCAATTTAAAATACCAATTTTGTCAAAAATCGCTTGAAGAAAAATACCAATAAAATTGTTTATGATTTGAATATACCATTATTATTATAACACCACATTGGTATTTATAGTTTGCATGGGTGTGTGTGTGTACATGCTACATGCATCTTATTCATTCACCATATACAATCTGTGAGTATATTTTACTCTCGAATGCAATATGAATTTTAGAGGCGAGAAATTTTTTAGCAAATATTTTTTTTTTATTGTTTTTCTTCTCTATTAAAATTAATTAATTGTCATTATATCATATGTCAAATTTTGATTTTTCTTATTTTTTATTATTTTGTTGTTTTCTGTTTCTATACACGGAATTCATTTTATAGAGGAGCAGAGGTTTATTGCAAAATATTAAATGTATGCATGCGTGTTTGTGTATTTGGTTTATATAGAAATTTTGAAAAAATTTTAAGTATAGAATTAATATTAACTCGTATAATTTATTATAAATATTTTTAAAAAAAATAGCTTTGTAGTTCAAGGTTAATTTTAATTTGATAGGGTTACGGATAAAATGAAAAAGAAAAAATTTTTGTAATCATTTAAGTTTTTTTTTTTTTTCAATTTGTTTTCAATTTTAAATCGGTTATGACATCTGATTGTAGTTTTTGTTTTCAGTTATATTGTAAAATGTGATTGTTATTTTTAATTGATGAATTAAGTAATTTTAGATTTTGTCGAAATATTTGAAAGATAATAAATTTTTTGTTATATGAAGAAAAGCCGATATAATATACTTTGAGTAGTTAGAAGTCTAACAAATTATTCAACAGAAAAGCGGTTAAATGAGTTGCTGATAAAAATATAAACCAAAAGCGTTGAGGACATCAACCAACGCCTAAGCTACTAAAATTCATTATAATATTTTAACATTTAATTGTATAAATTCTAGAAGGGGGGAAATAGGTAAAAATTTTCTTCTACGGAAATAAGTTTCTAGTATTTGCTAGAAACTTAATTTATACATACATGTAAAATAGTAGAAACTTACTATATACGTATGAAATTTTAGCTTTCTACTGTCAAGGGTGCAGAAGTTTTGTAAACATGTCCACGGACGGACGAACGGACGGACAGGGTGAAACTAATAAGCACATTTTTTTTTTAAATTTTTGAAAAGTACTAAAAACGAGCAAATTTTGAGATTGCTGTACTTTTATATTATTTCATTGATGTCATATAATTTATAGTTTTAAGAATCGCATTCTTGAGGGAAATAATATTAATATGATTTTGTTAAGGCTTATTATGTAAGTAAAAAAAATCCGATAATTTGCAATTCAACTGAAATATAACACTTAAATTAAACAAGTTTTTGCATACTGATATAGGCTGTTATAATGTGATTTTCAAAAAATGAATCTAGTGAAATCTAATAATGGTGTTTGTAGAGAACTGATATCAATTTTAAGAAAATATTTATGGTGTTATAATATTATTTCCTCAACTCTCGGAATATAAACTGAAAATAACTACGGGAGTTTAACAGTATACTTGTGTATTAAAATCCAAAGAATTGAAATTTAATATTACATTTGCAATGTAAACTAATTGCCAAAATCGTATTCGAACAACTTTTGCTTACAATTGCAAAATTTAGTATTTCTAATATTAAAATACATACAATAATTTATATTCAAAATATTTTGTATAAAATCCATCTTTCCAAAAAAAAAGAAACATTATATAATATGTAAGTACTTAACATTATTTGCATATAAAATAAATAGCAGATTTTGCAGAAATTATGACATTGAAATGTCATATTTAACATTCATATCACAATATTATTGTGTAATACATTGAAGAATAAAATAAAAATTTATTTGAATGAGTTTTTTAATGCGGCTAATCAATATATGTATGTATGTAGCATTTAAAATGAATCCAAATTTCAAATTTTAAAAGTTGATGCAAATTTCATATGGAATTTATCTTATAATATATGTAGTAGTATGGTAATAACTGGAATAACTAAATATACTCTTTTAGAAAATTTTGTTGTAGGCAGTCAAGAGGAAAAGAAAATATCAAAGCATTGAAATAGTGTACGATTATTTAAATGACAGCACGATGCCTTCGACATTAAATTGTATTATGAAATAACGGCAATGTGGATGAAATTTTCAGGAGTTGAACTGTTATACTTAAGATTTGTTATCGTCTTTATTACATCTTTGTCTTATTCAAGCTAAAAAACAATCATATAAATGAAAAATTAAATTGCTTTAATAAATTTTTAACCAAACTATATTTGAATTACAAAATAATTTTAACAAGAATACATGCCTATATAAAAAAATGGAGACCATTCACCCATCACGTCCTGCACCAATAAACAACCATCCTTATACCATCTGCTGCATAAAATTTATCATTTTTTAATTAATTTTTAATTATCGAATAAAATTTAATATCATTTTTAAATTAAGAGCTTCTTAAATTCATGTTGTCTACCATGTATGCTTTCATATACACATATACATGTATACGTTTATATGTTTATTTAGTATATGATTAGTATAAATATTAAGTTATATATAGCAGCAATTTGTGTCTGCATATTCAATATTAATCAAAGTGTATTACAAAATTATGTATAGTGATAGAATATTAAATTAATTAATATCATAAGAATTTTATTAAAATAAAATTGAAATGTGATTTTAAGGGGGCAGGGTAATTAATTTATAAGGTTATTTTGGTTAAAATTTTTTATATAATATAAAAATCAATATAAAATCGATCAATATAATATTGTTCTTGGAATAAATTATAATATTTTAATGGCTTGTAAAAGGGCACATTTCTGTTTGTTATTATTCTTGGAGTGTTTATTTAGAAAAATTGTTTTCGATTGGAAAAATTGTGATTTGAGTTGGTAAAGAGTCCTTGCAAATTTGAAAACAGAATTTATATTTTACTTAAAAATTCAGTAATTTTTTTTTTGCATTTTGTCAAGGTTATTATATCTTTACATTGCATACTTTTAGGGATGAGAGCTTCAATTAAAATCGACATATAATGGTACGAATTCGACGATTAGTTAGATAATTAGCTTACAGTTTCAGAAACATGTTACTTTTCTTGTTTTTAAAAGAGCGATAGTTTGAAGTGAGAAAAAAATATTGACCTGTTAATCATTTTTTAAAAATTTTTGTAATTTCGGGCTACTGCAGCTTATTGTCCCCTAGAAAAATGGTATTAAGATTACAATAAAAGTTTGATTTTTGAAAATATCAAACTTCAACGGTCACAAAGACTGAAATTTGACTAACAGTAAAAGTTGTATAATAGTTTGTATAACAGTTTTGTACATAAATCGGTAGATAGACGAGCACAATGCCACTAAATTGAAATATAATTTTTACTATATGCTTATAATTCAATTTATGTAAAAACTGACCTTTGAAATTTATTCGTCTGATATTTTCTAAATTGAATATTAGCCCACCTATGTCTTGTCTATTCAAAATTATTAAAAATTTATATACGTATAAAAATAGTACTGACATAGAAAAGTACAATATGTTTTTGGAGAACTTTAATTGAATTAGGATTTAAAATTAATTAAAAATTGATCCCTCACATGAGTATGCGGGTGAACGTTAGATACAAAATACAAATTTTTGTTCCGCAAGGATATTGCCATACCACGATGCAAGTCATTTTTGTTAAGAACCATTTATTACTATATTATTATATTTAGACGAATTAAATATTTTCTATATTTAATTAAAGTAATCTTAATATAGAAGAAAAAATAAAAATGAAATGGAACAATTTTACCTAATATTTCTAGAATTTCACCTTTGCCATTACATGCACAACACTAAAATATTTCGTGTGTCGTGCAAGCGTGGTTCACAATATTTATTGGGATCAGAAATCGGATATATGAATAGGTGGAAGAATTAAATAATACATTTTTTTTATTACAATGACATTATTTTTTTGCCTTAAATGTCCTTGAAGCTGATATCCTTTTTTAATTTTAATAATTAATTGAGAGATTATATTGAGATTATTCGAAATTTTTGATATATAAGTATGCAATATTTTGTGTTGAATTGTTATGTTGCAGTGTTGAGTAAATTTGAAATTGTGTTGAGTTTATTGCATCTGTAAGAATATGATGCTTTTGGAATAAATATATATAGAATTACCTGCAGTGACATAGAAGAAAACGTTGTAAAATATACGAAAGCAATAAAAATTCTTGGAAGTGCCGCCAATTAGCCACCACTGCTCTATTAATTTCAATTTTTAAAATTATATTCATACTTGGACCACAATGTATTTTCTTCTCCATTATTATTATGATTAACTATTTTTGAACACATTCTTTAATTTAAATACAACAGAATATTAAACCTCCTTCTGACCTCTAGAGTAAATTCAATTATCCTATGAAATGCGTTCGTTTACATCTGCTATGCATATTATTTTCTGTTCGTGTGCATAAACATTGTATGCTCATACTTTATATATATATTTTTTTTTTGTAATTTAAAGCACCTACATAATTTTAAGTTTAATATTCATATAATATATAGTACAATAATTATTTAAAATGCAAAATAAACATATACCAATAAAACACATACCATAACGGTAAAATATTCAATGAATATTTTCTCAAAATTTAATATTTTCATGCATTATTTTTAATTATTCATATGACTCTGTCATATAAAAATATGTGCATATGCTTAAAAATTTATAATAAAATTTATAATGAAATTATAATTACAATTATTATTATTAATGTTCATTAATGAGTACGTTATATACATACATATATAGATATTTTACTACAGTAAGGAACTTAAATTAAAAAAAAAAATTGAAATTCCTTTAAAAATAAATCGCTTTCATAAGTCGTTTTCATATATCAGACTATATTATATAAGTATGTAAAGTGGCGGCGAAAGTCATATTGCATTCTTGATGGGAGGGAAAGAAATGTTCGAATATGATTTGTTTACTCTAGCTATTACTTTGAAATGGTCATATTGGATTAGCGAATTGGTTAGTCAAATTTTACAAGTCCTATCTCTTAACTAGTTGATATCAGTTAATTAAATTGAAATTTCAATATCATATTATTAAAATTGAATTCAAATTTTGATAGTACATGAATTGTATTCGGGATCAGCAAAAATACTGAATATTTATCATTTTTACAGAACATATTTGGCTTACATCGGAACTACGTTTATGTGGCTGTTTTAAGTTGATTTAGTAATAGATCGATATCTGCTGTCTATTTTTGCAATCAATCAGGCAGTTTCAACAATAATCTCCAAATGATATTAAAACAAAGGGTAAATACAAGTATTTGGTAAATATCGAACTTCAGCTGAAAATATCTATGCAGTATAAAGTTCCTAAAAATCAAGTCTGCTCATTTCTTTCTGGTTAAATTTAATAAATGAATGTAATTTAAAATATTACCAATTTTTTTTTTCATTATTTTTAAAATTTCGAAAAAAACAAGGTTGTTGGAGGCGTATAAATTTTTTATTGTACTGCATTCTTTTTAATTGTACTTCCTCTTTGTATGTAGTGAGGGTTTTAACATTTTATTGAAGGATTAAATTTTGTTGAAAATAATAACTTTAATTTAAAATAAACGGGTAAAGGATTGTAATTTTAAAGTTTTTAAATTTAATGCTATGAAAGTTTATAAAAAGGTAGTAAACTTTATGAAAATGTGAATTTTAATTTTAAAAATTATTCTCATAAGACAAGTTTTAAGAATAATTTTTTTTGAATTGCTTTCAGTAACATTCGTTGAATTTCTTACAAGAAAACTGTTAAAGCAAAATCTTTCACTTGAAGATTTCATTGAATTTTTTTTTTATTAACTTCTATTCAATATTCAGTTGTTGCCGAAATTATTTATATTACTTTTCTCCCCTCTTAGAAACACAAATTCTAGATTATAAGTTCTACAACTTCAACTTGCATATTTGCTCAATATGCAGCAAAATATTAGTAAACTCATTTTTTACAAACACTAGTTTCAGACGGTTTAAGTCTCGAAAAAAAATTTATGGACTATGTATACAATTATTTTAAGCGGCATTTCTGAAAAGTACTTGCAGAGTTTTATTTGAGAGAGAAATTTTAATATTTTTCAGCTAATTTTAACTTATTTCTTTAAGGACATTCTGGAGTAGTTGGTATTTATATCTTAATGGAAGTATTGCGCGTGCTTTATCCACAAAAATAGGATAACAAACCAAAATACAGGCGATTCTTATATAAAAAAAATTTTATAGGTCTAAATTTTGTGGTAAAATAATGTTGCAAAATCACAATATTGGACCATGTTCCTGAAAATTTCTTAAAACTTTCTTATACTTAAAAATGTTTAAATATTAGGTTTACTCTAAAATTCGTTATGCTCAATTTTATTCTACTGTATTCAATGATATTTTTGTTTCCACAATATTTAAGCATAAACGCATCACTTTAATAAAATAAGTAGCTTTTCGGATGAGTTTCGAACATTTTCGGATTTCGGGTAGAGTTAACTCATAACTCTGTTTACATATGAGTTAATAATCAATTAAATTAAGTTATTTGAGAAGGTTGTTCGTTCAGAACTTTATAAGTTAAGAAAGAAAACTAATATACAAACATACGAATAATGTTATACAACAAATGTAATAAACTTTTTTTAAAAATTTTTATCAAACTTATTTGGAAGTTTAAGGATCACGTTTCAGTTCCATTTATCATATTTTTTTTTACGTAAATTAAACTATATTTTGTTTTCTAAAATTTATTTATTTGTAATTTATACAAATTTTTCGAGTTTAAAAACACGTGTATGCATTAAATTATGGATATAAGATCATGGTATATAACTATACTTATTATATAGATGTACACCTGATTCAATTCTCACATAATAATTTGGTTCATAAAAACTATAATTATAGATAAACTTTAATCTCGACCATTTCTAAATTGAAACGTGTTTAGTCTGCTAGTTACAATCTTTAATGTTTATTATTGTTGGGTATTTTCAATAGACACCAATTGCATAGTTGGATATTGAAATTTTTTAGAAAAAGGACGTGAATATTACACATTCTTATAGATATAATTTTTAAATAATTTTAAAAATTTTAGGTATTATGGCAACATTCCTATATTACATATATAATAGAAGATTAATTATTTGAAGATGAGGAAAGTTTTAAAGTAATTAACTCTCACCAGTGTTTTCTACTTAATGGTTTTTGAAATTGTTAGAATTATTGAACAATATCGTATTAGATGATTAGATTGATTGTATTTCGTTATTTTGTTCTTATAAGATTATGACAAGATTTCTAGGATGTTGTCGCCATTTAAATTATAAAAGAGGGGTTTAAAAATTATAAGATATTTTTAATATTTTCAAAATATTAGAAAGTTGTATGTTATTTCTGGTATGTATTTTCAAAAGAATTCGATTTATATCTGATGAGTTCGTTTTTCAATGATGATAAAGCAAAAACCATGACAGAGGGTTCCAATACAAATAAATTCCAATTTCTCTGTAATCAATAAATTATAAGCGAATTTACATTCGCTTTCTAATAAAACATGTTTCTGTGCAAAAGTTATTATAAATATTTTAATTTACTTACGTTATGGTCTTAATTGTGTTGTAAATAAAAAAAATCACTTTGAAAATGCGTCCTTACCTGAAATTATAAAAAGAAAAATCAGAAGTGAGTTACATGTTATATTTGATATTATTTTTTTTTTTTTAAATTAAATTAGAAAAATCTTAAAATTAGCAAAGAAATCTGAAGACGAACAGCTTAATGCAGATTTCAGATGAGAAATTTTATTCATGATTCAGAAATATGAAGTTTATGGCATTTTACCTTATTTTACCCTTATCTTTACTAAATAATGTAAATTAATGATAATTTTACACGATATTCTTACCAGACAGCCAAAATCACTGATTTATTCAGTTAGTATAATTAAAATTTTATTACAGAATAAGTTAAAATTAACCTGAGATTGTGATATGCGGAACTTAAAATGAATATTTTAAAAGCAGTCCACATTTCAGAACAAATTACTTATTATAAAAAGTAAAAATTCTAAAAATAAACGCCTTCCTTGGCAGATGATATGCTCGGTCATACTGCATTTCATATACCAAATAATTCCAAGCAAATCAATTTTTGCCCTTATTGAAATAGGATCAGGTGTATTATGATGTGTTCAGTATGGTAATATTGTATTTAATTTTCTTTATTATATGTACAATATTGTAATATTCGTAAATAATATAATTATTTTTGCTTAGGATTATATAAAATGATAAAATAGCCTGCAGCTAGTGAAATTTTTTGCAAATAAAATTTTATTTTTTTTCTTTCTGTTTCTATTTATTTTCTTTTATTTGAAGTAAAATTTATTTAGAATATTTTGGGTAACGCAAATTCGTTAACATTTAAATAAGAATTAAAGAAAAACAGAGATAGAAAAAATAAAAATGAAATTTTGTTCATTTTGGTCCTTATCCTCAAGGAATTTGTAATTGCGTTGTATGTTAAAATGATCTTTAAATAAGATATGAGATGATATTTTTTTTTTCTTTTTAAATTTTGTCAAAAATTCATGGGCATCACAAAATACATATTTGAAAAGTTTCTTTAAATTATTGCATAGAAATGGGGAAAATTTTTAATTTTAAAAGAAATAAAGGTATGATAATTAAATTTGAAATAGAAATAATTTAAGGTTCATAAAATTTAAATTGCGATATCGAAATTTTTTGTAATTTTTCCAAATTTAAAATTTTGTTAAAGAAAATGTCTGTTGAATGAAGAATTGGTTGAAACTGGCTAACATCATGGACAGCTTTAGGTATTAAGTGAAACTGTGCCCCAGCACTATTTTCGTTTAAAGATCAAAATTGTTATTTCACTTTTTGATATTAATCTGTTAAGGGCAGGCCTGTAACAAGTAAAGACGACTATTATAACGGCCCTAGCACAATGGTCACATCAATAGTTTCTAGCAGAAATACATATCATTGCTCTGTATTTCTGCTAGAAAATGCTGTACCATTGATTGTGTCAGGAAGAGCATTCGAAAGGGCACGAACTATATTATTTCTCACAACGGCATCTTCCATTAAGATATGTGATTGCATCGGTCTCTTAAAATCCTATTAGTATATGTGCTTATTTTTGGGGTTTATAATTAATTACTTATTATCACTTAATAACACTTATTGTTAGAGTTAATGTCTGATCACCACTTCGAAAGGAAGAATTTCTATACATTATAGCTGTAACATTCTGATAATTGCTGAAAATATTTCAATTGATTCCGAAAAAAAGGAACAAAATTTTGCAAATAAAATGTTCATTTCTTAAATTCTCATTAACATTTTTAGATATATAAAGGCAACTATTAAAGAGCTGGTTAATAAGAGTTTTCGTTTTCAAAATTATGATACAAAAATTATTAAAAATTAATTTCTAAGAAAGTTCACATAAAACTTGTGACGCGAAATTGTGCCATGAAACAAAACTCGTTTGAAACAGTATAAAAAAGTCGAAGTCTTTCGACTTATAAGGGAGAGGGTGTGGAAAAAAAGACTGAAGCAAACGAGACCTCTCAATTAAGTCATAAAATGCATTCTAGTACGTTTTGTATTGGGTTAAACATCCGCACTATTGATAGGCCTGACGACATTTTGGGTCCGCCTATCTCTGTCTTTCAATATCTTTTAACACCTGTAATGGTGACAGATCATGACAGATCGGAAAAAAAAACATAGACTTAGATTAATTTTAGCATTTACAACTGTTTATAGCCTTCACCTAAATAATATGTTTTGATGCAAACAGGTTTGAAATAATTTTTTGATTTTGTAAATTTTGCATATAATCCCGAGAATAATTTCAGCCTAATCCCGAGAATATTGCAGCCTAATTTCTAAACAATTTAATTATATATCTAAAATTGCTTTGTTTATGACTTTCATTGTCCTTTAAGATTTTTAATTCTTATATTTCATTTAATTAATTTATTATTCACGTATAATTAATGTAATAGCACCATTAAATAACTCTTTAAGAATATTTTACAGCTTTTGTGGCAAAATTTAAATCTCTTTTATTTTATGTTAATTCATATGTATATACGTGTGTTGTGAAGCAAAATGAAGTGCACTGTTGTAAATCAAAGTAAATTTACAACTAATAAATCCAAATATGAATTTATGATTTTCGTTTTATAAAAGTTACCATAATTACAATAAACATACAAAAAAAAAAAAAAAATAAAACAAAAAATTCAACTTTAAAATTGAAATTTTCTTTTGCTTGTATATTTTTCCTCCATCATTTTCTTATTTTGTTCCTCCTTTCTGTTATTTTTACATTTTACCTATACAAGTTTAGTTGGAATATTTTTTTTGAAATTCGCGTAAAAACAACATATAAAATAAATGTTTTTTTTTTTATTTGTTATTTTTTTTTGTGTTCCTTTTAATATTTATACACGTTTTCATTGTTCTGTTTCAGATATCACCGGAGGATATAAAAACGGAATCATGCAGTGATATTTCAAAGAAAACTACAAAAAAAAACAGGCTTGAACACAAAAAAGAAGGAACATTGGAGAAGGGTGGCATAAAAAATAATATTATAGAAGATGAATTAAGATTTAAAACAATTTTTTATATTTTCTGGCACAAAAAAAAAGAGGAAAGCTGGAATAATAATAGAGATGCATGAAACCAATGGTTTGTAAAGCAGCACTATTGCATTAAACCAGTGAATATATTCACTTTTAACAAAATCATTTGTCTACTTAAGTTGTTACGTTAATAGTTGGCTAGAGATATTAAAAAATTTGTTATGGAAAAAATTGCATACTTTTGGGGGAAACAAAAAATTAGAAAGTAGTGTTAGCATAAAGATTCAATTCAAACGTTAATTGTATGATTTTTGATATGTTCGTTAATGACAAGACCTGAAATTGAAAAATTTGGAATACAAGCTTCATTAATAAAGGACCAACCATTAAAATTTTGTTGATTTTGAGAAAGAGACAACTTGAATGAGAAGTGGAAGAAAAATTTATTTTTAGAGAAAAAAAGAGAATTTATTTTTAGAAAAAGGTGCTAGAATTTTAGACTTTTACAATAGTAACAATTTAAGAGAAAAAAGGTGTCGGTAATTAAAAAATAAGATTACACCACGTTCCCATTTGAATGTCACCGGTAATTCTTTAATTGTTATTTGACCAAACAGTTTTTTAAAAAAATAGAAGCAAGTTACTATTTTTTTTGCGTTGGCGGTATTTAAAAAAATTTCTGTACTCTAAATTCAATAAACTATAAAAAAAAGAATTTGCTTTATGGACTTTAAGAGAAAGAAGAAAGTAAGGTGCGCAAAAATATTTACGATGTCTCTTAAATATTGTATATATATTTTTACGGACAAACTGGACCGGACTGGACAGCGTAAAACTAATAAAAGCAGTTTTATTTCTATTTTATTGGAAAATTATGCTAAAAAAAAGAGACAGAGCAAGAAAAACGAAAATTTATATGTATGTAAAATGTAAGTAAAAACGTTACGTGAAAAATAACAAAAAAAAATGAAAGACATGAGAAATTTTTTCTTTTTGCATTCTAATAAGAAACAGAACAGAAAACAGTGAAAGAAAAAACACAAAAGAAAAATGAATTGAAACAAAAAGCTAAAGAAGAGAAGAAAGAAAAACAAATAAAAAACAAAACAAAAAGAAAACTAAATAAAATCTCTTGTTTCAACATTAAAATGTTTATAACCAGATCAGTTACTTAGATTTTTGTGAGTATCGTTGCGTAAATTAGTATTTCCGTTTTGATTGGGTTAACCTTGTTTTCGTTTCTTATTTAGTTTTTCTTTAATTATGTTTTTACGTTTTAGAATTGCATGGAAATGGAGAAAATTTAGCTGAAATTAAGAAAATATAGAGAATAATATTTTAAGAATTATTAAGAGTTATTAAATATAAAATATTCGCCATAGAAATTGCACTGAATATTCAATAATTGGTGGGGTTTCCAAAACAGATTGCAAGAATAGAAATTTTCCTTTTCTAATTCTCTTGCCAAATTATTGTGTCCCGGAGTTGGTTATCCTGAATAGTGATCTCTTCTCTGGTTTCCTTATAACTCATAAAATAGAGTCGTTTTGCTAATATCTTTTAAAATTAACGAAATTTAGAAATTTACTAACAGATTGTTATTGATAATATAGACATGTTTGTCTTACAAAAATATTTAATTACAAAGTTAATAAATCAAAAGCAATTTTTACGATAAATTTTTTATACCACCAGTAACATTATTATAGAGAAGAGAACAGGTTATTATTTTATCACATATTCGATTTTATCGATTTTATTCTCAAAACAGAATAATAAAATAGACTTGGTAGGCAAATAGACTGGTGATAACTACGATAAACTTGGTGGTTAAAATTTATTGCTATAAAAATTAACCTAGTCTTTCATTCTTTCATATACTTCAATAAATATAATAAATAAAGCCCCTGAAATATCCGTTCAAGTTGCATTCAAAGCATTTAAATATTCAAAACTTTAAGAACAAATTTCTTTGAAAAATTAACTAAAATTTTTATATTGTGCCAATAAAAGTGCCATAGCACCTTTTAAATATATTTAAATTTTTTCCTCATTTAATTTTCACATTTCTCTCCTTTCTAAATGAAAACTATTCAAGTTTAAGGTTAACAGGAAGTAAATAATATATAATTTTTCTCTTAGTACCATTTAAAAGCTAACAATAAATTATTAGTTCAAAAGTTGGCTATGATTAAGCAATGGTATAATAATTGTGTACAATTAAAGTACCAGAAGTGTCCTTTTATTGTGCTAATTTTAAGTAATTAAAGAAAAAAAAAAATGTTTTTTAATGGTTAAAAACTTTCCTTGAAAAAATATTACTTTAATATTGTTGTACTTTTAAAGCTGAAAATTATGTTAGCACCTAAAATTATGCAAAAATTATTGTTTTTCTCGTAAAAATTGTATAGCAGGGATTATAATTTTTTTTCCACTGTGCTTTGTATTGAAGGTCATAAAAAAATATTTTTAATGATAATTGCAACTTATATCAATTATAAATTTAAGCTCTCTTTCTCTCTCATTTTATATATTTTTTCGTATATTTTTTTTAAAATACCTTGAATTTTGGATTGCTCCTATCATTATGCAGTCAAAATAATGAAAAAGAAAGAATAAATAAAAAAATGGAAGAAATAATAAAGAAAAACCAATTTTCTTCCTTTTTTTTTCTTCTTATTTTTCTCTTTTTTCATATCCTCTTTTGTTTCGTAGAACCTAATGATATCCTTCGCTTTCCAAATAGCTACATTCTTTTTTATTTTTCAAATTTTTGTTACTTTTTGCTTTTGTTGTTATTTTTGTTAGTATCATGAGTTTTAGTTTTTTTTTCGAAAATGAATTTAAAGGAAAACATTATAGAATGTGAACAGGAGACCAGCTTAATGCAATGGTATATAGCAATGGTTTTATAACCTCATAAAATCTATATAATAAGAGAAAAGAGATTTTTTATAATAAGAGAAAGCTAACCCTTTTGTGTCATGTACACATACATAAATATAATATATATATATATACGATTTTAATGTGAATATATAGTAGAATTGAAAAATTAGAATTGAATGAATGAGAAAATAGAGAGACAAGGGATTCAGATTTAACTATAACAAAATAATATATATATGATAAGTATATATAAAACAGAGTTACATACAATAAGATGAGAAAATTATAACAATAGCAAACAATATACAACATAAATAAAAGTATAGAGTAAAAGGGTAATCGAAGACCCTTACAATGTTATAAAAATCGAAAAGGATGTTAATTTTATGACTTTAATTATCATAAAAATACGAAAATAGAAAACACAGAAAAAAAAACAAACGAACAGGAATAAAAATATTAAAATTGAGAAAAAAGGCTGCAAGTTGATTTGTAAGGTTAAAAAGAGAAAACTCAATAATAAGATAAGAAAAAAGAGATTGAATCGAATATTTTGAATTTTTTAGAAAAATGGTGATTTATGTGATGCCTTTCTTGAAAAATTGAATGTTTGTTACTGATTTTTTTTCAACCAGTAAAATATCTAAAAAGTTTATACCTTTGAACTTTATCGGAGCATTAAAACTACTTGAGCTAAAAGTACTATGAAGTTTCAAATATTAGAACCAAAAATTTTGCTATAACCAAGGAAATTATTTTTAGGAAAATAATTAAATTGGCTGTTTCAAGAATGATATTAGCTGGGGCGAAGATCACAATCTTTTATACAACTATTTAAGATTGCTATACTTTTCAGTGAATTTTTTTACTCTAATTGTTGTCCCGGAAAACAGTTAAAATTCAGAACAAACTTTAAAAAAATTTTAAATCAGCCTTATTCTACTCTACTTTAAAGTCTGTTCTGTTCCAGAAAATTTTATAAGTCGAAAATTTAAAAATGTGAATCGAACCTGTTAAGAAACTAATAAATTTTCTTTAAAATTATTAAAACTTTTAAAACACTGTTGATAGAAAGTCTTAAAAGCAGAAAATCTTATTTTTTAATTTGAAGTTGTTTCGTGCATTCCGGCCGGGATAATCAGTATTTGGAACAAATTGAATACCAGTTCATATACTAAAAATTAAAATAATTGTATTGTTAACAAATATTTCTTGCCCTCTGCCTCCTATTTCGACTGAAATACGGGCAAAATATTGTTAATTAAGGTTGTATGTAATAAAATCAAATTTTAGTTCAAAAAATAGATTCATATGGTATGTAGTACTTGGATTTCACTGTTAATTATTTATTGTACATTTTATTTATTGATTGTACACAATATAAATACATACGCATAATTTATAAAGGTTAACAATCTAAAAAGTCTAGGCTATAACACAATTTAATAATATTATATAATTATAACATTAATCATTGAAATTGAAATGCTGACGCGCTTTATGTGTTCAGACCTCCTAAATTTATTCCTGAATAATTGTCTAAATTTTAACATTAATTTTGTATGCCAGTCTGTATATTAAATTTATAAAAAAAATTAAATAATTGACTAATCAAAATGTTTTTTTTTTTTGTTATTCTATAAAAATGACGATTCGTTTTCATTATTTGCACAAATTTCCATAAAATTACAATAAATTGTTAAAAAAAAAATTATTTTTCTAAAATAGCTTAAGCTTATTAGAATGTTACTTATGACTTATATGTACATATGTGAAAAAAATATATCAGGAGTGTAGGTTTCACAGTTAGATTATGAATTATTATACGTAAATTAATCTTAATATGGGGTGGTAATAAAATTTTTAGATGTAAAACCGACATTAAAAAAAAAAGAAAGAAAAATATTATTTATTTGTTTCTTTTTATTCTTTTTTTTTTTATTATAAACACATACACATACATAAATGTAGAGCACCAAAAGCAAATTAACAGTAATATTATTATTGTATGATGTATGAGACCTTAAGCCTGACTTATTTCCAATATTTGTTAACATTTTGGTATAAAATTATGGAACGAGATACAATTAAAATAAAAATAACAAGTAAAAACGTTTCAGTTGGTATAAGCCGACCGAATTATAACACGTTAGCAATCTGAGTTCAACATTTGTTTTTGAAATATCTAGAATTAGCTTTCATTGTTATATACCAAGCACTCGAACCTGACAAACCACTCTATAGAAAGTGCATGAATGTGTCTGACCTATAATTGAACACACAACTGACAAGTTTTATGAATCTAACTCTATTATTTTTTTGAATATTTTAAATTTGCTTTTGGAGTTATATAGCAGCTACCCGAATCTGTCAAGTCATTCAAACAAAACATCAGCAATACGAGTATATGTGACCTGTAATTCGACACAGGACTACCAAATTTAGTGAATGTGACTATTATTTTTCCAAATATTTAAAAATAGCTTTTGGTGTTGTATGGCAACTACCTCAACCGGTCAAATTATATCACCAAAACTTTAAGGATATATGTGACATATACTCGTAATTGGACACACGACTACCAAGTTTCATGAATCTAAATTCATTATTTTTCCAAATATTTACAATTAACTTTTGGAGTTGTATTGCAGCTACCCGAACTAGTGCAGCCATTCCATTAAAACATACTAAGTTTTACTTTATTTTACAAATTGTGAATTCAATGAAAACTTGGAACTGCTTTCTACTTCGTAGATTTAATTTTCAGGCATTTTAAATAGATAATTGCATCTAGAAAGCATAGTGTGTAATTGAACTATTCTAATTGGAAATATTGATATGGAATTTTAATTATTAATAAAGATAAACCTTTAAATAATGGTCGCTATAGAAAGAATTTTAATCAGTTTATATGCATAAGACTACAAAATATAATTTGGTGAACAATATTAGCTCCACAGATCAGTAACAGAACAGTAATCGAACAACTACCGATAAGTAACAGATTAGTAGTAGATCAGATTAGGATAAAAAATTTATTATGGATGTAATAACTATATTATGGATAAAAAATTTTTGAAAGATTTGATTAAATTTAGAAAAGATTCAAAAAGAAACTATAACGCTTTAAAAAACGAGAGGAATTACGCAAGAGCAATCTTTAGAAGAATAATTGCCAATAATTGTAGATGCAATAACAGATGCAACATTCTGTTGATAACATTAAACCACCAGTTAGTTAAACCTATTTCTCGGACTTGTAAATGTTTGGTGTTTTTTTTTGTCTGTATCATGAAATTTCGAACTCTGCAGCTTTGTATTCAAAACTCAATAGTTGCTCACCTGTCAACAGATTAGCTCGTAAATTTTAATGTTATAAATAATACAGAATTTACGTTCTCAAAATTATTTTTATAAAAAAATATAGTTTTTGAAAATTATTTTCCTTTCATAATGTAATGGGCATTTATCCCCTTTATATTAGAATTTCTTAAAAAAAAAAATTAACATTTGATTTGAAACAACTTTAATCATAAGAATTTAATACAGAAATCCTATATACTTATTCGTATGTACGCTAAGCTAAAATCAATGTTTAGAATCCAACAAGCCAAGTCAAAAGACAAAAAAGAGATTAAAATAGGAAATACTATAGAATTAATGGAAACACACACACAGAATATTATGAATAATTTTCTTCATATTTCTTTGCCAAAAAAAATATTCCAATTTTAAAATGAAAATGAGAAGAAGAAGAAAATTTAACACTTTATAAAAATTAAAAAAAAATATTCACGTAAAAATTTTAAGTTGGAGTACACGCGGTCGTAAACGGAAAGAAAAATATTATAAGAAATTACAATAAACATAGACTTGGATTTTAATTTTTTTTTTCTATTTTATGGAAATTTTAGTAAACCCCAATATATTTTAATTCAAAATTCCATTTTCATTTGTAATGGATGCAAAAGATGGAAATATTGTGGTATTTATCTGTATTGCATTAAGAATAAGATAAACACCATAATAGAAGATGGATAATGGATAAGTACAATGGAATAAGATAAAAAAAATTAATAATATTCAAATTGAGATTTAAAATATTGCAGAGGCATAGAATTTAAAAATAGTTTCTTCTAAAGAGAATAGTGGTTGTTAATGTTAAAATTTTTAAAATCAACGTAATATTGAAGTGGAACACATACGTGGATTCCTAAACTATTTTGATTCGAGAATTTATTGTAAAATTTAAATTTGAAGAGGTTTTCAAATCTTCTATGGAACAATTTTTATTTCAGCCGTTTTCATTATGTTTATGAGGTCAAGATTGCTAAAATAAGAGAATACTCCAGAAATCACTCATTTTCCTTTCTATAATAGAAAATTTTGGGGATCTCTTTAAATTAGAAAGATCGAATTTGTTAGAAAAGATGATAAAAATATTTTGAAGATAAAAAGATTTTTAAAAAAGATAGGTAAAGGGTAGATTTCATATTTTTACAAAATACTTTTGGCGAACATGTTTCAATTGCATTTGCTTATTATTGAGAAAAAAAAGTGAAGTTTTATGAGCCCGAGCGGTATTTATCATGCTATTCTGCTGCGATTATTAATTCGTATGAATATTACCAAGCTGACGCAATCATGTCACTGATTTAAATTATAATAATAAGAGCTAAAATCTAGCTTGCATTGTTAGAGGTATTTTTTTTTAAAGTTTGATAAATCTGGAATGATTTTTGATAAATTAGAGGAGTAAAAACCTATTTCCGTCTCATATTATCAGTTTTAGCGTAAAAGATTATATCATAAGTGTCTAAACTTTTATCAATTTAGTCAAATTAAAATACCTTATAATTTCCTGCATTAAATGTACATTTTATACCGTAACTATACCGTAACTACATTACTACTTCTTTTTTATTATACTGAAAATCTTTTACTTTAATTAAAATTCATAAAAAAAATTTTTCTTTAGAATTAAAATATTTCTTCTAGGTCTATCTGAGCTTTGTAAAATTTAATATGCTTAAAAGAAAATCAGAAAATATTCTCAATCTAAATAAAATCTATTTTTGCAGCAGTAAAACATAAGGAATATAATGATTCTACATAATATAGTGAAAGTTATAAAATTTTTACTAAAACATATACAAATATAATAAGTAAAGGATATAGGATTAATTTAATAATTTTTTTGTCCAGTATTACACTACGAAAAAATAAATTAAATATACGAACTAAAATTAAACTTAATTTTGAAACAGGGCATTTCGTTTTTGAGACAGTCAATTTTTCTTTTTGAAAATCAAAGAAATTTTCAAAAATAACAGGAGTGAAGCAATTTCAAATGTTTGAATATGAAGAAATATTTTAATTGTTCATGGCAATATTCAAGAGAGTTGCCGGCACTGTGGGGGGAGGGATGTCAGTATTGCGGCAGACATTTTAACGGGACACTGTTTATTGGGAAAAATAACTATGAGGCTGGCCATTTCCCCATCGGATATCTGCCGGGAATGCCAAGACGCGGTCAATTGGTGGAGAATGTGCATCACGTACTATGCGAGTGCCTCCTTTGATATGGAGGAGGGACCGCTTTTTGGGGAGATATGGGTTCCACGGATTTGAGGAGCTCCCGAAGAGGCCTGTTGGTGATCTGGTGAACTTTTCTATGGGGCTCCAATGGATTTAGGAGGGCGATTGTGTAGTGGAAGGATACCAGTGGGCTTAATATACTGAAAGCTATATCTGTAAGAAAGGTTTAGTTCAGTTTAATATTAAGGAACAAAAGTATAATCGAATTGTTATTCCACGTTTAGTCATTTCGGTTTAAAAATGAGGAGAATATACGCTCCTTTTGATTAAACCAGACGAGAAAAATTGTTATAACGAAATAAAAAATTATTTTTTGCCTGAATCCGCTATGGAACAGTTGAAAATAGTTGTATACGTTAAGCTGCGAAAATAGCTTGAAAATTTTTCAGAGATTGTAATTATTTCTGCACAGTAACTAAAATTTAAAAAAGTTTTAATAAATGAAACACTCTATACCCATAATCCTACTTTAATGCTATTAATGTACACCTTATATTTAAATGAATACACTTAAGTCCTCAGTTTCATTTAAAATATAGTTGGTGCAAAAGAAAAACACAAAATAGAAAAAAAGAAAACAATTTAATCAGTTTTGAAATTATGAATCATTGCCTTTTAAAATTCCTTTTAATTTTCGCATTTTTTTTTTCTGGATTTCGCAGCAATTTTTTTCCATTTTTTATTACAAAAAAAAGGAGAAAAAAAAAGAAAATCCTCTTTAAGAATAAAAATTTTTTTTTTCCTATTTCCCCTTTTTATTATCGCGGAAATGATACTTTTAAAATCCTTTTTTTACAATCATCTAAAAAAAAAAAGTAAATTTAAGATTTAAATAGGGTTTAGGCATTGTCTTTTTGAAAGAATTTTCTTTTTCACTTGAATTTTCTAAGTATTTTCCAGGGAAATCTTGTTTTGGATCCTTACATTTTTTTTTCCTTAACTCAAAATTTGAAAATCAGTTTTGACTAATGTGTAATTGGTATTCGTGTAAATATGCTACCAATTTTTTCTTAAAATGTTAAACTCATTTTCTTTTATAAGGTCTTTTATTTTATGCTTTAGTAATTAAGTAAATCAGATAAATTTTAAATTCTTACTAAATTTGTAAATAATCGAAAATAATTGAGAGATTGTATAGATCTTAAATGAGTTATTATTGAAGCTACAGTAGGACACTTAACTAGTTAAATAACTAAAAATTGAAAATTCAATATATTAAGAACTTTATTCTTATGAATGAGATCCTACCGCTTAAACTAGGATTTCTGTATGATTATTTAGTAAGAATGTTAAGTATGGTCAGCTCTAGATCTACCATATATGCAAAATAAGCATTAGCAAAGGGCACCGAAAAAGGGCAATTGAAAAAATTAAATTTTAAAAAATAAAAATTTCTTTTAACTTTTTCCAGTGGATATTTTAATAAAATAAAATTGTTACCCTAGAAGTATGCAGTTTTTGTTATAATAATTATTGTGATGAAAATTTATTGATTCTCCTAAGAATAGTAGAATTTTCAGAAAAATTTCAGTAATTGTTGAAATTTTATTATATTTTTGTAGTAAGAATGAAATGAATGTAGACGTTACACGTGCAGCGCAAGACATAATTAATTTTTAGTTGAGGAAATTATTTAAAACATGTCATTAATGTTGGTAATTCAAATAATTACAAGTCTACAATTTATTTTTAAGTGGCTATTCCCAGCAAAGAGAGACTCTTCAATAAATTTGAGTGTTGGGCTCAAATATTTTCTAAAATTACTTCAAATAATTTTAATTTTAAATGCCTCGATTGATTTGGTTAAAATTTTAATTTTATATTAAAATAATGGATTACAAAAACTCTGATATAACCAAAACGTATATTAAACCTTAACTGAATCCGTAATAATATATCTGATAACAGTCTTTTACGTGTATTATATAAAATTTTCTTTGCAATAATTCAAAAATTATTTTTGAAATTCTATGAAAAATTATGGAAAATATTGGAATATCTACTGATAAATTTATTTCTAAAATTGTCAAAATTTTATATAACACTTTCAAATATTGTATACATTTTTGTATTTCCTAAGGGAACATTAAATTTATTTTTTTGAAAAATATCTTAGAATATTGCATTTTTAAACTGCAAATACCTTATTATATTATTTTTTTTTCCTTATGTCTTGCATGGTAAAATTTCTATATACATTTAATGGAGGGGAGGGGTTGTCAGTTCTTCATTTAGTGTGGTTGTTGCATGTAAAAATATGAACAATTTTATGAAATTGCAATGATAGCAATATGATATTATAAATTTTTAAGGATTTGTTAAAGGAAAACAATTTCTTGTCATTTCTGCCAATACGAAAAAAAAACTTGTTTTGGAAATTTCATACATGTGTGCATGCTTGCTGTGAATTTTAACCTGTGGCACTATAAATATTTTTTTTTATTTTAAACATAAAATTCAGTTTGTAATTTTGAAAAAAATTTTTTTTTGCTGAAATTATGTATGAAATAAACTTTTAACCTCAATATCGTATAAATTATTGAAATTTTGAAAGGTTTGAATGCAATATTTGAATGAACTAGAAGAAAATAGAAGGCAAATATTTTGTTACAAGAAAATTTCTAAACATTTTATTGGAAAAATATGTGAAATGTAGTTATGCGTAAAATATTTCACTAATGTAAGAAATACAGACATAGAAAATAAAAGTGGAGCTGTTCCAGCATCAATTGTATTGGGAAATTGAAAAATTTACAATTAACTTTATCAATTTTTGAGCTTATTTTCATAATTTTATTTCAAACGAAGCCTCAAGACATGCGAATCCCATGTCATTTAAATGCTTTGTAAAAACCATTTCTTTATACAGGGTATTTCATTCAGTTGGGCATTGACATCACGTGTAAGGAGAAAATTTTTTTCACAGAAGGCCGCTATTTGATCCGTTTTGGAGATCTAGAAATTCTTAAAGGGAAAATTTTTTTTTTTTGTTGTGTCGACAAAAGTCGAAAATAGCCTACAATTTTGGATGTGTGAGATAATAATGGTACATTTAGAAATTCGCTGGAGAGCTGGCACAACAGGCTGTCCAATAAGCATGCAATGAACTTCGTAGCACTTTAAATTCACATGCTACAACCATTTAAAAAATTTATTTTTGGAAATTTTTTTCCTTTTTTTAATTAACGGTATTTTTCAGAGTGATTTATTATTACGGAATTTTCCCAAAATGGATTATGTATTTTGCAAGCTATCTGTGAACATGCCAACCATAGTCGTAAACCTCCTAGATATATAAGACTATATTTTTAACTAAAATCCTGTATAGTCGTGACTATTCATAAATGTTATAAGAACATATTTCCAATAAAAAGGTACGTAGTTGTATGGAAATGTAATATGAAAATTGAAAATATTCTCTACTTAAGGTATAGAACGTAATTTTCATTATATTTTACTTTAAATATTTTATTTTGGAAATTATTTCGAAAAATCCAGAATTTTCCAATATCCTAAATTATAAACACTACTTAATAAAGAAATTAAAAAATTGCATACTTTTAGGGGTATGTTTTTTTTTTACTTTTAAATAGTTTTTTTAGCCTAACCATTTTTTAGAAATTCTTTGTACAAACATGTGAATTCTACAAAATATATTAATACTAGTACTGACTCTCACAAGCCTGTTACAAATTAAAAACCATCAATTTGTATAATGTTAATAACAAAACAAACTGTTGAGATTGCCATTAAAAGAACATGTATGTATATCTAACCTAATTTGTAAAATGTACGAAATTCTCAATATTGGGTGAAAAATAATTTCGATTCTATTGAATCCTAAATAATTTTAGGCATTGAAATAGAATCTACTTGCAACAAGTAGGCTATTATAAAATTTATCAGTTTATCGAGTTTCAAGTACATACATATATTTATATAGGCTTTCTTGTTTATATGTACTTAACTGAATATACTTATAATATTATTTAGAAATGAGGAAGATTCCTAATATAAGCTTTAAAGATTTTCTTTTATTATCTTTAAATTTTTTTAACGAATAATTTTCGGTTTTATTTTCATTTATCAAGGATAAATAAAAAAGTAAAAATAAAAAAAAAAAAATTTTTTTTTCTTACCATTTTTCACTCTTAAAAAATCATTTTTATTTGCCAGGATTTAATTTACAGCTATACAAATATACATATACGCCTATGTGACTTAAATAAACCATCTTATATTTTGTTGCCTACTCCATAGTTTTAGGTATATTCGCTTTACAATATAACAAATCGTATCTGTATATAGAGTTAATATATTGTGTGTATTTTAATATGAACGTGGGCGAATGTTTTCACAACTGAGTTTAAAAAATTTTTCTTTGTTTTTCATTTTATATTCTTTTATTTAAATTTTTACACTATTCTATTTTAAATTTTTTATTATATGTTATTTAAGTAATTTTTTGGTTTTTGTTTTATTCAGTAATATTTTTTTTTTCAAATGTAAGAGTAGTAGAGGTTATAAATAATAATATGTACTGTTTGATCTTCTAATAGATATTCCAAAATATAATATACTGAGTAACTCACTATTATCAACGAAATAGAATGTGCTGATTGAAGTAAAGCATAATAAAGTTGGAACAACACTGATAGTTTGTAAAGTAGCACTTTTTCCTTCAGAAACTCAAAATGCTTTCATTCATATACCAAAATATTTCAAAGATTGCATACATTTAGGATGAAGCAAAAAAAAAAAAGACGTTAATATAATACATGAATTTAAGGATTTATTGAGTAAGTTAGGAAAAATATTGCAGTTTTCAACGAAATAAACAATTTTCTTAGCTGCAAATTTAATCAAAATTTCAGACTCCTATACTAATTGTAAGAATCAAAAAATTATATCAAAAGTTTGGAAAAAGCAGTTTTAGATAACAGTTAGTTTTAGAAGCTATTTGATTTTTTTCAAGCTCTGTAATACTATACCGTGGTAAAAAAAGCTTACTACAATTTTTCTGCATTTACAAAATTTGGAAAATGTTTGTGTTTTTGCTATAAGGAAAGGTTAAGAAATGGAATTTTTAGGATTTTGAGGGGCTATTACTTTCAACGTTTAGGGTTTTGGGAGAGAAATTACATATGAAACTTCAGTTTCTATCTTCAAGAATGTAGAAGTTATGTAAAGAAGTTTTAAAATCAACACACCATTGTAAAATTTAACAATATTATGACCACTAAGGAAAAATTCGAATTCGAAATAAATTTAAATTCTACAAAATTTCTTTACTTACAACCACAATTTTAATTGTAATAGATTGTTGTGTTTCTGGAAAATTACAATTGAAATGAATTTCTGAATAATCTACGATATTAGTTTTGAAGAAATTAAGTTTGAGAAATTCCATTTCTGTGTCTTATAATAATCCAAAATTAATAAGTAAACACTTAATATCAATTACTTTAATATTTCTTTTTTAATCATTTTTGTTGTATTGTCGTATTAAGAAGACATAAAACCCAACGATATTAACAGCTCAAATTTATAATCCCGTAAAATTTGATTTAATTTAGACAACACAAAGATGGGAAAGTCGGTCTAAGAAAAATTACATTCAAAAAAATTTTACCAAAATAATTGTTTCAAAAGAAAATTAATCAAAATGAACTATGCCCTTCCAAAAACCAAACAATATAAGGAATCAAAAGTAAAAATTTGATCTATTCGTAAATGCTAAGTCTCACCTAGCCTGTTTCTCCTTATTACCACAGAAACATAATTTTTTTTTAATGCCATAATTTATGTTTTAAATTATATTCGAATTTCTTGTCGGTAAACCCATTTTTCTTGTTATTATTTTCTTTCTCTTTTCTCTTTTTTGGCTAACATATGTGTTTATTTACTCATTTTTACTTTAAATTGTAAGTGTGTGTATGTATGTGAAAAATTTTTAAGAAAATAAAATGTTTATTATTCTCAAAATCAAAATAATCAAAAAAAAAAGAAAAATATTTCAAGTTAAAACGAAATTTTTGTTTTTCCATTTTAACTTGTGCTTAAGATTAAAAGGATAAGAAAATAGCTTGTTTCTCTTGTCACATACATTTTGTTATTGTATAAAGAGATTGTATTAAGATTTGGGAAAAAAAGGATATGATACAAATACAAGAATTAAATTTTTTTGTTTTAAGCTCTTCTACTGGTTCTATAGATACAACGTATAAAGGGAAATATTTTTGTAATTTAAGATAATGAAAATTTGAATTGATTTTAGAGCCGTCTTAGAGAATTTATTAAATGTAATTAGAGAGTTTTTAAAGTGAGTTCAATTCAATCTTATTAAAAATTTCAAACTGATTAAAAATTATGAACCTATATGGAGCTTTTAGTAATATAATTGTGAATTTCTAGAAAAATTGGATATTTTAAGATACAATTAAAAATTTCGGTTCAAATTTCAATTCTAGGTTTCGGATAACCTAATTTAAATAGTCCATGATTGAATAATTCCGAATGAAAATCCTCATGTCTAAGATCGAAAATTTAAGATTAAAAATCCCCAAAAATATACCCATATCCAAATTTTACTTCTTAAATTTTGGAAGGAAAACTATCAAGAATAGTTTTCCTTTCAAATACGGTCATACACAGAAAAAATATGAGCCCAATTCAGTGACATACTATTTCAAAGAACTAAATGACCGATCTTATTAGATTATTTGACGCTTTTCAGATTTCATATTTTTTGAATTCTTAGATTTTTGAGCATATTTTGATTTGGTTAAAAAAGGGCTTACTATTCCTGATCTTCTATACAAGAAAGTTTTTTATAAATAATTTCTTTTTTATACAAACAGTTGTGATAATTATTATTAAAAAAAAATAAATAGAAAAAAAATGTTGCTTTTTAATTGCACTTAAAAACAGAGAATCGCACGTTATTAGGAAATGGCGTTGTCTTATATTCGCATATGTATGTATGTCAGTATTTCTTATATGTATATGAATAAGTATATTGCGTTGTGTTAAATTTCTAAGTGCTAATAAAATTTTCTTTTACTTTTTCTGTAATTTGATTATGAATTATAGCGAAAAAAAATTTATTAACATTAATAATAAATTATTTAAAAGTATAACAAAAAAGGAGAGCGAGGTACAGCGCAGTATAGCGTGGCACATAAGTATATTCAAAAGAGAGTGAAATTATAATTTTCATAAACGTGTATGTAAATATTAGATTTCTAATTAAAAAAATTTAATATTCTTAAGTATAATACGAGTAATATGGTAAAGAGAAATTTAGATAAATTGCAACATACTCACATCACACGTGTATACCATCACACCAGTTGACGTGGTGTCTTTTGTATGTATAAGCATTTTGCTTTATAGTTATTTAATTTGTTATAAATTTGTCTTGTATAATTTTAATATATGAATAATAATGAATATGGATAAAGGCATGTAATTGCAAGAAAAATAAATTTTGATTATCACGCGGTAATTTGAAATAAAATGAAAAATTTTTATTTGCTTTAATTTTAATGAATGATAGTAAGTATAAGTTATTCATGCAAATTATAAATTTTGTATATTGCGAGTATAACACCACTATATTTATATATACATGGTATATAATATTATGTAGACACAAGGAATAGATTAAAAACTATGCTAAATTTTTGTACAGCATTTTGTGTGCTAGATAACAAGAATAACAAAATTTGTGTTAATTTTTAAGATGAACTGTAAAAACAGTCAGTATGAATAGTTAGCGTATTATTAAAATTAATTTTTTCAAATTTAAGGAAGCCAATAAGTCTTTGTAATTAGAAGCATGAAAGAATCATGCCTCTATATGTGAGATTATTTACTTATTTTGTGGATATGTGGGATTATATTAACATTAACATTTGTAAATGTGAAGGAAACTCGGTTGTTGAGTTGAATATTTGCCTAACAGAACAGAGATACCATTTTGAACGGTTGCTGTACATTTTTCTAAGTCATTGAAGAAAAAAATAATGATATTTATAAGTCAGGTAGCGTGATGACTCATACACCAAATTAAAGCTTAGTTGACAAGGTTGCCACCTATTCCAAAATTGGAGAAAGCCACAATTTAACGTCCCCTTGAAAATTAACGTTTTTAAAAATGAAAAATTAAAATTTCAAATTTTTCGATCTTTAAAGTTATGTGATTCCGAAATCTGAATAGATTATAACTAATATTCATGAGGAAATCCTTACTTTGAGGTTTCCATATCATATTATTGTTAATGCGCCTGTCTTACACGGTCGCGGAGTTATACTTAAAATTTCGAAAAGTAAATACAAATTCTCCATACAAAAATTTTATCTACTCATGGAGCCTATAGAATGACATATAGCATTGCACTTTGTTATGAGACATCCTGTATAATATATATATATATTTAATAATTCTACGTTATCTATTAACTTTTAATAAATTTTAATCAATATTTGGAGTTCTTGCTTTTACCGTTCATTTATAAAATATAATAAATACCTAATGCTATTTATTATATTTTATAAATGAATTTGTGAACTTTATATTGGATACGAATCTTTTGAAATGAGTTCACAAAATTGTTTAAACTAACAAGAATTTAATGAAATTAAAAAAAAAATTATTTGCTGTTCTTGTTATATAAATGGGCTCTTATGAGACCGAAGTTTGAATAATTTAATATGAGAAAACATAATAAGAGCGGTTAATTACAAAGGATATTCGATTATTAGATCTCTTGGAACAATTTTCTTGAAAAATCTCTTAAACAACTTATTATTATAACAGTTACTATATAGTTAATTATCATTAATAAGCATCCAATCAATAAAAGTATCCTGATTTTTATTTCAATTCTACCCGAATTCTTTTCTAAACAGCCATTATTTAAAGTACACTAAAATACCTTGTGAATAAAATGTTCGTGTAAATAAATTAATAATGAAAATTTTTGCAATATTTAAAATTATTTTATGAAATTTATACACTCAATAGAATTAAAATTAAATTATAAACTTAAAAATTCAAAAAATCGCAAAATTTAATTTGAAATAGTATAATTTTAATTTTCTCATATAATTCATATACGATTAAAATTTTATACTCGTAATTCTCGTACCCTGCAAACGAATGAATTAATATATGCATACATACCTACATAATATTTATTATATAAATTATATGGAATTTCAAATTTACTAGAAAATAAAAAAAATTTTGTTTTTTAAAGCTAAAAAAAATTATTATTTTTTTTTTGTACTTATGGTTCATAAATTAAAAATAAATTTCCTTTGATATTTGGACTATAATAAATACAATTTTTGATTCAAAATGTTATTATTGTTAAAGTTATAAATTTTTTTTTTCCTATTTTTTTATTAAACAGAAAATTATGGATTGTATTAAATTAATAGAGCATAAAATAAAATAAACAGAAGAAAATTTATTTACAAACGTATATAAAATTTTGTATATGAAAATTTTATAATAATTTTAATATAATCCTGGCAAATAGAATTGATTTCTGTAAATGATTAATATGAACACATAAATATATTTATGTGAATATTGAATAGCTTTAAAAATATTTTACTATACAATATAAAAAATGAATCATTTATGTATTGGTTCATTTCAAAATATACGCAAAATTTTACCTAACACATCTACAATATGCATTTAAACGGGAGAAATAATTAAATGGAAATTTGTTCAATTATCTGCAGAATCAAGACGAATGACATAATCAAACAACCGAGTCAAGAAAGAAAAATTTTATTAAAAAAATCTTTTCTCCTCGATCCAGATCCGAACCAGTGACTTATCACGGACATCCTGCCAACTGAGCTACAGAAGTATGAAAAAAATTACAGTCAAATTGTTTTTTGCATTGCTTTATACTGTAATCTACTTGATTACCAAGAATTGTTTACATGAGATGCTATATGCATTCTCCTATTTGAAACACACAATTACAAAAAACATATAATTAGGTATTGTACACTAATGGTATTACTAAATGATCTCCTGTACTTCATTTTGCACGTATTTTAAAATTTTACTTAAATTATTCATAGTTCTGCTGTTGTACACAAAATTCAAACTGTTTATGAATTTCACTCTTGTTTGTAAAAGACTTAATATCGTTAAAAGTATAAAATTTTTAATACCAAATGGATGAGTGATTTATAAACTCTAACTAGAGCTTTCAATAAAATTAATGTCATCTAATTCAAAATAAAAGTGAAAATTTGTAAGTACTTAAAAAATTATTTAAAAAGTAAAGATTTTAAGGATATTTTGGAAATATTTTCAAAAACAAATTTTTGTAGATAAATAAAAGGATTTCAGTAAAAAAAAAATGATTTTTTCTATTTTCAATGAAGATTAAAAGTTCAGGAAAAATTTAGCTTGTAGAGAAATGAAAAAATTTATTAAAAAATTCAATCTAGGAGATGGAAAAGTAGTTCAATGTATTGACCCTATAAGAAACTCTCAATTACGTCTTATTACGTTTAAAAAATAATTACGTTTTAAACGTAAATTTAATTTTAATTAAGTGACTTAAGTAACAAATAAATTAGCACAATACCGAAAGGCTTCTAATATACTTTTAATTTAATTAAGGAGAAAATCACTATTTTTATGGTATTTTCAATTTAGAACCTGGTCGATACGATTTTAAAAAGTTTTAAAACAATAAATATGAAATCTGATCAATGGTGCAGTGATTATGACACCAGTCCTAAATTGTTTTTGCCAATATATCTAGTAATATTCTATATTGCACACTCTCCAAAAAATTAAACAATGTCTAGATCTGAATTATCTTCAATATTTACTATGAAGAAAAACTAGGGTAAGCCGGCTACCGCCTAATTAACTTCAATGATCTTGTAAAACTGATCTTTGACTCCAAAGTCAGGCGGAAGTTTCTAATGATCTCAAACGGAGTAAACGAAAAAAATATACAATATTTTGAAATAAAAAATGTTAATTATAAAAGTAATTGTCCTTCTACTCACAATATTCAATGTTGTATACCAACAAAAACTAACAATAAATAATATCAAGTAGCTTTCTATATTTAATACAAAACAAAAACTACCATAGGCTGCCCACTGCCTACTATTTAACTCCAATGAGCTTTAAAACTGTTGATTGACTTGTTAGTAGAAGATTCAAGTCCTCCCGAATGAAGTAAGGAAAACAATAAAATATATAATGAATCTCAGTACGGCGATTTCGGTACTGAGACTCTATATTCAGCGATTACCGCAGATAATGACCTCAGGTAGAGCCGACACGATTGATGTGCCAGAAATTTTGAACAGACCTAGATAGGCTTCATATTTTCACTAAACTTTTCTAAATTTCTAAATAAATAACTTCATAACTCTTTCTAATATTACTAAGGGATACTCTTGTATTTCATCCTTTTTATTAAACAATTTATTTTTTACTTTACAACTTATTTTTACAATTTCAATAAGTTTTTCGTAAAAAACTTTTATAATATTATTTCTATTTCTATTTTATATTTTCATATCCGAGTACCTTATATCCTCACATACAATTTTATTCTATAAAATTAAAAAAAAAAAAAAAACAGTATTGCTAGTTCCTCGTTGAAAACTTTTGTATTAAACTTGAAAAAAAAAAAACAAAATGACGAAAATTTTATTACTATGGCAGGGATGAGATTTTTCTTATTTTCTTTTTTCAAATTTTCTTTTCTTCTTTATTTTGATATTTGAGAAAATAAAATGAAAATTCTAAAGTAATTCTAAAAGTAATTCGCAGACAAGAATCGAAAAATACAAAAAGAAAAAAAAACTTTTCCAATATTTTTTTTTTTTTGGTGTTTTTCTTTCCTTCATTTTCTAATTTATAATCTAAGCCAATTTTATTTTTCTCTTCTTTTCTCATTTTTTTTTTTTCGTTTTTCCTTTTGTTTCCTTTTTGATGAAAAAAAAAAGAGTTCCTTTTATCGTAAATGTCTTACTATACATAGTTAGTAAAAAAAAATGTTATTATTATCAAGTCTTTTTTTTTCTTTTGAATTCGGTTGTCTGGGAATTCGGGGTATTCTTTATTACACAAAATGAAACTTTTTATACAATAAACAAGTAAAAACGTTTCAGTCGGTATAAACCGATTGAATTATACCCTGCACCTTTCGTTATTGTGTAGCAATTACCTGTGAAATCATTCTATAGAAACTTCACGGACATGTCTGACCTATAATTGGACACCCGACTGCCAAGTTTCATGAATCTGACTTTATAATTTTTCCAAATATTTAAAATTAGCTTTTGGAGTTGTATGGCAAGTACCTGAACCTGTCAAGGAATTCCATCAAAACTTCACAAATATATGTGACCTATAACTCGACATACAACTGCCAAGTTTCATGAATCTGCCTTTATTATTTTTCCAAATATGTAAAATAAGCTTTTGGAGTTGTATTGCAAGTACCCGAACCTGTCAAGCAATTCCACTAAAACTTCACAAATATATCTGATCTATAATCGGACACACAACTACCAAGTTTCATGAATCTGACTTTATTATTTTTCCAAATATTAAGAATAAGCTTTTAGACTTGTATGGGAGCTACTCGAACCTGTCAAGCAATTCCACCAAAACTTCAGAAATATATTTGACCGATAATTGGACACATAACTGCCAAGTTTCATGAATCTGACTTTATTATTTTTCCAAATATGTTAAATAAGCTTTTAGGGTTGTATGGCAAGTACCCGAACCTGTCAAGCAATTCCACTAAAACTTCACAAATATATTTGATCTATAATCGGACACACAACTGCCAAGTCTCATGAATTTGACTTTATTATTTTTCCAAATATTTAAAATAAGCTTTTAGACTTGTATGGGAGCTACTCGAACCTGTCAAGCAATTCCACCAAAATTTCAGAAATATATTTGGTCCATAATTGGACACATGACTGCCAAGTTTCATGAATCTGACTTTATTATTTTTCCAAATATGTTAAATAAGCTTTTAGGGTTGTATGGCAAGTACCCGAACCTGTCAAGCAATTCCACTAAAACTTCACAAATATATTTGATCTATGATCGGACACACAACTGCCAAGTCTCATGAATTTGACTTTATTATTTTTCCAAATATTTAAAATAAGCTTTTAGACTTGTATGGGAGCTACTCGAACCTGTCAAGCAATTCCACCAAAATTTCAGAAATATATTTGACCTATAATTGGACACATGACTGCCAAGTTTCATGAATCCGACTTTATTATTTTGCCGAATATAAAAAATTTGCTGTTGGAGCTGTATGGCAGCCACCCGAACCGGTGCAGCTATCCCATTAAAATTTTTAGAGCATGTGTAGAATATAATTGGACACATGTATACAAAATTTTATGTTTATAGCTTTATTAGTTTTTGAAGTATTTAAAATAATTTCTTGGAGTTGTATGGCAGCTACCCGAACCCGTTGTCCGACTTAGTCCAATAACAATAGGGTTCGTCCTTGGCACAAAAGAAAAAACTTGTGAAAGTTTGGTGTTGATTGCATTATTCGTTTTTGAGTTATCGTGCGATCGGACGGACGGACGGACGGACGGACGGACATGTCTAAATCGACGCAGAATTTTACGCTGAGCAAGAATATATATATATGTCCATACCGCAGATGACTCCTTCAAGTAGTTACAAACTCCATACCAAAGTTAATATACCCTTCACGAAGTGCAGGGTATAAAAATATTCGATATGAAAGAATTTTCTCAAAGGTTTACTTAATATATTTATACAATGTAGACGTAAAAACTGTAAGAATCTTATGTGTTGTTTTTCTCTCTGTGTATTTATTTATACTTTGACATTAATAAAATAATAAATTTGAAATCCATATTGGATCACTAAATAATTAATTTATGCACAAATAATTTAATTCTGAAATAAAATATCGTATTTTATGGCAGTATTTCTGTGGTTCTTAAGGAAAAACTAGAAATTTTCCGATTTCAATTAAATATAAATTATATTGAAAGTTTCAATTAAATTTTTACAAATGATTTTCAGTTTTTCATATTTCACATTACAGTACAGGACAGTACCTTAAATTATGTCCAATATTTTGGAGCTATTGAGGAACATCGTTGAGATTTTAGTGAAATAATATTAAAAATAATTTAAGCTCAAAATAATTTTTGAAAAAATTTTCGAATTCGGCTTGGAAAATAAAAATTACAGTAGAGATTTAGGTTTCAGCTATTGATAATTTTATTTATAATTTTAGAACTATAATACCTTTTAACACGCTTAATTAAAGAACTTGTTGCTTGTAATCACAGATTAGGTTGCACGTTATAGAAGTATTGTTAATATAAGAATGAAAATGTGTTGAAAAGTATTTATTTACGAGATAACATTCTCATGACAGGAATAATTAATTTACCCGAATTGAGATGCAGTTTTTTTTCAGGTATATATAATAAAGTTTCTAAGGTCTATATATGCTATGTAAATAAATATTTATTTTAAAAAGGTATCATACTATAAAAAATATTAATGTAATAACAAAAGAATAGTATCTGTACTCATAATTATGCATAAAGAATTACAAATTTTCAGTCTAATTTTATATTAAAAACTAAACAATATAAGTAGAATTTGAATTAAATAAATAAAGTAGGATAAACTCTAAATATAAAGATATTCAAAAAGCATCATTCCCCAGAGTAATAAGAAAATGAAAGACAAGAAAGTTTTCTTATTTTTTTTACCTTTAATTTTCTTATTCTATTAAATATGATTTTTTGCTATCTGGGATTTTGTAAATAAAATTATACAAAATAAAATATGGGTCTTCAGTAATGCATTAAAATTGCCACAGTAATTGAAGTAAGCAGATAGACCTTGTTGATTTATGCTGCAATCTTATTCTAAATGATAAAATAAGAAATTGTGTTGTTAGTTTAGGTTTATTAACTTTTTACTTGAAAAAAATGATAAAACAAGAAATTAAGTAAATATTTTTTTGAAAAAAGTGTCTTTCATATTCGAATTATAATTGAATCGCATTCCCTTATTTTCAAAATATCGCATTTAAATTCATTGAGTAAGAAATTTTTCGCTGACTCGTTCTGTTCTTAAGTTATTGCCTCTCGAAATTTTGTAAAATTTTAAATTGCGACCCTTCATATTCCCGAGCTATAAGCTTTTCCAAATTCCTATAAACTCAGGACGCTAACGGTAAACTTCGCGCCATTTATTTTTCAATTTTTATTTTTTTTTTTGCTCATCCTGAATGTATGCAATATTTTTATACATTAGTTAGGTATAGCATTGAAACTAATTTAATGAGTAGATTGCTTTTAGAAGCTGTATTTTTCAGTTGTTGGAGGGAAAAGTGCTTCCTTACAAACCATTGATTTGACACAACTTTATTGATAAAAATTTCACATAATTTCTTCATTTTTTTAATCAATTTGAATATTGTAATTAAAAATTTTTTATTAACAGTATTTACTACTTAATTCAACCTTATTTCAAGCGAATTTAGAATTGAATGAGGGCAATAATAATATTATCTTAACAAATTCTAGACAAATTGCTGTTTCTTATTTATATTTCGCTTTATGTAAATTGTTTACGATTTTAGCATCTAAATGATTTTAAATATTTTCAATTAAACTCATTCTTCTCTGCTAATTCCGTTCAAATTTTTGGAAAAAATGTGCTATCAATACCTTAATTTTAATTTTTTCTGATCCAATTTTATTAAATTTTAATTCTTTAAAATTAAATTTTATTATAGCACAATATTTTGTTACCACAGCACAACAATATTCAATATAATTAATTTTCGAATTCATGTAAGTACTAAAAAAATGAAATTCAATTTATATGGGATTGTTTATTGCACCCTACACAAATATGATTTATGTGAGAATATTTTTCTTTTATTTTCTTTAACATAATCGAAATGGAACCATTAATAATGCATTACAGAAAATTTTCTATCATTTCCATTAAAATATAAGGAGAAGAAAAAAAAAACATTAGATAAACTCTATACAACATTGCATAGTAATGCAGATGTTACGTGTTTTCTCAATTCCATTTAAAATATAGAATCAATAGAAATTTTAATAGAATACACTCAAACACGTTTTAATAGAAAAAAAAATTAAAAAAAAGAAACGAAATGCTTTTATTGAATTAAAAGTACATTTGTTATTATATAAATGATGAGTATATGGGGCATGGACACATTAATAATAGTATGAACTGCAAAACAGTACTGCAAAATAATTTTCGAAATTCTTTAATACTAATAAGTAGAGCGAAATACAAAAAAAAAATATTTTTGATTTCATGTACACTTATTTTTGGGCTTTAATGAATTTCAAAATGCCCTACTATTCTAATATTTTGAAATTTAAAATACTAGCCAATATATAAAGTAATTATTAAAAAATTTGCAATTCAAATTTTTTAAAAATGATAAAGTCGAATGTAAAAATGAAGGATACTCCTATAAGTATGCAAGGGAAATATTTTAATTTGATTAATACCCAAAAATTAGCTATTTTTCTTCTTCATATTTAGAACATGGCTAGCAAGCTATTTTGCTGTTCGTTGCGTTTGTTTACTTTTTTATCAAAATTATCTGCTTATGAGAGTTCAAAAGACAAACATTGTGCACAATAACTGGAAACTAGAACAGAATATTCAACTAACTCTGTCAGCGTCAAGTTTTGCAAACATTTTCTTTTTTTTGAAAATTTCTTTTGTTGAAAAGAAAAATAATTAATAAATTCCTCCAACATAAATGTACGAAATTCAGGGCTACCTTTTCGAACGATAAAAATAATTTGTCGGATGTTCCAATATGCAG
Source organism: Condylostylus longicornis (assembly GCF_029603195.1). NCBI lineage: Eukaryota > Metazoa > Arthropoda > Insecta > Diptera > Dolichopodidae > Condylostylus > Condylostylus longicornis. The sequence continues at coordinate 14,735,129 of NW_026578007.1, forward strand.
CAATGATTGTTTCAATTGACAGTCTGACATAATTTCAATTGACAAAATCTGAAATTTTTTTGTGCGTATTTTTGAATTCTAGTTTTTTTTTGCCTAAAAATCTTAAACTTTAATTGCTCTCAAATATAAGTAGATGATTTTTTTACGTTACTAATGTAAGATATTTTTTCTTCTTGGTCGTTTTTGCACTCAATCAAAAATATTAATAAATGCCCTTTTTTGATCGCGTCATTTCTTCGAAATTATGGATCTCTTTGAATTTCTAAAACAAAACCTGATTGCAAAGATAAAAATGTCGCCTAAATAAAAAACGGGCTACATAACTCAGTAAAATCTAAAACTCGAATTATTTAGTTACATAACTCAGTTAACATAATGTTAAATTGTTTATTCTACCCCCATCAGTATGCAAAATTAAATTACTATTAGTAGAATATAAAATTATTCAATTCATTGTCTCAAGTTACATTCTAATCGTCGAGCGTTTTATACTTTATATCTTATTTTTTTAACAATAAACTTAAGGAGACAGAAACTGAGTTTTTAAGACACAAATTAATAAATGCAGTTCAGAATTCTTAACATGCTGTGCAGTGGAAAATAATATAAGTAAAAATGGTCAAATAATTTTTATATCAGACGATTGCTTAGTACAAGCATTTAGTATAGAAAAATAAACATCACTGAGCCAACAAACGTGGCTATCATTCAGTAATTGAAAAATCCTAATCATTTATAGATGGAAAGGGAAGGGAAAGAGAAAGGGGGAGGAAAAAATAATATCAATGGTATTAATTTAATATTAACATGTAAATTAAACAGCTAAAACCAAACGTATGCAATTACTGTACTTTAAGTTAATAGAAATCTTCACATAAATTAAAAATCATTTAAACAGAATTAATAATACCGCATATAACACTCTCGTATGAATTACAGACGAATACAAGCTAACTTCGCGCAACAAACACGTTACCGGCTCGTGCATCCTAACAATAGGAAAAAAATTAAGAGAAATTCGACCAAATTAAACCAAGACAACCACATTACCTACCGCAAGTTGATGAATGAAAATTATTTCGGAAACCACTCTACGACAACGAAACAACCTTAAATTCTTAAGCGGAAGCTTACTCTCATAAGCGGGCAACTTAAACGGATTCGAGTCATAAAATTTATAAAAAAAAAACGGGTCCGAAATAAGAGTTATGAAAAATACTAATTTAAACAATAAATTCAAAATTATTCAAAGGAAATGTGCCACTTTAGGAAACTAAATTAGAATAACTCATTTATTTAATTTCATAATTGATTGTCTTTTTAATAATAATTTTTCAACAAGAAAAAAAAAATTCAAGTTTTTAAAGTGTCAATCATTAATTCTTCAATTTAATGAAATTATCATTTATTAAAGGGTTTTCAATGCTCTATAACTATTAATAAAAAATAGAAATGACAAAAACTTTTATTAAATAAAAAATTTCTGAAAATCTATGAATAGAAAATTTTGATTTAAATTTCAAATTTTTATTTTTCAATTTCTATTCTTATGAATTTTCTTTTTTTCTTTCTTTTTCCTTTATTTTTCTTTTTTCTTCTTCAAAAATGTCATTTATGATCAAATAAAATGTCCTACTATTCTTTTGATATGAGGATTTTCTAGTATTAAGAAAATATTTACATGTTTTTGTAAAGGAAAATTTAATATTTTGGGGCGAGCTCATATACAAACGATCATAAAATATGTGTGGTACATAAGCAGAGAATAAAAACTATTCGAATGGAAATATCCTTTTTGAATGAAGGATACTTGAATGTACAAAATATTTAAGATTTTTTTTTTATTTTTTCATTGAAAAAAAAAAATTGAGAAATTGGTTAGTTCATCTAATTTTTTTTTTCTAGTTTTGCGTTACAAAATGAAATCATTTTTAAAATATTCTCCTTACGTTCTATACAAGTATTTTAAGGTAGATACTTTCATAGTGGTTGAATGGTTTTTCTGCTTTTTGGAATAAAAGTTGATAAAATTTTGTTACAAAATGAGAAAAATTTTATACGAGTATAAGAGTAGTTTGTATTTGTTTTTTTTTTTTTGAAAAATTGCAATAAAACTAATAAAATTATTGTGTGTAGGTTGTATATTGCAGTATATAGTAAATATGATGGTAAAGAATGGTAAATAATTCTTCTTATACTTTTTAGCATTGTAAGAGTTGAGTGGATGAAAGAAAAAAAAAAACATGAAATTAAGTAATAAAATTTAAAGATATCAAGGATTTTCATGACAATGAATGCAGAGTACCCAGCAATGATGACTTTTTTTTTAACATATATAAGTATATACTTAATATTTTTATATGTTATTATATGAGTACATAATATAAGACTATATATATGTGAGTGCACATTATGTAGTATTTTAATATTCTACAAATGTAAGTTTAGATTCAATTTTTAGAGCAAACAATTTAAATGAAATAATTGAAATTGAATTATTGCAGAAAATCGAATTACACTAATTGTATAACATTTAATGTACAGCACATTTAATATGCTACTGGTAATAATTTTTGTGTGTATATACCTATAATAATAAAGTAATTTAAAGTGATTCCTTGACTGATATAAAATTTCAAATTTTATACTTATAATATTTTTTTTTAATTTTTCAATTTTTAACAACACTCTATTCCATAAATGATTGAGTTGTATGTTAAAAACCACTTGTGTTTTTATCGAAACCCCCAATACCTCTTGGTGAAATTACACTACTTTTGAATTCCACTAAATTTCAACAAATTTCAATCGTTAAGTTCTTCAACTTCTTCATATCATGCTACAAAATATGCAAGCAAACTCATTTTTTGAGGACGACAGTAATCCGTCATTTTATTAACATGTTAGTTTTCCAGCTCTCGGTTTTTCTACAGGAAATTTAATAAAGATTTTAGATGTGGGACATGCATTTTCTATCATATTTATAATAAATCAATTTTCTTAAATTTTTTGTGTCACAAATATCATTTTGGAAAATATTTACTCAATACGATCTGTCAGGTTTTACACAACATTAAATTTTTTTACAGATTTTTGTAAAACCTCAATTGACCTCACACTTTATCCTAATGTTCTTATATTCTAACCTTATATCGAATGAAAGTCAGAAGTCTTGTATTCCTATAAAAAATTAACAGGTTAGCAACGTGTAATTATGAGTAAATGGTGATTAAAGGAAAATTTATTAAAGAATTTGAAAAAAGAAATTTTTGACTTTGCACCTGAGCCACAAAATGAGTATTCAAAGTTGGCTTTGCTCCTGTCATACTTCCCGAGTTATCATTAAAAATGTAAAAATTAGATAGTTTTCAGATATACTAAATTCGAGGTCTGAAGAAGGAGTATCTAAAAAGTAAAGAGGTCACTAGGTGTTTTTTGTTCGTTTTAAATTTTCTTCGGAAACTCTGATGAGTCTCGAACAACCTGTACAAAAACCTGGTTTTTATTATACAACATGTATAACATTTTTTACCGTATTTTATTATTTTCACTTACTTTTTAAATAATAAGCAATAGCATGAAATCAAGTCACCTAACTCAACTATTCTTTAAATCGATCCTAATATTTCAAATATAATTTATTTTTAACAAGAAGTCTTCTGTACGTACATTATTATATTTCGTATCATAAAATTTCCCGTGAATTGTTGTATTAAGCCCAAGTTAAATTTGCCAGAAACAATTCAGTGGCTTCAAGCACAAACGACTTAAGTCTGTTTTAGTGATTTCGAGATAAATGCATTTTAAACTTTAAATTAAATTTTGAAAAAAGTTATGAAGTTTTTTGAACCAATTTTTTTTTTGATTGAAAGATAATTAAAAAAGGAAGCGATTAACTCATAATCTGAAGTAAAACAACTAATAGTATTCTCTTAATTATGAAAAAAGAGAGATAGGCGGTTATACAAAATTTATAAAAAGCACTTTGCAAAGCATAACTCGAGTTAGGCGATTTGTGAAAAATTACTTTTGCATTATCGTCAAACTTAAGTCGACTTAAGCTGTTGTTGCAAAACTGAAGATATGGTTTTAGGTGACTTAAGTTATACTGAAATGCGAAGAAATATATGTATTATTCTTACGATATTTGATTTTTCACTCTTTTTTCAAATCATTGTCATAAAAAACATAAATTGAGGTAAAAAATGAATAAACTTCAAGTAAAAATTATTTCTAAAAGTTTAAAAATAATTTTTTCATTAAATTTAAGAAAGGTGACAGTATCTTTTATTCTCTCTCGGATTCTCCAACTAAATATGGATGAGTATCTGCTAAATCTCCAGTCTTAATCGTTTTGTAAAATTTGTAAACCAACAGATTAAAAAATTGCATCAAGTACTCAAGTTTTTCTTTTTTGGTACTAATTTTCTCTTCTTCTTCAATTTGGAGCATGTCTTGAAAATCTAACTAGTTAACGTCTTAAAATATAAAAAATCTTTGTATAAACTGTTCTTGTAAAATATTTTTGGAAGTCAATTTTTTTAAATCTGTGGTGCGACTCTTTCCACTTAAGAGAATTTCAAAAAGTAATTTAATTACAAAAAGGCTTAATTGTGCAACGGATCTGACAAAGTTGTTACATTATTGTAAAAATGAGCACATAAAGTAATCTCTAAAATGAGTTTATGAGTTTTGTGTTTGTTATTTTATTTATGCACTATAGTCCATTTGACTTTCTTACTTGTTCATAATGATACTAAATGCGAATTAATTAAAATTTTGAAATCAAAAACAAAATGAAATCGAGTGTGAGTCATTACAACTACTGTAATGAAAAGTCAAATTTGATAGTGAACTCGAACTCGTATAGAAAATAATAATTCGATACTTGTGAAAATTAAATCTTGGAGACGTATTATTAATTACGTATAGAAAATGGTTTGTTCGTTAGTTTTTCTCCAAGTTCTGCCGTAAAAAGTATATAGATCTCCGTAAAAAGTTGTGGCAAAGTAAATTGGTTCGGAATTTGCTCTCCTATCATAAAGTATATAAGTATTTGATTTTCAAATAATTAAAGAATATTGTAAGTTTGCACGACATTTTTATTTTAGCTGTCAGTATTTACTTTTCAATTAAGACTCCTACAAATTGACCACGAGTCAGTTTCGAGGGTTCATGTACTTGAGTGCATTCAGGAAGCCCGGTCGCGAAAGATTAAGCGAATTTTTCTAACCGTTCGGCAAATTGTAAAAGGATTTTTCTTAAAAGAATAAAAGTAGAAAGCCTTTCATATTTTTTTATCTCTTCAGATATGTTCACATGCCCAATAGGACCCGAAAAGTTGCTTTTGAATGTTGTCAATTTTAAAATAAGGATAATTAATAGAGTCACCACGACCAAAGTCAATTGCGGTTTTCAAAACTGTATTAACTTCGGTTTTCAAAGTAAGATCTGTTGTGTAAATACTTCTTTATTTACTATAGGACCAGTTTCGCTAATTTCTATGCTTTAAAACACTTTGAATGCGTTATGTTAGTTTCAAATATATTGCAATACCTCTAACATCCGCCACAATCATCTCAGCTCTACTAGCAAGTTCCAAAATTTTTAACGTACATTTATTAAGCGTGAATAAAGTTTATATTGGATAATTTTTGCATTATTTAACAATTTCCAACATCAGCACATTTAAAAACAATAATAAATAACTGTCTTTGTAAAAAATACTTCCTTCGAAATAACAAAAATATCATAAATATTTGAAAATTGAAGAAATTTGATCTCACGGAAATGAGTAATAAAAAGTATAACAAAATATTGTTATTCCCAGATGTACCAATTTTATTTATTGAAAACCCTTGCAAATTATAATAATTTGAATATCCTAACAAAATGTGTTTTACTAATGTATAATAAAAGTATTGCTTTGTAATACAATAATTAGAATAAAAACTCTTGTCAAACACAAAAATTTGTTCTTCCTAATAACATTTGTTTTACAAGGGCATAATAAAACAACACTTTGTTTAATAATACAATTAGACCACAAAGGCAAAACAATCTACCATCAGGTAGCTAGCCACGTGTCATCTTAACATGGGAACTCCGTCAATTTGAAAAAAACATTTGCCGCAGGTAAATCACGAAATGACCTACAAGATTATTTGTTAAATAAAAAAATTCAAATTTTAAACATGGGATATTTGGGTAATTAGAGCACTAATAATGCAGGTAACTTCTGCAGATGTTTTATATTTTGTGTTAAAAAATACAATTATTTTCTTGTCGCTGAATGTAAGATTTAATTTTAACTATAGTGAATAAGTTTTAAACTATGGACATAAAGTACCTACACTATATATCACATAAAATAATATGTTAAGCGTTATAAAATATTTTTTATTATAAAAAACTAAAAAATATTCTATACTAATCATGTATTATTTCGAACACTAAACGCTTAATTTTGATGTATTGTTCTTATTTGCACGCGTTATAAAAACCTAACTCAACATAAGAAGCCTTTTGGAATATAATTGTATTTGCAACAATCGCCCAACTCGAGATGAGTTTAAAAAACTACCAATTTTTATTTTACACAAATCGCTTATGTCGAGTTAGTATTTAAAAAAACTCAAAATTAATTTTGCAACAAAAGCCTAACTCGAGATAAGCGGTTGTAAAAATTCATACAAATAAAAAAAAATGTCACTAATTTTGATTTGCAACAATAGCCTATCTCGAAATAAGTGGTTTGTCAAAAACATAAAAAAGATGTTTTCTGCTCTTAACTCGATTTAGGCGATTAGTGCAAGTGCACTTAGTTACCATTTCGAGTTAGGTCATGTGTGAATTCGACAATAACTCCGGCTACAAGAGTCGTAGAACCATCAAATTTTGTGAGCATATGAAACTCAAAACGGAGAATTCGCTGGTAAACATATCTCATTTTTGTCTTAACTCGAGTTAGGCGGTTTGTGTTTGAGGCCACTGAATTGTTTCTTTTTTTCTCCGATAAATGAAATATTGACTGTGCAATATTCTCAAATCTCATCCCATTTAAAAAAGCTCTTGCTTTTTAAAAACAAGAAATAAAATTTAATTTAAAAAAATTTCTAAAAAGTTTCATCCAAAAATTGCACCAATATTTTGTGGATTTTAAATTTTTAGAAAAAAAATATTTAGTCATAAAATACAAGTAAGTTGCTGTGTGTAAATGAAATTCATGATGCATAAATGAAAAATGGGTTTTTATTGCGAAAATTTTTCCCTAGAAACAAAAAATTAAATTTCACTAATACAATTTTATTTTAAAATTTGGGTTTTTCACATTAAAGTTTTAATAAAGCATGAGGGTTTTAAAACTATGGTTATTATTACTATAGATGTGAAAATTTTTTGTAATTTTAAAACTATTTTAATAAAATTACAACAATTATTTTATTAATTTAGAAAAATTACAATTTCTAAATTATTATGTTGTTGGAAAAAACAAAACTCTAACAATCTATGATGGTAAAATTTTGGCAAAATGAAAACTTTCAAATTTTATTTAACAATTTAGTGTTGTTCTGTTTTTTTTGCAGAGTGGTTTGACCATAGATTATTTATTTTTCTAAATATAATCAAATGGCAAACACTATTTTTCTATATTTTTCAAACGCAATCAAATTATGTTCTGCTTTATACCGATTACTTAATACCGATTACACATAATACAGAACTGGAATTTTGCCTCTTAAATCAGCTTGCATAATTTGTAATCTTCTGTTTTATTTCAAGCACCAATTCCTGATTAAACTAGCTTATTAAAATACAAAATTTGAATGCAAAATGATTCAACAAAATATTAAATATTCTTTCTGCTCACATTTCAACAATTTTTGCAATTTCATCTAATATGCCATAACAAAAAAAACTGGTCTCACAGAGGAGTTATAAGTTACTCCAAAAAAATTAATTGCATACACTTAAATTCAATTATTACCATAAATAATCAGTTTTTAAAAAAATTTTTGTCTTTGAATTTTAAAACAATATCATTGTACTCGTAGCAGTTTGATTTTCAGTGTTCTGCGTCATTACAGCTGTTATGAGGCAAATCAAATAAAACTACTGAAAACACACTAATTTTTTTTTTTGTCAACATAAGATTGACTCTAAAATAAAAAATTAAATCGTGCTCAAATATACTTTTAAATTGATAAATATAACACCTACTTTTTATAGGCAATTTTATGTTAATTTCGGTTTCGAAAAACATTTAATTTCAAAAAACAAAAATTTACAACAAAAAATATACACTTAATGTGTGTTTATCTCTGAACGCGGTCATAGCATGTCACTTTATTCGTTTGAGACATTTTTTTAGCGAAATTGAAAAACAAAATGTGCTTAATAGTTACACTCTGTGCGTCCAACCGTACGTCTGTTCGTCTTTGCATCGACCCATTTGTCGTCTTTGCATCGACCCCGTTATCCGTCTATCGTTCATATCTCTATTTGCAAAACTTTTTTGAAACCGAAAGTTAAAATTTTATACACAAATTTATTTTGTTGCGGAACCTGTATATCTATTCCCCACCTTTAAAAGTTTTAAAATTTTAATTTTCTAACTATTTCTTGTATCGAAATCACAAACATTTTTAAAAATTTGCCAAATACCGGGCTTACTTATTCTACTTTAAAAATTCCTCTTAAACCCATTTTTTAATTTTTAACCTTTTGAGTGCACACATGTTCCACTTTTGTCCAGCAATATTTTAGAAATGAGATTGTTTATAAATTATCTAATTAGTTTACTTTCAACTCTCAAGAGCGAATTCAAAAAATTTGAGAATATTAGAAACTGCAAGTGTTTTTATTAAACAGATATATTAATAAATAAAAAATTTAAGCCCTTTTTTTGCAAATTTAAGGAAAAGAGGCAAAAGTGGTACATGTGTGTACTCAACGTCCCCTAAAAAAATAAGAGTGCACTCAAAAGACTTACATTAGGCTATGCAAGTCTAATATGTTTGAAGCTTCTGTAGTTTGTACAATAATAAATGACTAATTTTGTTCAAAGACAATGTTTATTTTTATTTTTCTCCAGTTCAAAGCTGTTGCCACCCAAATTTAGAAAAACTTTAATTTTCGGTATAAGTAATTTTTACGAAATCTTAAGCTTTTCCAAATTCTAGAAAAGCAAGAAAGTTAGGACAAATAATATCTTGTCATAGAACAATATAATTATTTATTTTAATTGACATAATATTATCTGCCTAATTTTCATCCTAAAAGTATGCAAGAATTATGATCTATTGTAATATAATATATTAAAAATCGGAAATAAATTTTAAGTGAAAATTTTTAATTTATTGTGAATGTTGTTTCGGAAAAATTATTCACAATATTCCTACGCATATATCTACAATTTACACAGTTAAATAATGCATAATATTTATAAGAATATAAAAAATAAAATAATTAAAATCAAAATGGTCAATTATGTACATACATAGGGTCAATTTATGTACATACATTAAATATGAAGCAATAAATTATGTATTAACAACATTTTTACATAATACATTGAATACAATAAGGGAGGTGATATGTTGACACCAGATTTCGGGTGTCGAATTTTCGCTGGAAACGTATGAAACTATGAACTATATAACTATGAACTATGAACCATAATAGGGAAGCGTCAATAAATTATTCTTAAAATTTAATAAATATTTAAGTTCTGATTGTTACCGAAACTAACAGCTGATAAACTTGTCAGGAAATTCGAATGCCACGAAGCTCTACGAAGCACCAAATTTACATATTTCAGGGAATTTTAACTAAAAGAAATGTTTAAGTCACATTTTCATAGTCTTCTATAACACTTTCACTAAACTACACAATATACTTTGCGGTTGGTTATTTTCTGACAACATAAAATTTTTTTTTTCGTAAGTGTTTCCACCTATTCAAAGGAAATGTGCTACTTTACAAAACATTAGTTTTATTCAAATCTATTTTATTTTAATTTTAAACATCAGTCAGTCAACTTTTTGCTTGTATTTTTGTTTTATTATCTTTTTGCGTGCCCCGTCTATTCGATACATAAGTAAGAAATACCAGTAATGACCAAACAAAGATTTTTTTTTTTCGTAGTGTGTAGGTGGTATAACATTTTTAAATTTATTGATGATATTTTTTTTTTTTTTTACATTTAAGTTTAGTAGATTTCATTATTAAAATTCTTAAAGTATTTTTTTGCTAAAAGTTTCTCTTAAACCGTAAAACTATAAGTGTTGTTAAAAATTTAAAATTCTGAATTTCTGCTTTTTTTTTTTTGTGTTCAATTTTTCTTATACTCTAAGTCTCATAGGTACTTTAGAAATAAAAGGAGCGGTCATTCAACAATACAAAAAAAAAATAATGTATTCTTATACAATTATTTAAAAAACAACAACAACAAAAAAATAAAATCTCAAGTGACTTCCGTTTTTCAAAATTAATTTGCATATATGCCGCATATATGAGAAAAAAAGAAAACGAATTGTTATTTTGGGTTGGTTAATTGTTCTGGTACAACAACAAAAGAACAAAAATGAAAAAAAATCATTAGGCTTAAAGCAACATACAACAAAAGTATCAGAAATAAAAAAAATTTTAAAAGTGTACACCAAATATTTGTATAAAATTTAAAAAAAAAAAATTTTTAATTAAAGAAGAGAAAAAAAAAATTTTTTTTTTATTTTTCGGTCAGTTCCTTAGAGACACACACAAAATGTTTTCTTCTCTCCTCTTCTCTCATAGAACTCAAATTGTTGTTTAATTTTCCATTCTGTACATAAAATTTTTGTTTTCATTTTTTTGATGAAAAGGCAAATTTTAAACGATTATAAAAAGGTGTATGTGTGTGTGGGAGGAAAGTTTTTTGTATAATAATTTGCATTTGTGTTACGTTACGTTCGTATCACATACAATTTTTGAATACTAAATTGCGTATTTAAAGTTTTATTTAAAAGAATAATTTTCTGTTATTTAAACTTTTAAGTATTATGAAAGAGAAAACAATTGCTATTTTCTAAATATGTGTGTATGAGTTGGATGTTTTCTTAAGTTCTTCGGCTATAAAGAAAAAATGAAAATATTCTAGAATTGTTTAAAAATCTTTAATAGTATACGAGAATTGTTTGACTATTTTAACACTATATAAAAAATTGAACTAACAAAGCACATTTTACTCTAATATTGTGCAAGAGCTATTATTCGTTTTGCAGTTTAGTTAGATTTGTTTTGCACTAAAAAAAGATTTAAATATAAATAAAGATTTAAATATAAAATAGCTTTTAGGGGGAAAACATTTTTTATTTAAAAAAGTCTTAGTAAAATAAATTTTTAGAAAATTTAAAAATTTTTAATAAGATTTTTTGCATCATTTTGTAGTAAAAATTTTTGAAACATGATAATGATTTGTTTGAACATTGCTATGTTGGGAGGCTTAGCTTATCTTGATTTATGATATGTGAAATTTGGGTACCTTAACATTTTATTAATAATACTGAGATAGAGTCCGTTTCAAAGGAGATTTCTTCGTTTCGCATTGCGTGTTTTAGGTTGGTTCCGATCCCCTTAGGTTGCCGCCGTATGTAAAATAGGCTATTATTGCTAGAGCTGTAGACGTTGCTGTCTCGTAGATTAGTCAACGTGGTTTTTATTTTCCTCAACTTATTTCGGGGAGCGTTGTTTCGCTCTTTTTATTGGACCTTTTAGGGAGAACACGAATAACTTGGGGTCGATGGAGGTTTTCGATTTTTGTCTTCACAGTACGAAGTATGGTAGGTTATTTCGATTTTTGAATTGGTAAGGGTGCTCTGAGTTTGATCTCAGTAGAAATCAGTAGTAACCAAACATTTTGTTTTGAATCTCTCATACTATAATAACCCTTACTATAACTCTCTATCATTTCCTTTTACATCCTTATCTCTGATAGCAGCATTTTGTGCATTTAAGTCATGATTGTTTTGGCTCTTTCGTGCAATATTAAGTTGCGTGATAATGGATAAGCCTAAGCAATTCGTCTGATATATGAGGGTCTCAGAAGCAGAGTGGCGTAAGCCACAAATAAAAATTTTTTTTTTTTTTGCTGCAATCTGTTATGATGTACATTTTCTAGAATTAGTCATATTAGTTTCGAGTTTCGAAATAGATTTTTTCCTATTTATTTTTCACAAAAGTACTTTTGCTTTTTTAAAAATTTTCTGATTTTTCAAAAGCAAAGTGACATAACCAACATTTTGGCTAACGCTACTCTGCTTCTGAGCCCCTCACATATAATATTTAAAATTGAGATTTATATAGAATAATAATTAACTTCGATAATTCATACGACGCGAGCTTTTTCGGAATTAAAATTTTACGAAATAAGAAAACCGCCCTGATATTTAAATAAGAAGATCTTATGTTGGAGAGAATGAGAAGAAAATGAGAATTTCTAAAGGTGACGACTGCGCTAATCCAAAATCTGGTAGTATTCTCTTAAAAAATTGTAATTTTCGTTCAAACTTTAAAAAATTTTATGTGAAAATTATACTTAGTGAATAATGAAAATCAAGAATTTAGAAAAATTATTTTAAAAAATTTCTAATGTATAGAAGAAAAATATTAGTTTTCTTTAAGCATTTAAGCTTTCAAAATCTTCTTAAAAATTATTAACATTTTGCAAATTTGCTGCAAGATTAACTTTTATAGATTAATTTTTATTTTACACCTATTGAGATGAGTAAAATTGAGAATATTTTTCTATGCATACCGTGCACAGAATGCAAATGTATCTATTGTACGGTCAACCTATATAATATTTTCTCCTACCAATATAATAAGATTTTGAAATTAAAAAATTTTTGCATTAAATTACACAAAAATAAATGTACTTAAATGGAAACTAATTTGTTTGAAATTTACTTAAAATCAAAAATAATAAATTACTAAGAATTAAAAAAAAATATTATACATTAAAAAACTATAAATTATTTATTGTGCAAGTATAAGAATAAGTATTAAGTCTAAAGTAATAAATTCCAAAAAATAAAAATCTTCTATTCATATACGAATAAATTATTATTTACTCCATAATTATTACAAAATAAATATAACAATGAAACATAAACACACACAATCTAGTAATGGCATAAGGAATATAAAATCTTTGTAATATAGTTCAGTCGTAAAGTGACCTTGTCGCAATTCAGTAGACATTATGAAAATGCAAAAATAAAGAATAATATTTTTGGTGTAAAATTACAGTAGAATCTTGATATAATGATCAATTATAAATTTTCATTCTGATTATAATCATATGAGACGACTCAATTTCAATTTTAGGAATCTTAGAATTGTTTGAAAAAATTTGTGATCTCAAATCCTTTAAAGTTTTGCTACCGTAATGCTGGGAATTATAACACTTCCTTGCATATATTTTTGAAATTAAAATTTCGTAATGCATTGCAGGGTTTCGGAAAACAGGATCATCTCTTGTTAATAGCTAAAAAAAATTACTTGTTTACTATGGTTTCTCTTTTGAATTTATCAATTCCTGTTCTGTTACTATTTGCAGTAATTAACAATTATTGAAAATAATTCGATCTGTTTAGTATAAACTCATATTATAATGAATAGGTAGTCACTATACTGGAACTCTACCATAAAATAAAGGATATAATAACTATGTTTGTAAGGCTATATTCAAAAGTCTAACATTTTAACATAAGAAAAATATATAGAATTGAATAGATTAATCGTAGCTGCAACAATATTATGTACTTATGCCACTTGTTATTATGGTGAATTAAATAAATTCTTTATACAGAAAAATACAGAAGAACAAAAAAAGAACAAAAACAGAAAATCAAATTTTTTGTTTTTTTTTGTTTTTTGAAATTTCAAGCTTGAAATCCTATTTTGAAAGCCTTGACACTTGTGTATTTTTTCTCTTTTTCTTTGCTAGCAAATATTATACTTATGGTATATTTCATACACCTAATATAGATTTATGCATAGATTATATGTAATTACATATATACACATACTATGATAACATTTAAATCACATAAATATGTATATATGTATATGTTTACATAATATGAGCAATAATTGTAAATATTCATCTAGATTTTCAATTTAAATACAAATATGTGTGTTGGTATGTGCACATTTTTTACTCATTCTATACTTTTTGTTATAATAGTGATATTATATAGAACCATAAAATTATCCTTGAACATAATACTTCCGTAGTTAGATGACTATGGAATAATATCCAAAAAATATTTTCAATGTCAGTTTTATGTTAAAATTCTTTTAATACTATATGAAATATGTAAATTTTAAGTGTACATATCTGTTGGTGTTCATTTAATATTCTTGTTATTTTATCCTAGAAATATGAGGACGAAGAGATGAAAAAAAGAAAAAAATACTATATTTTTTTCTATATTCAATGTCAAAGTTACTAAAATCGAATTGTAAATTTTTGTAAAATAAAAATGAACTACATATAGTTCATACCCTTTATTTATTCTAAATTATCTTTGCTAATTATTTTTGTTACTTTCATATAATGAACGTGTAAACAATGTAAAATGAAGTGAAGATGATTTTTGTTGTATATATATACTTAAGTAGTTGATAAACTGAAGGTGTAAGTGTATAATTTTTATTTTACAGATAATTTAATTTATTCATATATAAATTTCGTATGTATTCTCAAGGTCTCCTAATAATTATAAATTGTACAATAACATTTTGAGATTTTTTGAATTGAAAATTTTGTAAAATGTTTATGTTAATGATATTAACTCGTAACGAGATGGGGACCGTTCGATATGAATTGAGTTATAGACCAGGACAGGATCCCGGAAAACTTGAAATAATCCTTAAAATATTGTTATGAAAACTGTTTGCATGTGGCTCTTAACATTTTATTTACAATAAGTTGCTGTGCAAATTAATCATAGATAGATAAAAATAATCCAAGATGTACTGTATCTGTATAAATGTATTTATTGGTTGACCACTTTCACTAACCTGAACATAGCCCTTGAATTTATTTCAAAAAATTAGCTATATGGAGTTCATATTTAGTTTTGGAAATAACAAAAATTTAGCAAATATATTCTGCTCAAGTCCAGACAGATTAACATTACACAGCAATACAATATGTTTAAATATTCAAATAGAATACAGAAATTTGGTTTTAGATAATGCGATTTTGTAAGCCACAGAAGCAATTTCGAATATTATATTCAATTTTTTTTGAGATTTAAATGTAAGCAATAATCAAATCAAAGGTAAACGAAAGTAAACTCAAGAACTATGAACTTGTTACCAATAAAATAGATCAAACTACTTAAAGCTATTTAAATAACATCAAAGCAAATATAGAGAAAATTTTAGAAATTATACCAAAAATAGAAGTTTATAGAGAATAACATTGTGTTTTGAATTTAAACTTTAATTTAACTAAAACTGCTCGAAACACACTCAATTAAACTATAGCTGGTTTTCCCTTAATACCACAGAAACAATATTTATATAAAATATTTATGTGTAAATATAATATTATTATTATTATTTATATTGTGTTTTTAATTTAGCTCATTTCGGTCAAATAAATAATTTTATAATTTAAAATTTTGATTTAAAATTATTTATTTATGAAAACAATTAATAATAATACTTAATTATTTGTTCAATACTTATGTATTTTTATACCCATACGAACGTATGTTCGAAGGGTATACTAAATTTGCCTTACCGTTTGTAACGCTAAGAAATAACGGTCTTAGATAATATAGAATCAAGTGTATGTTTTTGATAAGCGTCGAATTCTGAGTCGATTTAGCTTTGTCTGTCCGTCCGTCCTTCCGTCCCAGCGATAACTCAAAAACTAATTGAGCTAACTTCACTAAATTTTCACAAATAATTAATTGTGGTAAGTGCCAGAACCTTATGCAAATTGGACATGATCGGGGTACCGGTTCGGGCAGCTGCCATACAACTTCAAAATTAATTTGGGTATATCTCAAAAACTACAAAAGCTATAGTATTGAAATAGTCATAGTCTGTCCCATAGTTAGTTATGGCATATTAATTATTCGCACATAGGATAACAAATTCGTACGGGTATCCCAGAGTTGACAAGGTCAAATATGTTTTTTCTCGTTTTTATTTTATTTTTATTTATATTTATTGAAAAATCCTTGTGGGAATAAAAAAAAAATTAAAAAATTTTATATTATATTTTTTTTATTATTAAAGGCAAAATGGAAAATCAATATTTAAAAATTCTAAAGTTGGCCACAACATTGATATTGGTTCATTTTTAATCATTGATTAAAAAGGAAACTGGAAATATGACGTACGTTAATATTGAACAAAAAATGCAATTGGTATTCCATAAGTGTTTATTATTAAGAGAACTGCTAAAATTTTTAATGAAAAAATATTGGTCGAAACAACTACATTGTAAGGAAAATCTTGAAGTGAAGATGTAAATTGCAAATAAATGTAGGGTTTGGCCTAATTTTACAAAGATTTATGTCTAAATAAAATGCTATAATGATTTTTCCAGAATTGTTTGATTTTTATTAGCGACACATTGTCAACCACAAGTTTATTAAAATTTCAATTTTTGAATTAATTATTAATGTCCTAGATCCTTTTCGTTATTTTAAGTCAAAGTCCTTAATCATTATGTAAATAAATGCCGAAACATAATAATAACTAGGCTTCCCCAGAATATTATATTTCCGAATGTTGTAGTTCTGATAAAGCTTCTTATAATATTTTAGCAATATTTCACACTATATTGTCATGATTATTTTATACCCAATGATATGAATAAAAAAATTTTTCTATATCTATGTATATTTCTTAAATTTTTATTATTTTAATTAGCCACCTTAAAATTCCATAATACAAAAGGTTATTAAACAGTTTAAAGACAATAATTAATGTCTTTATAAAAATAATAATTTTCCAAGTAGCACTTAATTGTTTCTGAATTTACATAAATAAATTAAGTATATAAGCATACCCCAAATCTTTTAAAGTGAATAATATCCACCCAAGTATGATAATTATAATATTAATGTAAACTAATTAAATAAGAAATTTTAGTAAACTGAGAAAGGTAATTAAATTGAATTGCTTTAAGAATTTATTTAAATTCTAGAGCATCTAGGAATTTAATTTGAAATTGCATTAAATTTTAGAAACAGTTGAATTTTAAAATTATTAAATAGTTTAAATATTTTCAATAGGTTTGAAATTTATGCAAAAGAATCTAATAAATTTTGTGATGCACAATATTTTGGAATAAAATTTTGTTAACGCAGAAGACGATACGGATGAATATAAGATTTTTTTTGGAAAATTTGCATAATTACTGATATAAAATTAGTAGATATTTAAAAATTTTAAAAAGAATTCGAATTTGGATATATTTTTGAATCTATAGTAAATTGTTAATTGAAAACAAACCACGAACTATGGTTCTTGATATTTCAATACATATTTTACTTAACTAAATATTATTTCAAAGCATAAAGCAGCAAAATTAACCATGACGAAAAATTTCAAGTATTTGAAAAATTCCAAAATCTCCTTTATTATATTGATTGTAAAATAAGAGTTGATAATTTGCGATCTTTATTTCTGAACACTATGAGAATAACTTGCATAGAAACTTGTCAAAAAAATTAAAAACTTTACAATTTTTATATTATATTACGAAAATTCTAAATGAAAGTAGACCTTAGTTAAATAATAACACATTTAATACACAATTGCTTCTTCAAATCTCATCTCTCCGATTTAGTCAATATTGCCACTTTGCTAATATTGGTACACTGAGAAAAAAAAATTTTTTTTATATAACCATAAATATTGTCGTATAATAACAAGAATTTTCTAAGCAAAAAAAAAATCAATAAATCACTTACACCCCTTAACTTATTATTATGTTGTTACAAGGAAGGTGTCCTTCTTATTTTATTGTTAGATTAGCACAAGGTAAGTAAATATTTTTTCAAATATAAGATTTACTCAAAACAACGTCATAACAAACAGACATCTCTCATTTCATGCCTCAAAATATCGAATTATAAAATTTGACTTAATATTTTATTATGAATTGTAACAAAAAATTTTATTAAAAAAAAAGTGTTATACATAATATTCGATTAACATTTTAATAAATTAAGTAGTTATATAAAAAAAATTTTACTAGTATAGACACAAACCTTTTTTTTTCTATTTTCTTAGATTAACATTTATAATTTTTTTTTTTTTTTATTAAAAATGTTAATTTCAACAAAAAAAAATCAACAAGTACCATTTATTTACTTAAATATTTTTAAACAGCACTCATCTAGAATTTCCTCTCAAATACCATTTATTCCTAAACCAAAATTATTTTTCTTTTCTTAATAAATTCTCATGAAAATTATTAGTTTTCTTCAACTTTTTTCAGATCTTCTGAACTTCTTTTAATTAATAATTTTGTTTTAATAAATTTTCACTTATTTTCAAGATTTTAACACTTTTTTTTTCCAATTGTACTACACAGCTATAATTTTTTTTTAGTTCAAAAAAAAATTTTTAAAAATATAAAAGAAAAAATTACAGAAATATTAAGTAAAATTCTAAATTAATTAAAAAAAATTTGTAAGTAAATAAGAGAAAAAATTTATTAAATAAATAGCCTTATATTATTATATATAATTATTATATATAATATGCTTTATATACACATAAATTTAGATATACTCAAAAAAAAAAAAATTTTTTTTATTTTTGTTTTTATTTTCATTTAATTTTTTAAATTTTATAATTCTCTTAAAATATTTTTTTTTTTATTTTGTTCTTAAGAGAACAAAATAAAAACCAATTAACTTTATTAAAATATTTTTAACACCTGATTTTTTTCTCATATTATAAAATAAAATATAAAAACAAAAAACAAGATGAAAGAGAAAAACAAAAAAAAAGCAAAAAAATTAAACTGTAAAATTTTTGTTATCCTTGACCTTGCAAGAAAAACAAAAAAAAAAAACAAAAAATTGAAAATCAACAAAAGGAAATAAAATAAAAAATTTCAAAATTTTTTCGTTCGTATTTACTTTTCACTATAAATACATACACACAAAATTATACACTAATACCAGAATATATAATATGTACATATTATTAAGTACATACTTATATATACATTAATTATTTAAAATACATAAATGTATGTATATCATTTGAAAATTACATATTTACATATGCATATATATATTTTTTTATTTTATTTTCTATTTAGTATATATATTATATATAATATATGTACGTATATATATGATATATAAAGTTATATTATTCACGCATCATTTATATTTTCACTCTTAACTTAGAAAAATATCAATAATACCTGTATGATATACATATACATTACAAAATAAAGGTAAATAATAAGTATATAATATGGAAAATAATATTATAATAATATGATAATCATGTATATATTTGTATATCATTATGTTTATATGTATATATATGCATATTATGCGTATACTGTGTGAAATTTTTGAATAAAAAATAAGGCAAAAATAAATTTTTTTTTTTGTTCTCTGTTTCCTTTTTAATTCTCCAAAATATATGTTTTTCTTTCACAATTTTCTCGTATTTTTAAGTTAGAACAAAATTTTTTTTTAAAGCAAGGATGAAAATAATTCGGGTAAAAAAACCGAAAACCAACTTGACTGAATAAATATGGCGTTTCTGGTTTCAAACTCTCCTTAACAAAAAAACACCAAAAAAAAAAATAAAAAATGTCCAATAAATTTTATATTATATTTTATATTTTTTTTCTTTTCCTTAAATTACTCTACTGTTATACAGCGTTATTTTGCTTTTTTTGCAATATAATATGGTGTAGATACCTACACATAAATTCATTTTATATTATATTATAAGTAGTATGTAATTTTTATGTAATAATTTTGTTATATTTTTTTGAACAAATACAATTACACAAAAACATTATCATAACAAAACAGAAAAAGAAAAAAAGAAAGAAAAACATATTTATTATACAATAAGAAGAAGAAGAAGAAGAAAAAAAACACGCAAAATTATAACGCAAAAGGAGAACAAAATAAAATAAAAAAAAAAATAAAAAGAGAAAAAGAAAACATGAATTTTCGTTGTAACAAACAAAAACTTCTATTCTGTTGAATTTATTAACGGTAAAGTTAATTTGTATTTAAGAATATTATGCGAGTACAAATTTTTTTTTCTATAATTTTTTTTTGCTTATTAATTAAAGGTGACCATATGGCATATCATGTATTTGTTTGTATCTAGTTTGAAGGAAGAAATTTTTTAAGTATTTTGTGAGTACATGTAAAATATTATAGAAAATTATGAATGTTTATCGTAAAATTTACGATATTAAATTAATTCATTATTCATATAATAAAAATTTTTGTTTACTCTTATGACGCAATGAGTAAACAATGTTTTAAATAATTGTTATAGGTGTAATTAATTTTTATAATTTTTTTATTTTAAATAGACAAGTTAATTTGAAATTAAGCAAGTTAGAGGCAGATAATCGGTTATTTTCATGAAAACATGCTTTTAAATGTAAATCTGTTCAAGAACTATATAGTTCTCAAGTGTTCTATTTTAAAGAAAAATTTAATTGTATTTTATCTTAATGGAAATTTCTTCATGCAACTGCAGAACAGATGGATGACGTAATCAAAGGAACGAGTTAAAGGCAGAAAAATTTTTTCATTAAAAAAACTTTTCTCTTCGCTTTCTAGGCGGACGCTCTATCAACTGAGCTACAGAGGCTCAAAAACTTAATTGTATTATTTCTTATATAATATAGTGTATGTAGGTGTATTTATATATAGATTATTGTAGGTGAATATAAAAATTCTATTAAAATTTAGTTTTTTATAAGTATCCTGAATTATAATTATAGATATATTATAAGAAAATCTTTATAACTCTGATGATTTAATTTCAATTATTTAATATATTGAGAAATCTAAACAGAAATTTCATATAATTCGGGCTTCCTTTAAGATTAACAGTTATAGTATATTATTTTTTTATGATTTTTAAGTAGTCAATTAGAGGAACGAAATTGTTAAATAATGGTCTTTTCTTTTTTGTATATTATTTTGTTAGTATTTCGACTCTTGGTTCAACAGAAATTTTTGAAATTTTTTTTTAATTGATTAATTAAAAAGAATTAAATACGGCCTCGATTTTGATAATTTTCAAATAAAAATTTCAAAATTTTGTTAATAAAATGACTAAGTAGTCAAATTAAATATGTGAAGAAGAAAATGTTGTATAATATTACCAAAATTAACTTATGGTATACTCTTGCATTTAAAATTAATTTATTTAAATTAGATAAGGAATCATAATTAACAGAAATTGGTGTATAAGCAAATATTTAACATTTTAAAATTAAATTTAAAGATTATTTCATATAAAAATCATATGGTCACCATATTAATCCTATATATATCAGATACCTATATGAATATTATAACATGCCTATATTCATATATTATTGTAATTATTAAAGATATTATTAAATAATATTATAAAAATTACAAAAAAAAAAAACAAAAAAGGGTAAGTGAATTTAACAGTAAGATTTAAGCGCGTGTATAAAAAACGCAATAAAGAAGGTGAATTTAACAGTATATATATATATGAAAATACGTGCGCGTGTATATGAAAAAATTAAAAATAATAAAAAATGTAAAACAAAAAAATACAAAGAAAAAAAATGAATGAATTTTCCATTAGTAGCCCATTCAAAAAGAAATTAACCTTTTAATTAGATAAAATAAAAAAAAAAATTTTCGTGTGTGCATAAATTGTGTGTATGTACCAGAAACATTACACAGACAAAAAAAAAATTTTTTTTTTGTTCTAAAATTTTAAAGTTTGCAATTTTTTATTTTAAAATTAAAGGGGTCAAATTTTTTTATTCTTTTTTTTTTTTGTTGTAATTCTAATTTTGGAATTAAATTGAAAATTTGGGAAAAAAAAAATTCACTAATTTTAGTTTTTCCGCAAAAAAAGGACTAATTTTTTTTTTTTTGGTTTTCTCTTATATTATTAAATTTGTACATAATATACACAATATATATATATATATATATATATATATATATATATAGTATATAATACAATTTATATATTATTTTTTTAATTAAAACCACTACTGATGTTGTGTTGTGTGCTGTTTTTCAGTTTGATTTTTTTTTAACCGCACGCTTGTGTAAAAAATGAAAAAACAATTTTTTTTTCTTGCATTTTTAACATTTCCTTTCCTAGTCCTTCTCTTTTTTCATATTTTTTGTTTTGTTTTTAATTTTTTTTTGTTTTTTTTTTTTTTTGTTCCGAGTTTTGTTTTCCGTATACACAGGCAAGTATGCAGACGGTAACTATTATAGTTTGTTTTTAGTTATTGTGTTTCCGTTTTTTTTTTCTCTATTTTTTGTTTTGTAAAAAATTTTTTTTCGTATTGCAAAATTAATTCATTAACAATGAAACAAACTGAATAAGAAAAACATAAAAATAAAATTAACAAGAATGAAAAAAATAAAATGCAATTTTTCAACTTTTTCTTTTTTTTTTTTGTGAGTTTTCCTGCTTTTCAACTTTAAAATAGAATTTCTTTTTTTTTTTTTTTTTTTAATTTGAGAACAAAATTTTCTATTGTGTTCTTCTATAGCAACACAATCACTTGTATATTACTCGTATATAGCTTCGTTACAAAATTATTTTGATTTGATTTTGATTCTTTTTCACCTGTACACTGCAGGTAATTGAACTAAATAACAAGAAAAAACAATCAAACAAACAAACAAATAAAAATTCTTTTTCAATTCAAGAATTGTTTTTTACATTTTTTTGCAACACACAATGCTTAACTCTTATTTTTCGTTTAGTAACCAAAAAAGAACTTAAAAAAAATGTAGGAGTATGAAAAATTTTAAAATTTTTGTTTCCCTTTTCGTGTAGTTCTGGGTTTCAATTTCATCTAGAGTTAAAAAAAAAAATTCACAAATTAATAAAAGCGGCAAAATTCGTATTTCGGCGTTCGAAGCAATTTTTAGTAGTAGATTTTTAGAAAAATATTATTAAAAATTTTTTAATTTATTTCAGAATTTTTTTAAGAAACATTATGACCATCAACAATTTGGTAAAATTCATTAATAATAAAAAATTTATACAAAAAACTTCTCTATAATTTAATTAAATTTTTTTAAAATCACTATGTAATTATTATGGCGGCAATAAACATAATATTTTTCGAATTTTTACACTACTCCAGTGCTTTAACAATAATATATTTTAATTCAACAGTATATTATTGCAAAAAAAAAAAATAAACAAAATAAAAACATTACAAAATGCAAACAAACATTTTCAAAAACAAAAAAAAAAAAAAATATCTATATATATTTCATTTCATTTACGCGTACCTGTTTAATTTATTACCGACAGCGGTGGTAGTCTTCGTTAAACTAAATTCTTCATCTGCAGACAAATTTGTTGTAACAGCAATAGGAATAACAGTAGATGCAGCAGCAGTAGCAGCAATAGCAACAGAAGTACCAATAATTGATGTAGTTGTAGTATTATTATCATTAGTAGCAGTAATATTAGCAGTATCAGTAACAGTAATAGTAGCTGATGCTATTGTAGCATTTGTATTAATAGTAACAGAATTTGTATCAATATTATTATCATTATTAACATTATTTGTATCTGATACTTCTTTGATTTCATCTGTTGTAATAATTGGTGATGGTGGTGGCGGTAATGATTTTATATCAACTTCAATTTGTTTTAATGGAATTTTTTCTATTGTTGATTCAATTTTTGAAGTTGATGGTAAATTATTATCTGTTGATATAATTGTTGTTATTGTTGTAGTTATAGTATTATTATTTTGTATAGAAATATTTTCATTTTCTTGTTTAGCAACATTTTCTATATTTGTATTCATTGTTGAAATATTTTGTTGATTTTTATCATTATTTGGAATTTTTTCTTTATCATTATGATTTTTTTGTGTATCAATTTGTTTATCAACATTTTGTTCATTATTTATTTGATGAATTTTTTGTGGACTCTGTTTAATATTTTTACCAGATACATTATTCTGTTGTAGTTGCTGTTGTTGTTGGGCTTTTTCAGATATTGACCTATCCTTAGTTGATTTCGGTTGTTGGTGTTGTTGTACAGAATTAATATTATTGGAAGAGCTTTTTTGTTCAGAATTTTCTTCATTTTCAGTTTTTTCTGTTAATGGAAATTGGATAATTATTTATAAATTGAAAAAGAATACTAAAAGTTTAAGAGTAATTGAAAGTAATTAAGGGAAAATACGGATACTTATACTTTTTTTTTATTATTAATGCATTAGTACTTTAACTGCTGGTTATTTATTTAAATTTTGATTAAATTTTATTGAGGAGAGCCACGTATTCTTTGCGTTATTTTTAAGTTTAAAAAATAACAAAAAAAATATTATTAAATTTTTGGTGTTGATTTGAAACTGAAAATATTTATGAAATTTTTATATGTGGCAGTAGAATATTTTTAAGATGAAAATTTTATGTCATGCAAATCTTAAATTAAGTGAACAATTTGTTTGACAGTAGCTGTGTTTTTGGTTTTTCCTTCTCTATTGCCAACCAACTTGGGGCCTGCTGTCTGCAAGTATATCATTAAATAGAAATTCCACAATACTAGTTTTTTTATTAAGTGAAAGTGTATGTACAGAAATTGAGAGAGAATTAAAGTTCTTTGGCAAAAATTATGCTGTAAAATCGTTTTACTTATAGCGATTATTGAATTTTTTTGCCAATTAATGAGAAAATATGTCATTAGAGTATATTAACTTCAAAATGTGCTTTGGGACATGTGGCGATAGTCTGAAGAATTACGATGGAACTGTTAACTAATATTGAAGAAAACTGGCTTTCAGGAAATTTAATGGACATTTTGTCGTATACAAAGAATATTCTTAAAAAGAAATATTAAAACTTGAATGTGTCCTCTTGCTAACAGTATTTACCTTTTTTCGAAGATTTATTACATTCCTTGATATTTTTAGTATTTTCGTTTAAACTTTTATCTTTTGGTGATAAAATTTCATCTTGAGCATATTTTAGAGTATCTTTAAGAGAATTATCCTTAATTGATAATTGTTGCAATTTTCTTTCATTAATATTTTCTTCATTTGGTGTCTGTTCTTTATTATCAAGTGATTTTGTTACTGTTGTTGCTGTTGTAGTGGTAGTATTTAAATTTTCATTATCTTTCAAGGGCTTTTCCTTTTTTGTTTCATTTAATTCTAAATTAGTATTTGGCGTATTGATTTTTTGTGTTGAACTTATTGGTAATTTTGAAATTGTAGATTCTTGTGTCTCATTTTGATCTTGTTTTTCGGTTTTATTTTTCGATATCGACAAATTTTGATTAGTCGGAGAATTTTTAAAATCTTTTTTATTAGACGAATTTTTATCATTGGTAATAGTGTTTTTATTTATATCTGCGTTAGATGAGTTTATAGGTGATGTTGGTGGGACACATGGTGGTGAAACAGCTTTTAAATTCTAGAAAGGAATTATCAAAAGTTATAATTAATGGAGACATTAACAAAAAAAAAAGAAGGAAATTTTAATTACCTTTCTCATAGAATTGGATCTAGAAACACTTTCTTCACCTTTAGCATCATAGAAAACATCATCATCTTCATCATCAAGTACATCATCTCTTACAACTTCATTTAATGATTGAGTAGTTTTAATTAATTTTGGTGCTCCCTTTTTCTGATTTGAATGACTTGAATTATCCTTATAAATTTTTTCAGATTTATCTTTTTTATCTGTTTTATTCTTTGTCAATGTTGATTCTTCTATATTTCTATTTGTCTGTTTATTAGAAATTTCATTATAATTTCTTTCATCCGATGGTGTTTTTTGTAAAGTCTTCTCAAGACTTTTAGCTCGTCTTTGCCCCTCTTTTTGACTTTTTTCTAAATAACGACCAATCTCAGCAGTAGATTTTATATTAGATTTTTGATAAATTTTTCCTTCTTTGGTAGTCTTTCCACTACTTCTCTCAATACTTCGTGATGACTTCCGTGGACTAACATAATTTGTTTGAGATTTTGGTTCAGCATACTTTATAGATGGGGTTTTAGTAAAAGGTGTTTCATATTCCGAAATCTTATTATTAACAGTCGCTGCGTAATGCGATTTGGATTGCTGTTGTGTACGATGATGCATTATTGGACTTTCATTTGATTGTAATTTTGGAATAGCACCTGTTGTCGTTTTTCTATCATGAATTATTTCATCTTCTTGTAAATCTTTTTTAGTCTTCCTGTACGGTTGAGCATACAATAATTTTTTATCCAAACTCTTAGTTAATGATTTATATTTTTCTTCCGGATCATTTAAATTTCTGTCATTATATTCAGATTGTTTTGATTTAGAAATTCGTTTAAGTGATGATATAGAATTTTCTTGTTCGTCTAAACTTTTTGAAATATTATTTTGCATAGAACGATAATCTTTAGTTGTGCTTTTATATTTATAATCACCAGAATCTTTAGAACGCGATGATGAATTTACGTATGAACTTGAAGATGGAGCAAATATTTGTGTTGAAGCATAATGTGAAATTGTTGATGATTTGTAAGGACTACCACCAGAAGTATTCCTATTTAAAATTATTTCTCCGGGATAATGATAAGCTGGCTTCTCCTGCCTACCGTACATATCGCTTGTTAATGATTTCTTCATTTCACTAGGTTTTGAAGATGGTATTGGAGCAAATGGATCATTATTATTTCCCAAAAATTTGTTCGAGCTGCCTTCGATCTCAGCTTGATAAATACTTCGTTTAACATCATTGACATGCTTAAAGAAATCTTGTGCATATTTGCTTTGTTTTACATCGAATGCATCATTGAAGTATTCATAGGAACGTTGGTTGGAATGACTTGTATTTCCACTACCAACATTAAGGCTTCGTCTATGTGGATTATTGTAGTTAAGATCATCGAAATCGGAAGAAAAATAACTTGAAGAGCAATCACAATTCCGACATTCATAGCGGCATGTATCAGAGAAACTACATTTTTCACCATCTAAACTACAACGTCTACATTCGAAACCGAATCGACAACTTTCAGAACTGCCAAAATATTTTTTTTGCTGTGTCGAATAACTAAACATTGAGTCTCCTAAACTTGAATCACTAACTTCACCACAGCGGAAATTGCGATTCGAGCTTTCACTACGTATAGAGTATTCACTCAAAATTGACGCTTTTGAATCACTTTTATAGATTTTTGGTTCTTGATATATAATTTGACTGGGTTGTAAATTGCCTCCATTTCCAATTCTACTATTACTTCCGTAAACTAATCTTGGATTATATTCGTAAGAATCAATAGTAGTTATAGCTATTGGTTGATGCTCAGATTTACTAGCATATTTATGATGTAGTGAATCGCTTGAAGATGAAGATTTTGCAGTTATTCTTGTGGTTGTGGTTTGTATATTTGGTCGAGTATCTCTCACTCTACGTAACTGTTGTTGTTGAAGTTGCTGTGTAACGAGTTGTTGCTGCTGCTGTTGTTGTTGTATGCTTGGAACTTGATAAGCTGATATAGATTGAGATGGAAATGTTTGTTGATATTGAGATTGTATTGATGGCCGCGCATAATTGGAAATCTGTTTTATATTTGTCTCAATTATTGATGTTGTATTTGAAATCGGTTCAAAACTACTTATTGGATTGTAATCACTTGTAAATGCAACCGGAGTTGTTTCAATTTTGTAAACACCAGGGTTATTTGGATTGTATGATTGAAATTCCAATATATGTGCATTTACTGGTATACTTGGAGCCAAATCATCAATAACTTCAGATTTTCTGGCATCAGAATAAACGGGATGCTTATCATGACGACCCAAACTACCAAAATAATGTTTTTTGGATTTTTTATCTTGAAAACAATATTCACAATTCTCTTTATTGCATTCTTGCATACAAAGCTCACAATCATCATATTTATTATGATGATCATCATTATCAGAACTTTTATCAACAAAAAATATTTCTTCATATATATTTTCTTCACTTCGGCTTTGCAATTTTTTAGAATCACTGCCCCAAGTTAAAGAATTTCTTTTCTTTTCAACAAATTTTTTTGATGATTTCAAGCCCTCTTTGAGTAAGTAATAATTAAAACTTTTTATACCAATTTCACCTCTTAAAAATTTCTTTCCAATTTGCATTTTTGATTCTTTTCGAACACTTCCCGAAAATGATTCATCATTTTCTGTTGCCTTTGACGAATCTGAAGTGACTGCAATACATGAATTCCATGATTCTGAAGCATTTTGTCGCTGAACTAATGATTTTGGTTGTTGTTTTAAAGATTTTCGATCGATACTAGCCATTTTTAAGATTGGTTCTGATCTTTCTAAGGAACGTCGCAAACTATTTGATAAATTGTTATCCAAACTTAAATTACGTTTTTGTTTGGCAGATCTATCACGTTTTTCTCGTTTCTTTGGACTATGTTCCATTTTTGAATGAGATATTTCTAAAGATTTACCATGTTTTATTTTATCATATTCATGTGATCCATTTTCAGAACTACTAGAACCAGCATCACGTTCATGTTCCCGCGGATATGGAAGTGGTTCTGCTGCTCTCGGCTTAGGATATGGCTGTATATTTATTTGATCTTTTGTTGTTTTACGTTTATTAAAAGTACCAGATGCTTCTATTTTATCTGGTCCACTATTACGTCGCAATGGAAGAGCTAAGTGACTGATATCATCCGTATATGCTGGATCATCGTAAAATCGATCACGAACGTTTGATTGTGATCGTTCTTTAACCTGTAATGGAGACAAGAATAAGAATGTAAGAATTTATTTTAATATTGAAAATATAAAGTATTAGTTCAATTATTTGCATAAGAATTAAGGATGAGGAGTAAAGTAAATTTTTGAAGAAAAGAAGAATGCAAGGGAGTTTCTATTCGCTTAATTCTGACTTTAAAATTATTTAGAATACTAGAAATTCTATAATATTACAAGAATTAAATTACACGTTTCAATAACATATGTACATGGCACTAGTTTGTCTTGCTTATTTATTTTACAAACAATTTGTAGTCGTATGTTTTATTGTGTGTATAGTTTCAAAAGTATTATTTTGTAAAAATTATTTATGTAGAAAATGTAGAAATATTTTCATCAAAATCACACTTAAATTATAAAAAAAAATTTTCTTCTTCCTATTCTTAATAGAATTATATTAGAGACCAGATGGGACCATTTAAATAAGGATTTCAATAGCAAAAGAAAAATCTTTGTCTCCTTTGTTATGGCTGCTATTTTATAATAGCAGCAACAAAAAATTATAAAAAATATTTTACGTTGTGTGTATAAAGTATAAGATATAAAAAGTCTTTAAAACTGAATAAATTAAGATAATCCTTTTTAATATTACCAACAATAGAAGCAATAACACTATAGAGCTGATAGTATATTGAGAATGCTTTTGATATATTAAGTTGTTTATAGTAAATTTAAAATATACATCAACGCGTACAATTTACTATCTAAGACTTTCTATAGTAATTTTATGATAATTTTGAAAAACAAAATCTTTGAATTTCATAAAAAAAATTTCTCTATTCAAGTTTTGTTTGTAAGAAGAAATTTGAGTTTTAAGAAAATTTAATTTGAAAGAAAACAGAAGTTATTAAAATTTTGTAGAAAATTCAATTATCCAATGAGAATTATTATAAAATCATTTTCTGGTTTTGATGATTGTTATTAAAATGTTCGGTATAGTTTATTTAAAAGTTTAATCAGAATTTTGTTAATTGAAATACTTGAGACGGTCTAGTTATTTTTCAAAAAGAAACAAGATAATTTTGGGATCAAAAATAATGTTAATAGTTTTCATCAAATAGTCTTAGTCTAACTTTAGGATACTATTGCTTCCGAACTATTAACTTTCATTGAAACTTTTTGATGAGTTTGGATGAATTTGATTTTGATTAATTTTCGTAAGCTTTTGTAAATTGGTGTCGGTTTTAAAGTTTTTTGCTCAGACCTATTAATAGTAAGGACTTTAACCCAACCTTAAACGCATCTGAATGGTTATAAACTCCTAAAACTATAGTCAAACTAATTAATCATTAGTGTTGCTCCATCGTTTCTTTGTGTCTATATCCTATGTAAGTAGGCACGGAAGTCCTGTCACAGCACTTTAGGAAGTCTCATTCGTTTCAGTTTTTTTGTGCAAACCCTCTCACCTATAAGGCAGAAGGCCTCAACATTTACATGCTGTTCCAAACACGCCCTATATCTCATGCCATAACTCCTTATTTGCTCACTTACTTGGCGGACAACCGCAGATCTCTATGAATATCAATATTGCGCACATACCATGGAGTACCCACCATATATTATGATGGACTTTGTTCTGGAAAGTTTGTATTTATTTGATGTGAATTTGCTTGGCAAAACCTCACAGCTGCAAGTCATACTTTCGTATAATCTTTATCATTTGGTAATATATCAACAGTTTATTGTATGTTGACGATTCAGACCTACGAGCTAGAAGTCAATACTTTATTCTATATCTGTTTTCTAATTCTTTTCTTTTCTTCTTTACATGTTCTTTCCATTTGAGCTGATTATCTTAAAATGAAAAACCATATTATGTGTCATAGAACTACGACTTTTACTAATGCGACTAATAAAATATGATAACAGGCTGTAGCAAAAATATTTTTGGATGAGCTTTATTGCACCTCCTTTTTCGTTTTCATGTGACTCCTTGTATTTAATAGTATAATTGAAATTGCCTCATTTTTCAATTTTCCCTGAAAAAATTTGATCTGAAGTAATAAATTTTTTTTACGTTTTACATAAAACATCCTGTATAATTCAATTCAAATTCAATTTCAATAAAATATCCTAAATACTATTGTAGATTTAAAATTTTGTATAATACTTTTTTCCACTGAATTTTCAAAACAATGATTGTTTAATAAAAAAACTGTATGCAGTTATTAAGAAAAAAGGAATCCCAACAGCAAAAGCACGTTCATTGAATAAAATGCAAAACTATTATTGAAAATTCTTAAAAAAGAAAAAAGAATTTCTTTTTTTTTTTTGAACAAATCAAATTTATCTAACTTTCATAATTCGTTTTTGTATAACTGTATGAAAAATTTTTATGGTTTGATTTTTTTTTTTGTGTTTTGTGTAAAGTCTGTAACTTTTTTAGTTATAAAATTTTAGTTTATGAAGAGAATAGAAAATCAATAACCGTTCAATTTTATATTTTTATCCTTTTCTTTTGTTCCTTTTCCTTTTTTTGCTTTTTTACATTTGAATAAACAATTTCAATATAAAACCTGCATTCATTAGAATTTTTATTAGATATTACTTTAGTAGTTATAAATGTACAATATACTGGAGTACTATTATGTAGATATATGCAGAGTGTGGTGAAAATTGTAGCAATTTTTTAAAGCAAATTTTTTTACATTTGTTTGTAATACATATTGTCTTTTTTAACGAAAAATGCTTCAGAAACAGTAAATTTTATTGAATATCATTGTACAGAGTGAACCTGTAATGTGGTATAATCTCTCGGGAATAGAAATAGAAAGGTGGGATATAACCAAAATAAACTAAATCAAAGATAAATTGTAACCTGTAACAGTCGAGTTTGGAACCGAAATATGTCGGAAATGGGACATCGCACAAGAAAAATTATTGAGAAGTAATTTGAAGAAAAAACTCAAAATCTTACAAATTTTTGAGAAAAAAATTCAATAGGGCAAATTTTTGAGTATTTGGTCACTTTGTGAACAATCAGACATTTTTTTTTCTTTTTTTTTTTTACTTATTCGTCAATAACTCTTTAAGTGATTCCTCGAATCGCACACTATTTTTTAGAAATATTTAGCAGCTTTTCAGCTTTCAATTGCCCTTTATTCGGCCCTTTCTAACCATGGGGGGTTATACTACGTTATCGGTTTACCCTGTATATGTAGAAAAAAAAAATTAAAATATTATAAGTAGATTTAAAGTGTACATAAAATAAAAATGTTTGACATGACAGTAAAATTGTGCTTTAACGTTCGTTGAAATTTTAAATTTCAAGTTAAGCTAAAAGTTTGATAGTGCAGTTGATTAAACGTTTGTGTTTTGTAAAATGGCACTAGTTTCTTTAACATATTTCTTGTAAAATACTTCAACGTGTTAATTCTAGAATGAAGAATTAACTAAATTGTTATTTACTTAAGTAAAATATTAAATTACATTTTTACGTCGTGTTTTCTACCACAATTTGATTTTGGAGAAGTTGTCAAGTTAGAAAACTATAACTAAGGCGGCGAGAACAATGCGTACTCATTTTATTATAATTTGTTCACTAGTATATTCAATTTTTATACCAAATCACAATTTTTTTGGATTTTGTATTAATTTTGTAAACAGGTGGGCACATGGAAGCAAACAATTGCTTTTTTCCCCCAAAGTACTCTAATAATTTCTTAAAATGTAAAAAAAATCAGTATTTATGTATTTATTTATATGTTGTACAGTTTTTCTGATAAAATGCTTATAGAAAATGAAAATTAGTATTTTTTAAAGGATTTTTTTAAATACCCTTAAAATTGGTAACTCCATACAAATTTACAATTTAAATCAAGCGTAATGAAAATTTTTAAAATCGCAACTGTGTTGTAAAATATTTCGGGTGGTTTTGTTGCATTATTTTAGCACGACTCACTTTACTTTAGTTATTAAATCAAAATTC
Organism: Condylostylus longicornis; assembly: GCF_029603195.1. Classification (NCBI taxonomy): domain Eukaryota; kingdom Metazoa; phylum Arthropoda; class Insecta; order Diptera; family Dolichopodidae; genus Condylostylus; species Condylostylus longicornis. The sequence continues at coordinate 14,768,084 of NW_026578007.1, forward strand.
ACTATATCTATTTTGTATATTTGGACTTTTGAAGGGACACAGTTGGATATCCTTTATAATAATTATAATCAGACAATTATGAATAAAATATTTTATACAATTTGATCATAAATTCGCAGGTATCACTTAAATAAATCATTTTTCTCCCTCTTGTATAAAATATATACAAAAACTATATTATTTCTACCAATAATTTTAATAATTAAATTAATTACACTTTATATACTCATAAAATTCTAACAAAAATAAAAAAAAAAAATACAAAAAAAATTATAAAATTCTTTATGAATTAAAATTGTAAGGACTCTAGTAACACTCATAAATTCCTATCATAAATAACATGAAAAAATATTATATAGTGTACAGCTAGATATATATATATATAAAAAAAAAATTATTTAAGTGCAGAAAATTATTTACGATATTCACATTAAAGCTGTTACCACATTTATTTGAAATATTTTCTACATGTTGCAATAAAAATTTTTCCAGGATTTTATTACGCTTCGCTATTATAATTAAAATTTTTTGAATATTGTTTTCTCTACTCCCGTCTCGGTTTCGTATACATTTTATAATAAATATGGGTATATAAAGTTCAACTTGAATTTTACCTTTAAGGGTACAGAATAAAAGTAAAATAAATATTTCTTTTTTTTTTTTTTTTGTTTAGTTGCAGAAAAATCACGTATGCGCCACATTGTAATTTGCGTACATTGTGATTGTAAAATATTATATACATATAAAGACTTTATTTATTTATATTTATTCTACTATATACATAAGTATATATTGTGAATATTGTATGAATTTGTATGATGCTTTATAGTTTATACATAAAACTACTGAATATAAATACAAAAAAAAATCAAAGAAATATAAAATTAAAGTCGAACAACTATAAGGTATTTGCACAAGTATTTATATGAAAAAATTTATGACTGGTAATAAAATTGTACCAGTCTGGGGAAAACTAGTAAAGCTTGAAAAACGCCTCCTAATTCTAAATGAAGCATATACAAATTAAAAATCTCTCGGGAATAGAAAGGTGGGATATAAGCAAAATAACCCGTTATGTAGTTACCGCCTCGGCATCAGTGACTTGTATTTCAAAGGTTTTCTTATATGCAATATTTAAAATAATTATGTAGATTTTGTCATTTTGATTGGGAAGCATGTATTTTCTGCAGATATGGTGTGCTTGACAGTAGGCGGTTGATGTATACGCAACGTTATGTTATTAGGCTCATTGACTTAATGAATTTGAAATAAATATGGTATATAAGAACAAGGCTAGAATGGTATCGTTTGTGTTACTCTATTTCCAATTCTTCTTATTCTGTTGCATTTTATTAACATTCCAACAATCCTACAGATAAATCAATACTAAAAATTAATATTGTATCATAGCATTCCGTAATATGAACAAGTCATTTTTCTTCTACCTAGTATACCGTCAGAGAGAGACAGAGAGAGGTTGTTATAAACGGTTGTTCAAAATTATTTTATGGCATGAAAACCCATGTACATTTGTAATGGATTATATTATAGTATAACCACCACCTTTAAGATAAATGAGCATTGTCCTTTTATTATACCTTATAATATAATATGTATCTACATATTAAATTAAATATTTACATCTTCGGGTACAGACAAAAAACATAGTTAATGTTACAGCTTTGGTTCTATTTTTTTTTTCTACAATGAATAATGATTTTTTAGTTTAGGTGTAATAGAAAACCATATATTTTGGTTTGTTATTTTCTATTTTTTATTTCTATATATACAAAATAGGCATAATATGAAAATATGAAAACAACTGTTAACCGTTGTTGAATAGGTGACAAGAGAATATTTTCAGAATGCTCTTTTATATATTACATCACATATATATTTTATATTGTACAAGATCCTTTTATTTGCAAATGATACCCACATAATATATTTTATAGAGCTTAATGTACATACCTATCTTATAATATATTTGTTTAACTACCCAATACTATAATGTTAAATATTTGTTGGGTCGTTGTAATTTATCATTAACTTGATCTGATTACATTTGAGACTAAACTATATGAATATTTTTGTATAAAATAAAGAAATAATTGGTTATTTCTTGTACAAGTCGCTAATTATTTGTAAAAAAAATAATAGGTAATAGTAATTATTTTTGAAGTAAACGGTTAGAATTTCACTCAGAATAACAATATTACAAATAAGAGAATAAATGAGTATTAGGAGACTCAATACGATACGCCTTTCATTAAAAAATCTATAATCATATGAAACTTTCTGTTATATAAAAAATTTGAAATACTTTCTTGTGTAGGTCTTATGATTTGTAATAGTGGACTTTTTAAGGATTTCACATGGGTATTTTATCGATTTCATTAACACTTGTTAATTGGAATTTCGTGTTATAATTTTACCTTAATCACTAATTGTATTGTAAACAGAAAATCAACTCCCTGTTGCATTCAATTGCTTCTGTTCAAACTTTAAATAAATATTTCTTTAATTTACGTTTTAAGAGTAATTTATATAACTTATTGTGTATAATGAATAAAAATAGGTGGGGATATTGAACGGGGCTTCAAATCGAAATCAATGGGAAAAATTCGATTCCTAAAGAAATATTCGAACAAAAAGGCTTACGGACCTTTGCAAGGCATTTTATGTTATTTACGGTGATGTGAAAATTTTATTAAAATTGAAATAAAACATTTTTCGGTTTTTTTCGGGCTTTTCTGGCTTTTCGGGCTATTTCGGCTTTTTTCGGGCTATTTTCTCATTTCGTCCTTTTCAGTCAAATCTTTTTTTAGTGTGTTTTTTTTAATAGTTGGGTTAGTGGTTACATATTTTTCAAGATTTTCGGGCTTTTTCGGGCATTTCCGGGCTGTTTCGGACGTTTGCAGGCTATTTCCGCATTTCGGCCTTTTCAGCTGAATTTTCGCTAAGTAGTTTTTTCAAGTAGTGAAATTAACGATTTCGTAGTGCCTGTAACGATTTCATAGTGCCTGTAAAGCATATTAATTCTTCATAAGAGAGAGAACGCGAAAATCAATTATATAAAAAAGTAAAATAAGAACCTATATGAAATCATTTTTAAGCCTGAATGTTACACTTAATTAAAATCAGAGAAAAATCTAAATTTTTCTTTTAATATTCATTAAAAGTCTGAATCCATTCTATTATATTAAACTTATTTTTTTTTGACTGAAAAGAGCCTAGACTTAGCCCATTCATTTTAAAATATAATGTATTTATTAATGTATCGCAACCCATTACTCTATATTATTTCAAGGTTCTTTTTATTGTATATTCCAAATACCATAACTTTTATAATAACGTATTTCTATGTAGGGATTTTATTATCAAAGGAAAATCGATTCTTATTTTAATTCAGAAACTAATTTCCAGAATTTTTATATTTATTTTTATTAAACCGAGAAATCTTTATTCGATTTTTTGATTATACTGAAGATATTCCAAAAACTTTCATGTTTATAATAAAAATTTTCCACGAATCAAAGAAATGAAGTGCGAAAGAGAAAACAACTATGTAGTATACCAATGAAGAATTTTATATTTAAGCATCCAAAATCTATACATACATTATCGAATATAAGGCGAATACGCAGTATATACCAATCTATATATGTACGTATAGAGAAATACGATAATAAATTATTTTTATATGTCTTTTTTTTGTTGACAATAGAAAGTTCATGGCTGATAATTTTAACAAAGGATCAAGGATATTTTGTTTTTTTTTATGCATATTGAAAAGTTTTGAAGGTCAAAGTAGGTACAGAATTTTTCTTTTGTTTTGTTTTATTTTTCTTATCTTTTAAAAATAATTAAATTACATACTTATATATATATTTTTTTTTAATTTTTTTGTATGCGTAAGTTGTGGTTATACAAAAGAAGATTAAATGAAACAAAATTTTCTCTTATACTTTTCACTTCGTATTTATATTTTGTTTCATTTGAATCAGGAAAAAAAAAAACAAAACAAAAAACTAATTAAAAAGTAAATAAGGCTACCATTTTGATTTAAAATTTTTTTTTTTTCATTTCTTCTCTAAAACAAAACTGAAATTAATATAAACAGAAAATTATAAAAATTATAATAAATTCAAAAATAAAAAAAAAAAATTTCCATTTTACCTTCAGTTTAGTTTTTTTCCGGTTACGATGTGGCATTGTTACTTCTGTTAATTTTAATAATTTTGGTCGTGTAGGCCTTTTTTGACCTTTACGTTCAAATGTTAAATCCTGATAAGTTTCTGTTGTCATTTTTGTTGTTTCCGTTTTTCTTTTAAATTAATTCTCAAATATTTAAAATTCTATATTTTTGGTGTTTAAATCATATAGATATATATATATATAACTAGCCTGTAAAGAAAGAAATAAATAAGATGAAAATTATAAATTAAATAAAAATTTTAATAATTTTTATTAAAAGAGAAATATTTTAAAGGTCAAAATTTAGTCGATAAAATCAAAAGTTTTGTATACTAGTAAATTTAATTTCGATTATTGTGATTGAAAATTAGCACATTCATAATTTTTAAGGCCAAGATTCGGATACGAAATATAATTATATTTAAATCGTTTACTAAAACCGATATTTTGTTGCGTATATATAGGAGAATTTATAGTTTTAGGACTTTTCCAAAAAATTTTGAAAAACAATGTTTATTGGTTTCACTCTGTACATCCGACCGTACGTCATTCCGTAGATATGTTAACAAAACTTCTAGAGTAGAATAAGAAACAAAGCTGAAAATTCATAAGTAGATAGATTTTTACTAGAAAATTATTCCTGTGGAAGGAAATTTTTACCTGCCTCCTCTAAAAAAATATAGCTTCCCGAAAAACCCCAAAAAATTGGTATTTTTTAACTAATTATTGTAGCGAAACCATAAACATTTTTCATGTTTTGCAAACGCAGAAATTTAGTGGCTGGCCTTTTCTACTGCAGAACACTATACCCAAACTTCAAAAAAACGAAATGCTCGTGTATTGTTATTAAAAAAATTATTGTTATCTAAAATTCGCTTTTTTTTTTTTTAATTTTTGATATTCTTTTTCTTCAAGACCATAAGCTGTGCCAGCCTGAAATTTTAACGAATTTTAAATATTAATAAATAATGCACTTCGTTTTTTACCAGCTCTACCCGTTCTCAAATTGTCTCCACTCGAAATTTTGTAAAATTTGATTTTCTAGTACCTTATATTATCAAACTGCAAGCTTTTCCAAATATATAAAGTACAAAAAAATAAAGCTAAATTCTATGTCATCAAAAAATATAATTATTTTTCTGAAATCACTCAATTAACCTTTGAATTCGAGCATTATGATAACACAACATTCAATTCCCCCCCCCCCCCCCATCCTAAATGTATGCAATTTTTTAAATATTTTGGTATATGATTTAGAATAATTTAATTAATGTAAGAGATTGTTTTTAAAAACAAGATGTCCACTTGCTTTAATCAAATTTTATTTATTATATTTTTTCTACAGTAAATATTATTAATAATAGTTCTATAATATTATAAGTAATAGGTGTACGAGTACTAATAATATTATAGAATAAGATGGAACTACCAGCCAAATTAGCTATGATATTTCAGATTATCGAGTAAAGTTGTTATCCCGATTTTCGTAGCAATGTTAATCATAAAAATTGAAATTATTATCTGTCAAAAAGAAATAGTTTGAATTTTGGAACTTTTAGTGTTACAATTCGACGAGGACATGCAATAAATTTTATTCTAGTATTATTTATAGCAGCAACAAGCAGTAACATTCTGAGGAAGGTCAAAAAATTTTTAATTCGTTTTTTATTTTTCAAATGTTTTTAATTTTTATTTTGAATCAAAATTTTTAAAATAGTCAGTTTTTAAAATAAAACAAGTGATTTATGGATAAGCATAAAGTTTACAAAGTAACCGATTGAAAAAAATAATTTGCAAGTTATTAGTTATTTTGTAGTTACAAACAATAATTTGATAAGTCGAATTTGGTAGATTAGAAAACTACACAACAAAAATGAATTCTTCAAAGTTTAACATTATTATTATGAAAAGGCCTTGGTTAATTTACTACTGTTTGTTTCGAAATTCTAAAATTAAGTACAAAACATTGGAATATTCTCGTTAATTAAATATTATTTAATTTCACAAATATTTTACCATTACAAGTTTTCCGAGTTTTTCGAAATCTATTAAGATAAATCCGAGCTTTTTTTTAAAAATTTTAATTATTTACATTCTGCAAGAACTTAATCAATATTACCTAGCTTAAGAATGTACATGTACTGGAACTTAAACTCAAGATACATTTTATGGGACGATTTTAAATACAAGAGACCAATCACATGCCACGTAATCATACACCCAGTAACAATTTCCTTTATCAATTTATTACAAATCACTTACAAGATCAAATTTTAAATTTTATTTATATAAAAAATCGAATTATTTAAAATAAAAAAAAAAAATAAAATTAATTATTATTGAATTTTTTATTTTATTTTCTTTTTTTACTTTATTTTAAGGACAATTGATTTTTAATTTCCGGTATAAGGAAAGCATAGTAATATTTTATTTTTTTTTTATCCAAAAACATTTTCACTTAATTTTTTTTTTTTTTGGATTCTTTTTAAAAAAATTTCACAACGTTCAACTTATATTTTTCATTATTTTTCTGGACCTTTACTCTATACTTTTGTTTTTGACAAATTCAAAGGAGTCTCTGGTTTTTTTTTTTTTTGTTTTGCTCTAAGAAAAACAACAAAAAGGGGCAAAATTTAAACAATACAATTAACCCATTATTTTCTTTTTCTTATATTTTTTTTTTCTTTGCCATTTTCTTCTTTTTTTATACACATTTATTCATCCTTGCTAGGAGGATATTCATTTGTTATTTTGAAACCAACAACAAATTGAAATTGAATTTGAGATGTAAAAACAAAAAAAAGAAGAAATTACTATGGATCACATCTATGATTTTTTAACAAGCACATTTTTATTTAATAATTTGAGTTAACAGCTTGTATCATAAACAATAGTTATATTTGGTTGGTTTGAAGTGACCAGTGCAGCAGGTTCATCGTACTCCATTTAACACAAATATACCACTACCTTGTGATGAACACGCCGTCATTGAGCATATGATTACAGGTGGCCTATTTAAGCGATCGGATTCTCTTAAGAAATCTATTTAAATCTCCTATGACAATAGTCATGATCTGGTTCAAATAATGGAAGTATGACATTGAGTTCAAATTAAGCCATTCTTTATTTCCATTCAGATTGCATACTTTTAGGACACAATATTTTATTCGATCCTAAGTGTATTGGTTTGAAACTAAAATGTAATTTAAAAGAAAAATATGATTTTTGAAAATAATCAAAATTACAATAAGGTAGAAGAAAATCCGTTTAAATTATTTGCTAAAAACAGATTGAAAAGAACTATTATCTTGAATCATTTCGACAATCTTAAATTTTCTTAGAGTTTTTCGAATGAAATGAATTGCCTTGCGTCTTTGATGGGTAATAGAATTTACAAATTTCTTATGGTTTGAATGTAATAACATAAACAAGTAAAGGGCTGGGGGTTGTTGTTAAGCCCTATTTCTTGAGTTATTTCCAGCATTATAACCTAAACCATAAACTGAAATTTTGTGAGTAAGCTGCCATATGGACGAGCATAGACGGAAAATTTTAAGCTTATTTTTCCTAAATTTAAAAATATACCAAAAATTAAGTTAACATAGGACTTCGTTTTCTTTTGTTTTTTCCTCAGTTATTTTTTTTTTTAACAATTGGAAATTGATTACATATATATATACAACATCGTCCAGTTCAGTTCCTTTCATATAGAATTTTAGATTGTTTCTCGCGCTGCTTCATATATTTTCTTTTTATCTCAAAATTTCTTCTAATATAAAATGTATATAATATGGCATACGTATAGAATTTTATCATTCTACATAAACTACATAATATAATGTTAAATATATACATACATACAAACATATAATAAATTCCATTAAGTAAGAAAAATTTCAGTACAATTTAAATTGAAAATAATGGTAAGAATAATACCAAATTGTTATCGTTAACCCGATAATATTATTTCACATTTCAAATATAGTGAATAAGAATTTTTTCTTTTAAATTTCAATTAGAGGAAAATAAATTATGAACGGTTCGGTACATTTAAAATTAACATTGAAAACTGTTAAGTGTTATTAAATTTGGTCAAAATTTTAAAAATACCTACTTAAAATATTTATGGTGAATTTTTATTTTGAACATAAATTGTTCTTGTTAATTATTCAAAAAATTCTTTCCAACTCTAGTAAATTGAACCGAAAATTATTGATTATAATTAAGTTTGTTAAAATATTGTACTGTTTCTTAAAATCGAGCTTAAATTTAATTTGTCAACAGAAATTAACAGTCAAAAAGAGTCTGACATCATTTAAGCTTCCATTCTATTGCATTCATCAATAGTGCGTTGAATTGCTTACTTCGCGCATCACAACTTGAAAACTAAGTTTTACCTAAGATTTGAGCATTAAGTTTGAAGAGTAACTCATATAAAGAGAAAAAGCTTATTGATAAGAGAGTTTGAAATGAATTTCACATATTCAAACCTAAGTTAATCAAATGTTTTGAGCTATTAACTCAATGTGCCAATAACAGAGAGAGTGAGGGGGAAGGGGAAATACCTTATAGAAAAGAAGATTTTAAAGGGTTGAAATTTTCTGTACGTTGGATCAGTATAAATAAGATGATTGCATAGACCGATTGAGAAACTTTAATTTTCAATTCATCACAATTTCTGTTCTTTTGCTCACAATTTCAAAAAGGAGAAAAAACTAAAAAAGTACCGTTATAAGAGAAATCAATTTCCATTATTTTTGATTATTTTCAATAGTTTCTTTGTTTTATATTTATATTTTTACTTATTCGATTTACAATTTTGCAGACAATAGGACTCCTATGAAACAAAAAAACAAAAAGAAGAGAAGGAGAAAAAAAGGATATATGCTACAGGATTATGATATTTTTTTCCCTTTTTATTACAAAAAGGGTTCTATATTGTCCTTTCTGTTTTCTCTTTGTTTTGTGTTCCTGTTTTTATTTTAAAGGATTCTTATAAATATTTTTTTTTGTTCCTGTTTAAATTTCTATATCTTTTGTATTGTACGAGGTTAGTGCACAATTATTATATTAATTTTTGTTCTCTCGATCACAGAGAAAAATAAAACTAGTTTATAGTTAATTGTAATTTGTCTTTTAATTATATGAATTAAATGTTATATATGTAATATTGTTGTTCTCATAGTTTATACTGATATTAAATGCAGACATATATTATTGACCCAGATATTGAAATTGTGATTAATTTTATAAAAAAATAGTTTAAAAGCCACATAATATGTACATAAAGAACATATAGCTCTAATTCACTAAATATGTTAGAGTTCAACGGGAAAATTTGTGCCAGAAAAAAATTTTATTGTGGCAGAATTGAAAAGAAATAAATCAGATTATTCAAACTAATGACCGGCTGCCAAACAAAATTTTAAATCGAGAGTAAATTATTTCAATATTGAATATAGATAAATTAGATTTTTCAGCTATCATAATAGATTTACATTACTCACTGCCTAGTAACGCAACGTGCAACGTTTCTTGAACCAATTTTACAATTAAATATATTTTCGTATATAAAACCAGTGTAAATTATTTTTGATTTTAATATTGCCAAATGAGGATATTGTGAGATACATTAAAGCACAAAGATTCAAATGGATGGGGCATTTAACACGTATAGACACAAATATGGTGCCAAAAAGAATATATAACGCTAATCCACTTGACCAAAGATATATTGGAAGACCGCGATTAAGATAGAAAAAATTACATTATCGATGGTCTAAAAAAAAAAATGCAAATATACAATTGGCAGCAAGCGGCAACAGATCGGAATTAATGGAGGCATATTATAAATCAGGGTAAAGCTCACACCGTGCAGTAACACATTGAAAGAAGAAGATTAAAAAATTTTCAAGAATTTGTCACAGAATTTTGAAGATTAAGAACGAAAATTCTAAAGTCCATCTGACAGTTTTCGGTTGGATAACATCTTCTCTGTTGGCGAATTACTTTGCACTCTGGAAAAGTTGACTTTGTTTAAAAAAAACCTCAACTTCAATTGAAAATATCAGTTTTGCAAAGTAATCGATTTCATAGCTAATAAAACTATTATAGCATCTGGATCCCTGTATTGATAGCATGTACAATTTATATGCAAACATTGTAAAACAAAAAGCTAAAGGTTTAATTCTTTTAGGGTTTTAATTCTATGACTAATCTTGTATTCACCATGATAAGGTATTGTATTATTTATTGCACATTCCTTTGAAAACTGGGGGAGGCGGAGCTCACTTTTTGTAAACTGTATAGGTCGTCCAGCAAATAATAACCGGGCCTGATTATAGATACTTTGATTCGATTGCAATAATGTGTTAAAGACCACAATTATTACTATTGTTAAATTTTTAAATTTCTAATTTTTAAAGTACATCGCAGTACTGTTTAATTTTCCTTTACTGAAATTAAAGTAAAACCAATAAAAATAATTCATGGGCTATCTTTCATTCATGGTGTTATAGCCAATAAATTATTTTAATAGATAATTCAACAGCCTTTTTATATAAAATTATTACATTATAAATTTTTCTTTTGACTTAACAATAATATAGTTAATTTTACAAAATTTATATTTCGACAAGATTTGTTATATAGAATTTTCGATTAAATTATTACAAATCAAATTGGAATGTGTTTCTAATATAGTGAAATTTATTAAATTAAGTTATAATGTTTTTGAATTTAAAAATAGCTGATGTGAACAGCATATAATCGACCGCATCATATTTTGATCTTCTGAATCCTTCATTTTCAGTTCAATAGATTTGTGAAATATCAGACGATCTCAATATTTTCTTGATTGTATATAAAACACAAATTGGTAACAAACTAGAGTATCAAAATAATTTTCTCTTTGCTAGAGAGAGAGAGAGAGTCAATTTCACGTTTCAGAGAATTTATTTTAAAATCAGCTGAGTTTTATTTAACAGTATGTTCTTATAAAACAAAGAGAAACTCATCCTGATTTATAAATTTTCCTTTTGAATTTGCTTTAAAAACAGATAAATTCATAAAAGCTACAGGTCTGAATATATATCTTCGTGAAATTTGCTATTAGAACAATATCTTCCTTCTATGTTTAAGTACATATAGTGCATTGTAAACAGGACCCAGAATAACAATATAAAAAATATGCATCGTAAGAACTTTTAAGTTAGTTTTACAATGTATGTGAAAGATTTATTGCAAATAAATAAAAATTTGTTTTTGTTGAAAGTTCATGACTTTCTTTGTTTTTTGGAATCGTTTCCCTCCAGAGCATGCTATTGATTTACAGGATTTTTACTGTTGTTTCTTCTTTATTTTTCTTTTATTATTATTATTTTTTTTAACAATAGAATAAATTAAAACTATCCGAGACATTATTATTATTTTTTTTTTGCTTCCATTTACAAATTTTAACAACCTCTATTTTATTTTCTAATAAATATCTATATACATTTAACTGAAATCAAATAAATAATATGGTTTTAAAAAAAGGATAATAGAATTTTGTTTATGATGTCCATTTAAATTTGATTTTTTAATTTATATATTGAAGGATATTGTTAGTCTCATTGCTATCAAAACGATATATACCTATACATGTATATAGAAGTTTTCCAATATCTACTACGTGCATATAAATTGTGTTTATATATCAAGGTTTTTATCCTAGTATATAAAGTATTTGAATTATTAAAAGCGTTAAATACAGAGAAATCAAAAACAATTGAATGTTTTTAATACAAAGAATTCAATTGATTTCACATTTCATTTTATCTACAGGATATAAAAGAACATAAGTGCCTTATGTGAATGTCATTTTATAATTGAGGCGCCCAGAGCATTAGTGGCCTATCCAACATTTTTGCAAAAATGAGTTATTAACTTCAATAGAGCTGCAGTCACCTAAAGAATTATTCTATATTTTTAAAATACTTAGTTTATTTCTCATTTCACTCTTTTTTAATACTCTTTATTTCTCTTCTCACTTTTCTGCTTTTAAAAAATTTTCTTAAAAATTAAATGTTTAACATTTCAATTGCGATTAACTTGAAATGTAATTTTTACAAGTAGGCCACTAATACCCTAAGCGAGTCAAATTTTGATTTACAAATCCTGATCATACGTTATTACACGAGCACAATTATGATCTACTCTGCTAGAATTATAAATTAATAACAGAAATGTTTGAATTTCAATTTGTAAGGATATTCACAACATTTCGTTTTCTAATGTATACATTTTTAAATAAATGTGCCATTTATGGGGATATTCTACTAAATTGAAAAGGATTTTATGAGCTCGTTATCAACTATTTTTGATATGGGAAAACAGATAAGTGTTGCAAACTTTAGAAAAAAATTGGTGGCTGTACCAAAATTAATTTATTCTTTAAGAACTTTTATAATCTTCATCTTCGTGGAGAATATATTCACTTTGGTATGTAGTTTATAACCATACTTGAAGGAGTATTGAATATATATATATATATATGTACTTGCTAAATTCTGTGTTAATTTAGACTTATGCATTCGTTCGTCCGTCCGGTCACAAGATAACTCAAAATCGGGCAACACAATGGACACAAAACTTAGATAATTTCTTTTCTACCAAGGACGGTGGCTATTGTAATTGGTCGAAATCGTACAACGGGTTCGCGTAGCTATCATACAACTCAAAGAGTTTATTTTAAATATTTCAAAAACTTATTATAATCTTAATTTAAAGTTTTATGGGGGTATGTTCAATAACATTCTACAAATAATTTGAAAATTTTAATGGATTGGCTGCACTCGTTCGAGTAGCCGCTATATAACTCCAAAATCTTATTTTAAATATTTGGGAAAATAATAAATGCAGATTCATGAAACTGAGCAGTCGTGTGTACAGTTATAGGTCAGATATATCCGTATAGTATCTATAGAATAGTTTCACTGGTTCGAGTAATTGCTATACAACAATGAAAGGTGTAGAGTATAGTTAATTCATTTTATACTGGTTGAAACATTTTTACTGATCTGTTGCACAATTTGATGCACACGTTTTTGTATTTTTAATTATAATTTAATTTTTTTTGGTTTTTTGAAAATTCCATTAAAAATAATTATGAAAATTTCTCTGTATAAGTAATTTAATATTATTCTTCAAAAGAAATTTTTCCTGGATTGTTAATCATAAATAAAATTTTATTAATACTATCACGCGATAATTGCATCTAGCACCAAAAATTATAATTAGTTGCAATTGTTTAAAAAAATAATTAACATTTAAAAATTATTTTCTTTACAGTTTCAATTTACACAAAAATTTTCAATTTTTATTTTAAATTTTTAAAATAAAATAAAATTTTTAAAAATTTCAGAAAATTATTCATTATTTTTTCAAATAATTTAATTGCATTTTAATTAGATTTATTGAATTAAAATTTAAATTAACAAAAAAATTTATTATCTCTCTTATTATTATTCAAATTAGTTCACAGTTTTTAAATTTAGAATGTTTGAAAAAAACTTTTGTTCAAATATAATTAAAAGTTTTCTATTGTGCCTTCAAAAGATTTAAATTTTTAGTCAATTTTAATTTCAGTGAAAATATATTTAAAAATTTTTTATAATATAAAATTTATTATTTAATTTAATTGAAATTTTAATAAATAATAGTAGTTGATTATGAAAAATATTAAATATTAATTCTGTGGGAGACGTTCAAAGTTCATAAAATAATAGAAAAGAAAAACACGAACTCTTCCTGTAGCAAAAATAAAATTATTGCTCAATTAAATTCTCAAATCTTTAATGAGTTACGATTAGAATTGAGTTATATTTTTATTGAATAAGCAGTACCCTCCTGTCAAATGTAGTAATTATAATTTTTGTACAAAATGGACTTATACCCTTTTAATCGAGCATTGTATAATATTGTATAGTAGTAGAATAGGGGCGTATAAATGATAAAATTTGAGTAATTTTTGGTAATTTTGGCGAAATGAAATTTAAATTTTCAAATTTTTGAAATTTTAATCTCATATGGGGAGAGCGAAATTTCAGCGAAATTATAGCGAAAAAATTTATTTTTCGAGAATTAACGAGATCGATTATTAACGAGCTCGTATGTTAATACTTATCGAGGGTCGGTAAGTATTAACATACGAGCTATTTCTGGAAAAGTCTTGGCAAAATTTCAAACTTTTATTCCATTAAATAATTTTGTAAATTAGTGACCACGGAGCAGGTCTTAAGGTTTCCGAAAATCATAAACAAAATTTTAGTGTAATCATATGAGATACTCGTATGAAGAGAAAGGTCTTAATGTTTTTAAAAACTAGATTAAAATTTTAGAAGCTACTACCTTTATTTTAAGATGTCAGCAACGCCCGCCTTGTTTGATAGTTTAGTCTATTATATTACTGTAATAATTCTATTGTTTTTTTGGACAGAGGTGGTTCCATTTTATTGCAAGATTGAGTGATATCCTGCAATGAAATGCACTCACCTCTATAATTATGTTTTCGGTCCATTTTCTCTTTCCGATATATAAATTTATAAATAAAAATAAGTGGATTTAATTCTGGGCAAAAAAATAAATAAATAAATTTAATATTTGTCACAATATTTCATTAGGATATTTGGTAATTGTTCTATTTTTTAGCACTTTTCCAAAAACAAATTAAAAAGAATGTGCTTATTTAGTTTGCTCGTCGGTCTGTTCGTGGACCCGTTTACAAAACTTCTGCACCCTTTAAAATAGACTGGTGAAATTTTACATAAAAGTCGAACTTTACTAAAAGAATTAAGGTTTAGTGGCCTGAAATTTTACCAACTTTTAGATATGAAAAAAGAGGTTACTTTCTGAAAAAGATCCATTTCATCTCCATCCACTCTCGAGTTATCGCCCTGCAAAATTTTTTTTTTGTCTCATCCTAAATGTATGCAACATTTCGAAATAATTGCGTATACTTTACAAACCATTGGTGCGACTGAACTTTATTTATATTTAATTTAAATAAAAGGATAATTAATGGTTGCATATTCAGATAAATAACTCAAAAACAGGAATTTTAGAAATAAAATTGATTATAAATCTGATAATATTCATATATGTCAGATTATGATTAATGTATGATGTAATAAAAAAAAATTGAAGCTACTAATCTTTTTACTGTCAAAATTAAATTAATCATTGATTTTATGAAAATATTAATACTCGTAGTATGGGTGTCTAACAAAAAAATTTAAAATATTTCCATAGACATAAAAAAATTATACAGTCAATCAAATATGTGATTTTGTAAAATAACATACGTACACATATTTCGTTTTCATAATTCAAGACTAGAGAACTATATGCGGACTATTAAAGGTCGCGCCTAGATCTTGTTTTGAAATAAAACATGTGAAAATTTATATTTAGCTCATTACAATAATTATAATATGCGAATTCAAATTTTCAAGGACTCGCTCCCACATTTACATGGAGTGGAGCAATCTCGTTCCAAATGTATTGTTTCAGTACTGCAGTTGTCTTAACTCCATTAGAGTTCTTTTGTGGACTTTTTTTTAAAAGGAAAAGTCTTTATGAATAAATCAAAAACAATTGCACCTACCGGATTTTTGTGCAGGTTTAGGTGAAAATTGTGGTGTTGTGTTTTTTCATACATTTTTTTGTTATTATATGTAATTGCATACATTTAGGAGAAATCAGAAAGAAGTAGGGTATGACTATTAAATGTTTTCCCTATTAGCATAAAGATTGAGTTATTATTAAGTAACATTATATGGAAAGCATGAGAATATTTGTAGATAAAGGAAGCGTTTAGTGTCCAGATTCCTGTGTTGGATTCTATAATATCAGGGAACTAAGAATTCTAAATTTGAGATTTTGAAAAAATGGAAGAGTAATACATATTACATGGATAGGGAGCGAGTTGAAAAGTGTTATTCAACTTTGCGGGAGATTTTCACATTGCACGTTGTGAGAAAATTTTATTACCAGATTTAAATAGTTGCTTTTACTCGTAGCAAAGGGGGATAAGAAAGGAAATGAAAACTAGACTTGCTTGACGAGATGACTTGTTTTTCAATTGTTAATATTTCAGTTTCAAATACAACATCTTGGGTTATGAAATTTTCTCAATCGTCCGGCGCAATTCATTAAAATTACTTTAAATAATCTCTACATATGTGGCAATACCATCTAAATAAGTAATTGAACAGTTAAACAACTAACAATAATTTATGTTGAGAAACTGATCAGTAAAATATTAATTTTCTCTTTGTTATGTAGCTGAAGTGGCAGATTGTTCGTCTAGAAAGTGGTAGGTCACTGGTTCATCTCCACTTCAAGGAGAAAAAAAGTTTCTTTCTTTTCCCTTGAGTTTTACGAAGATTTATCCGAAAATTGTTTATTGAACAAAATAACAAAATGCCCCCCCCCCGTCTAGTTATAATTCTTAATTATATGAGTATATAAAGTTAGTTACTGACATAGTAGTAATCTGTCTAACAGAGATTAGATTGTGTATAAATGTGAAAGTTAGTAAAATGTTAAAATAAAAGCTCATGTACCTATAATGTGTTTTTCGCTTTTCAATTCTTAGACACGTGCGATTTTATTTTATTATTATTTTTTTTTTTTTAGTATTTTCGATTTCTTTTAGAAAATTTTCCTTTCCTTATGAAAATGATTAAATAAATAATGAGAGAAAATCGCACACAAGTACCCACTCTCACAAAAGCAGTTACGTATACTATATATGGATTTGTGTGTTTGTATATATAAGGTGAATGAATTTCTTATGGTACAGAAATAAATAGTATTTTATTAGATTTAAGTTGGTTATATTTAATGAAGGGACTAGAGGACGGTAAATTAGAAAACGAATCTTTTTATAAACATTGGCACATACACTTATTTTTTTATACCACAAAGTTTTTTTTATTGATTTTGTATGATTAGTTCGATGTTCCATTTGTAATACCATATTATTTGACTCACATAATTCAGGCTGTCTAACTAATTACAATGTTTATAATGTTAATCAAAATTTTTGTTTCTAATACAACCTTCAACGCTACCACCCAGTACAAGGCTCAAAGGAACGATTAAATAAGCGACATATTGGATTGGATGCTAGATACTTAAAACTTGTTTTTGAACAATACTGTCAACAAATTTGTTTGCTAATAAAATTACAGCGAATATCAGGATTCTATGGTGCAGTCTGTTAACCATATTTCACTCAATTGTTTATTTTCCTAATAAAAACTAAAACATTTCTAAAAAATATATTTAAATGAACAGCTTCATTTACTTCAGGAAAAGTAGGAGCTACACGTCTGCTAGGAATGAATCTATTTACCCCAAAATAAGTTCACAAAAATTTGAGGACTTAAGTTATGTCAGCGCAGTCTAATAATTTGCTGAAAATTACTTAATTTTTTTCCTCCTTCACTTGGATTGCGATCCTTGAGTGACTCGTAACAATTCAGTTCATTCATTTTGTATTCATTTCAAGTATTATATGAGAAATTTCTATGTTTTTGTTTTTTTCTTTTCTTGAATTTGTCACCGGATCTATTTTATGTTAGTATATTGAATACTTATGATTGGGATTTTCAACTACAACAAAGATTTCCTTTTAAGTTAAGTTCTTCTACTTTATTATGTACACGTATAGATACAGGCTTTAACAAGGTTTTCGTTAAATTTTCTTGATATAAATTTAGTTTGACTTAATATCGTTAAATATAGAAATTAAAAAATATATATGCATATACGAGTAGAACAGAATTGTATTTATTTATGGAAAAATATTTAATTTTTAAAGAAAAAAATATTACTGAAAATTAGTTATATTTTTAAAGTTCAATGTTTAATGTTCTTGGGAAACTGTGTAGAACAAATTAAATAATAATGAATATTGTAATAATTGTTATAAAATTGTAACCACGCTTAATGTTTTAATATTCCACTGATATCATTATTGTAAATACTGTAAATGTTATTGCAAGGACATTGTATCAATTCACTGCAAGTGGCGAACTTGAAAAGAAAGTTCATTTTATTGAATTTCTGACAATGTCATGAGTAAAATTCCTTATCAATAGACTGATATCTCCTGCTCTTGCATAAAATGACGCGTCACAGCTGTTGAGAAATAGACAAGAAGGAAACTACCTCTGTATGTGTCCGGCTTTGGGTACGGCCAGTCTGTTCACGTATAGGGTACAGGAAGTGTGACGGGGCTGAATGAGATTCAAAGGTTAGCATCGAAGATTTAGATAGATTTTTCAAGAGAAAAAGGCAAATTTTTGCTATTTAGGGTAGGGAGCACCTGCTGCACCCGTCACGTCAACCAACTAACCAACCAGACTGAAATGATATATGAAATATCAGTGTCATTGCGACCGAATTAATATAAATTGTGAGGTTTATTAAAGAAAGCGAAATATTACAAAAAACTATCAAGTTTTTAAAAAATTTAGGCATAATTAGAAAAAAGAGTAACAGCAGTGGTGACAAAAGAGCATAAATTTTGAATATAATCCACATTCCAGCAGGAGCATCACATATATTTTTGTCGTACCATGGATATTTTCTTACCTATAACTAAGCCAAAAATGGAGAAAGTAAGGAGTTACTGAGGTAGACAATTGCCGCGAAGTATTTATTTAAACCATATATAGGAGAAGCAGAACAAAAACAATTCAAAGCAGGAATATGGAAACCAAAATTCCAGAGAATATTGATTAAATAATTCAAATAGAATTAGGATAAATGGAATGAGATAAGGAAATACATACGAACTATATAAATAATGTAGGTACAAGTTGGATCCGTATATATCCTAAATTGTGGAATGGACACTGATGACAAGTACCGATAATGTGTCAATTAATAAAGTTGGATCAAACCAATGGTTTGTATTGTAGCACTTTTCCCTTAAACAAGTGAAAATACTGCTTTTAAATACAGTCTATGTATACCTATCACACTATTAAAATTTTTTTCATTCATATACAAAACTATTTCTAGGATTGCATATATTTAGGATGAACGATTTATGCAATCTTTGAAATAAAACAAAAATTTATATAAAGAGGGGTTAACATAATGCTCGAATTTAAGGTTTAATTGTCTGAGTTAAGAAAAATAATTATATTTTTTAATGTTATGGAACTTACCGTTAACTTTTTGCGTTTATAGAAATTCGAAAAAACTTGCGGTTTCGGAAATATAGGGTGTCAAAAATTCAAATTTTACAAATTTCAAGGGGCGATAACTTGAGAGGGGGTAGAGATGGAAAAAAATTTTCTTCTAACAAAATGAACTATTTGTTAATGTCTAAAAGCCTCTAAAATTTCAAGACTCTACAGCCAGGGGTCTAGAAGAAAACCGACATCAAAAATTTGGAAAAAAACGACTTTAGATAACGGTAAATTTGGACGGCCATTTTGTTTTTCTAAAGTTTAATTATAGTATACCGCGCTAGGGAAAGCCAGCCGCTGCCTTTCTGCGTTTGCAAAAGTTCAAAAATGCTTATGGTTTCATTGCAACAAATAGTTAAAAAAGGCCATTTTTAGTGTTTTGGGGGGGTATAACTTCTAGAGGTGGGGAGATAGGTAAAAATTTTGTTCAACGAAAATAAGTTTCTAGTAAAGATCTATGTACGTATTTCAGCTTTCTATCTTCAAGGGTGTAGAAGTTTTGTAAACAGACACACGGACAGACGGACGGACGGACAGAGTGAAACTAATAAACACTTTTTTTCAAAAGTTTTTTGGAAAAGTGCTAAAAAGGCCAAACAATTATTGCTAACAGTTTAGGAATTTATTTTTGATATACATACATACCTATTTTACACAATTACATAACATACTACATTCCCATGGCTATGTACGTTTATATACACACGTAACATGTCCTTATTTTTAAGGAGGATAATTGTGTGTGTATTCTTACATAACAAGGAAAATGTAATACTAATGAAATTATTCTGTCCTTTTATTTTTATCTCTTACCTACTTTTACTTGTTGTATGAGTTGCTCTTTTGTCATTTCAAAACAATTTATGTATAATATGCGTGTAATGTGTGTGTATATAAAGGAACCAAAAATATATATACAAAGATTTTTCAAGTTTCTTAAGATGATTTTCATTTAAAAAATAATTTTTTTGAAGAAGATTTTAAATATGATTGAAAAGCTTTTAATTCATTTTCTAATTTAGTGAATTTTTTTTTCTTATTTTCTTGTGATTTTATTCCTTGTTCTTTTTGATTTGATTTTCTAATTTGTAAAGAAGAAAAGAAAAAAATATTTTTAAAAAATTATTTTTTTTTAATGTTATATGCAGGGTGTTTCGCATAATGTGACAAATAATTTTAGGGAGGATTCTTTGACCAATTTCCAGGAAAAAATTGTACGGGTTGCGAGGGAGAGTGTGGAGGTGTGGTTGTTGCATGTGTACTCGTTTCCGAGCTACTTTCTGTTGAAAAAAAAAGTATCAAATTTTTCCTGTATGTAAATAAATACTTATAACTTCAGAATCATGTGACTAACCGTAATCATCGGGAGTTTGTTTTACAAACAATTGAGTGCTCTTTATTCTTGCTCTTGCAATTAATTTGATTTGAGTCATAGTTTTCGAGACAAATCGCATGAAAGTCAGATTTTTTTTTGCTCTAATTTTTTTTTTTTTAAAAATTTCTTGAAAGTTTGTGTTATTTTTTTTTGTTGTTGTTGTTTCGATTTGCTGTAAAGAGAGCTTAAAGTTAAGAAATCTGTAAGCTGAGTATGTTTTGCATGTTTTTAAAAATCACTCAACACATTTTAAATGAAAAACTATGAGAGAAAGAGGTAAATGTTAGTATTAATCAAATCTAATTTGTTGTAAGGCCGAAAATAAATAGCAATCAATCAATTGTAAAATAAGTCCCCGATAATTACTTTATGTCGCATTGTTCCCAAATTATTAATATTGGTTCATATGCAGGAAAAATCTGGTACGTTTTTTTTTTTAAATTATCTTACAAAGAGTATGTCTGCACCCATCACCATTCATACAATTTTTTGCTGGAAATTGATCTAAGTGTAATGTCCGAAATTATTTGACATCTTATGTGAAACACCCTGCATATACAGTAATTATGATAAAGAAATTAAATTTCCTTTTGATAATTTTTAATAGATTATTTTAGAATAGATTTATTTGTTTAAATTATTTTTTTTAGGAAGAAGTCGTTTTATTGAACTAAATATAGAAAATTTATTTAGCATAGAATGTATATTTATAAAAATTTAAATAAAATTTTTTATTAAAAATATGCTAATATTTAAAATCAACTTTAAAAGGATGATATACTGCAGTTGTGGTATTCTTGTTTGTCTATATGCCGCTTTAAATAATTTTCAAGTGTTTTAGTTAAAAAACCTATTTAAATAATAAATTTAATTCAATTTAATTTTGAAGTTCCATGTTAATGGAAAATTTTAGAAAGTAATTTAATCTTTAAACTCGTGATGTATGAAATTTGAATCTAAAGAGCAATTAATTAAAAAATTAAATTACAGTAAAACTATTAAATATGGGACCGTTCTAGTCGCTTATTTTATTTCAAAAATCTGTACTGGAACGAACTCAATAAACATTATTTTCTACATTTAAGTAGGTTTGTTTTTGGTAACAAAAAAAAAAAAATTTTAATTGTATGAATACTATGAATGAGATTATAAACTTTCTTTTAAATTCAGACAATTTTTCTAATCTTAAAATATTTATTTTAATTCCAATGTTGTACTGTCAATATTTTTTTCTATAAATAACTAAAACAAATAAAATTATTAGTTATCATAAATTATAATAGAATGAATGAAATTTAAAAGTATGTCAAACAACTTATATAATATAAATTCATACTTTAATACAGGGTGATTCAGCAACAAATTAAGAGTCGTATACCATCGGATAGACAGTCAAAAATAAATAAAATTTTTGTTTGGAACATAATGACACTATGTTAAAAAATGAGTAAAATTAAAATTTTCCGAAAGTTTGAATGCTTGTATTTCCAAAAAAAAACAAAAATGTACAACCAAATTATGCCCTACTTTTGTTTAAAGTAATCCTTTTCAAATGCTGTTTGTTTGAAATTCTCTAATATCCTTTTCAGAAACTGTTTGTTTATAAATAATTGAATATGTTGAAATTGCACCAAATTTTCTTAAATTCCCTATATAGCTCCGAAATGGTTCCGATATCACACTATGTTCCGAACAAAAATTTTACTCATTTTCCAATAACTACCCAGTGGTATATGAGTTCTAACATCTTGTTGAATCATCCTGTATAATTATAATTTTTTAAGTACTATTTCTCAAAGAATAAAATTAGTAATTATATTCATTGAATTACAAAATAAATTCTCATATTATTCATTCTTATTTCATTAATTTTTTTCACATATTTTATTCATATATCCTTAAAAAAAAAAATTTAAAATGCCAATGATTATTCAAATATTTATGCAAGAGAAAAACAAGAGAATATTTTTAAAAGAATAAAATGTGAAAAATAATTTTCCAGCTATAAATTAAAATCTAAAACATTCTTCTTCATTAAAATCAATTTATTTTGTATACACAATGAAAATTTTATAGACATTGATAAAATCTAAAAAAAAAAAAAAAATTATTTAAAAAATAAAAATAAAGTCACTAGGTTTATTTTTTTTTTTTTCCTACACAACACTAAAAACATCAACTATGCATGTAAATCTCTTATATCATGACACCTTTAATTTTTTATTAGAAATCGAATAATATTACAGATATATAGGCTACATATAGTATCTACATAGTTATAATATACATATATACCAACACATTAAAGATTAAATTTAGAAAACAACAGCTAAACAGGATGCAATGATTCCTTTGTTCGCATCATTGCTTGTATTTCAAGAGTTTTTTTTTTCCACATTTTCATTTTTTATTTTTCTGTTTTTCTTTTTTTATGTCTTATTGATTTTAAAATTTGTTTTATCTAGTAGAGAGAATTAAATCAAAATATCA
Organism: Condylostylus longicornis; assembly: GCF_029603195.1. Taxonomy (NCBI): domain Eukaryota; kingdom Metazoa; phylum Arthropoda; class Insecta; order Diptera; family Dolichopodidae; genus Condylostylus; species Condylostylus longicornis. Next base: position 14,791,394 of record NW_026578007.1, read on the forward strand.
TCTATATATACAATAATATGTATATATATATATATATAAATCATCCTTTTAATATCCTGTCAAGGATACTTGTAATACTATATATACTTTTAAATTTATTATTTTTTATTATATAGGTACTATAGGTACTTGTATTAATAATATATGGGAATAAAATGGAGAAAAAAAAAAAATAATTTTTTTTTTTCACGTTGTTCATTCGATTGTAATATTTTTCAGGTTGTTTGATGGTAATTTACATGTTTGTGAACATTATACATACCTACATTTATGTTATAATGTGAGTATATTGTGCATATTATAATAATTGAAATATGTTGATGGTTTTATTTTATTTGCTATTGTGGAATATAAATAAAATTTGAATTCTTCGTTTTTGATACTATAAAATAGTTGAATGCTCTCATTAAAAAATTAAACTTTTTAAATAATGATAATATTAGAATTGTGATAAATTTAATTTATTAAAATTATTTGAATAAAATTAAAATTGCCATTATAAATTAGTAAAATGAATAATAGTGTTAAAAATTATGGCGATTATTGGCTAGAATTTTTGTTAAATTGGCAATATAATAGTTTTAAATTTGATAAATGTTGGCTAAAAGTTGTAGCATTTTATCAGTGTCTTAATATGTTTTTTGAAACACTGATGATAAAAAGTAAATTTCTCTCGAGTTTTGTAACAAATGCTTGTTGTTTATGGATGAATTTATTAAATGGTTAGAAATTTATAATTAATTGGTCTTGAATTAACTTGGGCACACTTTCAAAATTGCTCAAAAATTTTTTATTTTTCGAAATAATATTACTTAATTTTAATATTTAAATAGTAGTAAGTATAAACTTACTTTTCACACACATAAAAAATTTCAATAACACGTTATTTCTTGGCTCCTTTGTCTCTTTATTACATTTACATTTTGCATTATCACCTTCACATTTTTATAGAGAAAAAAATATAATTTGGTATTCAGATGCAACACTGTGAGAAGTGTATACCAACGAACATAAATTTTTTTCTATCTTGATTCTTATTTCTAAAAAGTATCGCTTCCAAAACAAAAATTATTTTTACAAGTTGCTGATAAAAAAAGATCTCCTATAGTTTTCCATCGAAATGGTAATCTACAAAATTAACAGAATTATCGTTATCTTGAATAAAACTTTTTCAAATTTCTTATATAAGTAGAGGCTAACCTGCATAAATAGATAGACTTTTACGCTCAGTATAGATATATACAATTTATCTTTTAAGCTGGTCGCGGTGCACTGTTACCCCTTCCATGCAATTCACAATCTACAATTGCAAAAAATTCAAAATTTCTTCAGTATATAACTTAGAAGAGCAAATTGTATACATTATTGTATGAATTATTTATTTTTCCCAGTAATCGCTTTCTCAAAATTTCCAAATATTTAAAATTTTTAATTATTTGTTTTGCTGAAACTGTTACAGCGTTACCAATTTTGTGTAGAAGCAAGAAGTAACAGTAAATCTCTTTAATTAAAACCAGATGATGAAATTATCCATTAAATTTAATTATAACATTGAAGTTTCTGTAATTTTTTTTGTTGCTGCCCCTGAAAGTATGCAATTTTGCATATTTTATAATTATGAGGTAATAATAGTTAATTTTCCATTTTAAAATCTCAAAGTACTTTTATGTACAAAAAATGAAAATATTATTGTAAAATATCTTTTAAATCACCCATATTCATTGTCCATTTTTTTTTTGATTTTGTAAATCTTTGATTCTCTCAATGAATTAAAGTAAATAATATTAATTAATATCATATGAATATTTCGCGCAAAAATACGTATCTAAGTAATTACGTACTTCCAAAATAATATACAAGTACATAAATAATAAAATATAATATTATAATATACTACAATCTATAGAAATAATAATATCTATGAATGTATATTGCTCCATTTTGCACGTATACACATACTTTGTGTATAAAACTTGAAAAAAATTCTACCAAAAAAAAAAAAAACAGAAATGTATGTAACTGTGAAATTTTGACATAAAAATCTTATCCTATTTACACCCATTATTTTTATTATGTACATATGAATTTATATTATTACATTTTTTTTTAAATGTATATGTGTCTGTATACAACTTGTCAAAATTGACAATCGAAAACATAAAAATGGAATAAAATTCGAGTAAAAACGAAAAAAAAACAAACAAGTAAAGATGTAAAATCGATAAAATGTTATGCTTTTCTTTCATTCCTTCCTCTTTTTTTTATACCCATATTATAATACTATCTCTTTCTTTCCAATTTTTTTACGTTTTTCCTCATTCAGATGAAGTTATCTCTTGTCAGGACTATAAAAGCAAAGTAAAGAAAAAATATTTTTTTTTGTCATTTTATACTTCTGCTTTTTAAAAGAAAAGCATTTAAAAAGCGGAGCTGTGGCGGGGGGAGAGGGGAGGGGAAGCTCTGAGGAGGGCTTTTAAAATAATATTATAGAAAAAGAAAAGCCATTCTTTTTCATTTCTCATATTTTTAATATCTTTAATCAATATATATACATATATATATATATATATATATATATATATTATTTAGTGGATAACGTAACGTAATATTGTCGGCTGTATTATAACGGCTGAGATACTAGACAGTAATTTAGTTAATAAATTATATATATGGTATGTTTGTTTCTTTACGAAATTGTATAATTCTAATTCACTTTTCCGCCCACAAATAATTCATTGTGTTCAAATAGATAAGAAAATCAAAAAGGGAACTTAATAATTCTTTTTTAATTTTTATCTTAGAATTTTTATCATAAGAAAAAAAAATATTTTTTATATGGTTTATTTTTGTCAATGATATAAAATAGAGAAATTTTGTATTTAATACTAGGTGTTTCAAAATTAAAATCTTTCGTCTAGATTTACAATTATAGTTGATAATTTTCAATAGTTCTTACCACAGTTGCCGCATAATTTTTCATAACGCAATTTAAGAATCGGTCCACTATTTAAAAAAAAAAAATTTAAAAAAAAAATCCTAAATTTCGTCACCCTCTGTTAAGAACGTTTGCAAGGTAAATTCTGTTTTTTTTTTCGGTTTCAGTTTCTTCATCAATTTGTAACTCCAAACCAAGTGACTCGTCTATTTGCTTTTAATCCCAAAAATATAATTCGTGTATAATTATCTTATCACTTATCGATTTTCAAGGGTATAAGAATGCATAATCGGAATTATAATGTCAAATTAATTGAAATTTTTCGCATATAATTAACATCAATTAATAATTTGCATGTATAACATCAGAATGGTTTGCCAATTAATTCTTTTGTACAGTATAACAATTTATAAATCATACAATCAAACTACTATTATTTTTTTGATACTTATACATTGTAATTGGAAAAAATCGAGAAATGTGCCCAAATGTATAGTTCTTTTCAAAATTCAGTCAGTATAGTGGCTGAATGGAATCCTTTTTTGGTTTAATATTTAAAACAATTTTGAGTTAATACATATAAGAATGTTATATGCTATTTGTATAAATTCGATAATCGAAAGAAATTTCATACATTGCCACATTAATTAAAAACATTTTCAAATATTTGGCGTTCGTAGCACTAAAATATCTTGTCTTCAAACACCTATTCCTTAATAATAAAATTTTACATAACTGCTTGTAATTGTTCTAGGAACACAAATTAGGACTTAAATTCTTTTATAAAATTTAAAAATTATTTAATGTTACACCATGCATCCACTACATTTCTAGGTGTCTTTAATTTTAAGACGTTACATATATATATATACTGAAAGAAAAAAAAAAAATTATCAATGATAAGAGATTTCCTTGACCGAAAATTTTTTTTTTTTGTTTTTATTTTTCTTCTTTTTCCTTTTCTGGTTCTCTGATAGTGAGAAAGAAAAATATTGAAAATACACATTTTATATATGTAGATAAAATATAATAATAACAATTAAAAATGTATGCATCTTTTGTAAATTGTACTGTGAATAAGGTACTATCTATACATACAGAAAATCAGAGAATTTGAAAGAGATAGAGAGAGAGCGTATTGAAGAATAAAAATTAAATTGAATAAATTATAAAAAAAAAAACGTTAAAAAATATTTTATACAATAACAAAAGAGATTTTGTTTTTATTTTTACAATAAAGAGAGCTTTTTAGTTGAATTCGCAATATACTCGTAAGTAGGAGAGAAAACAAAAAAAATTTGAAAGCGAAAAAAAAAATGAATGAAAATCTTATTCCTCTTTTCATTAATATTGTATAACAAAACAATTTAAATTTTTATACACGCACAATAATTATGATTGTGTGAATGATTGTAATTTCATTTTTAATAATAACATTGTCTGATTTTAGCTAAAGTAAATAAGTATATATAATGAGAATAATATGGCAGAACAATATACAATATTTTTCTAACACACACACACACACACTTATTTCACGAAATAAAATAAAAAACAAAATTTAACTGGCATAAGGATTTGCTATAATCGCATAATTTTTAAGGATACAAAAATTTTACAAAACTGAGAAGTAAATGAATAAATGAGAGTTGAAAATAAAAAATTACAAGAAAGCTTTTGAATATTTTCAACTCTCCTAAAATCTCTTTCTCTCTTACCATCCTATTTTTTTTTTTTTGTTATTATCATAATATTGAGCTTTAATTGTATTTGTATAAAATTTTTTGTAATAGTAAAACGATAAGAGTAGAGAAAAATTTAAGAAAAATTTTATTAGTAATATTATAATGTATGTCACACACAGATACAGAAATTAAAAAAATGTATAACTAGTACACAAAAATCAAAAAAAAAAGAAAGAATGATTTTATTTTTAAAACAAAAGAATGACTTAAAAAATAATCGTATACATATAAATACACATGTATATACTGCCAGCAGTAGTATGGTACTTCAAGAAATATATATGAAAATTTGTTCAAATAAAGAAAAATTGTGTTACGAGAAATTTGAAGATTTTTCATCTTGAAATATAACAGAAGACTTTGGCTTTATTTCGTTGTTCTTGTTTTATCGTTTCTTGGGAATATTTAATTTTATTTAAGAATTGACTTCTTTTTTTTTTTCTTTTCTTATATTGTTCTCATAAAATACTCATATGTATTTTTAACAAAAAAAACAATATGCAAAGACTGGGTGATATTTTTGTATAAAAGTTGCCATCTATTTTTAAAATTATTTTTCCAATTAAGCAATTAATTAATTTTAAACAATAAAGGAATTCAAACATATCGTATATATTTTTGTTTTTTTTTTGTTTTTTCAGCGAAAATGTGGTCAATGATAAAATTCTTTATTAAATTGAAACAAAATACTCAACATATTTCATGAAGTTTAAAATTTGATGCCATTAACACCATTTTCCTCTTATTATTCTGTGCAACCCGGTTAATAAGGCCACTTTATAACAAAAATAAAAAAAAATGCATTTAATATAGAAATTAGATAAAAAAATATAAAAAAAAAAAATTTGAAGATTATTACAGCTTTAATTTGTTAGTTGAAATTCAAAAACGATAACATTTTTTGTATGTATTTAGAAAACGAGAATAAATAGAGTTGATCATATCAACACGTTGATACCTGTACGAATTTGTTATCGAATTGCCGTATTTAGAATACCCTACGAACTTACATTATTACGGAAAATAATATAGTTGCCGTATTACCGCATATTAATTTATGTGAAATCTCAAAATTTTTATTCAATTAGTGTCTCAGACATTACCAAACACCTATTGAATCCGTATAGTAGCTACCATAAGAAATCAAAAAAGTTACGAACATACGTTCATACGGGTTCAAAATATAATTTTTTTTTTTTCGATGATAAATAAATTATTTTGAGTAAAGCTTCTCCATATTTTAATTTACAGGTCTTTGTGATTAATTTAGAGATTCTGACGATGTACTTTTGTACTGTCCATCATGGCAAACTATTTTTGGGTTAAAAGACTTGTCAAACAGAATTTATCATATTTTTTTGACATTTTTCCAATGATATATTACACAATAGAATATTTGGAATTGGAAAATTTATTTGTTATTTTATTAGATTATAATTTCTAAAAAAGTTTTCCAATTAGAATGTTATTTAATCAAATTTGTAAACCTTTTCTGGACCTTTAAAATAATTTACCATATAACCATATTGAGCTGCTTTCGATTTTAATCAACCAGACAAAATTATAGTAAAATAGAACGAAAAAAACTATTTTATGATCGAAAAGAATTATTATTAATAAATTTCTGGAACCGTCCTCTTAGTAAAATTCGTATTAAGTATATATTTTAAAATGAATCGATTAGATAATATCCGTAGAAGAGACACTGACTTGCTAAGCTCAAACTAAGGATAAGAATCAAAAACCAGTTTATAGTTAATTTAAAATTCTAAAAATTGTAAGAGAAAATTAAAAAATAAAAAATATTTTTCTTCATTACTAAACTATTATTACTTATTGCTTGAAATAATTCACTGGAAACTCTACAGAAAATTGAAAGGACATTTGTGGTTTTACAGAAAATCTTAATATCTTCTAACAGAGTCGAATGGAAATATCTGTCCAAAAAATGAAATTCTTGAATCTTAATACAATTTTCAAGAATCACGGTTATGCTTCTCATTTCTCTTCACAATAATAATTATTATAATATTAACAATTATACTACAATATATATACACTAGTATTACTAAAAATGAATATTATTAGATGGCAACACTTGACTTCTAAAAGTACTTATATACTTCATTGTTTAATTTTTTTTTCCTACCTTTCTTTCCTATATACGTATATAGTATAATAACATATAATAAACAATATAAAACAAAAACCAATATACTATGCATTTTCACCATTTTTACATACACATTTACATAAACATGTATAAATAATATTTGTATATATAAAATTAATGTCATATTTATGTGATAATACACATGTACATTTATTTGTTATATTAATCCATAGAACACAGAGAGAGAGAGAGAGAGAGAGAGAGAGAGAAAGAGTGTACTATAAATTTTAAGTACCCTAAAAACAAAATATATAGGTAAGTTTTATATTATATGCCATCATAATATAGGTAGGTATTATGAGGATATTATAATAAGAAAAAGAGAAACAACAAAATAAAAAATAACAATATTTAAAACAGTATAAAATAGAATAAGAAAAACAAAAAGGAAAAATTATGAGATACGGTAAAGAAAATTCTGTTTTTCATTTACATTTTTTAAAAAGCAGAACAAGAATAAACAAAAAAACCAAAAAAAAAAAAATTCTATTATGTAGTTAGAAGGATTTGAGTTTAATTTTCTGGTTTTTCCTCAGATCCTTTTTCTCCTTTTTTTCATTTTTCATATGCAATTCCCTTACATTTTGTTTTACAAAAAAAAAAAAAACACACACAAACATTGATAAATACACGTGTACTTACGAAAAAGAGATAAGGAATTTTTTGTATTTTTTCTGGGAAAAATTTCTCTCTGTTTTTTTTTGAAAGTATTGAAGTTGAGGTATTCTTTGATTGTTCTGAAGAATAAAACACAAGTTTTCGTTTAATGTTTAAGAACAAAAGTAATTTGAAAAAAAAAAAATTTTTTTTCTTTTTTTTTTTGTTGTACTTTAAATTGTTTTCTAATTTCCATAAAATTTTACATTTCATAAAACCCAAATGTTATAAATTTGTTTACCATTTTGTTTTTTTTTTTTCTTATCCTTTTTCTTATTTGGTGTTTTTTGTTTCCTTGTTTTTTTTTATCCTTTTTTCTATACTTTAATTTTTCAAATTACATATATGAGAACACATTGAATAAATAGAACAAGAATAAGAATAAAAACAAGAATAAGGAAAAAGAAGAAGAAAAAAAAAAAATAATTTTAAATTTTCTACTTAAATTTTTTTCCCCCTTTATCCTTAATCCAATAAAATTAAAATTCTTAATATTTCCTAAATTCAAATAAAATCAAATTGTTTTTAAAAGACACCATTTAGGGGGGTAAACACACAATTTCCTAGTGTGTAATTTCTTATCCATTTCTTTTTTTAACACAAAAAATTATTTTGTACCCAGAATTTGTTTTAAAATTTATTTTTGATTATATATTTAAGGATTTTAAAAGTAAAAATTCATATTTAATTCTAGGAATAAGATGACGTGGACTTGTGGAGCTTTTCGATACCATTGCTATTCATAATATGAAACTTAAGGTTTTGTTATAGGAATTTTTCAGCTATATCGTTAATTATAAAAGTACAAAATTTATAAACAATATTTAGAGCAAAATTTTAAAATTTTATAGCGAGTTTAAATGTCGGAGTTAATAATTGACATGCAGTTTTATACAACCTTTTGCTTCTTATATATTTAGTGATATTTTATACATATATTGGTAGTTATCATGTAAGCCTATGCAATTTAAAAGAGTTTGAGATTCCTTCAAAATTTCTACTTTGTAACTTCAATAGTTTTTGAACTATGATCAAATAGCTGATGAATTTGTGTAGCAGATATCACAGGGAGTTGAGAAATTTCAATGGCTCTTGTTAAATATAACAGCCCTAATAATATATTCGTTTATGAAAAATTTCATTTCAATATAGATTCCATAATTTCTGAGATACAGCTAAGTAAAATTTCATGTTGTATAGCAGGACTTAAATCAATCGATGCTGATCAAAAACATATACTTGAGTCTATATCTCAGATTATTATTTCTTGGCGTTAAAAATGGTATGGTAAATTTATAATACGGTTATAAAAAAAATTTATATATTTTAAAGAATTTGAATTTCTATGTAGGGTTTCTGTGTCGGGTTTTGGCTGTCATATAGAAGAAATATTTAATTTGAATAGAAAATTTATTGAGGAACATCTTGGAGGTTTTTGGAGCACCGAAGTATATATAGTATATATAGTGTGTTAAATGGAACGTAATTCAGATTTAATTGTAAACTACAGTACATTTGCAAACCAAAATAATTCAGATTATTATTACAGAGGATACCAAAGAAAGATTTATCATGAGAAATTAATTGTCATGTCATTAATGAAACAGTTAAAATACAGCAAACACTTTTTGAGTCGCAGTAAGCACAATTGAAATTTTTCTATCGTACTTGATATTAAATTAAAAATTTTCGGAAGAAAAAATTTTCAATCTTAGCTCTTAAGGTACGAGTATAACAAATATTTCAGTTTATTCTTCTTTTTCTTCGATAATTTCTTATTCTCCCCGTTTCAATTTACTTAAATGAGTCACTATTGATGTAATCAATAAAATAAGTTGTAGTTTGAAATTCTTGTTTTTAGCACTTTTCCAAAAAAATTTTTGAAAAAAAAGTGCTTATTAGTTTCACTCTGTCTGTCCGTCCGCTCGTCCATGGACATGTTTACAAAACTTCGTTTATGAATGAAAATAATTTTAATAGTGTGGTAGTTATACATCGATTGTATTTAAGAGCAAGATTTTCACTTGTTGAAGGGAAAAGTGCTACAATACAAACCATTGATTTGACCCAACTTTATTTTTTTATTAAAAAAATTTTATTATACTCGTAGTTATTAATATTGTTTTTTTTTTCGGGGAAAAAATGAACATTCAATCAAATTTCTAATTTATCATTTTTTGATAAATGATTTTTGTTTTGTCAATAGACAACACTATTATTTTGTTATACATTGATTTTCTCATATTAAAGGTACAAAATATAAGAGATTTCTTTATGAAAAAAATTCAAGAATCTATATGTTTAAATTTAATTTATTGAAATAAAAACACAAAACGAAAGCACCTTGGATCTTTATTTAAGTGAAAATCTATAGTGTGTGGATTCGTTAATGTGGATGCAATATTAAAATTTCGTTCTACAAAGTAATTTTTATTCATACAATTCTGATTTTTGCACAAAATTTTTTTCACTAAAAACAAAGAGGAGAATAATAAAGGACCATTTAAAAGGACCATAATAATGAAATCTTACAAAAGCTTTGTTCAGAGTTTTACGAATTTCATACATTGTCTACGAATTGTTAGTAATCTGTAATTAATCTAGGTCTACCTTTTTCTACGGTAACCTATAACACCATACCACTCTATTTTATTTACTTTTTAAGCACTTTTCCAACAAATTTTTGAAAAAAATGTTTATTAGTTTTAATTTATCCGTCTGCCGTCCGTTGACATTTTTACAAAATTTGAATTTTTGGTACGTACCTTATTGTTTTCTAAAGTGCAAAACTTTTTCAAATTTATATAAATACAGAAAACTAACTGTAAATTTCGTGCCATTAAAAATATAATTATTTTTCTTAATACACCCAATTAACCCTTAAAATCGAGCATTATGTTAACAATTCTTAAATTTTTTTTTGTTTACCCTAAATGTATGCAATTTTATTGAAATATATTCGTATATGAATGAAAGTAATTTTAATAATGTAGTACATCGCTAGATTGTTTTTAAAAACCGCAGTTTCATTTATTGAAAGAAAAAGGTGCTAAATTATTAACCATTGATTTGACCCAACTTTATTTTAAGACTGTTTCCGAAGTCTGATATTAGAAAACTCTGGAAAATCTTTTCCATTGATCCATGCAATTATATCTATTTCAGGATCTCATTCAGGTTTTAACAGCACCTCACAAAAAATTATTCTTAAATCCAAAAAATACTTCTTAAATCAAAAATTGTAGATTTCCGCAAATGTTTAGATTATTAAGTAGAAAGACAAAGAAATTTTTCACATATTCTGACAAATTTATAATTGGTGCTTATTCATTCAGCTTATATTTTTAATTATTTAATTATAAAATATATTAAATTTTACATTTTTTCTTAAAATTTCCAATTATATACAAGCACTTTGAAATTATACTTAAGATAACAAGTAAATTTTGTTAAAATATCAAAATATTGAAAAATGAAAAGAAAACAAAATTTTTTTTAAATCTCATTTCATATTCAAATTGAATACTTCACGTAATAAATGTAAAAATATTTAAAATTTTATAAAAAGAAAATTTGTAAAGTAAAAAATTTTTGACTTAAATTAAAAATTTTATCCTGCATTAAGAGTGTCATTAGAATATCAGCTCTTATAATTATGTAGGTAAATATGTGTGTGTACATATGTATATAGGTTTAGTAGGTATATGATAATAAAAATGTACACATATATGTAGGTGAATATAAAAGTAATTGCTTTTCTAATTTGTTACAAATTTGTAAAGAAAACATGAAAATTTTATTTATGTATGTATGTATGTCGTTTTGCGAGAACAATTATTCTTGTTCTTATAACTAAAGAAATTTTGTTGAAAAAAATTAATTTTTTAGTATTTTCTTTTGATATTTTTTAGTTCATAAATCTCAAATTTTTTTTTTTTTTCGTTTATTTTTTAAAAAAAATTTTGAAGGATTTTTGCTTTTTTTCCAAATAGAAAATTATTAAATGTTTTCATTTTACATTTCATTGCTGTTATGCTACTTCTGAAAGGTTTTATGAAGTATGCAATCAACTTGGAGATTCATTTATGATTCATTTATATAAGTCAAGCCAGTATAAATAAACTAGTAGCTTATTTATTTTTCCGGAAGAATTATGAACTTATGAGCAAAAAATATCTTCGTGTAATGTTATTGAAGGAGTTGTCGAAATAATTTTATGAAAATAATATAATATAGTGGTTTCCTGAAGTTTAATCGCTAAGATTAAGGATTAAGACGAAATTAAAATTAAAAATGATTGATTAAATTTTACATATGTCTATATTTTCAAAAGATTCTCTGAAAATTAATTGTTTTAATGGTTAAAACGAAAAAATCAATGTAATTGGAAATGAAATTCTCTATTGCAGAAACAATAGACAATTAAGAAATTTGAAACAGTTTCGCGGATAATATAATTACATGAAATCTATTTTGTTGTACTCGCCTTGTATAGTAATAAAAGTTTTATAAATGAACAAGCCTCTGCGATCCCAGAAAATAAATGTTCTTGCTCCAAATTGAATTATAAATTTCTTTGTTGTAGAAACATTCATTTTCAAAATAGAAAAAAATTATAGTGTTCGGTTGTGTATATAGCTTTAAAAATCGTCTTACAAGCATATTACATTGCTGTGTATTCAGTATTTTTTGGGCAGTTCTGAAAGTTTTTATTCGAAAAATTTTCTTAACACTAATCCTAAATTTTCGTAATTCAGGAAAAATTCTTGCCATAAAGTAAGTATGAGTATGTGTCATAAATATAATTAAGGAATTTTCAAAATTTCTTACAAATTTCATTCTGCAAAATATCCCAAATTTGGTATAACGAACTTTCAGATTACAAAGAAAATCTTGAGAGTTTGAATTTCTGTAAATTAAGAGTTTTCATTCCAATTAATTGAATATTTAAATAATGGTAATTGCATCAAACAAAATTAAAATTTTCTACTTTTTCATTTTTTGAATTTTAGACTCATTACCCTATGGTTGGCATTTTATTTAAATTTTACTTTGTATTTTTGATATGAGATCAAAATACAAAATACATTAAAAAAAATTCATTCTAAATTTTTCAATTATTTTCCTTTTTTTTATTATAAAAGGAAAAGGATATATTTTCATACTTAAAACATAGACAAACAATTTTCGGGGAAGTCAATTATAAAATTATTATTATTTTTTTGTTTTTTTTGATAATTTCCTATAAAAAAAATAATTTCTAGAAAATAATACTGAATCAATGGATTCGGTTTGTTTTTTCAGTTCATTTTAGAAAAGTTTTCGTTTTCAATTTATAGAAAAATTTTTGAAACTAGCCAATGGTTTTTATTTTTTTTTTCTATTTTTTTCATTTATTTGAATTATGTAAAAAATTATAACCATGTCTTGCACAAGAAAATTGAAAAATTTAAAAAAAAAAAAGGAAAGTCGTCCAATAATAATTTTCTAAAAACCTTGGCACCAAAAATTTTATCTCTATAAAAAAAAAAACACAAAATTTTTTATCTTATGATTTTTTTTTTTAAATTTTTTGTACAAACAATATCAGCGGCTTCCATAAATTTTTTTTTCAGTCCATTGAAAAGATTTTGTTAAGATTGTCAAACTATTACAAAAATTGCAACCTAGAAATTCAATCATAAAAAATATTATGATTTTTTAGTTTTTATAGGTTTTCAATGCATGCTTGGGTTATAATATTATGTAAATTGTGTATGTAGTCAGATTAAAAATGGAAAAATAATATTTTATTAGGAAAATATTGCTTCTAAGTCTCCCTCTCTTTGAAATCCGCAACACACTCGTATCGGATTCCAAAGAAAATAATCATCATAACAACTTAAATCATAGATTTTAAGGGAACTTAGTGACGGCAAGAAAATCTCCTCTGATCCATCGCACAAATTCGCGATTTATTGTAATCTATTCACGCTCCAGCCAATAATATCCCTGTTCCAAGTTAAAAACAGTGGGCAGTAACGAGCAGTGTAGATCAAAAGATGTTCACTACGGTTTTGTCACTATCTCTACAAAAACTACATAAGGGGGAGCCCGATTCTTCCAGTTTATGCAATTGATATTTTAGTGGTAGTGCATATTATGAACCCGGTTTCTGTTCATCACCAAACAATTCTTTGAGAGTTCTATCTTGCTGGTTTAGTAATTTTTAAATTTCGTCAAATTATCTTCCTTGCAAGTTTCCCTGTTTTGTTATTCGACATTCTTCCAAATTCTTGAGAATTATTTGTTCAAATTTCGTTCTTGAGATTCTTCTTTAGTTTCCAGTATATGCAAAGTATTTTGATGAGATATTTGTAGAGATTTCATGAAATTCGACTGAACCCTCCTCATCTCTTCCCTTTCGTTTTCAATCTGAAGGGTAATCTGAAGTTCGATTCATTAGGAAGTATTTTCGTTCGAAAAAAAAAAGAGATTTTTTATTCCTCGTTTTTTTTTCATCCACATTCTATTTTAAAATCTGATTTAAATTATTAAAATTTTAAAATTTTTTTTTGGGAAATTTCATTTTGTTAACAAGAGTTCTTCTCTGCTGCTTTTATATAGTAATTTTCTTCATTATAAAGGCGCTAACTTTATGTTTTTACTGTTTTTAATCTAAAAATTATCTTAGTTCTGAAATTTTAAGACTACGCTTTATAAATTTAAAAAAGGAATTTAGTATTGCATTTAATATTGGAACAAAAACAAAATTCATTTTCTTCTTTTGACATTCAAAAACGAATATTCGTAACCGCATTCTAAATTGAAAACCACATTCAAAATTAACCCATATACAATCATAATAATCTGAATATGAAAATAAATATCTAAATATTATGGAATCGAATTTTCATAATTTAATATATTTTTTGTTAACATTCAAAATAATCTGAATTTTAATTTCAATAAAAACCAAAAAAAAAAAAAAAAAAATAATTCAAATAAAGTGAACCCGGCAACGTAAAAGTTTTGATTATTTCAGAAATTTTTACCTTAATCTCTAGTGTATACTCACAATCTCACATCTTATATGTATATAAAATGTATAATATGGGGTAGAAGAACCGCGTGCAGATAAAATATAAAATATGATTTATAATAAAAATTCAAGAAAGTTTTTAAGTTCTAAAATAAAATTCTACATATAAAATTCTGGCATAGCTAAAAAGAACTTAACGTAATTTTACCCAAAAAAAAAAACAAAAATAAAATTTAATATTCCGAGGAAAAAGTTTTTTTAGGCAAAAACAAAAAATTTCATAAATAATTAATCTAAAAATTTATTATGTATGTATGTACACACAATTATTCTACTTCTTAAAACAAAAAAAAAAAATATTTTTTTTTGAGATCTACATACATTATTTTTTTTTCCAAGCATATTATACCTACATAAAATAATATGTGAGGTTAAAGAGAATGGATAGGGAGAAAACTCATAATTTTACTCTCTAGTGATGTGTTTTTTGTCTCTTGTTTTTCTTTTTTTTTTTTTCTTTTTTTACTACCATAATATTTGTGAACTGAAAAACTTTACTATGATTATAATAACAAACATTCATTATGGCGTATAGACACACATGTGTTCATTACTCTACGTTATATATATCTACATATATATATATACATAATTCAGTGACCCGAACATTTACACAGGTACTAAGTTATATTATTATATATACTATATATGATTATTATGTATTACAATGTAAATAATTTATATAAGAATAAATTTTTTTTACAAAATTTTAAAGTGGAATATCTAAAGTTTATGAACCTAAAAATACACATGTAAAAAATGTGTTTTAATTTCAAAAAAAAAAATAAGAAAAGAAAAGAAGGAAACGAGGCATTACGCACATTAAAGTCTTAGTTTTTTTTTTTTAAAATAAAATTTAAATTTTCAACAAGATTTTCCAACGAAATAATTCTGTAAATGACACATAATATCAGTGAATTTTAACCGAAAATAGTCAATTAGTTAGCTATTTAAGATGAAAAGAATTAAGAAGGGATCCTAAAAGTATGCAAAATTATGGTGATTAATTTTAAAATTTTTAAAGAAAAGTATGAAATATTCTGATTGTTTGAATATAATTATTTTGTAATATTTTGTTAATTTGTATAATAGGAGGTTTATTCAAAAAATACATTCAAAAATCTGAAGGCCGAATTGAATTTAATATTGCTAAAATATTTTAAAATGCAATTGTAAATACAAGAATTATTTGATTTTATAGGGTTTTTTGTTTAAATTAAATTTCTTAAATAAAAGAAGGAGAGAAAGAACTGGAGCAACTAATAATATCTATTTAATTTTAGAAAACTTGTACATATAAAAATTTTTGGGAAAACTCAAAATGTATTTTCTTAAAAATTGGTGGGAAACAAACCACTAAAAATCAAATATCGTAAAATATTAAAGAAAATTTCTATATAACCTTCAATTGTATTTAATATTATTTGTTTTACTTATAAATTTAAATTCTTTGTCTTTCAAAAAATCAGTTGGTCAATAAGAACTGGGTGGCTCACATCTTGCATTAAATACATCCAAAATTTTATCTAATTTTTCTAAAAAATTTATAAATTCATTGTTTTAACACCTCGAATTCAAATATTAGCATTCCAAATTTTATCTAATATTAGTTATTTAATAGCTAACTATAGAGAATTGACAATATGTATGTCAAAATATTATAATTAAATAAAATTAAAATTAAGAATTTTATGAAAATGAATTCAATATTCTCATATCATTATAATTCCCATAATAGTATATGCCTCGACCCAATAATATGAACTAATTCAAGGTAAAAACCAATATACTGCCGTTTATTTATAACACCTTATTAATTAAGAAAAATATTTGGAGTTTATAAAAGTCCTTAATTTAATTAGATTAGAGCAGTTCTTTCTATTTTACAACCTTATTTTTCACCTTTTTATCTTTAATATTATTTTCTTTTTATATAATAGCATAAATTAATTTTTATATAGAGTATTTGTTAATTTGACTTTTCGTTCATTATAGAAACGGGAAGTGTATAAGCCTTAAATATCTTGTTTATATATTAGGGCTTGTACGCTTCCCGTTTATAATCCTATTTCATTTAAATTCGATCAAAATGGTGTTTTTTTCAGTTTTAAATTTGTTTTCTTATTTTAAAATTAATTGGAAACTGGTTATGGTATATACATATGTTACAAAATAGAAACATAAATCATAAAAATCATAAAAATTGTCATAAAAATCGGTTGAATTTGAACGAGTTTTTATATAATGTGAATTTGCGTTTCAAAAATAATTTCATGGTATTTTAGAAATTTGGGAGAAACAAATTTTTTAAGTGTGTAATAGTGCTACTATCCTCAAAAAATTTTCTTGAAATTCAATAAGTTCTTATGCAATTTACAATATAATTTCAACTTAATTAAATTAAAATTAATAGGTAAAATTAAATCATAAAAATTTAATTACATTTTCTTCCAAAGAATATTAATTTTCAGTTTAGATTTAAGTCAATCTTAACATGGAATATTATTAAATTAGATAACTAACTAAATAGAGGCTTAGTATTTGAATTGTTTTGTGTTGTATTATTTAAGACTATGAACAATTTTAATTATTAAGGTTATTAAATCTTACAAGATTTTTATATAAATTCATAGTACGGTATCACAAGAGTTATGGTATCATAAGAGTTCACGGTCAACTTTCTTACTCTCTTACTGTATCACAAGAGTTGACATGGTCAACTTTCTTAATTTTCTCGTTTGTTAAGGTACCTACTTAATTATCGTAACAAAAAAATTTCAAATTTATAATTTAATATAAGCACATTATTTCGACATACATATGTGTTATATACAAAAAAAAAAAAAAAAAACAGGTAATATATATGGAAATGCGCGGAAATTTTCCGGTTTGATGCTTTCATAATTTTTCTTTGACATTATTCTTATATACATATATTATATACATAATATAGGTATTCATTTATATTAAAAATTCAAAAATATTATTCATATATGTTTCTAAATTATTACATTATAGGTGGCTTACTGTTATTTTATAATATTATATTTTATTTAGATATACAGAAATAAAAAATATAAGCATATCTTTAGGCGAAACATTAAATTCATCAAAAGTTTAAGCGCAAAAAATATATATATATATATATATATATGTATAACAGAAATCCTTCAAAATGATTTTAAGTAATGATAATATTTTATAATTGGGTATTAAAGTGTGAGTGTATATGAGTTTTGTGGATGTACTTGAAAGCTTGTCAGGTATCTTTCATTTGAATATTTCATTTTTTTTTTTTTTTGTAACCTAAAGATATAAAAGTTTTCTTATGCAAGAGCATTAGTTTAATTTCATTTTTTGTTCCCCGTTTCTTTTTACTTATGCTGTCATATAAAATAGATTTTTTATTAGTATATTATACAAGTATAAGCTAAAGGCATATACTAAGATTTTTTTAATTGAAGTAGAAATGTTATAAATTTTAAATGTATACATACATACATACATACACATTAAAATATTAAAATATTCTTTAATTATACTAAAATGTTAATGAAATTTTTTTTCTTAATGGTTCACGAACATAAATTTCTTATCAAAGTAAAAAAAATTTAAAAATGGCGAGAAAATCAAAGCTAAAACAAAAAAACTAAAAATTATGATTTATTTTCATCATCACTTTTCATTCGTATAACCCCAAACCTACAATATACTCATAAATTTATTTAAAATTAAAAAAAAAGGATAAAAATATTTTTATATTATCATACCCAAGATACTTAAGAATGAAAATAATGACTATATATACTAGGTTAATATGAGGTTAAAATTCTGTTCTAATTAAATTAGAAGAAATTAATATTGTATATAGCCATGTATATAAGGATAAAATAGTTTTGATCATGAAAAATAATATTATTAATTATTAAAATGGATACTTAAGCAATTTTTTGCCTTGAAAATTTTATTATTATTATATTGTAGTATAGGCTTATGATTTATAAGTTGTTAATAAATTAATAAAGTCAGAGATATTGTGAAAAATTTTCTATGAATTTACTCACAATCATTATTAAGTGTGAAAAATTAAAATTAAATAGAAAACTCATCATATTGTTTATTGAATTATATTGGTATGAAATCGAATTAAATATCACAAGTAAATTATATTCAAAAATGGATCGAAATTAGGTTCGTTCTTTTGCAAAAATTTCTTTGTTTTAGAAAGTCTATTCAAAAACGTTTTATCGTCTGCGAAAATGTGAATCTGAACCATTTACATTTCGTTCCTCTTTTATGTACTATTAAAATAATTTACTAGATAATTATTTGATACAGGTTTCAAAATTTAGAGATTTTAGTTTTTTTTTTTACACCACAACCTGTATTAATTTAATAAAGCCTTATACTTCGGAATCTAAATGTAATTCATATTTGTAATAATATCGCATGTATATGTATGAAGCTTACCAAATCTTTGCTTTTGCTAACTAAAGTAGATTTGCTTTATGCTTCTTAGCTTCTTTCTCACTAAAGCTTAATATAACAATAGAGTAATTTGATAATAAATTAAAATTATCTTCTATATAAATTCAAAAAATTAAAGTTCTGATTTATTATAAATTTTAATAAAATTTCTAATATCCTTTTTTATAACATTAATATTATAACAAAATGTTTGCATTGTTATATGTATATAAATTATATAATTTATATAATTTATTGTTATATGCACTGTTATATGTATATAAATTATTACAATTTTAATAAAAATTTAATTTTTTTTAAATACACTTAAAGTTTTTATCAGTATTCAAGCAGAAATGCTTATGTGCATAAATTGTTATTTATGCATATACATATATATGTATTTGCGTGTATATATTATGTATATTATGTACTTTTTTTTTAAGTGAGAAATTATTATTTTATATAATGCAATTTTTAATAGCGTTTTTGTAACTTGTTTACTTTAATTTAAGCTTATTATTTTATTATAAATAATTTTTACAATAAAATCATGGAATTTAATATCAAAATATTTCTGCAAAATAAATTATTATACAAATATTATATTATTCATATTTTAGTATATCTTAAATTTTTAATTAAATTATAATAATTATAATTCAAATTGAATATTATAATGACAAAGAATGTTGCTTTTAACAGTCACAAATTATATTGAAATTATTATAGATGCTAATTAAATTAAAAATATATTTAATCTTAAATTTAATTTGATTATATTTGCCTTGGAATTTCCATTTAACACAGGAAACAATATGACAGAATCAAATCAATATAAAGAAATCCCTTTAAATCTCATTTTAAATCTCCTTTATTTTTGATTTTAATTCCTATTCAAACATAAATTTATTAAAAATTTTAAGAACTGTGTATATAGAAAGTGTATAATAGAAACGTAATTTTTATAATATTATTATTTAAAAAAAAAAAAAACTGTTATACATTTTCTTTTAGTGTCATAGTACAAAAAATTTAAACCATTCTTATAATAAAATGTTTGAATAATTTTATTATTTCAAAATAAGATTACTTTATTATACTCATACGAACG
This sequence comes from Condylostylus longicornis, assembly GCF_029603195.1. Taxonomy (NCBI): domain Eukaryota; kingdom Metazoa; phylum Arthropoda; class Insecta; order Diptera; family Dolichopodidae; genus Condylostylus; species Condylostylus longicornis. Next base: position 14,811,566 of record NW_026578007.1, read on the forward strand.
TATGTTTGTAACGCTAAGAAATAACAGTCTGAGATATAAACTCAAGTGCATGTTTTTGATAAGCATCGAATTCTGAGTCGAGTTTGTCTGACCATCCGTCCGTCCGTCCCAGCGATAACTCAAAAACTAATTGAGCTAAGTTCACCAAATTTTCACAAATGATTTATTGTAGTAAGTGCCAGAACCCTATTTAAATTGGACATGATCGGGGTACTGGTTTGGGTAGCTGCCATACAACTTCAAAATTTATTTTACTATATCTCAGAAACTATGAAAGCTGTGATATTGAAATTTCGTACAGGCCAATATGTAAGTAGGGCCAATGTATTTGATAAAAGTCATTAAAATTGCTTGTCTCCTTCTGGTAGCTATCATACAACTTCAACAGTAGTTTGCCAACTTAAAGTGATAATCTGTTCCATAGTCAGATATGATATAATTTATTCGCACATAGGATAACAAATTCATACGGGTATCACAGAGTTGAAACGGTCAACTCTATTTTTTCTCATTAAATTTAAATTTAACTAAAAGTAAATAATTATAAAAAAATATATTTGAAATATAAAAATTTATGAGAAAATTTCCCTTTCATTAAAAATATAGTTTGTTTCCAAATACATGTAATATTTTAATGTGAGTAAAAATGTGAGTAAAAAATGTGAGTAAAAAATGTAAGTAAAAATGTGAGTAAAAATGTGAGAATAGAAATATTATATTGAGAGAAAAAGAATGCCCATTTTTTTAAATATATGTATAAAATTTGTTCTCTTATACATATAATATTATTTACTATACATAAGTATAACAAAATAAATAATATTATTACAATTTGTTAATGAAACTATCCTCGAATGCTTACCTTAATTATTATAATGAACATTTATTATAATGTGGTCGTTCACTTTTTCAATATTTCAAACATTAATAGTTTTTTAATTTTTTTTATTATTTTGTTAACTTCTTAAAATTTTTATCTTTTTCTTTTTTTTTAATTAAAATTTTAATTTATTTAAACAATATTAATACACTACTCTTTAATTAATATTAATTATTATTTTTGAAAATTTATTTTGTTAATTTTAAAAATAAAAATAATATTTTTATTCATTATCATTTCTTCTTTTTTTTTTCTAATAATTATTTTATTATAATTATTAATTAATTGATTATTTTATATCAATTTATACTAGATTAGCTTTAAAACACAATATGGAACACTACAATATTTAATGAGTACTGGGGTGTATATTGATTAATATTATTATAAACACTGAAATTAAGAGAAAATTTTAAATTTTAATTAACTTTCAAATTTCAAGTAATTTTATATTTAATTCACATTTAGAATATTATGAGCTGATAATAAATTTCTCATATATCTTCTATATAATTATTGTAAAGGTAAGACGATAGTTTTATAATTTTCACAAAATTTTGTATAATTAATAAAATTTTAATTTATTTATTGACTATTATTGTTATTTCTAATTTATTTAATTACTCATCACTATTATGAATTTTATAATTTTTGAAAAATTACTTCTATTTATTATAAAAATTTAATAAAATTTAATTATAAAAATATTATTAAAACTTTTATATTGTTATAATAATTTTATTATATTAACATACTCTAAATATAATAATAATTATAATCATTATATTTTATTATAAACATATATATATAATTTAACCCTTTTTATTCTAATGATATTGAATTTGTTATTATTATACTAATAAAGATGTCTTATAATATTAATTTGTAAAGTTCATTATCCTTTAATGTAAAAAAGGATAATAATTTGAAATATAATAAATATTTGAATAAAAGGTATTTTATTAAAATATTTATTATATTTATATATCTTTTTTATTTTATAGGTCTCAAAGGGTTAATATATTATAATATATTTTATATTTTAAATTTAAATAATATATTTCAATTATATGTATACAAAAAAATAAAATTTTATGTATATAATATGATACTATGTAGGTATACATAGGTTGTATAAATATAGTTTAAATTTTTCTGAGTGTAAAGAAAAAAATAGCATTATAACATTATATTTGTGTATAAAAATATTGCGTTTCAATGTGTGTATATTGTAAATGTTATGTTAGGTTATGTTTAATATTATTATTATATAGCTATTTACTTTATTATTTTTATATATTTTTATAATATTTATGTATCTATGTATATTTAAGTATATTTTATGTAATTTTATATTATGAAAAGTATGTATGTGCTTATTAATGTATGTATGTATGTAAAATATTATAACCTAAATTTAAATGGATTCCTTTTTCCTTCACTATTTATGTCAATTTATTTTATTTCATCTTCTTATATTTTTTTCTTATTTTAATTTTTTTATTTTTCTGTGTGCTTTTCATATATGCTTTTAAATTGTTGTAAATTTATGTGTATTCAATTAAAATGTAAGAAAAAAATATATACAATTTTTTTTTTAAGGTTATGTTACATTTATTATATTTTTTTTTTTTGCTTGCTTCTTTTTTATAAAATGCATCTATTTAAAAAAATATTATAATAATTATCATTATATTATTATCATAATTATTATGTATATTTAATTTGAATACAAAAATTGTTATATTTTATATTGTAAATACACAGTTATGATAGGCAAGTATATTTGTATATTTTTATGCATTTAATGTAATTATGTCGCACACATTATTATTGTATAAAATATAAAGAAGAAGAATTTTTACAAAAATTTATTCTTGAGTAATTAACAAAAGGCCATTTATCATTAGTTGAAATTTTATTACAAAAAACAAAAAAAAAAAAATTAATTTCATTAATTTTTAAAATAAAAATTTAAAAAAAAATTTTTTAAGTGTAAAATAAAATTTTATTTTTCAAAAATATTTTCACTTTGTATAAAATCAAATTTATTAAAATTGAAGGTAATTTTTGTATTCAAAATTTTTTTGTAATTTTTTGTATATATTTTTTTAATTAATAAAATCATTACTTTCAGAATAATATTTTAATATACACATAGATTTTTGTATGTCCACTATGGTATTTTTTATAAAAAATTTATATTAATATTATTTTGTTTACTATAAATAATAAAGATATAAGATTTGATTTTGTAATAAATATACACCTAACCACCGTTAAACACAGTATTTATTTAACATATTTTCTATTCTTTCTAATCAGTAATTCTGAATTTACAGAGTTTTTTCATATAGTTCTATATAAAAATCAACTAAGTAATTGATTAATAAGCAAGTAATATTATCACAAATGATGGTGAATTTATTTGATTTTAATTCACCATTTGTTGGCTAATATCGGCAAGAATTTTAAATTTCTGTTAAATGAAATTGTTAGAAAAAATAATTTTGAAAAGTTGCACAGTCTTATGTCTATGACCATTGGTGCAGTGGTTATGGCACCGGTCCTTTAATCCAAGTTTCTCGGGTTCAAAGCCCGGCCAGGTCACTATAAAAATTATACTCAATATTATATAACTTAATATACAATACTAATAAATATTATAGAAAGTAATTTTGAAATATTCATAATATTCGATATTAAAAACTAAAAAAAATAAGCAGTAAAATATTAATAAACTTAAATATTTATTATAAAAAAAAAAAAATAACTACGGCAAGCTAGTCACCTACCTAATCAACTCTATGACGCTATGAAACTATTGCATGAGAAATCATGCACTAGCCCTATACTCCTCCTAGGAGTGAAAAAGGAAAAAGAAAAAATAGTCTGATGTAATTTAAAATCTGCTGCAAATTTTAGTATACTATGGGCACAAAGCTAAATAGATGAAATCTCTTAATTACGTATTTTTATTTCTTCCTAAAAACTAAAATTAATTAAACCCAAAAATTATGATTGTCTTCAATAAAGAGTTTAGAAAAAGTGATTTTTGAAAATTTAGCTTTAATATTTCTGTTCTACTTATCTTGATTATATATGCGCATTCCGCGTGAGGTATATATGTATATATATATTTCATGATTATTATAAAAAACTACAGCAGAGGATTATAACGATTTTATAGTAAACTAAAACTCATTCTGAATAATAATTACTGAAATTTAATAAATATTCAGAATTAATTTTATGATTGCAATATATTTTTTGAAAATACAGTAAAAAACTGTTATACTGGGCTAAAAATTTTTTCTATACTATTCTTTTTTTTTTCATTTACAAATAAATATACAAAATGATTTTTTCAAAAATACGATCAAATTAGAGGATCGTATAGGCATGTAAAACGGAGGATAGGTGTATGTATATATAATATGCCCCTTATACGTTATACATACCTATATTATATTAAATTATAGATTTCTATGAAATTTTCATTTCATAATTTTTTTTTTATATATAAATTAATTCTATTATTAATTATAATTTATTGTTTAGTATTATTTGTTATAATTATTATGTTATAATTCTATTATTTTTTTAAATTTATGTATAATTGGAAGTAGAAATTTTTTTTTTTTGTCATAATTTATTGCAATAATCTAATTTTAATTTATTAAATTTTCATAATTATTTCTTATATTTATATATATTATTTGTTATTTTTTATATTTTTCATTTATAAACAAATTATTATTAATTTTAATGGGTTCATAGCTGATATTGGTAAACATGGTTCTTGAACCATATTTATTTTATTATGTACATAATTTATATATCCAAATTTAATAAAAGTTTTATGTTTATTTATTATTTATAGTACATTTTTGTATTATAATGTAAATTTACTACAATTTACTTCAATATATTATTTTTGTGTATTTATACACTACATATTTTAATAATCAATTATTATGTACAAAAATTTTTTTAATATTATTGACTCTTATACATTCATAATCAATTTGTATTTAATTTAATATTCATATTTAATTAAATAAAATATATTTAAAATATTTATGTAAATATTTTAATCATGTTCTTTTCATTATAATTCAATATTAATATAACAAAATTTTTATTCTACACGATTAAAAATATATTAAAATTATAGTTTTATCACTTTCAATAAAATATTTTTATTATAATTACTTTCTTTCTTTATTAATATTATTTAATTTTGGAAAATTATTTATTCTATTCCATTAATTATTTAATAATCAAATTCACAATTATTAAATTCATAATTACACTTGTATACATTTTTTTGTTGTAATTGCATTCTCATCAATAATCAATAATTTATTAATATTATTGGAATTTTTTCATTCAATTCGTATTTTTATATATTATTTATTAATATAGGAAATTTTCTAATATTATATTATCATGTTATTTAAAAAAAAAAAATAATTAATATTTCCAAATGGTAATAATTACGAATTAATTTAATTGTTATTATTAATTATTATGCATGATTTATTTATGTAATTTTTATATTTGAATTCAAATCAAAATTATTATCATAATAATATTAATATTTTGACAAATTTTTATTATTATTATTATTTTTCATATTTATTAAAATAATTTCTAATTAATTCTTATAAATTATTTAAGTATTCATTATTATAAAAAAAATTTCAATATCACTATTACAATATTATTTATCATTATCATTAAAAATCAATATTATATCATTAAAAATAAAATTTTCTCTCTAATTTTTAATTATTTTTTTTCTATAGAATAATATATAGGAAATTTTTGTTATGTATTATTATTTATTATTTAAAAATTAATTACATTTTTATATTATAAAAATAAATTTTATATAATTATATTTTGTATTATTCATTTCTACAATTATTTTATTAATTTAATATTAATTTTTTATTTTATTCAAAATATTTTTTAATTTATCATATTATAGTGTTAAATTATATATTAATACATATATGTATACACAAGTTTAATGTATTGTAAAATTAATATTTTAAATATTCTTATTTAAATTATAATTAATTATGTATAATTTTTTTCATCATTTCCTCTATCATTATCATTTATTAAATCATTTTTATATATTTTTTTCAATATATTTGAATATTTTTTTCAAAAATAATAATAATAATAATTTTTATCTAATATCTAATTCCATGATGATAAATTATAATAATAACGTGACATTATATATAGCATACAAGCTATATAAACGAGTAATAAACAAATTTGGATACACATTTACAATATTATTTACATATAATATAAAAGTATAAGGAGAGAAAATATATATATATATATATATAGTATAGGAGTATGGGAAGGAATTTGAAATAATTGAGAACTGATATTTTTGTATAACAGATATTGGAAAAAAAAAAATTTATGGTATAACACTTTTTTTTTTATTTATAAAAAAAAACAAAATCACTTTTATTTTTAATTTTCCTCTTAAATTTTAATATTAATCTTCAATTTAATAAACAAATTAATAATTTCCATTAAATTTTTGTTTATCGTATTAAATTTTATTTATCGTATTATTCACTTATATTATTATTTTCCAAAAAGTTTCAGATGTTAATTAACAATTTGTTTTCATTATTTTTTCACTATTTTTTTCTATATTTAATAATGAAAAAATTATTTTAATTATTATTAATAATATTATTATTATTAAAATTAAAAATAAATTAAAATTAAATTAAAATTTTGAACAAGAATTCTGTATTAATTTTCCAATATTTTTTCTTCATTCGTTTACAGAAATCATTCAAATAATAATACTTATAACATTAATTATTAAAATAAAATTAATAATTAAAATAAATTTAAAATTTAATTAAATTTTTGTTCGAAATTTCCGTATCTTAACTACGAGTATTAAAAATTTTTTCAAAATTCATTTAAAAATTTACGAGTATTATAAAAAATTTTCACTTTTTTATTCTTATTTCTTAATTAATCATAACAATAATTAATAAAATTTTCATTGTCATTATTACTATTTATATGTACAATACAATGAGTAAAAATAATATACTTTTCGCACCATATTATTGTGAACAGAAAATAACACTGAATTAAAACTATATAGATACTAAAAAAAAAAGTCCACGTGAATTTAAAATTGTATTTTAAATTTAATTTTTATTCACAATAATTGTATAAAATGAATACATATGTCTGTCTGTATGTATATTACGTGATTATCTGAATTTTATAATAATAATAATAATTATCCTTGATATTCAATTTAATTTTTTTTTTTTAAATACAAAAAAGAGAAATAATACAAAAAAAAAATTGTGTTAATTTTTTTAAATTTTATATTAAAGGATTTTTTTTTTTGTCTGTTTTTTTTTTGTGAATTTAAATGAGTGTACTGAAAAATGAAAAAGAAAAATAATAATAATAAAAATAAAAAGAAAAAAGGAAGAATTTAATATTTCTTTTGTTGTTTTTTTTTTTTGCTCTGGGTGTTTGCTCTTTTCTTTTCTTTTTTGCTTTTTAAATTGTATTTTTTGTTGTTTTCTTTTATTATTGTTTTGACTTTTATTATAATTATTGTGTATTTTATGTTCACACTTTTGTTGTATAATATTTTTTCATACTTAATATTGTATATAATATTTTCTTATTATGTATGTATGTATATACTCGTATATCACTATATTGTATATAGTATATTATATTTATATTTTTTGGAATTTAAAATTTTGTAGATTTAAATTATATTTAAAAAGATTTTGGTTATTAAAATTTTGTATAACAGTTTGTATAACAGTTTGTATAACAGTTTCATTTTATACAAATTTTTTTTTGCTTTCAGAACAATTAAAAAATAAAATTTTTTTATTAGTAAATTCTAAGATTTTTTTTTTTAATAATCTGTTATACTTGTTCTGATTTTCCCTCCATATTATTATTATAAAATTTATAAATTTACGAAATTGTTAATTTAATTTTTAATAAATTTTTAAAAATAAATTTTGATTGAAAAATTCCAAATATTTAAATTCACAAAAAAAAAAAAAAAAAATTTTTTTTTAAGGATAAAAGCAAAAATAAAAAAATTTATAAAGAATTCTTGTTCAAAGAACTTTTATTGAAAGTTATCTAGTTTTGTAAAAATATATACAATAAAAAAAAGAAATTTACAAAAGAAAAACGAAAAAATAAAAGAAAATATTTCGGGGGTGTGGCGGATTTTTTTTTTTTGGTTCTCTCTCTCTTTTTTTATTTTTATCTTTTTCAGATTGCTTTGTGCATGGTTTTCCTTTTTCGTTTGCAATATTATTCTTCAAAAGATTCCTTTTTTTTTTTTTTCATTTATCTTGACGTTTTCTTCAATTGTATTATTGTATACAAATATGTTTTGTATTTGTATATACGAATATTTTATATAGTATGTAAAATAGTATGTAAAATTTTTATATATTACTTGAATTACTTAAGTATTTTGTGTATATTACAAACATGGAATGTATGTTGTATAATTTTATATCGTTCTTTAAAAGGAAACAAACAGTATAAAATATTTATAAAGAAGAGAAGAAGGGGAAGGAGAGCTCTGAAAGGAATTATCTTTTTTTTTTCTTATTTTTAATGTTTTCTTTTATTTTGTATTTGTTTTTTTTTTTTTTTTTGTATTTTTCTTTTCTGGTTTTTCTTCTGCTTATTTTCTTTTATGTAGACATAATAAATTTTCCTGTCCAATTTCTCTCTGTTTTCTTATTTTTATTTTATTCGGTTTTTGTTATTTTTCTTGTGTCCTTTTCTGAAAATATTTTCTTTCCTTTTTGATTATTTTATTTTCATTTATTATTGTGATTCTTTTTTCATTAGTATTTGTTTGTTTTTGTTATAATTTTTTTTTTCTTATAATTTTTATTATTTTTGTATTTTCATCATTTTTTTCGTTTTCAAATCGTTATCATCCATTTTTATAAATAATCTATGTATACGTTTTTATATTAATAATTTTGAGTTGTTGTTGTAATTTTAATTTCAATAGATGAAAAAAAAATGAAAATTTTATTGTAGAATGAAATTGAAAAGAGGAGATTTTTTTTCAACTTTTCCTTCCTTTTTTCTCGTTTTTTTTTTTTGAAAGTCACACGCGATTTTTTTTTATTTTCTCTTTTACAATTCTACATCTATTTTTTTCTTTTAAATTTTTCTGTTTTTTTTCTGTTCGTTTTTTAGTTTTTTAAATTTTTTTCATATTTTTATTTTTACGGAAGACAAACAAACACAACGTTGAACGATTCCGGATAAACTAAATTTTTAAAAAGCTTTTTTTAATATATAGAAAGGATAAAAAATTTTTACTCAAAAACAAAAAATAAGAAAAAAAAAAAATGATTTGGAAAAGAGAAAAAAAAGCATCTTCAAATAAAATCGCCATTCAATATGAAATGTGGAAGAAAAAAAGCAAAAATAAAATTAAAATAAAAACAAAATCAGCTTTTTCAAATCAAAATCAGGATCAAAATTATCCTTACAAATCAGCAAAAGAAAAGAAAAAAGAAAATATTTAAAATTTTATTTTAATTTTTTTTTTAATTTTTATATTTTTTTGAATTTTTCATAGAGATTTTTTTAATATCAACATATTATTATTTTTTATTTGTTTTTCTTCTTATTATTATAACAGTTTAACAATATGATTTAATAATTTGCGTGCAATTTTAATTGTATTTCAACATACGTATAAGTACGTATACATATGGAGATTATTTTACGTATATTTTCATATCAATTTTTTTGTATGTATGTATATATATATATATATGTGTACGTATTTTGAGAAATGTCAGTTACATTCACATCATTATCATAATATCTACATGTGTTGTATATACGAGTATGTATATACAAGTTGATCTGTCAAAAAATTTGATGTTTATAACTAAAGTTAATGTGTGTATAAGAGAAATTTAATTTTTGTTGGAAAAATAAAAGAGATGGATGTAAGAAAGAATGGTTTCTCATCATTAGCTTAAATTTTTAGAAATTTTAATTTGGTTTACAAAAATATTTGATAGTAACTATTATATGAATCGTTATACAATAATGTTGTACTAATATTAGTAAACAGTGTATAAGAAATACTTAAAACATAATAATATTTATACAAAGATTAAATATTTTTCATATAAAATCAATTTTGTTAATATGTTTTAAAGACAAACTGGGGCTAGAGTCCAGGGCCAATGCAACCTTAAATTATTTCGATTAAATATTTTATGTGATTTAAAAAAAAAAATTCAAAAAAAGAAATACGCTATTCTTTTCCGGTTAATATTTAATTTTTATCTCAATATCCTCATATTGCATACTTATAGGGAAACGTAAAAATTAAATAAAAAACGCTTTAAAATATCAATATTTAAGCTGCTTCCGAAACTATAACATATTTAATACTAAAGTACGATAAACAATGTGTACTAAAATATTTTCGAGAAGTACTAGTGCGATACCTTCGAATAACAGTTATAATTTGGGTCAGTTAAGAAATTTATCGCTGATTAAGAATCTTAATTTTCATATTGTTGCAGAAAGACAAATTCCCAATAAATTCGTAAATACTTTTGAAGGGTTTTATAGTGAAAGTGGATAAAATTAAAATTATTTTCAATTTAAAAAAATAAAAATTGTAAAATTAATAAATTATGAAAAAAGGTTGTTTAATATATGAATTGTAAGGGAAAAATTTGTCCAAAAATTTTAAAAAGAATTTTATTGAAGATCAAAGTTTAATTTTTTAATATTGTCTAAAAATCAGGGTTTCTGGTCTTTCTTGTATCTTGACCGTAGAATAAGAAAGTAATTTTAGCATTTTATAACTTTCAGAGTCGTTTAGAAACACCGCAGGCATTTTTTGAATAAACAGAAACTTTTATTCTAGAAAAATAGTACCAAATAGTAGTTAAACCACCAAAATTAATTCTGTATAAAATTTCTAATTTCTATTCTAGAAAATATTAATTTTTTGTTGAAGCAGCTGCAATGGCGATAGAAATTAATTCACAATTAACACGTTATGCTATAGACTTTTTCGAAAATAAGCTAAAAATTTTAAAGAAAGGCATAATATCTAATTTTAGCTGTCACAATAATCATTTGTTTTTAGTATATTAGTTTTCCTTATTTTTTAAATTATACCCTATTATTAAAGGACTTACCACAATAAATAATTTTATGTGCGTATAATTTCATTCAAATAGCAATAGTCTACTAAAATTCTCTTACTTATCAAAATTTGGATACTTTATTTTCGTTCTGTTTCTCTTTTTCTTCAAGTAGCATAACTACATCTCATTCTAAATAATATTTAAAATGTTGATATATTTTAAGGATATTGTATAATACTTTATATGTACATAAAAAAAATAATATTCGCGTTAACATACGTTATGTATATGTATGTATAAAAAATATCTTTAGAGGACAAATTTTGACATTTTAAAATGCGTATATGTGAAAAGTAAGAAGTTCCTCCATAAGTACAAACGAAAAAAAAAAAAAAAAAACAAATACTGTGTACGGTGGTGGATTAGTGTGCGTAAATTAGCTTACTATAATGGTGTGTAGCTGCTGTCAAATTTTGATTTAAATACTATGTGTATTTTTGACAAAGAAAATAATTTTGTTTAGAAAAAAGCTACGTAGTTCTGTACCCCTAATGCTTATTTGGATAATTTTTTGTGATTTTTATTTTTGTTTTTGGATTTTAGTTGCTATTGAAACAAAAGGATGCTGTGATGGCTATGGAAAATTTGGAAAAAAAATATCATAACTGTATACAACTAACCATATGATTGTATATGAAATTTTAAGCTAAGAAAAATCTTTTTACTGGGAATATTGAAAGCTTTTATGGTTTTTTTTTTTTTTTTTTGGAAAAGCTTTTTATACACAATGATTTTTTCTCTTTTACATATTTTTCTGTTATAACGTTGTATACAGTAGATGCTTTTTGGATTATTTCTTAAAAAAATTTTTTTGTTTTGTTATTTTTAGTTTTTATTTTTTTATTTTTCATTTTGTGGTGGAAAATTTGTGTATAGTGCATATTTCATATAGTGGTGAAAGGATAAATGATAGAATAAATGTTTTCTTTATTAATTTTCATCATTCATATTTTATGGGGCTGTGTTTCTTTTTATATACATGTAACTATATACTTATGTATAGTCATATTATATGCCGTTATGTATATAATGTGTAGTCACGACTTTATGTAGAATATTTCATTATACCTTTATGCTGTTGTATTTTTATAATATTTGTTTTTGTTGCTTTAATGTATACATAACATATATTTATGTATATATATACGATATGGGATATTTTATTTACATAATAACATTGAAATATAAAAAATAATAACAAAAAAAAAAAGTTATTTTTTCTTCAAACCATTAATGTATGTAATATAATGTAAATATAAATTCTATATAATAATTTTAAAAATGTATTTGTATGAATGAATGTATATAATATGTATATATATATATGAGTGTATAAATGTATAATATTTATTATAATTTTCTTGATTTTCTATTTTATTTACATTGCCATTCGGGCTATATAATTTTGTTATATGATGTTGATTAATTTACGTTTAGAGTTCAAATTTTACTTATTCTAAATTTAAAACTAGACTGTAATAAAATAAGGTGTTAACCAAAATGAAAGCGTTGGGATGTAGCTCCAAAGTTTTAATCAAAATTTATGCGTCAAGAGAGTAAATACTGTTACTTAGTTTTAAGTTGTCATTTTATATGAAAAGTCATGACGCGTCAAAGCAATTTCATTTCTAGTCAAGAGTCTTTTAAACGAACAAATATTTTGAATTTATAATAATACAATGAAGTTGGGTCAAACCAATGGTGTTGTTTTGTAGCACTTTTCCCTTCAACACGTGAAAATTCTGCTTTTAAATACAGTCTATGTATATCCACCACACTATTAAAATTATTTTCATTCACATACAAAACTATTTCTAGGATTGCATATATTTAGGATGAACGATTTATGCACTCTTTGAAATAAAGCAAAAATTAATATAAAGTGGGGTTGTGGTCGATTTTAAGGTTTAATTATGTGAGTTAAGAAAAATAATTATGGTTCGTTTTTTTGGTCCGTCTAATGAAATTACATAAAATATGTCATAACTTCCGTTTAATTTCATTGCCACTGATGTAAATATCCAAGGTGTTCCAAGACTTGATAATTTTTCCGGAGTATGATTGCACTTTAGGTCATAATTTTAATTCCTGTTGTTAAAAAGGTGGTATTTCTGAAATACATATATGACGCTTTGTTATAATTGTTTTTTTTATGATTTGGAAAATATGACAAACAAAGTCAGTCGATTTAAGAGATTTATTTTAAAGCCAATTCTCCTCTTTTCTACGGAATATTTTTTAGCTGATCTATTTGAAAATTTAATTTAGGTTTTGGTTTTTCTGCATACTCTGACCATTAAAATATAAAGCAGATGAAATATTTTTCTTTTTGTGTTGAATCTGTTAATATTATGTCTAGCCATGTTTCTTTATTAGTTACTCAAAATCTTAGGAATTTAATTCGGAATTCAAGAAATACTTAAACCTCTTGTTGAACAAAAAATTGGTTTCGCGCTTTTACCTGTCGCATATAGATTCCAATAATTTCGGAGTCATTTTAATGTAGAGTAAAAATCAGAATTTTTCACGTAATTGATGAATCTTTCTGAGAAGTTAAAGTTTTTTTTAATTCTTTTACAGTTTTGCAGCTCAAACATTTTAAATGCTTAAGAAACTGCCTTAACGTAATATTTTTTAAATTCCACTCGCAAATCTGAATCCTCAAATTGCAAGGATCAACTATAATATTCATTATAATTTCATTTCATATTTTTTTATGTTTTTTTTTTATAAGGAAATGTTTTCATTCACAATACAACTAAATATAGAGAGATTTTGATTCAGAGTTGGAAGATAAGATTAATGTTAATGAAAAAAATTAATACATTATGTATTTAGATATGTTAGTATGTACATATATGGATATGTATATATGGATATGTGTTATTATATATTTTTTGTTGAAGTTTGAAATAATGTAGATATTTTTGTTTTATATTTTTATGTAAATAAATTGTATATTTTTTAATAAATTTGTATTTGTAACAATTTTTATGCATGTGTGTATGTAAATTAATGCTGTAGACTCTTAAAATTGTATTAAGTTTTTGATTTTTTTTCGTATAGTTTTCTTCTTAATAATAATTGCTAATTATCATTTAAAAATGATTTCTTTATAAGAGGATTTCTCTCCATTTTATATTTATTATAAATATATTTTTGTTTATATTTAAATTGAAATATATTTGAATAAAATATTAATTATTAAAATGATTAAATAAAATTTTGTGTTTAAGATATTCTTGAGTTAAGATTTAATTGTATTAAAGATTCCGAATTGGTATTAAAAAAAGAAAATAATTTTTGTGATATTATTGATGGCAAAATGTGAATATTGTGATTAATAAAGAATTTTTTCAATAAATTAATGCTTGCTGTAAATATATTTATACGACGTGTCCAGTATCCAGTTATACATAAAAAGTAAAACCATCACACAGAACAGAAATTTAATGTAGCATAAAGTTCTGGAAAATTTTAAAAATTTCAGAGACTTTCAAAAAAACTAATATAGAAATCAGAGTGTAATATTTAGGTAGGTTGGTTTTACGGAGCCAAAAGACATACTCACAGAGAAATATTCTTAAATAAATTTAATTTCAATAAAATAAAAGTTGGATCAAACCAATGGTTTGCACTTTTCTCTTAAACAACTGGAAATACTGCTATTAAAACATTAATAAAATTAATTTCATTTATACATCAACATTTTTCAAAGATTGCATATATTTAGGATGAACACAAAAAAAATTTAAAAAGGCGTTAATATTATGTGCGAATAATCATGTTTTTTAGTGGCATGACATTTACCTTTAGCTTTCTGTAATTATAGAAATTTATAAGGTGTCGAAAATTTAAATTTTACAAATATCGTGTGGTGATAACTTGAGAGGGGTTGGGAGGTAGAAAAAAATATTGTTCAAAACAATATCAAAAATTTGGTAAAAACGAGTTTTAGGAGACGGTAAACGGTCATTTTGTTTTGTTAAACTATCTACTATAGGAAAGAAAGGAAGCGATTCTAAGTGGTTTTCGTGATCAGAGATTACTACTTACAAACTTCACAGATATATGGAATTTGGGGGAGAGTATAATAAACAAATTTAGATGGGGTTGAAGTTATTCTTATTCTTATATTAAGGGAGCAATTTTCTCAATATCTCACTTCTCTTGTATTGATATTGCTGACTGTTATTATTAATATTGTAAATAAATGTGTCTCAAATATTAAAGAACAACTTGTTAAACTTAAATATATTTTCCATTATTATCCTTTAATATTGTTTTATTTCGTGCAAGTTTTTTTACATTTGATTTGAAATGTTTACAAGATTTGATTTCTTAAAGCAGTGGCATAAATATAGAGGAATTCACAAATATAAGATGCATAAGTCATTCCATTGTAAATATATCTTACTTACAACTAATAGAATATGAACCCCAGAGAAAAATTTTATATCCAAATTTTTCTTTTGGAATTTAAAACCTAATTTACTTTAAACTTCAAAAGTCATAGGTCACCTTCATTTGCTCGTGTCTTCAATATTTTAATTGTACTAATTTATAAAATTCTTTATAAAATTACTTCAAAATTTCAATAATTAATTTGAATATAAAAACAACTTGTTACTCAAACAAATATTTAAGCGGGAGCTAAACTATACTTTAACGTCATTTAATAAGTAAAAATTCTAACCTATAAGCATATTATAATAATGTTAATTAATGGAAATGGAAAAAAATCTTAAAGACGAGCTCATTTTTAAATTTTAATTTGTAAATAATCTTTTTACTATGCATATATGATTGATTTTCACAGATATTTTTATGGCAATAATATTAAGGTAAATGGGGGAAATAAATAACCAAATTTTATAAAATTAAGAATATTTGCTAATTCAAATCTAAATTTAGAGTTTGTATTTAGTTTCTATACCATCTTAAATGTAAGGCTTTAAATTATTCATTGAATTTAAAAAAAATTTTAAAGTGTTCTCTAAAATTTTTTCGTATAATCTTTAATTCTGTGAAAATTTTTCAATATTTATATTTAACACATGAAATTACGAATAAGAGTATAAATTTACACTAAAAATTTTTATACTGTTATTGTCCTATTGGTTCTTATGCAGCAATTTTATTGTATTGCAGCATTTACAACCAAAAAATATTAAGTTGTTTATCACAACCTGCGAATTATGTATATTACTATATACACAAATTACATACTTAACAGATATTATTCGCATTAATTGCTATGGAATTGAGTTTCTTTAGTCTTCTAAAAAGGTTTTCGGATAAAGTACACTAAAATGTAATTAAAGGTATTTGCATAATTTTTAATGTTGTTTACATTGTCGATCGGGTCATAGAAAATTTACTGCAAAATATAAATTGGTAATAATTTTTTCCAAAAACTTCAGAGAGAAATGAACTTGAGGGAAATAAATAATTTAGAGTGTTTGAACAGTTTCAAAGTTAAGCCAAAACTTTTAAAAATTAATGCGAATTTTCAATATATTTTTGAATTGAATTTTTTGAATTTTTCAAGATGATCATCATGATCGAATTTTTCAAACTGATAAATAGGTGATAAAGAATTAATTTGTAAACTCAAACGAAAGTTGTGTTATTAATAGTTTTCAATTTTTCCGTCTCTCTCTAGATTTTACCCACTTGTCCCTAATTACATTGCATTCCTATGTATATATTATTTATGCTACAATCTTTTGACTCTTATAAAAAGGTTGATTGTTCTTGTCATTCAATAAATTGTATATATATACGCAGATGACAATTTCTAAAAAAAAAAATTTGCATAATACATACTTCATAAGAAATGTTAATTTTCATAACACTTAACATCTCTCTGTAATATTATACATTAAGATAATAACGATGTCAACTTATTAAACATATATAAAATGTATGTATATGTTTGTGTATTATGCATTTTCTATAGAATGCATTGATGTCGATTATGACATGATTTTCTACTTTAACTCTTCAAAATTCTTTTCTATACTTTTTATATGTTTAACTCTAATATTTACATAATGAAAAGCACACACCAGAAAAAAAAAGAAGAAGAAGTAAAAAAATAGTAACGATGTTACAATTTCAATTTGAGATAAAAAAAAAAATTACTGTTAAAAAAAGAATTAAAAGAAAAAAAATGAGTTAAATGGGAAATGGGTCTCTTCAATTTTCTAAAGCATTTTTCATTAAAATATTAACAAAACTAAAAAAGAAAATGAAAATTATTTAAATTGTTGTATAGAGTAAATGCTAATTGCAATTGAAATGCAATTTTAACTATTCAATTGAATATACAATAATATGTATGTGTGTATGTATGGAAAAAAAAGTCACTAAGAGTATTCAATTTCGAGAAGCTATAAAAATTATAAATACAAAATTGAAAAAAAATTTATCAGAATATTTTTGTGCATTACTACCTAATTCAAATTAAATGTAATAAAATTTTAATTCCAGATCACTCTTAATAGTTTAAATGTAATTTAAATGCATTCATTGCTGGAATTTTCAATAAGATGTACAAATTTTAAAGTAATTACAAATTTCAATTGAAAACAAATATTTTACTTTTAAAATTACCATTCAATTAATAAAAATTTGATGAAATTAACATTATCAGTGATTTTGAAAATTTAAAAAAAAATTGCATATATTTAGGAGCGAACTATGTAAATGTTTGATATTAGCTATTTTGACTTAATGAAACACATTTCATTTAAAACAGATTTAAAAAATACAAAATTTTTAAGGTTTTATGACACAATAATTGTACGTTAAACTCCAAAAAAAATTAGTGTCGTTTATTATGTAAAATCTATACAAACAGAGTGTCCGGGACTCAATGAAATGGAAACTAAAAAATTTTTTGCGACCGCTGGTATACCGTTAGAATAAGAATTTCATTAGCTCTAAAATGAATTTACAAGATTAGATTTACGTGTCACATTTCCCTAGTTATAAATAAAAAGGTAAAAATAAGACGGTTTTTGGATTGTCAAACTTTGAGGCCCCATAACACGAGAACAAGGGCCTTAAAAGAAAAATGCCACTAGGTGTTTCTTGTTCGTCTGCATATTGTATTCTATCACCCTGCTTCGGGAATACCATATAGTCTCGGACACCCTGTATATAGGTTTAGTAAGATGCTCTGCCATTGAAGTTTAATTTAATGTGTCACAATGAAGTCTAAGTTTGAATTCAATTCAAATTTTAATAAAAAAATTTTTTCATCTGTCTGTCTTCTCTTCAGAGTTATGACCTTCAAAAAATAGATTTTTAAGCCACAAAATAACATAATTCTCATTAAAAATAAAGATAATATTCTTTTTTAGCGCATACAATATAATTTTCTTTAAGTAAAGGTATTTGTAGATTTTCCGGGTAGGACAAGAAGCCCTCGGCACACCTTCTAAGCGAATACGGAGCCCTCGACCACGTTAAAAGTGAAGTACTGGGAAACTATGTGCTCACTCCGGTGAAGCTGCAATCTGTTGGGTCTTCAAAATTGCTCGAATTCATCAGGAGGGTGGGTCACGAAGGGGGTGTTGTACGGATTTGTCACAGGGGGGTTTTTGGGGGTTTTAACAGATTAGTGACACCTATTTGATCGGGTCCAATAGATCTATATATTTTCTGCGGATTGCGGTACACTGTAACCCCTTCCTTACAATGTACAATCTACGATTTTCTTTAATGACATATACAAAATATGGTATTTTCGTATTTATATTAAAACAGATTAATGAATGTTTTTGCAGAAAAATATTGAATTTATTGCGTTATTTAATATTATTTTGTATTCATTTATATTTTTACATACCATGTTTTTTTATGATTAAAAATATTTACATTTAGGCCTTACCAATTTCCGATGATGCACAAAAAAAGAAAAACTTCTGGTATTTTATTAAATTTAAAGAAATTTAATGGATTTATTGGCTTTCCGATAATTATATAATACTGAGTATATGAATATTTTATTTTCCTGCAATACTGATACAAGAAAATAGTATACTATGAAATATCCATAATAATTTTATACTCGCCTATTTGATCAGTTATTTATTATAGACTTAATTATTGGTTAACGTCCATTATTATCATACATCTTTACTATATAGCTATAGAGTTTTTCTTTTTACTTAATTTTTCAATATATACCAATAGCAATTAATTTTTTTGAACTGCCAAAGGCATATTTTCATCTCAAGAATTAATTCAATTCACTAACACTAGTAGATAATGTTCAAGTTAGAGAAACTCTCATATACTCTTAATCTTATACTCTAACAGTTTTAATAAACATATTTGTAATAAATTCATATAGAGATTCGTATGTAAGTATATGTGATATTTTTTTTATGAATATTTACATTACACTAATAATTATATTGAAAAAAATTACGATGACTATTCCTTTTAGTTTAAAAAGTGTAAAGGTTGATGACCGTAAAAATATTTTCAATAATTTTTTTTTTATATTAAAATTATATTCGTTTATTTTTTTATTATATATATATATAATATGTAGATTTTCCGCGAAATATGTAAATTTTATATAGGTGCAGTAATAAAACTTGTCCTTGGGAAACAAAATAGATAAAATTTTACTCGTGCATATTACAGTAAAAATGAAATTTTTTTTTTTATATGCATGTCTATATTTATTTTATTTTCTCCATAAAAATAAAACACAATATAAAATTTTAAGATGCAGGATTTACAGGAAATATGGAGAAAAAACACGAGTAGCTGTAATGTTGTGACATTTTTAGCGCGAGTAAACAATGTAAATAAACAATATAATTACGGCCATTTCCTTTAGCTTATAATCATTCATAAACAGAAACTGGCTGTACGTGTGCCTTTCAATTCTTAAGAAACATGTCCATAATTTTTATTTTTACATAAAAATATCTTATATCGGGCAAATGTTTTGAATATAATATTTTTTACATACAGAATTTTAAAATGATTTGAATTTAATTACGGTACATCGATCGATGCAGCAGTTTGACACATGGGTTTGATGTACTAATAAGGCAATTAATTTGATTCAGTCTTCTCTTTAACGTATGTACAATTGTCAAGAAAGTATCTTCTATCCGGAAAGAGAACTAGGGAGCACAGAGGCATGTGTCTAATTTGGGGCTTTCCTTCAATTTATTATGTTAGGATTTCCTGGAAATAAACACAAAGGAAAAGTGCTTTCACTACTTCAGCCAAATGTCAGTTACTATATACATGAAGCTATAACCAAAATATCCGTGTTGGTTATAACTTCATGTATAGAATAGATAAGGCATCGAAAATTCTCGTCAGAATGATTTGTTAAAGCAACTATCGACCTAGATCGTAAATTTCATATGTTATATACGAGATGTAGTTTGAAAACTATTCAGGTGATTAATTTACAGATTAGTTGGAGATTTTTGTAATTAATAAATTTTTTTTTTTTGAAAGAGAATGCTCTTTGAACTAGCCTTTTGAACGCAATAATTGTAATTCTGAAGGAGAACCAGAAATTTTATCAAAAAAAAACAAGTTTCAAATTCGTATGATTTTTCTTTTTCGATATTAAATCAAAACACAGCTTCTCAAATATCGAAATTGAATTTTAATTAAATACCTAATACTCTAAATTAGTAACTTACGATATTAGCAAGTTAAGACTTTAAAAAACTCATAATCATGAAATTTTGCTATATTGCAAAATTTTTCAAATACTTAATGTGGGTATATAATGATTTTTAACAGTTGCATGTGCAAAAAGATAACACGTTACATCTTAAAAATTTAGGTACTAAAAAATACAAAAAATTTGGCTATGCTTACATACAAGTAACCTTATATATTTTAATCAAGTAAAAATACTATAAAATGATATTAACATAATATCAATAGTAAAATGTACGTACGTACCTCATAAGAAAAATTACTGTGCAATCATATATGGTAAAATATTCATTGTTCGATAAACACTTCAGAACCATGAAAATATTACAATATGAATAAAGAAATAAGTTAAATATATAGGTATGTATAATATGTATACCATCTATATGTATATACATAATTAGATTTTCCGCGAAATATGTAAATTTTATATAGGTGCAGTAATAAAACTTGTCCTTGGGAAACAAAATAGATAAAATTTTACTCGTGCATATTACAGTAAAAATGAAATTTTTTTTTTTATATGCATGTCTATATTTATTTTATTTTCTCCATAAAAATAAAACACAATATAAAATTTTAAGATGCAGGATTTACAGGAAATATGGAGAAAAAACACGAGTAGCTGTAATGTTGTGACATTTTTAGCGCGAGTAAACAATGTAAATAAACAATATAATTACGGCCATTTCCTTTAGCTTATAATCATTCATAAACAGAAACTGGCTGTACGTGTGCCTTTCAATTCTTAAGAAACATGTCCATAATTTTTATTTTTACATAAAAATATCTTATATCGGGCAAATGTTTTGAATATAATATTTTTTACATACAGAATTTTAAAATGATTTGAATTTAATTACGGTACATCGATCGATGCAGCAGTTTGACACATGGGTTTGATGTACTAATAAGGCAATTAATTTGATTCAGTCTTCTCTTTAACGTATGTACAATTGTCAAGAAAGTATCTTCTATCCGGAAAGAGAACTAGGGAGCACAGAGGCATGTGTCTAATTTGGGGCTTTCCTTCAATTTATTATGTTAGGATTTCCTGGAAATAAACACAAAGGAAAAGTGCTTTCACTACTTCAGCCAAATGTCAGTTACTATATACATGAAGCTATAACCAAAATATCCGTGTTGGTTATAACTTCATGTATAGAATAGATAAGGCATCGAAAATTCTCGTCAGAATGATTTGTTAAAGCAACTATCGACCTAGATCGTAAATTTCATATGTTATATACGAGATGTAGTTTGAAAACTATTCAGGTGATTAATTTACAGATTAGTTGGAGATTTTTGTAATTAATAAATTTTTTTTTTTTGAAAGAGAATGCTCTTTGAACTAGCCTTTTGAACGCAATAATTGTAATTCTGAAGGAGAACCAGAAATTTTATCAAAAAAAAACAAGTTTCAAATTCGTATGATTTTTCTTTTTCGATATTAAATCAAAACACAGCTTCTCAAATATCGAAATTGAATTTTAATTAAATACCTAATACTCTAAATTAGTAACTTACGATATTAGCAAGTTAAGACTTTAAAAAACTCATAATCATGAAATTTTGCTATATTGCAAAATTTTTCAAATACTTAATGTGGGTATATAATGATTTTTAACAGTTGCATGTGCAAAAAGATAACACGTTACATCTTAAAAATTTAGGTACTAAAAAATACAAAAAATTTGGCTATGCTTACATACAAGTAACCTTATATATTTTAATCAAGTAAAAATACTATAAAATGATATTAACATAATATCAATAGTAAAATGTACGTACGTACCTCATAAGAAAAATTACTGTGCAATCATATATGGTAAAATATTCATTGTTCGATAAACACTTCAGAACCATGAAAATATTACAATATGAATAAAGAAATAAGTTAAATATATAGGTATGTATAATATGTATACCATCTATATGTATATACATAATTATTTTATGTTGAGAATTCCATGTAAAAAATTACAATAACTCTGTATAGCTACTATATGCAAGTAATATAGAGAGATGACAGCATAAAGTAAACAACAACGTGCCAATTGAAAAAGAAAATCTTTACAACAACAATAATGATAGACGACGTTCCTTCACGTTGATTATTAAAAAAAAAAATAGAAAATAAAATTTTCCTTTGATTATATCGTATCTATTCTTTTCAATGTAGTAGAAAGAGAAAGACAAAAAATTTTTATCTATCTACAATAATTTCTTTCTTCTTCATTTATAAAATGGTGAAAAAAAAAGAGAGTATGGTGAGAGGAGAAGAAAATAAAATGATAAAATGCTGTTGAGGACGATTAATATTCACTTTTACTTTTTATGTTAACAATAACGATTTTTGTTTTTTGTAATTTATTCACTCTAATGTTAATAATGTGGTCAAGTTGCTCTTTTCGCTTTCTGTTAAAGAGTATATACATTACAAGTATACCAACGTATTTTATATCGCAGTTGAATTTTATTGCTTGACTTGTTTTTTGATCGTATATAGCTATAATATTATAATGTTGGTGTTGTATGTAATTTTTTTGTAATATAATAATGTTATATTTATGTTTATAATGTATAATGAAGCATCAATAATTGATTTAGTAGAAACTGTGATAGCTGGTGCTTTTAAAAAGCCGGTGAACTCATATATTATATTTTGTTGTTTTTATTTTTTTTGGAATTTAAATATTATTATGGTAGTTTTCGGATGACTATGCAATATCTATATGAAAATAAATTAGTTAAACATTACATTATAATATTTTAATATATATAGTAGCCGCAAGTATATTCAAATAATAAAGAACTAATTGAATTAATTTAATTGAAAAATAATTAAGATTCTTAGAAATTTTGGTTACATTATATTCATAAACGTAATTTCTTATTTTTGAATTACAAATACATTTTATTAGTCTATTGATAATAATAATTCGTATTTCACTATAAATTAAGAGGCTTCCTAGCTTATTTGGTACGTTTGTCATCAAAAGCCTAAGCTCAATTATATTAAAGTAACATTAGAAAATCTGTACACTAAGAATGTACAATCCAGTTATTTTCAGGTATTCACTAATATTCGTTACTTCACTAATTAATATTCGCTACTTTTTGCTCGTTACAAGGTACTCCTAAAAGAATTTGTTTATTAGAGTTCTGTAATAGAGCATTGTATCTTGGGAACCAGAAGTCGGCCAGATATAATTTAAAAAGCATATTCCTGGATTTTGATGAAGAACATCAGTTTTCGCAAAAAAAGTTGAAGAGTAAAGAGAACTGGAGCAAATTCCCCAATAAATGGGGTTCAAAAAAAAAAAATTACACCACTTTTTGAAACTATTTTAATTATTTGTTTTTTTTTTAACTTTTATTATAGGATCGGGGAATACATTTTTTGAATGCAGCCGATAGCAGCTATGGTTCCTAAGGTATCAGAATTTGACTTCCAGTGAGAATTTCAATATACGCGTACTATGTATATCGCAGCACACATCAGTCAGAGCTTCAGCAATAACAGAAAAATGCATTAATCAAGTAATTTAGTTTTCTTATTGAACGCAGTCTCATAAATAAATCGCATAGAGTTCGAAATTTCGTGAACCTATATTATTGTAATCTAAGGCCATTTCAATCACAATATTTCATTTCCATTTAAACCATTTTATAATGCCATCAAATTCTCAATTATTTATTAATATTCAAACAAAATTCCACAAAAAATATAAATTGAAAGGACATAGATATCAAGAAATCAAATAATCAAACCAATTAACACAGTTAATAGGACGTATGGGCATTGAAAATTAAGCATTTAATTTTCAACACATGAAATTTAAATTTCTACTATTGGATAATTTCATGTGCATAATATGTTGAATACAATTTCATATTGAAATTTCTATCATTCACTAGGTTATCACTATCATTTTTTTACCTTCTATATTGCATCTGCAAATTATTGAATAATTTGTACAATTTTCAGGATGTCAATTTGTTAAAAAAATAAGTATTTTTTCACTCTATCTACATACAATACATACCAGCATTGAATTCTTTACTTTTCCTTTTCAATTAAATTTTAAATTAATGAAATATGAACAAGATATAAGAAGCGCTTTTCTTTTTATATAAAGAAATGAGAAATTTAATTTTCAAATATTTTCCAAACAATTTTCCAAACAATATCATAAAATGTTAGCCTGAAAGCGATATTTTACAGCTGGTATGTATACTTTAAGTTGATGTTCAGAAGTAAATGTAGTTAAATGGAATTTGGTTAAAAATTTTATTAAAATTTAAAAAATCTAAGATAATAAAGTGTTTGAACTTTAGCTTGTATATTCTTAGCTGGTCATGTATCAATACTATGGTAAAGATTAAGAAGATAAATAATTTTTAGTTGAAAATACAAGTAACTATTAATTTTGCTTAGGCCTTATTGAGAAAGTGAAAATTTTTGATTAACAATCAATTGTTATTGAATTTTTGATTATAATTACAATGCAAGAAAAAAAATTTAACCACTAAGTTGTTTATTATTGTACTGCGTGTATTAAGAGAAGATGTTGATCAGAGGAAAGCGTTTTAGAGGAGTGTATTAAGAGGAAATGTTGATCAGAGGAAAGTTTATACAATTTTTTAAATTTATTATTAATTAATTGGAATTAACTGGTATATTCTAATATCGTAATTATTAAAAAATAAGAATTTACTTTCTCACTTGAATTTTCAATAAAATTTACATATTTATTCTCAAAGAGGTTTCTCTCAGACATAGTTCCATCTCATAAACAATATCACTAAAAATCTAATTTTAAACTAACTTTCTACAGAAATTGTAAAGAGAGTGTAAGAAATCATTTTGAATCGTACTTCTGCTTGGGATTAGGTTTTATATTTATGGAGAAAATGTGGTTTGGGATAGGATTGTTAAAAAAAAACTCAAAGATTGCAATATGTGAAAGACATTACTGTTAGTAAAATAGCTTTATTCTGCTGCAAATGTCGTTACCAATCAAATGTTATTCAAATTTATTACTTTTTAATGCTAAATATAGATTCCGAGCATAAATCAAACTCGAATCGGAAATCATCATTTTTATATAACTTGGTGTTATAAATTGCAATTCTTTCGTAAACATTTAAGATTTCGATCACAGCATTTTCATACTTTTCTTAAAATTCCAATGCAATTTTATTAAAATTGTTAACAGTTGGTCGGAATTAATAACATTATTTGATGTTTGTGTATGAGAGCTGATGCATTTAAATTAATTGATTCAACTGCAAAATTCATATTTATCTGTAAAAATTTCATAGTATTGTTAATTATTGCTCATAACAGAAATAATGCATATTAAATTGAAAACAAATTAAAGTCGAATGAAAAATTAAATGATTTGTAAAGTAGCGCATTTACTTGGAGTTATTGAAAATGCGATTTTTAAAAACTAATCTTCTACTTTAATAAGCTATTCTCATTAATAGTTATACAAAAATGATTTTATTAATTATATGAATAAAAATATTGCATATTTTTTGGGGTAGGAAACAAAAATTAAAAGACATGTTAATGTAATAATTGTCGAATTCAGGAGCTGATTAAGCGACCTAATGTGAACAATTATATTTTTTTTTTTTTGGAACAGATTTTATTTGTTCAGCTTTTTGGCTTTATAGAAATTTTGCCAAGCATGCAGGGACAACTCTTCATGGAGAAAAGCAATCTCTTTCTGGAACAAAATTAACTATTTATTTACATCTGGGAAATTCAGGAAGCGGCAATTTTCAGTTGTTATTTTGCCATTTTAACGTTTGTTTAAGGTATTGTATAAAATAACAGATTTCTACCTTAACCAGTACAGAAATATTCTGGAAACAGACGTACGAACGGATAATCTCATATACATTTTCTTCATTTTTTTTTTTTTTGCAAATATGCTAAAAACAACTAAAAATTTTAGATTTACATTTTTTTGTTTTTTTTTTTTCCTTTTTTGTTCAATTCCGGTCTTGTAAAACAATATTGACCAACATACCATGACGAAGATCAAGAAAACATTGTGTAAACATTTTCTTATAGTAAATTTAAACTACATAGAATTTATCTGTTATTATTATGATTGCATTTAAAACTACAAAACTACATAAGCTACAAAAATATTTTTGTATACATAAGAAAGAAACTACAAGAAGAGGGAGGGTTTTTGTATGTTATACGCAATTATTAACGAAAATGAAATTGCAAAACAAGAATATGATAACAAACAAATTGTTTACATCGAACTCAACATTCCGTTTATATTTACTAGCAGATACATATACATGTGCATTGTACATTATTATGGCGATTTATAAACGATTTGATCTTTCAAACCCGAATTTCTTCTTTAAAAAGAGAATAAAACATACAAACAAAATAATTGTTTTTTTTTAGATAAACGTTAAAGATTAGGTAATAACAAGGTTTTTAACCATAAACTAAAAAAAAAATTTTTCATATATACTTCTTTAAACATGATATATGTAAATGTATAACGTACAATGTACACATTGTTATTCGGATACTCAATTACAATGTAAGGTGTATCATAGAGTAAATCGGAACAAGTGAATTTTAGGAAAAAGTTGTAATACTAAGTGATTTACACTTCTATTAAAGTAAGAATTCTGAATTCACCACAATTATACGAAGATTATGTTATAAGGTAAATACGCAAACAACCATGCGTGTATTGAGGTTATTAATTGTGATTAAGATTATTAAATAAAAGTCAAAGGTGAACAAATAAATGAAATAAATTTTGTTATATAATTTTCAAATCACGAATACCTATAGTCCTTCGCACACAATTCAATTATTTTCGGAAATGAATCAATTTGCTTACTCCATTTTAACATTTTAATTGTATATAAATGGCAAATAAACAAATTGAATGAGGAACAGTGACTACAATTATGTTACGATCACGGTTATATTGCGGAAAAATGTTGGTTTAGTTTTGGAGATTTGAGTACCAAACAACTATTTTCCAGCTTTTATAAATTTTTTTTGTAACTATTTCTTAACTTTTCATGAATTTCTGAAAACCAAATAATTCGAAGTCTAGCCCTAGGTACATAATTTTCAAATCACAAACACCTATAGTACTCCGCTCAAAAATGTGCTCAGCAAAAATTAAGAAAAAAAAAAAAAATTTTTTTTTGAATAATTCATATGCGGATATTAAAATCTAAATCAAGGTTAAATTCCAATTTTAAATTTAAAATAAATAGGGGTTTTGGCCCGGAGTCGAAAATTTTAATATCGAATAGTTGTATCGAAATTTGACTTACTGTTTCTAATAGTAAGAAATAATGGTTTCAGATATAGACATAAGTATGTATATGTTTTTGATCAACGTCGAATAGATTTAACCGTGTCTGTCCGTCTGTCCGTCTGGCTCAATGACAACTCAAAAACTAATTGAGGTAAGCTTTCACAAATGATTTATAATAATAAATGTTAGAGCATTATTTAAACTGGACGCAATTGAGGCAGTGGTATGGGTAGCTGCTCTACAGCTTCGAAAGTATTTGGCTATATCTAGAAATTATTTGATTTATAATGTCTATAATGTTAAAACTTTGTAAAAGCATATAATATATTACAGAGGCTGATTTTCTTCATTGCTTGTGGCAGCAGCCATACAACATCAATATTGCACAATATACATAATTATGGTCAGAAAAATACATTACATTTCCATTTTATCTCGCTTTCTTACCTTAATATGAACGAATTAAAATATAAGAAATTTCACGGTCGAATGCAAAACAAGAATTTATTTTTATTCCTATACAATTTACATTATATCTAATCTTAAATTAATATTTAATTTCTTCTAGGCTATAAACCAAAAAAAAGAGATTTTTTTGTATTTATGAAGTGATTAAAGAATTCTCATGAAGAATACGAATAAGAGACCATCACATTGTAATCAAAGTAAGAATTAAAATAAGAATTAACATAAGAACAAACATTTATCAAGGTTGACTTATTACCAAAAATTGCTGCAATTTAAAAGTGAGTTCTTATTGTTCCACTTTCTAGCATTAAACATTGTCATTTATGGCCGAAGATATGTTCGAAATAATGGAAAATCTCGAATATTTACATATAAATCATTGTATAAAAATATTATGAATATTAATTAAGCTTTAACACCTGTTAAATATTTAAAGTTACGGAATTTAATCAAGAGAAATGAAATGAAGAAATCTCATTATTAAATAATAATATTAAATTGGTTATATGAAATTTGTCATATTATTGGTTCAACAATATTCATAATTTTTTTTATGTTTTTATTTAATTTCCTCTTTCATTGCAAAAATAAAAAAAAAAAAAATAATTGTTATTTAATAAAAATTCATTTGATATTTTTAACATGCTATTATGATTTTAAATTATTTCGTTTTATTTTATTAACCCTGATCGGGGCACACGATTTTAAATCGCAATATTATTTTTGGATTCATATTAGCCCTTATCTCTGCATACGATTTTAAATAATTGATTAGTATTATTTAAGAAATTTATATTTGCGGCAGCTGAAAATAAAAATCTAAAAATTTTTTAATTTAAAATTGCACATGAGTAACATTCAATTCATATTAGAATTCACATAGAAAATAGCAAAAAATCAAGATAAAATTTTAAAACTAGTTTTTTTAGGTAGCTTTAATGCTAATATCAACTTTATTTCTATTGATTTTATAGGAGCTGTAGGAATGATATTTACGATATTGACTGAATGACATCTTTGCATTTTCTATCATAATATTTTCTTCAATCATGTACAAATGGGATAACATACGAACAATAACATATTTAGGGAAGAA
Organism: Condylostylus longicornis; assembly: GCF_029603195.1. Lineage (NCBI taxonomy): Eukaryota > Metazoa > Arthropoda > Insecta > Diptera > Dolichopodidae > Condylostylus > Condylostylus longicornis. Next base: position 14,841,317 of record NW_026578007.1, read on the forward strand.
ACTAGAACAACGTATACATAGATATGTTAATTTTGCACCCTGATTGAATAAAACATAAAAGTATAAAATACCGACAAGGGTTAAATTTTGAATACACATATAGGCAATTACTCATATTCTTTTATAATTTATTATATAGCGATTAAATAATTTACATTTTATTTTTTGCATAAATGTTTTATTATCTTTCCATCTCTGTAATCTTTCTGACTTAATTATTTTTATATAAAAAATTCATTTAAATGAATATGTAATAATATATGTGTGTATACTATTCATATTATAATTATAATATTGTATTAAGTGTGTAATCAAATCTGAAAAGAAAAAAACTCCAATTGCCTTAAATTTATTTAATTATTTCCAGGTTATTATGTATGAAAAAAAAAAAAAAATTGGGTCATTTACAAAGATCTAATTACAAACAATTTAAAAGAAAGATGAAGAAATATGTGGGATAGAGAAATAGAAGTTTCATCATATATGAAAAACATAATTTAATTTAATTGAAATTAATATTAAAAAAATTTGGAGTTACTTAAGAAATATGAAAAATTTTTATAATTGCCATGTTTTTGTCAAAATAATGTAAAAAAATTTTTGAATAGATTTAATTAATTAGAGCTTTCTTGGACGTACAATATTGTAATTATTTAGATATGATGTTATAACCCTCATAACACAATTCTTAAAAAAATCATGTGATATTAGTCGAAGATAGAGGAAAATGTTCGCCAAACTAAATTATAGTGATTTGTTCTCAATTATTAATAAGCCGTTTTGGTAATAAATATCGTATAGTTTAAATCCGCAATATAGTACCATAAATATAGTAGATAATTATAAGAAATCCCTTGTTCCTAGATTTATAAATCACATATCTTCTGTTTAGGGTCTATGCAATGGTATGTAGCAGTGCACTTAGATACGAGACACCATGTAAATGTATGATCACCTGTAGAATAATTTAGTTTTATATATCAAGTATTTATAGTTTTTATGATTCTTAGGTCCACAGTTCATTTAATACAAAAAAATTTTATTTTTGAAACATCAATTTAATGAAATGACAAAATATGCAATTGTTCTTCCGAAATAATTGACCAAATTGCAATAGATCGCATACTTTTATGTTTAATAGTTTTTCTCATAAATCTCTGATGATTATTTTGGAAAATGTACGTTGTAAAAAAAAATTCCAACCTATCTTGTTACAATATGTCTTGGTATGTTATGGTAAAAACGGCCACATTTGCATTTACAACATAAAGGAACTCTGACATTCTAAATTTTTTTTTTTCATTTACAAACACATTTGTTATAAAAAATTTGCATGGAAAATTTTCCAAACAATGTGATTAAAAATCTAATGAATTTTATTAATTCATAAGAATATTATTAATGAAATTTTCAATTATTACCGTTTAAACTCATAATGAATGATTTTAATAATATAAATTATATCCCCAATTTCCCAGGATCTTGAGATTGTTGTTCTAATATTTCATACTTGCAATATTTTCTAAATTTTGACAGTCAGATGTAGATTCCAGATAGTGTTAATTTTTAAAAATGTAAAATTTATGAGATTTGTACGTTCAATTATACCAATTTAATACGGTAATATTATTATTAATTACTGGCACAACGTGTAGCGTATGAGAATTAATAAGAAATGCTTATAATTTATTATAAATTCTTATGAGAGTAACGAAAGGAAATTTCTTCATACAATTGCAGAACAAATTGATGAGTCGTCAAGGCAGTAATTAAAAGAGCGAGTCAAGACAGAAAAATTAAAAAATTTTTCTCCTCGAACTGGATTCGAACCAATGACATACGGCTTTCTAAAGCAATACCGTAATATTACTATTATAGGATGGTATAACTTAATATTTTAAATTTCCCTTTTTATTTTCCCATATAGTCAATATATTCCAAACCGGGAAGACATACGAATAATAAGTTACTATTTATAATAATATAATGTACATAAAAACTAGGCCAAATTTTCTTTCTATAACATACTATCTTTCTTTAATACTATCATATTATAATAAACGATCGTATGGCCACATATTTAAAAAGTGAAAATATAAAGTAATGTCTGCATCTATCCAGTTACACAATTTTATCAGGAATCGATGATAAAATTGAGATATACTATAAAAATATAACTAGATACTATATTATAGAGTGTAGACCATAAAATTTAAATGTGTCATTTAAAAACAAGAAGAAAAAAAAATTGTGTTTTTTGCTTTATTATGCACAAATTATTAATGAATTCAATAGTTAATGGCTCTGGAATGCTTAAAGCTATAATATTATATAACCATATTCATTGTGAATATATATGGGACTCTTTTAAACCCCTTTAATGCCTCTTTTCAATAGAAAAATCATAAAAATAATATGAAAAAAAAAAGAGTAGATAGTAATTTTTTTATATGAAAAGTAAAAATTGACACAAAATCCAGTATTTTGTGTTTTGTTTTACAATAGTACTTCAATCAAATTTCAAAAAGGAAAGATAGGTCAGACTCAACCAGGAAGAATTTTTAATATTAAAAAAAAAGAAAAATATTATAGAGAAAGCCACTTTTGAAAATTTATTTTCTTTTTGTACTTATTCATAGAAAAAGGGACTCTCAGCACTTGTAATATATTTGAAATATTTTTTTCCTCTCAGCATATTATTTTTTTTTTTCCTTATATAACATATAATAAAAATTTTCTTTTGTGTTTAGTAGTTTTTTTTTTTTTTGTTTTGTTAATGGCCTCTCAAAAAGGATGCTTAAAATGTACTGTTTTTTTTTTTTTATGTAACAAGTTAAAAGCTATTGAGCATCCTAATATATAATAAACTTTTATCATATATATATTGTGTATCCCTTTTTTTTTCTGAAATTTATTATATAATATAAGGGTATTGGAATGAGATGACTCGCAATGACTCTATGACTGAATGAGTTTCGAAGCAAAATATAAGAAAATAATGAAAATTTTCAGGAAAAACATCTTTTTCCTTCCTTTTCCATATATTGTATACAATATATATATATATGTTATACCTGTTTGTACTCATATTGCAACTCATCGTTTATTAAAAGTATAAAATAAGCGGTAATAATAATGATATAAATAGGTCGAATATATTAACAACCGCTCAATTTAGTGATGTAGGTACTTTTGTAGTGTTATATAAGATTTAAGCTCTTTTTCACTATATACTATACTAAAGTATAATAGATAACATTATAAATAATTTATTAACATTTAATGTTGGGATCCTATATTGTGTTATACATATGTAAGTATATCTATTAATGAATGGTATTTATTGTGTTATATAAAATATTTGATACATAAATGAAGAATATCTTGAAGAAAAAATTATAGTATATGCATGCAAATTAATGACAGAGCAACTATATTATATAAAATTATTTGTTCAAATCTACTCTAAGTTAAAAGAATTTGTTAAAAATGTACAGGGTGTCTCGTATAAAAGTTCACTGCTAATACCGCATTGTGTAGACCATCGTAAGTAAACAAAACTTTTGTATGGAGACAATTTTCATAGTTCAACAGGTTTAGAGTTACAAGGACTTAATTAAATCAACTCCGACTGATTTTTTTACTTTTTGAAATTTTAAGTATAACTGTGTATGAGAGGCGCATTATTAAATATGATTTCAAAAATTAAGAATAAGCGTTTTCGTATAAATATCTACATTTATTATAATTTCTTCAGATTTCGGAATCACATAAATTTAAAGTTCGAAAAATTTGAAATTTTAATTTTTCATTTTTAAAAAAAGTTAATTTTCAGCACAACTGGCAACCTTGTCTCCTGATCTTTAATTTGGTACACAGGCCATCTTGCTACATGTTCAATCCATTCCATATAGATATGATAAAATATGAAAAATCGGTCTCCAGTTTGGTTTCCGAGCCCCGATCGTTCCAAATGTTTATATAGTCATTGTTTTAATACTTCAAATTTAAATATTAAATTTCAAGCAAATTGCAGCTCCTGGGGCCTTATAAATCCGTGGCATAACACAAACAAAATCATTTACAAAATTTAATGAAAATCAGTTCATCGGAACTTAAGAACGCGTGCACAGACAGACAGATAGACCGGGCTTTCTCTAAAAATACTTTATACTCTAACACAAGTAATTTTTCTTTCACTATTCTTTAATTTATTCCACACACTTTTAAATTGAAATTTCACGAATTTATAAGCACACTATCGCAATGTTTACTCAAATAGTCTCATGAACTAAATAGACAATAAATTATATGCTTCCCATAATAGCACATACATATAAAATTTTATACGATTTCCTTATATTGTGCTTCTATACGAGTATTATTTTCCTCTCATTCCCTTTTTTTTTTCTTTTAAACATCAATGTCGGTATTCTTTATGAGTAGCTATATAGTAGACAAAAAAAAAAAAGAAAAAAAATCAGATTTTTTTTATTTACAAAATGAAGTTGAAGTCGTTGACTCATGATAATTTTTTTTTTTTTTTCTTTAAGAAAATTAAAACATTTCCTTAGAATTTTCTGTATGGTACTCATTTTATTCAATTGGGTAATTTTTAATGTGATTCTACTTTAAAGTCTATATATAACATTGCTTGTAATGAAGTGTAATTTCATTCCGTTTTAGAATGTTTTCTGTTTTTTTTTTTCTAACATATATAATAACTTCAAAGTATATTAAACATTATTAACATACGATAAAGGATATGTGAAAATGTGTTATCGAAAAATTTAAAATTTTTTATATCGTAGCTTTAATGTAGTTAAAATTTATAGCAAGTTTAATATTTCATTTGATTAAACTAGATTTTAGGGGGATGAGGATCAATGAGAAAACTAAATCACTGCAGTTTTTATATTACTGCAGTTGGTTTTATAATACACTGCGACACTATAAGTCCATTTGTATGAATCTGTAGATTCTTCAAAAATAAAAAATTCGATAAATCCAATACCTTAGCAACGAAACCCTGTAAATGCACAAGCCGCTTCTTAGGGAAATGTAAAAAACATTGAAAATCCATAAAAAAAATATGAGTCCCCGTTTCTTTTTCCCCGCTACAACATCTGTAAAAAAGGCCTTTAACAAATCTTAATTTGGGCATTTTGCATTGAACTAAGCATTTCTCAACCATACGAACACACTTTTAATTATGATCCTTTAACTTTCTTTGCAGAAAATATATCGAAATAAAATAATTAACATCAGTTTCAGTGATTTTTTTTATCCTCTGTAACTGTTGCTTCTAAATTTTTATTAATAATTTTGTAAATATTTTTTTGCAATAAGGCTACATAAAATCTAGCCGCATATTATCTATATAATAGCTACACGTCTTTTGCAGAAAAATTTCCACAACATTCATTGAGCATATATTTTATATATATGTATACACTCGAGTAAATTTACAAGTATTTTCAATAATTTTTGTAATTAATTACATTGCACTCAAAGACTCTCCAACAATATTAATCAATCTGCAAGGCTCTCCATAGAATATTAAATCGTTGTAATTAAAACTTACCTAATATAGCTTTGAAGTTTATATTTCCAAAATTCATAATTCCAAATATGATGTAAACAGATTCCATATTTAAATTTTTATTTTGTGGTATTTTCTACAATTCATTATTAGTATTGGAATTCTATAATATTTCTTCATTATCCTTTATCCTTTCTTTTCAGTGTACGTACATGCTATTTAAAGAGCTTTTTATGCAGATTTCCTGTACAATTGAATGAAGGAAATGTTTATTTTGTTTTCATGTTTTCCTTTGTCATTGTTGATACCTTAAAGTTATGAATGCTGTTTCATAAACATTTTCATTCACAGGAACAAAAAAAAATCTCTGTGGCGATATTTTCGTTTCAGATGAATTGCTGGCAGTTATCTAAGTTACCTTATTTATAATGTATACGGAAGGCAGACAAGATATCCGCATTTAATAGACAGATAGCGATTCAAAGTGGAGTTTTTTATAAAATTCTTGAGACTAAGGGAAGAACGGCGGAATAGTATTGAATGCACTATTTTAATCTTTATTATTTATAAAATCAATAAGTAATAATTTTTATTAAAACTCAATTTTAATTAATAATCAAATAAAAATAAATATACATAAATTAAAATCAAAAAATTTAAAAGAAATTTTATTATAATTTTAATTATTTTTTTAATATTTTTCCTAGTATATTTTGAAAAAATCATCAGCAAATTGAATCAAAATCAAAAGAATTTGGTTTTATTGATAATTTTTTAGTTTCTAAAGGTATTCTATCCAAACTATTCTTATTTAAATTTTGTAATTGTTTTGATGATTGCAAGAAACCATTCCTTTTATTATTTTCAATTTTCTTCTCTTCATTTAAAAATAATTTAATATTTTCTTTGTTAGAATCATCGTTTTTCAAATCATCAGAATTTTGATTGTGATTTTCAACTAAATCTGTTTGTATTTCTAAACCACCAAGAGATTCAGTTGAATCATCACTAGCTGGTTCTGGAACTGATATTGTAGAAAAACGTGTTAACAAACCAGTTGAATATAGACGCTCTATAATATACAACATATACACACATTAATTTTATAAAAAATCATCTTTAATTTTATATATTGCAATATTAATAATATTACCTAAACCTTTTGGTGAATTTATTTCAACTCTAACTTCATCTAATTGCTTAGAACTACATAATGGCGTATCTACTTCATATGTATCATTAAATCTTGTATAATCTACCTCATATTCTCCTGTTGCATGCTTAAAATTAACAGCACGTTGAAAACGATGACCCCATAATATTTCTGATGGTAAATAACTGCTTCGTGCTTGTGTAGTCATACCAGTTGATTCAACAACACCTTCTACAATTATTTAAATTTTATAATTTTATATTAAAATTTTTTGAAAATAGTATAAAAGAAACATTACCAAGCATTACTACTATTTCAAAACGTTCTTTTAACATATCCTGTGCTGAAAGAGCATATAAAGGACTATGTTTATTTATTTTATGTACAATAACAGTAGGCCATATAAATAATAACCGATCTTCGTTACCATCAGAGCCAACTTCTAATTCTTGTTGATAAAAAGGGAGTTCTTCTCCTTCTTTAGTTACCTGAATTGAAAATTTTTTCCCATTAAATATTCATATTTTGTTAATAATGGCGAATGTTCTGCAAATTATGAATTTGCAAACAAGTTAAGGTTAAGTTAAAAGACAGGCAACGAAACTGTTTTTAATTTAGAGTCGTGAAAATTTAAAGAAGATCTAAACAACTTAAATAAAATCTGGCCATAATACTTAAATTTCCAATAGCAAATTGTAATAAAACAAAGCTCTCTAAGTCAAAACAGTTTCTTTGGTAATAATACAAGTACATACCTTTTTTCTTATTATTTGTGCTCTAACATGTGCTTCTAATATATGACTTTTACGCATATCAGCAACACGAAACATTAAACATGGAACACCATCACGGTGACATATCACAGCATTTCTTGAAAATAAAAGGGTTTGAGCACGTTTTTTTGGTCTGCAAAACATAAAATTCTAAAATATTTTGAAACAAAATATTTAATAAAAATATTTTCATTATTAAAATTATATTAATAATTTTAAATTCAAAATTAATACGAACCTAGATAGTTTAGCAAAAACTATTCCTACCATAAAAGCTTGTATTATAACACCGGTAATACATTGTAAACACATAACAAAAATTGCTTCAAGACATTTCTCGTTCATATAACGATTACCATAACCAATTGTATGTTGTGTTTCAACCGAAAATAAAAATGCTGACTTAAAACTACGTACTTCTTTTACACATACTGTAAATGTTTCATTTTCTATTAATTTATCTGTATCGCCTTTAAGTGCTGCATCTTCTATACGCATATATTCAATATCACCATGAGCATATGCAATAAGCCACCAAATAATTGCAAAAATTGCCCATGACATTATAAAACTTAAAGCAAATATTAATAGGGTCCAACGCCATTGTGCATCGACAAGTGTTGTAAAAATATCCTAAAATTTTATTTCATATTTTTTTTAAGTTGCAATTACAATTTTATTTTAGAATTATGAAAACAAGCATTACCTGCATATATCGTTTCCTACGTTTTGCTACATTGCCTTGAACAATATTACAATCACCGTTTTTAAATATTACACGTTTTCTCATTCGCCGAGATGATGAACGGGTTTGCCTAAATCTATAAAGAAATTCAGAATTAGATAATTTTTCAAAACTAAAATAAATAGCTAGTAATCATTTAAATATTTTTTTTTAACAAGTGCTTCCTTGCATTGGTAATTTAAGAGGTAAAATACAAAACGACCATATAAATCGATGAATCGAAATAGTAAAATATAATTCATACAAATATTTTAATACTTTCCTAAAATTAAATTTAATATGCTACACAAATTATGTTGCTTCATTGAAAAATTTACAAAATTTTATTAGCGTAAATAAAGATTTTTAAGCATAAAGTGAGAAATAAAAAATTTATGAAAAATTTTTATATACCCCCTAGAAAGTATGATAAAATCTGACACATAGTTTTCCAAGTTCGATGAGTAAAACTTACATAAATTTTGTTACAAGGAATTATTTTAATGCTTTTGTGAATATTGTCAAATTCCTGAGCACAAATATTTTCATTTTTATAGAAACTACATTCTGGTATATGCAATTCAAAAACTGTAATTGAGCAAGAATTCGTCATTTTGAAAATTATTATTAAAAATATTTGCGATAAATGTATAAAATATGCCAAATTTACAAAAAAGGAAAGGTGCTGGAAATGCCATTCCAGACCCAGTAAGTTTCAGAGTCAAATTTTGACAGGACGATCCTTGTAAATTCCGATCGATTGTCTATGCTTTAAAGTTTTAAATATAAGTAATTTATGATAGTAAACATAGATGGGATGAGGTGACTTTGTGCAAACAAAAAGCAAAAGTTTTGTTTTAATTTGAATAAATCTGTCCGGCAGGCCCGAAGTAAACTATATGATCTCGTAAATCGAATTCTGAAATTTTTGAGACAATATTGGATTTACCCGAATTATGAAATTTTGTATTAAATTTTTCAGATAAAAAGTAATTCAGTATAGCACTGGGACGTTCTTTTAAATGTGGCATATACCAATTCGAAAATAGATTTTAGTGAAATTTATCGCCATTTTTAAAAATCGTTTATGATTTCATACGTCAGTTTTATTTATCTTGTATACATTTGCTACTCCGCTTGCTTAATTGTGCCGCATTAACTCCATTACAATAATTTTGTGGTATAGCAGGTTCCGAATTAAATATAACTGCAAATTTCTTATCTTCTCTTGTTAAAATTTAAAATTTTGTGTTTTAGTATTGTTCCCAAATATTTTATAGTGTTTTTTCAAAATAATTTCTTTAATAATTTTATTAATATTTTTGTATTTTAAAACTTTCGCAGTAATAAAGCAAATATAAAAAAAATAGCCATCCCGGAAGAATTTTGAAACCACTATTTAAATTTCATATAATATTTTATACATATATATGTATAAATATATAATATAACAGATTTAGCTATAAGTGTACTCAATTTTTATTTTGTGTAGCAGCTTTTCATATTCCAAAAATAATTTAAAAAATATCATGGCTTTTTTTTTCGCGGGGTCTTCAATTAATTTGGATAATAATAGAACAACTTGTTTAATTTGTATTTTTAATAAGATTTTATTTTAATTTTTTTATGGATAACAAAAAAAAAAAGCAAAAATACAATTTTTTTTTTTTTTTGGCACTCTTCGAAAAATATTGAAAATATTTTAATCTTTATACATATTGTATGGCATTGGTCAATAACAATAACATTAATATGTTTTTTTCTTTGCCTCGTTTATTGTTATTATTAAATTTTGTGAGTATGACAGTAATTGAAAATTTTTGAATGGTAATTGAATGGAATTGCTAAAATTTTTAAATTCAGAGTAAATTGTTGAATCTTCTATTTCATTAATTTCTTAGGTATTATCTTAGGAACCAATCATTCGTTCTCGAAACTAAGACTTAAAAGGCAAAGTAACAGCATTCAAAAATTGTAAAAGCCTTAAGGAATTTCCAAAAAAAAAAGTTGGTTATTATGATTTTGAAATTAATTTGCGAAATATTTTTATATGGGTCTGATCGTCTAACACGCTATTTTACTCGCCGAGTGAGAAGAAATTGAATAAATATGAAAAAATATAATTTCCGAGTGAGAAGAATTATTCGGTATTGCGTATCTCGTTGTTTTCTAAAATGTATACAAAATTTATTTACTATGTTTTTAAAAGTGAGACTCTCAGTCGACAATTTTGAGAAGAAATGCAAAAATTCAATTGAAAAAAAACACATAATTTTATTGGAAAAATTATGAAATCTGATTGAAAAGTGAATAAAAAGTGAATAAATAATAGAGAATGAATTTTCTGCAAAAAAGACCAAATCTCTTAAACTAACAAATCGTTTGGACAAAATTAACAACATACTGTCATTCAAGATACGATTTAGTTATAATTATTGGAAATCTAAGCATAGAAAAACAAATTATTCAAAATTGATTCCCGTCTTTTATGAAAATTACAACTTGTTAATAAAACAAGAATCGCATAAGTCAGAATTTAGAAATTCAAAAAATTTTTCTCTGAACAGTTTAAGTCGAAATTTTAAAGTTTAAGCTGATATTTTCATTTCGTAATTCCGCTTTTCAGTTACCATTGATTTTGAGATCCTGTCGTCAGCTTACATTTAAATTGGTTTGAAATTTATCTAGTTTACGCTAATATCGTATATTTAGTAATTAATAATAAGTGATTATAACAATAAAAAAAAATAATATTCCAAAATAATATTAATCAGGCAATCAATGATAATTTGTCAAATTAATGAAAAAGGCGGTTTATCTCTCTTTTATTCGACCACATTATTTGAATTGTTCGACTTAAATTTTTTTTTTCCTTTTTTTTTTCTACTAGGTGAAAAAATCTCGAACGACGAAGAAGGACGGCTCTATCTGCCTTTTTCCTCCGACAGTGGGGGAGCGTGACTCCTACCTTAAAAAATCACCTAAATTCTGAACGGATAAAACTGGTCCTACAGACCAACTATTACCTCCGCGCTAACTTGGTTTTTCCGTGCAGGAATTAAATACCTTTCATAAGGCAATTGGTATTCCGTGCTAAATCGAATGGTCTTGTTCGTTTAAGTTTTTCTGTCATAACGCCATTGTCTAGTAATTCAACTAATTCGAATTAAATAAACACTAAACTTCAAATTTAAATACAGAGAATTCAAGTATTTTAAAATTTCAACTATTTTTGCCATAAATTGAATTGGCCGGTTTTGCTTAAGTGTTGCCACATAATCAATAATCATTTTACAAATTTATAACTATTTTAAGCTATTACAAGCACGTGCATATTTAATTACAAATTTCCAAATTTAAAATATATAGGAAATTAAAAGAAAAAGTTCGATATTATAAAAATTCCATAAAATATGTACGTGCTTAAAAGAAAGCTTTTGAATTTTTGCAAATTAATTTAATTTCAAATAACTGTAATAATTAAAATTAAAATTAAATTAAACAAAAAAAAAAAAAAAAAGAATTTTTAAAAAATTTTTCTTAAAATATTTTTAATTCGATACATAAGATTTTTGGGTAATTAAAAAAAAAAAATTTCAATATATCATTATAAGCATTTTAAAAAATATATTGATAAAAATATTCTACGTAAATAAACAGAAAAGAACGTCTCATCTCGTCCCGCAGCTGAGATATCAGAGCAGAGCACTCACTATTCTGTCTTACTACAACACACCTATAATAATTTATAGATGAGTGCGGTTTTTGCGGTCGGTCATATTGTTTATTTTATGTTTTTCTCGCTTATTATTCAACGATCTACTTCTTTTGTTCTTTTTATTTTCTTTATTTCTTTATTATTAATAAATAACCTTCATGTTATTTGGCCAAAAAAAAAAAAATTTAATAATGATCAAAAAAATTCTCTTAGCCGCATTTTAGCATAATTAGTTGAATTTTTTTTTTTTTTGAGATTTTAAGTTATTTTTAAAAAGTAATTTTATTATTATTTTTATTTTTCATTTTAAAAAACTTTTATATTTGCGTTGCTTTTAAAAGCTTTGTTGAATTTTCTATTCAAGAAAACAAAAAAAAAAAAAAAATGGAAAGTTTTTAGCTTTTACTCGATACAAACAAAAAAATTTCGGCTAGACAAAAAAAAATTTTTAGTTGACTAATTTTACTTAAAATTTATCATTCGAAAATTTCTTATTATTGCAAAAATATACCTTGACATCCATCCGAATAATGTCCGTCTATATTATTAAGTATATATGAGTTTGTATTGTATTAAAAGAGAAGATTGTATAAAAAGAGAATTATACGAGTATTTAAAGAGCAAATTAAAGAATATGAAATATCCTACTTAGTAGAATATTTACCTAACTAACGAACATTAACCATGATAGAAAAGAATATTTTATGTTTGGAGAACATCACATAGCTATATAAGTAGGTCTTTTCCAGAAATTTATTTTTCATAATTTTCGAAATTTTCAAGAGAATCCCAAGCATTGCCGCCAGCTTTATTCAATATTTCATTTTAAACAGGGCTTACTGAAATAACATTGAAATGCTTTGTTTAAGGTAAACTTATAATTTTGGTTTAAAATAATATCGGTGTATCAATCGGCACAATTTGTAATTGACCCGTTACTTTGGAACGAGATTATATACAGTTAACAATGTACGGAAGAGAATCGACTTCATCGAATCATTACAATTGTAATAAATGGAATAAAACATTTATTTGATTATATATTTTAAAAGTGGTAACCGTGGTTTAAATTGTTGTTATATAATTTGTTTTAAAATAATATAAACAGAATTATTATCTTGCTTGGACAAATATTATCATATTTGGTATGCATAGCAAGCCGCAACTTATTTTTATTATGCAGTTTGCTTAGAGAAATCTTGGAAGTATTCAACGCCCCTTTAGGTTACTTTGCTTAGAAATAACATCTTACATCGCTCTGTGGTGCATCATTAATGACCACTACTTTAAAACTAGAGTATATACTATAATATCAGGAAGATTATAATTTTGCTTAATCTTTGAAATCTATTATATTATATAAATAAATTTTCAATAGGATCAAATCTGTTATACATCTACATATATGAAAAAACTTCAATTTAAGTATAAGAATTTCAAATTTTTAATCACAAATACGAGAAAACAAACAATCATAGTCATTGCATTATACAACTAAGTATATGTGTAGAATTCTGTTTATTGCGAAAATATCAAAATATTTTTAATTAATAAAATTTTATTAACTTTCTTCAACGTGATTTTATTATTTTTTCAAAAAAAAAAAAAAAACATAAAACGTTTAAAATTAAAAATATACAAAAAATAAAATTGTGGTTTTGTAAAGTAATGGTTTGTAAAATAGCACTTTTCCCTTCAACAGATGAAAATACAATCTAACTATTGACGTTCTAGTTAAAAATAATCTAGCTTTTGCATTATACAAGTAAATTTCATTTACATAATGCAATATTTTAAAGACTCCATATATTTGGGATGAGGTGAAAATAAAACTGAAAGAGTCATCAATATAATACTCCAATTTAATGGTTATAATTACCTTAAGATTATCTCACGCAAAAAGAAATAATTAGTTTTGTTAGGGAATTTACCATTTTTAGCTTTCTGCGTCTATAGAAATCTGGAAAATATTAAGTTAATGGGAATTTCTTCATACAATTGCAGAACAGATGGATGACGCAATCAAAAGAACGAGTTAGAGGCAGAAAAATAAAAAAAAAATTCTCCTCGAACTGGACTTAAACCAGTAACCTACCGCTTTTTAGGCGGACGCTTTACCAACTGAGCTACAGAAGAAATTGCTGATGAAATATTCTTCACATTGCCTTTTAATAATCCACATGATTATTAAGTATTGTTTACGTTAAGATGCTACGTGCAATCTACTATTTGAAACACGCAAATTCACAAGAACATATATATAAATAGGTATTGTGCTTATTACATTGGAAAAGCTTACAGTTTCGGAAATATAAGCTGCCAAAAATTCAAATTTTCCAAATTTCAAGAGACGATAGCTTGAGGAGGGTTGAAGATGGAAAAAAATTTTCAAAATTAGTTCCTAAAAGCTCATTTGTTTTTTTCATATTTAATTATGCTGTGCTGTGGTAGGAAAACCCCGACACTTTTTTCTGCGTTAACAAAATTTGACAAATGTTTATAGTTTCATCAAAATAAGTAGTCAAAACATATAATTTTTAGGTCTTTTCGAAGATATTCCGGAGGGGGGGAGGTGGAGATTGGTAAAAATTTTCTTCTACGGAAATAAGTTTTCAGTAAATTATCTTTGTAAATATGCCTATTCAGCTCTCTATCTTCATTGGTGTAGAAGTTTTATAAACGGGTCTATGGATGAACGGACGGACGGACGGACAGAATAAATCTAATAATTATCGCTGTTCTTTAAAATTTTTTTGGAAAAGTGCTTCAAAATGAAAATTTTCTAAAACAAAAAAGAAAAAATATTTTTCATTTTTGATTTTTCACTTTCGTACTTTTTCCAGACTTTGTGTCTTATTGAAAATCACAATGTTTCTTTTGTATATAGTTTTGCTCTCAAATTAGATTATTTAGAATATTGACATTCTAACCTCATTTATACATGTACATACATATACATGTGTATGAATAACTCATAAATTAAAAAAATTTTATTTTATTAATGTGTAGATATGAGTGTTTCATGTCTAAAATATAAAATATTATGATTGTTAAAACGAAAATGTTTTTTTTTTTTCATTAAATGTGGTACAACAATTTGCTTTTATTTACAAATAATTTTAAAAAACAAAAATCGCAGAATAAAAATTCAGAGAAAATATTTTGGTAAGTTAGACATTTTTCTCATCTCTGACAATATTTCACTTCGAGTTCAATAATTTTTAAATTTTAATTTTATTTATTTAATTTCTATAAAATATACATATGTGTGTGTTTTTATGACAATTCGTGTACAGTTCATTTAAATATTTTTATTGTGGTCAAATTTTTGAATATTGTAAATAAAAATTCTTCTACTTTTTAATTGACTTTTTTTTTTTTTGTATTTATCGACTATTTTTGAAGTGCTTTGTTTTGTATTTAAGCGCAGATTATTAAATTAATTAATTTTTCTTTTGTAATTATGTCAATATTCTTATAGAAAGAAGGTGCTTTAGTCAGATTAGTTCAAGACAACTATAAGAGAAACAAAAAAAATGAAGGGGTGAAAAAAAATACTAATTCTTTGAAATAGAGAACGATGGCAATTGCTCATTATGTGCAAAAACAGAAAAAAACGCAGCAAATCTTATACATATGATAGAGTGTGGAGCTCTTAAGTATACGAGAATATGCTTAAGTATACGAGCTTACAAGAATAAATGGGTCTTGACTAAAGTTGTATGAAAATGTGTTTCCCTCAAAAGGTTATCTCAATTTACAATATTTATAAATCTCGGCAGGCCTAGTTTGGAACTGGAAATGGAGTGCTATTTGGTATGTTTTTGACATTACATATTAAAATAAGTTACAATAAAATTTCATAAAAAGTATAGGTATTGAGAATTAAAACCAGACCTAAGTATTTAACCGGCCATCTAAAACCTATGGGGTAGGTAATTATTTATTTCGACACTCGGAAACCAAATCAAATTTTATATCAAATTTTATATTTGAAATATTTGGATTATATTATTGCTTATCTACACTTCGGATTCTGGAGCAATATTAACATGTTATACATATAACAATAGCAATATCCGATAGCAAAGTTTGACAATTTCGAAAACTTTACCATCCAATATCCTATTGTATACTCTTTAGAATAGAATTTTTCTATTTTTAATATTAATTAATTTATTAATTTTAACGCAATCTTCATTCACGCAATATTTATTTTGTTAGTGTCCAAATAAATTTCTTAAAATTAATTTAATTTTAATAACACTAAAATTTTATATTCATTCATAAATAAGAAAAACCAGCAAAAAAAAAACTAATTATGTACCTATTATAATAAAAACCATGTTGTATACATTCATCGTGCCATGCTTTTTGTTTGGAATGTGCTGATTTGAAAACTCTTGTTGGCATTTTATTTAAATAATATTTGATTTCAGGCATTTTTAATGTGATTATTTTTGTTATATTCGAAAATATTTTTTAACACCAACTACTCGTATATATGAACTGAATTTCAATTACATAATTATTTTATATTAAAAATAATTTCAAAAATTTTCAAAATTTCAGAAATTTAAATTTAATTAAATT
Organism: Condylostylus longicornis; assembly: GCF_029603195.1. Classification (NCBI taxonomy): domain Eukaryota; kingdom Metazoa; phylum Arthropoda; class Insecta; order Diptera; family Dolichopodidae; genus Condylostylus; species Condylostylus longicornis. The sequence goes on from NW_026578007.1 coordinate 14,857,820, forward strand.
TTTATACAAGATTTTTGCGAAAATATTTGATAACACTTTTGCAATATTTTTGATAATCAAAAAAAAATTTTACAAAATTTAAAATTTATTTAAAATTTTTTAATTTTTTTTTCGGTTTTCAATGTAGCCACCATGCAGTATAGGTCGAAAACAAAATCTAAATCATTACTATTTGTACTTTCGTTTCTAAAAACTGTTCATTCTAATTGTAATCCGATCAAAATTTACTCAATTATCTCATATAAATCATGCCAATATTAAGAGAAAAAAATTCTTTAAAACTCAAGAGATTATTTAATGAAAACTCAATTAATTCGATTGTTGCATCATGAACGCATTCTGTTCGGGGTATCTAATACTCGTATGTAACCATCATACACATATACCAAAAACACATATATAACATTAAGATGAATTGCTTAATGCAAATAATAATTAGAGAATTAAATATCATTAAGTAATGATCATTATTATTTTATAAAATTAATTAAAATAAAATAAAACTTTTGTTTTTTCTAAATTTATAGCTTTTACACTTCAGTATTGTGCTTCTCATAAAAGAGATAAGTATATATAAATAGTAATCTATATATAAGTATCTCTCTTATATTGTAATTTTTTTTTATTAATAGAATAGATTTTGAATTCTAAATAGTAAAATGAGGTCAATAATACAAAATGGAATATTTTTTATAAAGAAAAATTTTTGTTTTTTTTTTTGTTGACCATAAACTTTTTCAATGTAAAGTTCAATATCTGGCAGACAGATTCAGACTATAATTACATACTCGTATATAAATATTATTATAAAATTGCAATAAATATATCTAGGCTATCTTAATAAATTTCATATTATGCTGAACGTGTCTAATAAATATATATATATATTACATATAGATACGTGTATAATACGTGTATTTTTAGGACGTCATTGGAATACCAAATAATATGATGGTCATTATTACTTAGTACATTGAACTTTTTTAAAAATGTATGTAAATTAGAAAAAAACAAAAATCTGGCAAGCAAATCTTTCGTTACAAAAATATAATCCTTTAATTTTTTGCTTGGTAGAAGAAAATTTTTACTTAAAAAATTATCTAATGTATGTATATATATATATATATGTTATAAATTAAATTAGACTAAAAATAAATAATACTATACGTTAGTGATAATAAATTAATTTTAACTATATACTAACTCTGATATATAGAATATTTTATGTTTATATATAGCTAATAGAAATTTTTAATACAAAACATACGCCAACTGTTAGTCGTTAATAAAAGATTTCGTGTTTTAAAATTTGTGTAATTTATTTTTTGTAAAATGATAACATATCTGTGACTAATCTAATAGATTATATTTAGTGTAATATTCTGTTATACTATATTTTCTATTAGAATATTTCAGATAATTGATTTATTTGTAGTGAAACTATTGTTAAAAGAAAAATTATTGAATTACCACCTGTAGTAATTGAACATTCAAAATTCAGTGAAATATGGAAGACAATACAAATGAATTTTGCAGTTTTAATGCAATTTCAGAAATATTGTTGAAAATCATAATATTCAGAACCTTTCAGTTCAATTTATTTTCATTTTTAAATAATAGTCACAGAAATATTTTTTTAAGTATATACAATTGACACGACAATGCTTCCAAATTAAAATCGTCTACTTGCTTAAATACAATTATTGATTTATTAGCAATATCTAACAATAATAAAATTATTTATAAGCGCTATGCAAAATCTATCCTACTCGAAACATCTTCATGCATGCATTCAAGAATTCAATTATATTATCTAACAATGTAAACTATATTTAAAACATTCTTATGTCATAAATTTATTTAAAAAATAATTAATTTTCAATTATTAATATAATTTATAATATAAATTAAATTATAATTTGACGATTAATTAAAAATTAATTAAAAAAAGAAAATATAAATCATAAAATTTCTATGTTTTGATTTGTAAAATGTTTACAAATCAAAAAAAATTTTATTAAATAACAAAAAAAAGTTCAATTAATTTTTTTTTTTTTGGCGGACTTGGACACGCATAAATTCTCTTTTAACCGCAATAAAAGAATAAAAAATGTTTATATAAAAAAAAAAATGTGCTAAGAGAAGTTGCAAATGTTTTTGTTTATAAACATAAACAAATCATTTTCGAATGACGTCAATAAAACAGATAGTCTAAAGATTATGCATACAATTTTAAATTTTCTACTACTACAAAAAAAGAACCATTTGAGATTTATTAAATGTAAAGGATCTAAGAATATCATTTGCATAAAAGAAAATTTGCGTAAATCAAAGAGAATAAAATCAAGAAAAAAAAATCAAAACTAAAATTTTTAAAACCAAGCTCAGCCCCTAAAAGTATGCAATATTCTCAAATTAAATATTAAATACACTTTATAAACCAGTTCATAATTAGAGTAAATACAGTGATCGCGGATTTTTTTTTAAATTTTCCCTACCATCTTAAATTTTCTTACTTCGTACGAGAATGTGACTTGAGATCAAAGATTATTTTATTACTATTTAAAATTCAAAATATGAACTTCCTGTATTAAACAATTTTGTTGCAAATTCATTTCCAGCGCAAAAATTCAAATTTCCAAAGTTTTGAAAGTGAATGGGAAATTTGGGCCACTCGTTAGGTAAAGGTGGACTATGACACGAAGTACAGTGTTCCACAATACACGGAAATTCAATCTTTGAAATGAATATAAATTTTATAATTAAAATAAAGGATCACATAAAATTCTTCAAAATAGAAATTTTTGTATGGTAAAAAATACTTTTTTCGCAGTAACTAGTTTTACCGGAGTGGTACAAAAAACTCTATAACACTGTCGTGTTAAAAAATCGTCGTGTCTTTAAAAATTTACAATATTTTTTGTAAAAACATTTTCCGAAACTGAAAGATACAGCAATACTAATTTCGGAGTTATGACTTCGTTTTTTTTATTAATATTTATAAATTTGCATTATTAGAAAGGGCATTAAAGGGTATAGTTTCTCGGATATAATGGTAAACTGCATTAGCCTACACACTTATTCTACATACTTATCTTCCAATATTAAGGAAATTTTGTATATTATATGTGTTTATGAAATTTTAAAAATTATTTCAGTTCATCAAGATATATTTTCGGAAAAATTTGTAATTTTAAAGATCTAGAACAATTTTGAAATAGAAAATATTCAAGTTTGTGGTCTCATAGCTACATAGATGGAGCCAAGGAATTTTATTTTACCATATCTTGCAATGAACCCCACAAAAATTTGAAAAGGATATATTATGAACTTTCGATTAATTCCTTAACAATACAAAATAATACCTAAAGAATAATCTAAGGCAAAAAAAAGAGTATTTTACCTAGAAATAGCACGTGGTGATTCTGCAACAGCTTTAAATGACTTTCTCAATCGCTTATGGAATGTATCGAATAAAGATGATCTTCTCTTTGAAGATGGTAGTGCTATAATATTTTCATCAATTTTATCATCTATATTTTCTTTACTTATTATCTCTGGAACATTAAAAGTAGTATTTTTTCCATTTACGAGTTTCCGTATTGGTTCAATTATAATTTTATTTTCTTCTGGATCAGCAATCATTTTGTTAAAATTTGTTTTTTTTTTTTCTGATTTTCTAAATTATGCTTAATTTTTTATTATTATTTTCTAGTTTTTGTTTTTATGATTATGTCACGAAATTTTATATTTTTATTTTAGTTTTTATTTTTCTTATTCTTGTTTTTCTAAATTTTTCTATTATCCATTTTCAAAATTTTCTATTTTTATCAAAAATATCATGGTTTTCCGGTCAATTCACTAAAATTTAAATATTAAAAAAATTATATAAAAAAAAAAATTAAAATTATTAAGAGAAATAAGAGGAACTAATAAAATACAACAATTACAAATAAAGAATTTTTTTTATTATTTCCTTATACGTTAAAGAATGGCATAAGGTTTATTTTAAGAGCGTCTTCTATCAGATAAACTGCAACTGTTGGCAAATTTTTGTTGGTCATGGACAAATATGTACTATTTGGGTTTGAGTATGGGCCACTCGAATTTCGTACATTTGCCAACTTACATGAAGGAATGGCATTTTCGACTGTTTTGTTTTGACAAATTTAGAACTTAATCATAATATTATCTATGATTGAATTCTAAAATTTTTTTGGAAAAAAAAAAATTTTTCAAATTTCAATAGTGTCGCAATCGAATAATATTTTCTTTCTTGCAAGCAGAATTATGAGCCGCATTTTAAAATTAAATGAGCCGCATTTTTCCGACGGCTGAAATAAGATAAGCATATGGCTCAAAATATGTTTAGTTCAAGTGTAGATGGTAAATTATTGCAAATTTAAGAATTTTAAAAATAATAATTTATTTTAAACACAAGAGCAAGCCTACAAAGTGCTCGTGGTAATTCCAAATTTTCATTTCTTAGCTCAATCAATTTTGTCATTAAATTTCAAAATTAAAATCAATTGAATTTGGTGAACTGACCAGAGCCTAAAAAATGATCAATTCTAATTTATCCTCGTAAATCATAAAAAATTTATTTGAATAATTTTTTTTTTTCTTGGGACACACAAAATTCAAAACACAATTTATGAACTCAATGTGACAAATTTAATTAATAATAATTTTTTATTTTTAAATAAATTTTTAGACTCGTGTTCACTTAGAAAAAAATTCTGTATACAATTATGTTATGAGAAAACTAAATTTTAATTATTAAAATATTTTTTAATTAAACAGAAACAAAAAAAAACACAATCTACCTTTATGGTAAAACAACATTTTTTCGCACGTGATCATTTTTTTTTTTTTTTTTGATTTTACGTCAAAATAATCAATTTTAACATTTTCTGTTGCAATTTTTGTTGTCTTAAAATTATTGTATATTTTTTTTTTTGGTATTTATATTTCTATTTTTGTAAATTTTAATTTTCCGAAATTGAAATTTTTATGAGAAAAATTAAAAACGAAAAAAAAATTAAAAGTATTTTATTATACGAAAAATATAATGAAGCGATCTTATCAATTTTGCGATCAAAAGCTTACTAAGTACTCAACAAGCAACAAAAAAAGTTTTCAATTTTGTTTTTTTTTCAAAAGTATTTTTATAAATTTTTTGACATTGAAAGCCGAAAATGATTTTCTAGCTTTATATGAAGGACTAAAAATTTTCTTTATAAAAATGAGAGAATATTTTGTATAATTTTAGAATAGAATCTCTCTCTTTCTCTCTCACTTTATCTCTCATTTTATGATTCTCTTGTATTCGGTAATCGGTAATAGAGTATGGTATAGAAATTTCGATTCTTAACTTTTAATGAATTGTTTGAATAACATTAAAACTACAAAATTTTGATTAATTTAATAATCTTGAAATTTATAAATTAATTTAAATACCAAACTTACCAAAATTTATAAACTCAATTAATTAATTAATTGTTTTATCAATAAAATTACATTTAATATTTCAAATATGTAATTAGTCTTGTTCTTTAACGATTCTCTATAATTTTAGTTTTAATACAAAAGAGAAGATTTTTGAGCTCGAAAATTTGATCACTGATTTTCTGCTCAAAAATATTTTATAATTTCAATTAACTTTACAGTTAAGCTCACGAACAATATATTTCGCTCTTTTGCATTTTCCTTTTCACCCTCTTTCTTATGAATGCTTTTTTGCTGCCTCTTAATAGCAAAAAGAGTATAATAAATTATGAGTAACCTATGTATGTATAACGAGAGTGTAAAAATTTTCTAAAATTAATCGAATATTATGGATTCAAATGATCAAATTTTTGTTAGTAAAATGTCAGATATTAAATTAATTATAAAAAGTTTTTGATATACGGATTGGATTAAACTTACGTTCTTTGTGTTCTTAACTAAGTATAATCTAAGTACAGTTTAATCTTATACTCACGGTAGTACAAATTATAGTAAAGTTTATTTTCTAGTTGCACAATCTTATTTTACAAAATCTAAGACAGCTATAAAAATTTGGTTGATAATAGAGGTTAATTTTATATATAGTACGATTTCTCCGAAAATTTCGTCAGTTAGTAAGAATATTGTGGTTGTAAAGAATATTATTATGGTTAATTATTTTCCTATATTTTCGAAAAATTCGTTTTATAATTTCTTATATAGATGATTAAAAATTAAAACCGGTCATCAAAATTGGTTGAGTCGAAATTAAAACAAATAAGTGCACACATAGACTGACAGACATTTACTCCGAAAATATCCTACTTTATTTGTAGTCAATTCCACATTTTTGTTGAAGACTCGTAATTAATGCGAAATTTAATGTCATCCCGTAACATTTTTTATTGTATGCCATACGGTCTATAAAAATTTGGTCAAAATTTGTAAGTGCGTTCTAAATTCATAATAATTTTATGAGGATTAGAATATTTCGTCCAAATTTTTTTAAAACATAAAACGGGTGTATATGGCAACAATAAAAAGTAATAATGGAAAAAGCATGAAAAGTTTATACAATATGAAAATATTTTTGAATAGTTTATTCCGAAAAGTAAAATATTATGATTTCGATAATAACATTTTGTTTAAGATCAAAATCTACATAAAAATTTAAGTGCTTTTAAAATAATAAAAAAAAAATATCTATACAAAAATATAAATATAAATATTTTAAGAATAATTAGCTATTAAATTAATGGAAATTATGATATTGTTACATACTCAAACACAATGTTAATATATTTTAATAATTTTAAATATTCTTAAAAATAATTTTGTAATTTCATTGATTTTATAATGGAAAATACGTAAAGCGTGTGGTATTTATATATTCTCATATATTCTGAGGTTCATTTAGATAAACGTGGAGGTTATAATGCGTTTGAAAGAATATAAATAAGCTTTAAACACTTACGGATTTAAGTTACAGAATTAAGGATCAATACTTACGGTCTTAAGTAATACTTACTAACATTATTGATTATTTTAAATGAAATCATTCATCGATTAGCTCAAATACTTATTGTCAACTTCATCATGGAAATTAAAATGTAAAAGTTTTTTGAAAATTAAACAAATTTCATGTATAAACAGCATACGGTCTTCTAATTACAAATTGAAGAATGAAAAATAAAATTTTTAAATAGTTGACGAAAATAACTGGATCAAAAAAATTTTGAAATGTTTACACCAAATTAGAGCCTTGGAACTTATACTCTAGTGTTGGAAACTTGAAAGTCTTGGAACATTTATACAAAACTATAGAGTTGTTTTAGTTATTGCTGCTGTTTATATGAACAAACTGTGGTAAAACTTGTAACAAACCTTATTCATTATATTTTCCTTGCTCAGGCAGATATGCAATTTTTATATTCAATGCGGTGCGCACACATGCAAATGTATGGTTGGATGCAATTAAGCAATCAAATAGTTTGTAATCACTTACTAACTGATTGCAATTTCTAGTTAACGAAATCGATTTGAATTGACGCAATATTTTAATTGCTTAGATGTACATGCAACACAGCAGTAATTACAAAACTAAAAATTCCATGTCTGCCTCAGCTCTAAAAATAATAAATCGCTTTCTTTCCACTAAAGAGGTTTCATTTATGATATTATCAAAAATATTTCAAATTCCCTTAATCCTTTATAATTTTACATTTACACATTTTTTATTTCTTAAATAGAAAAAAAAAAGAATTCCTTTCATCTCAATTCGAATTTTAATTTTATGCATAAAAATTCTCAACATCTGATTCCTTTCCTCTAAAAAATACCGGATTATTTCAATTCAAAATTATGATTTTGTCAAAATAATTGCAAAAGCAACTATTCATTGTTTTGTAATACAAGTATATATTATTATGAACTTACAAAAATATCAATGTGAAGGCTTTTCAACTTCCATGATTCTTTTTCCTCACAATATGCAGTTTATATAGTTCTTTACATAATTTCATAGTTTCGTATATAATTATTTATTTTTAACGCATTGTTAGCAGTTAAACATTGCATTCGTTATATATAGAAGGAAATATTATAGTCGAGCATAAAGATTAATGAATTTTCGAAAATATTTAGTTTAAGTGTTGATTTTATAGAGAAGCGATTGTCTTAGAATTTATTAGAGTTGCATTCATTTCATTGTTTTGTGATAAATTTCTGATAAATTTGGAATTCCGTATCTTACGCAGGATGTAGAAATTTAATGAAAGTATGACATTTATAAAAATATTAGTTGTTAGACTGTGTCCGGTTTAAATAAGGGTTTTAATAGAAAAAAAGAGTTAGGATGACGATTTAAACGTAAAAGCACTTATTTCTTGCCTTAATTTCATAATAAGCTGCGATTTTAGAGTCTGAATTTGAATGATTTGTGAGCAAGAATCGCACAATTTTAAAAACACAACAATATCGAATATTGTGAAAAATACATTTAGAGCCTTACCCGCCAAGCATCTACTAGTAGAAATATGCCCATTAAAATTTAATCTTTACCATATATAAAAGTTTATGAACTTTCAGGACAAGGATTTTATTGCTTGTTCCTAACATTTAATTGCAATCAATCCTCCTTCCATAAATTACTTCCAAAAGAATTGTGAAAATTTTGCGAAAAACTATAATATAAAAGCAATATTGTTTTCAGTTTTTCTCTCATTCGACAAGGATTAAAATTTAATTTTTGTGATAAAAACTGAATTCATAGAATAAAGAAAAATTCATCAAACTGTAATAAAGAAGGTTAATAAACTCCATAATTTTTATTTTCATATTATTTTTTTTTCAACAAAATATTAAAAGTTAACAATTCGAAAACTAAAAAAAAATTGTAGCTCTATAATTGAATTCATTTTCTTTTGAAAATTTGTTAAAAGTATAAGTATGTAATTTAAGGGCGTCATACTTCAAAAAAATTTTATGGAAAAAAGGATTAATTGAATGAATAACAAATTGAAAGAGAATTTTGTGTTGTGTTTTTTATTTTAAAGCAAATCATTATTGCACTTTGTAATGCGTCAACAAGAAAATCATTGCAACGAATGTAGAGAAATAATTAATAGCTATAGATAGGAGAATTGCAGACTTTTTGACTGATTGGCATTTATAGTTGACGTAAATTTGATGCTCATTATGCCTTTAATTTATATATATAAAGCTTTAATTTAATGTACTTGTGCTCATATTAGATTATATAAGAAGTTTAAGGTTTTATAAGTACGGCAGGCTTATCACCTACTTAGTAAACTCAATGACTTAAAGAACTGGTTCATGGTTATCTACAATATCATGCACCTACCAGGACCGAAGAGGGATGAAAAAAGAATGTTTTATTAAACGATTGTAAATCTATAGTTCCAATCAAAAGAGGGAAAAAAATTTCAGACCTATAAAAAGTTTTAAGAGCTCTGGTAAATTTTGCAGCTGAAATATGAAAATTTTTATTCAAGTGATTAAATTTTCACTTTTGTATAATTAAACTTTTCTCCTGAGAGAATTCTGGAGCACTTATTTGATATTGATAAAGTTTTGCAACCCCCAATTCCTGAAACCTGTTATTTTGGTATCGCAGATTTTGTTTGTTAAAAAAATTTTAAGAAAGAGTTCTACACAGAATATTATTAAAATCTTATCAATGCAAATTATTCTTGAAAAATCTTAAATTAGATTTTGGATTCAGAAATGTTATTGTAGTAAACTAGCTTTAAAAAAGTAATTTTTAAAATGCTAATCTAGATAATAGCTAATATCTTTGAATTCCTTATAAAAATATTATGAAAAATATGAAGGCCTAATAATATGCAATTTTATATATATTTATCTTTACTACACATAATATTTTTTTCTAGTCTCAAGTCACATTCTTCTTTATTAAAATGTTTTTGCATTTAAAAATGCCTACCTTACCTCCAAAATTTTTAAAAGAAATAAAAAATTATCCGCTCATTTTATTTTCTTAAAATTTTATTGATGATGCATTGAATGGATTATGTTAAACTATAGAAATCGTAATTTTTGTTATACGCTAAAACAATCTCTATATATACATAGCTATTATTGCTGTACAGCTACAATAATGCTACAATAATTTATATGTTTTTCTTTCTTTTGCAGAATCAAGGTAACAGGTCAATATTGCAGATATTATGATAGGTTAGTAACATATTACAAAACAAGAAGAATTTTTACTGTTAAATTCCTGTCGTTATAGTGTTATGAATTTAATTTTCTATATTAAAAATTTCAAGGTAATTTATATACAAAAAAAATTTTGTTTCTACATAAAATATATATATATAACAATACATACACAAACTTTCTGTTGCTTTTACTTTGTAAACATTTTCTATTTGTTTTAGTTGATTCACGACATGATAGTATTATTATGTAGTTATGTGGCGTCTGTAAATTTGTATCTGAGCGGTATATTATTTTCTGTAAAATTGAATATTCAACAATAATTTTTTCCTGTTAAATAATTCAATGTTTAGAAACATTTTTATTTATATGTAAAAATATAAATGAGTAAAACTGTTAAATCATTAAAAATTGAAGTGTTTCTACTCGATCGAACAGAATTATTCTTATATTGCTATTGCTACTTTTCAATTCTGTTAAATAATTTATTCTAAATTGCAAGTTTACTTGCAAGAATAAATCGTCTGTTGAGAATTTTAGGAAACTGGAAACACATATTATTTAATGTTATTTTTAAATTTAATTAACTGTTATACATTTTTTTTAATTCTTATTCTCAATACATTAACGTTCATAAGGTTTGAATAAGCTCCAAAAGAAAAATCCGTTTATTTATTAAATAAATTAAAACAATTGTATAACAATTTGTATAACAATTACTAATTCTTTTTGAAAATTTTAATTGTAATTCTCTAAAATTCACATATCTGTGATGCAAAATTTAAAATTTTCTAATTTTTCTTTAAATAATATGAAAAATCACTCATAAAATTTCTTCAATTTGTTACCGCTGGCTCTATATGTTTCCATGTCTTATAACAATATAAGAAATATTCCATTAAGATTATGATTTTAGCAAATGATTCACTGTCAAAAATATTTTCAATGAAAAAAATTTCACGCGAATTAGTGCATTATAATTTAAATAGGTGTAATCAAGGATTAAAAAAATTTTTTTTTTGTTTTTTTGTTACTACATCAAGAAATCATAATAATTTTTACTATAAAGAGAGTTTTCATAATCTCAAAGAAAATTAAAAATCATATGAGATTCAACAGAGCAGAAATAATAAAATTGAATTCTGAAAGAAGATGTTAAATTTTGATTTTATTATTTGAAGTGTAAAAGAAATTTTTTTTAATGTAAAATTGAAAAAATATGCGATTGTATAACAACATAATTTGTAAATGCATTTATGCATTACATATACATAGTAAAATAAAAATTTAATAAGGATGATGATTTTTAAAGTTTATTAAAAAAATAAAACTAAAGTATTTTTTAATATTTTGTAATTTTTAATTAAAAATTTAAAATTTTTGTATAAAGTTTTGTGGAATAATTTTTCTTCCATTGTAAAATTTTCATGTTCTCTCCTACCAGAATTATAGATGAATTTTATGAATAAAATTTTTTAAATATTTAGAAAATTTTATCAAAATCTTAAGCCCAAAATAATGAAATTAAACCATATTCATACATTTTTCACGAACTGAAATCACCTTGGATTAGAAAAATTAAAATTCTTAACTCAAAGCCTGTTGAGTATCAAATAAATTAAAAATCATTTCATTGCAATGTTACTAAATCTTAATTATCAAAATATTTTCTATTTATATTGCCTACATAAGAAGTTTTCTGTAAAACTTTCCAGCCTATTGACTAGATCAATTAATGCGTTAGTGCTTAAGAGTTATTTGTGATGTTTTCAAGGCATTTATAGATATTACAGGAACAGTTTAATTAAACTATTCAATTTACATGTATTACAGGAACAATTTAATTAAACTGGTCAATTTAATGCTATTATTCAGCCTCAATTCACTTACCAATTCATCTTCAAAATTTCAGTCATTTGAAAGTAAATACAAGAATCTAGTTCCTCTGTTTAATTAAACTATTCATGTTATTTCTTTATGTAAATTTTATTTTTGAAAACATTTGCTCACAAAATTACAATGTTAATTTTCCTTATTGAATCCACATAAGTAAGAGAGGCGAGTTCTTACGCCATTATTTTATATTATGCATTAATATATGTATTTAATATTTACATATATTTATATTGACTGATACTAAATGTGATTTCATCTTAATTTAAACAATAATTAAGTATTAAAATTATGTGGAGCAATATATTCCAAGTACATACATTATAATTAACTAAAACAAATAATATTTTTATAAAATTACTCTACTTTACATGTTAACAGAATGAATCAACTAAAGGTGAATTTTCTTGAACTGATACACTTTGTATTCCTGATATTTTTCTAATACTATTGTTATTAATTTGATATGAATCTGAATTCATAACTGATGATTCAACAAAATTCTTAACAGAATTATTTTCAAAATTCTCATTATCTTTGTTAAATACAAACTGTTCAGTTCTAATTTCATTTAAATTCATTCCATTTAATTCATTACAGTATTTAACACTTCCTTTTCTTATTTTAAAATTATTTGTAGATGAAATTTCATGCATTTTTAAACGTCCAACTGATTCAATTGAATCATCACTTGCAGGATCCAATGAAGCTGCTGATGATACACATGGTAATAAACCTGCTGAACATAGTCTTTCTAAAAAGTAAAATTTTAAATTATTTTAATATTTTAATAAATTTTAATATTGGTACAAACCTAATCCATTTGGTGAATTTATTTCAGCTCTTACTTCATCTAATTGCTTAGAACTGCATAATGGAGTATCTACTTCATAAGTATTATTAAACTTTATATGATCTACTTCATATTCTCCGGTTTCTTTTTTAAAATTCACTACTGATTCAAAACGATGTCCCCATAATATTTCAGATGGTAAATAACTACTACGTGCTTGTGTAGTCATACCAGTTGATTCAACAACACCTTCTACAATTTATATTTTTTTTTGTTTTTTAAATATTAAAATTTTTAACAATACTCAAAAGATTTTATTATAGTGTAAATAACTTACCAAGCATTACAATTATTTCGAAACGTTCTTTTAGCATATCCTGAGCCGAAAGGGCATAAAGTGGACTGTGTCGATCAATTTTATGTACAATTATAGTTGGCCATATAAATAATAGACGATGTTCATTACCATCCGATCCAACTTTAAGTTCTTGCTGATAAAATGGAAGCTCTTCTCCTTCTTTTGTTATCTAAAAAACAAAATTTTTGAATTGAATGAGAAATTATTGAAAAAATATTTATATAATGTAAAATTTCTATAGAATTGGTGATATTATCAGCATGTATGGTCTGTGTATTGTTTGGAAATGTTGATAAATTTCTTTATTTTATTTAAAACAGTATTGAAGTGGCCGTCATTAAGCGTACTATAGCAAGAGGCCTATTTAAGCCACCCTGTTGTTTTAAGAATTCTATCGAAATCCCCGATGTCAAACTTCAATATCTCGATCAACCCCGCCAGTCTTCTCCCTTACCCCTACGTTAAGAGTCTGGCCTCGCCCAGAGCCGAACTCTAGGAAGTCTATTCTCCTTGGAATTAAACTTGCTTGATGTGCATGTTAAAATCTAATTTTGATTCTTATTAATCTTCCAATTCTTATTAATTGAATTCTAGTTTTTGAACATTAAAAGAGCCTTTCAAAAAAAATTCCGTTTAATATTTTTTGGATATTTGTCCGATTTTAAGCATCTGATTTCTGCATTCTGCTTTTAAATTGGGTCGATAGAAGACAAGTTCGCCGCTCATCATTAAATCCACATGCTTTAATGTATAAATTTATTTTACTACATCAAGATCATAAATTTACCTTTTTCCTTATAATTTGTGCTCTAACATGAGCTTCTAATATATGACTTTTACGCATATCTCCTACTCTGAACATTAAACATGGTATACCATCACGATGACAAATAACAGCATTCCTTGAAAATAAAAGTGTTTGTGCTCGTTTCTTAGGTCTATAAAAGAAAATTTTAAATGTTATAAAATTTTTTACTATTTCAATAATTCGAATTTTTTCAATACGTTTGATAATATTATACGAACCTAGATAATTTAGCAAAAACAATTCCAACCATAAAAGCTTGTATAATAACACCAGTTAAACATTGTAAACACATTATGAAAATTGCATAAGGACATTCTTCAGTTATATAACGATTACCAAAACCAATTGTATGTTGTGTTTCAACAGAAAATAAAAATGCTGATGTAAAGCTATGAATTTCTGTTATACAAACTTTAAAAGTTTCATTAAATATTTCTTGAATAGGATCATCATTATTTTCATTAATTATTGTAGAACTTGTCATTCTTATATATTCAATATCACCATGTTTATATGCAATTATAAACCAGATAATACCAAATGTTGCCCATGAAATAAGAAAACTTAAAACAAATATTAATAATGTCCAACGCCATTGTGCATCAACAAGTGTTGTAAAAATATCCTGCAAAGAAAATGTAAAATTTTTTATTATCACTTAATTTAAACTTCAAAACATAGTTTATGCTATAAATTGGGTAAGTTCAGTATATTGTTATACATAAATGCGTATACGTAAATTGAGGTATCGCTCATTACAGTTTTCAAATATTATTAATAGATTAAATTTTTAAAAATTATCAACAAGACATAAGATATTTCAGTTATTTATTGTTAAATATTTAAGGTTCAAAGACTGCAATGATTTACAAAATATTAAGACAAGAACTGCTTCATCCAATTAAGCAATTTATTTTTACGCTGCAAAATTTATGAAGCAGTTCAATTTAGACAGTTTAAACGAGGAATTGTTATATAACTAATAAGTCATTTAAACCACTTGAAAAATTTCAAGGGTTCATGTCAACTGAACGCAGCAGCACCGAAAAGGTAAAAATACGTAAAAGAAAACCAAATTTTTAATTGAAATTTGAAATTCTTCATAAAACTTCTATGAATATTAAATCTTAAATATTACCTGTAAATATCGTCTTCTTCGTTTTGCTACATTTCCTTGTACTATATTACAATCGCCTTGCTTAAAAATAACACGTTTCCTTAAACGTCGACAAGAGAAACGTCTTTGTTTGTATCTTAAAATCAAAATTAACAATAAAATTATGAAAAAAATTTCAGAAAATTTTTAAGTGATCTAATTACTAACCTATTACTGTCCGTATCATTATAAATACCATATTTTAGACATTCTTCATGCCATGCCTTCTCTTTTGAATGTGTCGGTCGAAAAACCAACTTTGACATTTCACTTATATAACTCAAAAATTTTGTCATCCGAAAATATTTTTTTGTATAATTATTATTAATTTTTATAATTTATTTTTCAAACAATAATTAATTTGATCTTATTTTTAACTACAAAATCATTTCATTAATGTTATTTTCTTTAATGTACAAAGAAGCACTGTATTATATACAAAATACGTAATTAAAAAATTTTTTTTCCACAAAATTTAATTTTTAATTTTCTTATTGATTTTTAGTTTTATTAATTTAAATTAATAATTTTATATTAAAAATAAAATTTAATGACTTCCTTTTCATTATCTATTAATTTTAATGGTAATTATCTTGTAATTAAAATATAATTTTATTTTTAATTAATTGCAACAAAAAAAAATAAAAGAGAATAATTTTTGACCGTATTTTAAGGTATAAGTATTATCAAAGGAGAAGTCAAATAACTACTGGTACTTTTTAAACCTAAAGCATATTATATTGCTTAATACCTTCCTTTTATTCTCTTCCTATATATTCTCTATTAATTTATTTTAATACTCATTTCAATTATGCATTTGAGAGAATATACAATTTACAAATAAATTTACAAATAATTTTTTGTCTAATGTTGTAATATGCAAAATTCTCAAATCTCTTGGCTTAATTTCAAATTTGTATAAATGGTGCATATTTCTCATTATAACAGTCATCTCTTTTAATTTATAACAAAAAATTTGAATACTCTTATTTAAATTCATATGTAGAGTAACCATATAAAATAACCATATTATATTTTGTGATACAACATTAATAAAATTAACGTGATTAATTAAATTAACATTATAGCGTGATTTTATTTTATTAAAGTAAAAAAGATATTTTTTATATCAGCTAATTCTTAAATAAAATTTGAGAAAAGGTAAAATTGCTAGCCATTTCTCTTGGTAAATTCATTACAACTAAACGGACGATAGCTTGTAAACAAATTTTCACTTAAACTTAAGAAATTAATATTGTTAGTTTTACATTTCATGTTTATTTTAATATAAATTTCACTTCTCTCTCAGTTCTTAATATCTTTAATACAAAAAAATCTAATGTGATCAGCACATAAATCGAATTCGATTCAGCTGAACATGAGACACACGTGTAACAACACAGACTGACAGATAGACCGACATCTCTCTAAAAAAATTGTTTATTTACACTTCCCTACAATGGATAAATGCATTTTCAACGAAAACTTGACATGTGAAATTTGGTGCCATCACATAACCTCCCTTATTGTATGCAGTGCGTTCGGTAAAAATGTTGATGCTAGCAATATTTTTATCTATAATTTAGATTAATATAAAATAAATGATATTTTTTTAATGATAAAGTAATATGGAGTATAATATGAAACTATTTTATTTACATTACGTATAATAGCTATCGATGTACATAAGAACTCTGATACTCGTGTGATTTTATTATGAATTCAACATCAAATAAAAAATGTTTTCAATTTATGAAAATTTAAAATAAATAAATATTTTTGAAGATTGGCCAAAAAAAAAAAAAAATCTAAAATTAACATTAAATAATATTGTGATGCATTAATATCACTATGAATGTATGTGTATAGGTACAGAATATTAATCTGTACGATGTCGTACTTATAAGTGCACATGTAATAAATATTATAATTTGAAATGACTAAATTAATTATTGTATTGCGTGAATTGAAAAAAATTGAGTAGGATTACCAAATTTAAGAAAATTATAGTGAAAAATTTAAATATTTTCGAGGCAGTACTAATATGATGTTGAGCTTCTGCTTTTTAAATAAAGTTGAGTCAAACCAATGGTTTGTATTGTAGCATTTTTCTCTTCAACAAGTGAAATTACTGCTTTTAAATACAGTCTATGTATACCTATCACACTATAAAAATTATTTTCATTCATATACGAAACTATTTCTAGGATGGCATATAGTTAGGATGAAAGATTTATGCAGTTTTTGAAATAAAGCAAAAATTAATAAAAAGTGGGGTTAACATAATGCTAGACTTTAAGGGTTAATTGTATGAGTTAAGAAAAATAATTATATTTTTTAATGTCATGGAATTTACCGTTAGCTTTTTGCGTTTATAGAAATTTGAAAAAGCTTCCGGTTTCGGAAATATAAGGCATCAAAAATTCAAATTTTACAAATTTCAAGAGGCGATAACTTGAGAGGGGGTGGAGATGGAAAAAAACTTTCTTCTAACGAAATGAAGCATTTATTAGTGTCTAAAAGCCTCTAAAATTTCAAGCTTGTACAAGCTGGGATCTAGAAGAAAATGACATCAAAAATTTGGAAAAAAAGGACTTTAGATAAAAAATGGTAAATTTGAACGGCCATTTTGTTTTTTTAAACTTTAACTATAGTATACCGCGCTAGGGAAAGCAATCCGATGTCTTTCTGCGTTTGCAAAATTTGAAAAATGCTTATGGTTTCACTCCACTAAATAGTTAAAAAATGGCATTTTTTAGGTTTTCGGGTGGGTATAACTTCTAAAGGGGGGGAGATAGATAAAAATTTTGTTCTAAGAAAATTAGTTTCTAGTAAAGATCTATCTCCATACAAAATTTCAGCTTTCCATCTTCAAGGGTGTAGAAGTTTTGTAAACAAACACACGGACAGACGGACGGACGGACGGACAGAGTGAAACTAATAAGCACTTTTTTTCAAAAATTTTTTGGAAAAGTGCTAAAAATTATTAGCATTTTGTCTAATATGCTTATAATGCTTACGCTGTCGATTCCATTTTAAATTTCATTCAAAACATTTTCAATTTATAGAAAATATTTAAATTGTAAGAATAAGAAATTCTGAAGAATTTTCATACTCATACGAATGTTATATTCGAAGTGTATACTAAATTTGCTTTATTGTTTGTCACACTAAGAAACAATGGTCTGAGACATAAGTGTATATTTTGGATCAGCTTTGAATTCTGAATCGATTTACTTATGTTTGTCCGACTGTCCGTCCTTCCGTCCGTTCCTCCGTTCGTCCTTCTCAATGATAACTCAAAAACTAATTAAACAAAGCTCACCAAATTTTCAGAAATGATTTCTTAAGGTAAATGCGAGAATTCTATTTAAATTGAGTATAATCGAGATACTAGTTTGGGTAGCTGTTATATAACTACAAAATTTATTTTAGCTATATCTAAAGCTAAAATTATAAAAGCTATGGCATTGAAATTGCGCTCAAGGAAAATATATTATTAAGGCTATATTGTGTTTGATAAAAATAGTTGAAATTCTTGGACATGTAGTGGTAGCTGCCATACCATTTCGAAAGATACATACTCGAAAGAATAAAAAACCGGGATTACTTGACAAACAACAAATAGCATTTAAAATTATTCATTTATACGGGTATCACAAAGTTAACACGGTCAACTTTACTTATTTTCGTTTTCAAACTTTTTTCTTTTCAGATTAATTTTCCATATTCAGTGCGCCTTATGAACGTTTCTGGCCTAAATTACACTTTTATATCTTAAATTTTTATTAAAATATGGTTTCTTGTATTTGGATACCTGTAGTCATCTTATTATTTTCTACGTTTTAAATATAATAGTAAATTGTATTCAATAATATTAACCTATATTATTAAATTTTATAATAAAAGAAAAAAAAAAGTGCAATCAAAAAGTTTTTCAATCCAAATTTTCATTTCATGGAAATTTTTTTATGAATGAAAAGTTTTATATCTAAATCTATTTTTAAAAATTTGCCTTTAACCAAGATTGTGACTCGTTTCGTATAAAATTTAAATATTACCTATATTGATAGTATTTCAAATTTTAATTGTGGAAGTTGGATTATAGGGTGGCTTCAAAAATTTATATTTGTGATATTCCCAAGTAAATATTTTTGTGTATATGTTGCTTGTCTTGTACATCTTAGATTATGCTGCTATAATAGTGACTTATACTTAAAAATAAAATAATTATAGGATCTATTGTGCTCTCCCAAATAAATGCGTACTATGTCGTCTTAAGTACGTTGTAATCTTTCTTTTTATTTTTTATAAAAGAACTTTAAAAAATATTAAAGGAAATAAAAAATACACTTAATCTAAGAATATTATATGCTTTATTTATATGAAAAACATTGTAGGTTTACAATATTAAGAGGCCCTTAAATTGCTTAAAAATATTTATAAGCAATGTATGTAAAAACTTCGGGATTGTAGTAACATTAATTATATTATAACACCAATTTCAATTGTTACTTTCAATTTTGCGAATTTAATCGACGAAAATGGTATTTTGTTTTTGGTTTTCTGAAAAGTATTTTAAAACATTTAATGAGAAAATTTTCAATTGGATATGTTGAAATGTTGTTTCTTCTAGAATTTTTCTTTAAGAATCTGCAGCATCTATCAATCATATCTTTAAGATCTTTACGAGTACTCTTTTTACTATCATAATAATTATCTATTTCTGTCATTAATTTCGAACCATCTGAATTTTTTATCGGTAGTAGATCGATGGTACTGGTATCATAGTTATAAAGGCATGCATAACATTTACAATAAAATTTAAAATTAATCAATAACATTTCCTTTCGTTCGCTTGCAGATTTATAAATATTATTTAAGCTGCAAAAATTTAAAATTCATTACTGTTAAAATATTATTTAATATTATATTCCAAAAACTTACAAATAATTTATGGAAATCTCTTCATTTTTCTTAATATTTTTAAGAACGTGAACACTTAACTTATTATCGGTTATTATAACTGCACAATTTGGAATACAAGAATGATTAATAAAACTTCCAAAATTTTGAATATACAAGGTTCCATCATTTTGAAATGAATTCCATAATACTATTTTGGAAAAGTTGACCATTAAATTTAAAAATGCATTTTGATCGTATTTATAATCTGATTTAAATGAGGTTTTCTTTACAACAAAATGATCAATTAGTACACTGAAAGCACAAAACATTTCATCATCAAAACAATTGTTGAAATTTTCACCTTTAATTTTTAAGTTACTAATTCCAAAAGATCCATGCTTCTCTAAAAATAGTTTTTTTAGATTATAATCCTTGAAAGCATTAGGTCTATTAAATGTTTTTATGCTTTCATAACATTTTTTCAAATCATTGTCGTAAGCACCAATAATTTTCATAATTATTTTGAATGACAAACCAACTTGTAAATATTTTCTTAAAATTCCAATTATAGGGCATTCAATTTTATGAATTTTTTCATCTTTCTTTAAGCATTCCTCATTACAATACATTGTTTTAGTACAATTTGGGCATGGTATAAAACAGGAGATCTCATTATTCCGGCAATATTGACAATATGAATATACTCGAAATTGATTTAATACAAAAATAATGTCATCAAATAAAATTATATCACCTGGTTTTAAAGTTTTTTTAGTAAAAATGCCACGCCCTTTATTCGATGTATTTCGTATTTCTAAATCATCAATGAAATTTGGTACATCCGGATGAGCTGGATATGATAATTTTAAATTTAATTGAAAATCATCATTTTTTGTTTTGTAATTTTTAGCACAAATTTCTTCTTTGTATTTCATTCTTTGAAGAAGTTCATTTGGTAATTCAACTTTAATATTTTTTATAATTTCAATATTTCTTAAACATTTATCATAATATTCCAACTTTAGCATAACCTGTGATCGATTCATAAATGCTTTAATAATATTTAATGAAGATGTTGGAGCAAAGCATATACTCTGATTATAAAATTCCAATGCTTTATAGAACTCACCATTACAATAAAAAATGTTACCTTTAAGACGAAGTTTTTCAGATTTATCTTCATCTTTGTATATATCTTTATTAGTTTCCTTTTCGATCTGATTAAACCAGATAATTTCTTTTTGAAAATATTTAATTCTTGACTCAAAATTTTCAGACATAGAGATGAAGCTTCTGTTTAACCAAAAACGTAGGCAATATTCCATTCTTTCTCTTTCAATATAGCTCATGTTGAAAAATTTTCAATTTTACACTTTTTCTATTCTTACAGTTGAAAAAAAATTTAATCGATTTATAACAATAATTGCAATTAATCGAAATAGTTCCGGTTAGGTGTTTCACTTTCTAAAATCAAATTCAATTTAAATGAAAATGACAAGTTCGTGATATTTATAGTTTACATAAATTGTAAATTCCCTTATTTGGTGTTTTTTAAAGCAGTGATACCAACTGAAATATTCTAATTGGAATATGGTAATTAAAGTTTTTGCAGTAAGGTCAAGTTGAATTGATACAAGGTTGAAACTCCATCTTTATCAATTTAAATACCAGTTGTACAATAATTTGGCCTGCCTTTTGTCAGCATTTTACTTTGACAAATAATATAGTTTTTACATTATCAATCTTTTTATTCTAGATTTGAGGATTGTTGGAGGGGAATAAAGGCAAAGAAATTCCTGCCCTCCATCCACCGCAGTCAACTATAATTTATTGTAGCCCTCCCATATACCAATTAGACTATCTCGATTCCAAGTAAATACCCGGAGATATCTCTCAGGGAGTTTGACGTGAGCTCCACAACACTGAGAAAGCCCCGTCCAAACCATCTGCACCTCTTGACAGCCAGAACAGAATGGATACACAGAATATATATATCCTTGTCATCATCGCAGAATTTAAACAAAAGGAATCCCGATTTGCCCAGTTTGTGCAAGTGATATTTCATCGGACAATGTTCAGTAAAAAAACCAGTAACAGGTCGAACCCGATTCCGGTCAATCTCAAGAAGCTCTAAAGAGAACTTCCTTGAGCAAAATGGAAGAAATAATTTCTCATTATGATATCCTTCAGTAGCCTTCCACCGAAGAACCGATTCCCCCTCAAGCAGAGCACCAAATCTGTCCCTGATGGCAGACATTGACAATTCACGAAATGTTAAAGGAACAAAGGAACCTCATCAATCATTATATACTTAATCAACAAAAAACAAAATACTTATTTATCTTAAATAACTTACTCGTGGAATTCTATTACTATTCTAATGCTTCTTTTGAATTTTCTTTTAGGTTATCCTAAATTTATGCAATATATTTTAAAGTAAGGAATTACAATAGCTGGTAGAAATGTAAAAAATATTTCATATTGAAAAGAAATTTTGCCGACAAAGACCTTAAGCTTTTATCCATTAAAACTAATTTTCTCCAAATGGCAAGCAACTTCGACTACTGCAACACTATGGTCCAGATATAATAATAAGAAATAATTTAAAATTTTCATTATTTTATTAAAAAAATTTTTAACGAAACTATATAAAAATGGTAGCTAAATACAGTATTTTTCTTAGTTTACTAAAAATAAGTCTTTTAAAATTAAAATGTCTCATTCTGGTACTCACATTTTTCAGTCAATGTTTTTAGTTGCTTCACAAATTGGAATTCTGCTTTATTTATATAAAAGCCTTTTTCATTTTCTTATGGTTAAAATCTAATTAGCTACTTTACAGAAACAAAGTGACTGAATAATAATTATTCCTATGTTGAATGAATTTTGTATATTTTTCGGAAAATTTAAAATGTACATGATAGAATCACTCACTTTCTTACCAGCCATTGAAAAAAAAGGTGAGATACAGAATGAGGTCTTACAAAACTAACACATACTATTTTTAAATCAACCATGATTTATGCGTTATGCTCATTATATTGCACAATTTTATTGAATAAAATTATTTTAATTGGGAAAAAATTATTTACATAAAATTTTTCTTAAATTTAATTTAAAATCTCAAACCAAGTGTTATTTGAGACCTTAATAATACCTTAATAATAATATTTAATAATAATAATATCAGATTATGTTCAATAATTCTGATATTTTGCTTGAATATCAAACTTATTCTCATTATTAAATTTAATAAAATTCTAAAAATTTGATTAAATATTTTTTGCTAATTATTCACATTTAATTTCCATACGATAACAATTCTTTTCATCATCATCATTCCATTTAATTAATTGAGCAATTGGACGGCTTGGTTTCATCATAAGTGTTAAATTTCTATTTATATGTATTGGTGAAAATTTATTAACAATAATATGTTTACTTGGTTCCATATATTTTCTAACAAAAAATATTGTTCCATTATTATTCAATTTAATAAAATCTGATTTATTAATTAAATCATTAATGGTCTTATCATCATAAGCTTGAATTTCAATAATTGTACCATTATAAATTTTAATAAAAGTATGTGTTCCATTCAATTCATTTTCATTTTCAAACATTCTTTTAGAATTAGTTTTTTTTGCATTTAAATTTGAATTTATAATTTCACTAGTAATATTATCATTATCAATTATACGATATTTTACTGAGTTTTCGGAATATTGGTAATTATTATAGCCAAGTTTTTTACAAATTTCCCAAATATCTTTTTGACTTGGTAATGGTTTATTACGTGGAAAACATTTTGTATGCCAAACACCAAAAGATTGTTCAATTAATTGACCATAGCCGTCACTAAAATAACAAATAATTATTAATAAAATTTCATAGTTTAGAAACCTCAAATATTTATTAAAATGCAAAATAATTGTAAACAATTTAATTACCTTAACGACTTTGATTCTGGTGAATATTCTAAACCATAACAATATTCTTCATCTTCACCATCTGGACAATCTGCTTCACCATCACAAACAAAATCTTTTGGTATACATTCGTCGGAGCTATGAAAAAATTTTTACAATATTTTTCTTAATTTTGTTTCAATATTTTTATTTAAATTTCTTAAGTAAAATTACACGCGAGAAGGCGTCTAATGAAGCACATTTCCTTCCGATAATTTAAGCGGAAAATTTATGCTTTAAGAATTTTAATAGGGGAAAAAATCTTGAATAATATGAATTTCTTGAAAGTTACAATCTACTTCAATTTTAAATTAACTAAATAAATAATTCCGATTTCCCGTTTAGCAAAAAAAAATCAAAATAGCAAAAAAAATCTCTGCATAGTTAGCGTATGCAGAGATTTCTAAAAAATCGTAAAATACAAATTAAATTACCTTGAACATTTATAGCTGGTAGGAGAACAATTGCATATTGCCGGACTTTCATCTGATTTATCCCAACAATTTCTAATACCATCACAAATTTTACTCGAATTTGTTGCCCTAAAACAGAACCACAATAACTAATATAGTACAGTAATTACGGAAATGAAAAATCTTAAATAATTACTTACTGTAAATACGTATAGCATGAACAAATAGCTGGTTCATCTGTTAAATCTCCACAATCATCATAATGATCACAGAATTTTGATTTTGGTACACATTTTCCATTTTGGCATTTTATATCGGATGGAGCACATTTATCTGAAAATTTCAAGATTATTTAAATTCATTATATAAAATTGAAATTTTATTAAATATACAGAAAATTTAGAAATAAATTTTTTATAAACTACACAGAGTAAAATTAAAAATAAACACTTACTTTCTTGTCGTGCAAGACATAATTTACTATTTTCATCACTACCATCATGACAATCTAATTCAGAGTTACATATTTTGTGCTCTGGTAAACAATTTCCTAATGGACATCTAAATCCAGTTGAACAATCTAATACTGGCATTGAATAATATGCATCACAATCTGGTCGTTCTATTAAAAATATTATATAAAAAATCAAGGATATTGAAAAAAAACTATATTTTATAGGAGAATATTACCAATAGCTTTTAAAATTTCCTCATATGTTTCAGGACATAAAGCTTGAACTCTTAAATTTATTTCACTATTTTCCATTTCTTCATTACTTTCGCTTAATTTCTTACTATCATTGCATTTACTTTTAACTTCTCTTGAATAAAATGATATTGGATACCAACCAGATTTTGATCTACTTTCACACATTATAATACCATGATGGTTATTATGTCGATGATAATATGAATCCCCGTAATGTAATGAATCTAAAGGATCAAGAAGATAAAATTGAGAATTAGAAATGAGAATAGAGAATATTAAATTAGAGTGTAAATTGAAAAGACATTTCTAAAATTAGTATCCCTCTATCAGTCCGTGCGTGTGTACATCCCTGAGTAATAACAAAATTACCATTCAAGTTTTGACCGTTATCTTGAATATTGCATGTAGACGACAAGCAGACATTTGAATGTCTACATTCAACCAAAACTTTTATTAGACTTTTACTAAATTTTGCATGTATAGTTCCCTAGATACATAAAACGGTACCCATATTTTACAATTTGGGGCAAATCTCGTTCATATCGTCTACATATATTATATTTTTTCATTCATAACTATGTATGAACACTTATGCAATACTCGATAGACAACTGTTTTTTTTATATTATGTTGCATGAATGTGCATATTATGTACTCACCATTTAAAATTTGCATTTCTTCATTTTGATAATTATTATTGCCTTTACAAAAATTCAACAATTCTTTTTCATATGAATTTTTTAAAATACTATTTAAACATAATGTTGTATTTTCATCAGAATCAGGATCTAAATTTGAATTATTATTATCCTCGCAAGTAGATTCCTTGACAGTAAATGTTTTAATTTTATCCAGTTTATCATAAGTAACACTCATGCATTCATCATGATGATTTTTTTCTATATAATTTTCTTCGGAATCATTGTCGTCGTCGTCTTCATCGTCATCATCATCATCATTATCATCATCATCATCAATGCCGTGATTATTCCTGGTAGAATTATATATTCATAAAAATAATAAAAAATCAAAAATTTATATATACAGTCATGTTAAATGTTCGTTGAAAAAAAATACTAAAATATTAGTTGGCACCTAAGGAAATAAGTTTACAGCATACGAGTAATAACAATAAGAATAAGCCGGTAAATAATCGATAAACATTAGAGTTTCGGAAGAGCTTAAAGGAAGAAACTAATGGGTAACAAAAACCAAGTCAAGAATTTTATATAGCAGGCCTAATTTGGTATCATTATTGTGTTGAAATCGTAATTGAATTCATATGACTGAAGACTACCATGTTAATGTGCCGAGCATTTGCGTCTACTTCACACGGAAACTAAATATTTTTAAAGAAATGTAAATAATAAAACAAAAAATTGATGAAATTGTCTTTAGATTCCAACAACTGGAAGTTCATTTAACTGTAGAAATTTACTCAAATGTTCTGAACTTTAAAATAGTTCTTTCATTGCAACTGTATATAAAATTTATGACACTAAAAAAGTACAATGTAATTGTAAAAATAAAATAATGAACAAAAGGATCTTAAAAAGTTTTTATCCTCCATCTCTTCTTTTTATACATTTTCTCTTTTTACATATCATTCTACTTTTACCTTTCGTCTCTGCTCAATGCTGTTTTGTTCTAAATGCCACTTTTATTAATTTCGCGTGTTAATTAGGTTGACAGTTCTCTGATCAATTAATATTTCTCTTATTTTTGAAAATATAATAAACACGAAGCTGGACTCTATTACCAATCATTGTTTCCCGTGTGATCCAGAATTGTGTATTGTAAACTTAAAGTTAAAAGAAATTCGCAAATTGTAGGTGAATGTATTTCAATCCGAAAACATATTCTATACTCCTATAACCCGACAATTACTCTTAATTTTTGAATGGGAAAAACTAAAATTTTCTATACGAATTAGGACAAACTTTAATTTTTACAAAATTTTATTCCAATTTCCTAAAACAACAAACTGAATATTTAAAAGCTCATTATTTCGAAAACAGTATTTCGTCGTATATCGCAAATTAATATTAAGGTAACACAATGACAATATTAAAAATTTTGTAAAAAATTTTTTATTACTATATACAAGAAAGGCATCGAATCATGTTTTCAAGACTGATTTGAAGGATTTTTTTTTGTGCATATGCATCACATACATTCTCAGGTGGTATGAAGTTAAGGGACCCAAGCAAAAAAATAAATAGACAAAGCAAAATAATGGAAAGAAATTGTGATGCTTTGACGTGAAAAAAAAGTCTACCAAAGAATTAAATAAAAAAAAAAACTTTTTTTTTTCCTCCACTAAAGTTTTCAACCAAAAGTGTCAATAAACTTAAATTGAAGTAGGAAAAAATTAACGTAAAATAGGCACATACCTACTTTGATTATTTGGAGAAAGTAAAATTGGAAAACAAATTAATTCTAGCTGGTTTTCATGTACATAACTGTGAACCTGTACGCCGTAAAAGTCATAATTTCACATTCAGATCGTAACGAGCTTTTTTATTTAAATAATCGAAAAATTACGTCAAAAATACTTTTAAATTCAGAATTAGAGGGAATCGGGAACAATATGAGCGATGCCAAAAATATATTGGTGTACATAGTGTTCCAACAACTTATTAAGTCCGCAAAGTCTATCCGAAAAGGTAAAAATTATTTTGCAAGATGCTCAAAGCTTCTGCCAGAATAAGGATGCCATAGAAGAAGGGTCCATACAAAAATCCTTTGAAGCAGTTTTATTTCTTTACAACGAATGACTGTTAACTATAAAGATAGCATTTGCATTACGAAAAATTTTCGTATACTTACTTTATTGGTAAATATGTTGGTAAAACATGCCTTGAAACTTCAATTGGATTCTCTAAGTGTAATAGTAAAACATTCGATTGAACCGATTTCATACAATTTATCCTTCGAATTTGTTCATATGGTCCTTTGTATCCAAGGTCTTTCTTATTATTACCCATTAATGCGGTTACCCAATCTTTTTCCAGGCTATTGAAAATAAAAATAAAAAAAAATTTCCAAAAATTTAAAAAAAAAAAAATAAAAATTTAAATTTTTAAATCATGTAATATATATGTATGTATGTATGTTCAATAATATTTTTAATTTGACGCACAATATTGACTATGTTGATCTAAATTTTGAAAAAAATGTTTATAAACATTTTTCATACACATTCCAAAATTTTTGTATTAGAAAAAATTTCCCTCTGCCTTGTACGACAAATTTAATGGTTTGTGTCCATAATGGTACTAAATTTATTAAAGTTCAACAAAATTTTTTCATATTTTAATTTAAATTCACAATAATTGTTAGTGTCAGTAGCTTTATTATTATAAAACAAAGTATTCACAATTGGCGTTTAAATTTTAATAAGTGAAAATGCGTTAAGTGACATTTATTTAAAAAAAATTTAGTATGGACTATGTAATATTCACAATAACAATTTTGAATATTGTATTTTAATCTATTGTATATTGTATGATTTATAATACAATTAACTTCACAATATGTTTACGAGATTACAAATTGAAAAAATAGAGAAATTTCCATTGTGAATTTTTCTATTGTAAGAGTGGTAATTATTGTATTTTAACTGCAATATTTGAAGATTCCGAATTCGTTGCTAAACGTTACTTTTAATGTTGAAAATTTTATAAATTAAAAATATTTTTCGGAACTTGCACAAAAAAATTCTCGTTTTATACTAGATTTTGTTCATTACGATTATTAACTGAACCTTATAATATATTCCGTGCTTTTCACTATATATTCACTATAGTGGAAGAAATGTTATAACAGAAGCGATAATAACAGTAAGAAACATTTTTAAGAATACCAATAATAAGAAACTAGTAAAAATTTCGAGCTTTTTTTTGGAATTGATGCTGTTTTAGACATTTCATATTCAAAATTGCCAGTGTAGTTTCGAGTAAATGTAGAATGAAGATTCGAATATATGTTGCATAAATAAAATTAAATACATACCTCCATGTTAAATAACATTTAGCTGGTACGGCAACCCAATGCTTATTCAATAAAACACCATTGCATTGAAATACACCATTAGCAAAAATTTCTACTGACCATGGATAATGTGGTGAATTTATATTATCTTTCAAATTATTTGAATTTTCAAAAGTTCTTTGATCATCTTTTTCATTTAGAATAGTATCGTTCAAATTAAATAATGTTGAAATATTAGATTTTAATACAACAAATGGTTTTTGATGCACATTAATAACTGGTTCTAATATTTGTGCAGAAAAATCTTTGGATAAACTATTACTTTCATCAACTTCATTATCGAAATTGTTATCAGGTTCATGAGAATTTGAATA
Source organism: Condylostylus longicornis (assembly GCF_029603195.1). NCBI lineage: Eukaryota > Metazoa > Arthropoda > Insecta > Diptera > Dolichopodidae > Condylostylus > Condylostylus longicornis. The sequence continues at coordinate 14,887,381 of NW_026578007.1, forward strand.
TTGTGAACATTCAATATACAATGATTTACAAATTTTTTTATCATCACTTAATGATCTTGGTATACGATAACTTGGTAATTGTGTTCGATGAATAAAATGTGATGACGAATCTCTAAATTCTGAAATTACTTCCATTATTGTTATTTTTTCAATCATATCGCTCTGTATATTTTCATTTGTGGTTCTTAACTGCGAATCTGGTGATGTTTCATCAATTATTAAAGGATCACTTACATTTGAAAATGTACTGCCTTTAAAACCTAATACTTTACAAATGTTACTGGTTGTGTTTGCAATATTTTTATGAAAATCGATTTCATATGAGCATATGATACGCCAAACACCGTTTTTATTTCTAGTAAAGAACCCATTACTATTTAATTGAGGACGTCTGTCTGGATCAAGTGCCACATGTTTTCCATTCGTTAAGGCAACTAAAAATTTTATTTAAATAATGGAAATTCTGAAATAATGGAACTACTTAAATAATTTTTATTTTATATACTTACAGCAGTTCAATTCGTCTTCTTTAAATTGACAATCAATTTTCTCATCACAACGTTTCGAAAGTGGTATGCAAGTTCTTGAAAGTGGGCAAAGGAATTCTCCTGTAGTACAATTATCTAGAAAAATTTATAGGTAAATAGCAATTTATAATGCAAAATATGTAAATGAAATGTTCTTGCAGAAAAGCTTATTATCAACCTACCACAACCCTTTTCATCGGTTAAATCTTCACAATCTGGTTTACCATCACATATGAATGAACTAAGATGGCCCTAAAATAAGAATTATTTTGTTATCATATTTAGATTTTCGGTGTTCAATTGTTTTCAATTTACTCTCAAATAATCTCTGCAGGTACATTCTTCTTCATCAGTTCCATCTTCGCAATCAATGATTCTATCACAACGATTTGTCATGTCCACAGATTGAAGAATTCTAAAATAAATTATAAAGGAAATTGCTTAATAATTTTCGCATCGATAATTTGAAAAATCCAAAAGTTATTTACCTCTTACATATAAACTTCTGTGAACCTGGTTTTAATGTATTAATACCACTTGACAGTTTTTTGAAATTTGTTTGATTATTTAGAGGATTTTCTTCTGATTGGTCATTTTGTGTTGAAAATGAATTTGAATTTTGTGTTGTTATTGAAATTGGCGCTTCCGTTGTGCTGGAGAACCAGTTAAGATCAGTTGAAGAAAAAGCAAATGTTGATGAAAATTCGTTCCATGATTCAGTTGTTAATTCTGTTGATGACTTTAAGATGTTACTGCTCTCTGTTGTTATATCACTTGTTTCCCAATTTGCCGTAGTTGAGCTATCATTTTGGTTGGTAAAAAATGTAGTGGTAATTGGTAAGGTAGTCGTAAAATCAGCGGAGTTCCCAGTTGAAGCTAGATTAGTGGTTGATGAGGATTTATTTATAGTGATGCTCTTGCTAGTAGTAGTTGCACCGTGTGTAATGGGAGTAGTACTTTGATTTTGTTTCTTTTCAAACGTTTCTGTTTTAGTTGTGTCATTATTACTTTTCAGTTCATCATTGTTTCTAAAGACGATTTCTTCTTCAATATCAGGTCGTTTTGATATTTCTTGGATATTTCCAACTAGGTCTGTTGGATATTCACAACCGACTTCATCCTCTCCACCCAAACAATCAACATATCGATCACAACGTTTTCGACTTGGAATACATTTTTCACCTCCCCAAATGCACATATGTCCGGAACAGTCTTGTTTAGTTGGTTGTGGTAAATTCATTCTATGAGATTCATATATCCACTTAGTAATCCAATTTTTGTAAAGAGAAATTCTTGTGTAAACACCAGGTTCACCAGCTCGTGCACATCCTTGTCCATGACTTACTACGCCAGCTAAATACCATTCATTTTCGTAGCCTTCACTGCGGCAAAATAATGGACCACCAGAATCACCTTGACAAGCATCACGACCCCCTTCATCCTCCCCAGCACAAATATTAAAAACTTCATTATCTGCCTTAGTTTTGCAGGTTTTCATTATCGGTACTGTTACTTCTCGTAAATGATCACCTAAGTTATTAATTTAATTTTAATAAATTTCAAGCACGAAATTAAGGAATCTTTAAAAATAAATAAGTTTAATCATACTTCCAGGTCCTTTTTCCCTTATAGCACCCCAACCAACTGCTGTACATAATGTATCTGGTTTGGGACCAATCATCCAATCAGCATCAGTTAGGCCACTTCTACCTTTATCAGGCAAGCATATTGGTCGGACCCATCTATTATATTTAAGTGGTTTTTCAATTTTTAACAGGGCTAAATCATGTACCATAGTTTTATGCTGATAATCATCATGAATAATAGCTTGCAAAACTTTTGATCTCTGTACATTAGAAGAATAACTACTACGACGTAGAAGTCCAGCTTCAACTTCAAAATAATGTCGTTCATAATCAACAAGACAATGCGCGGCTGTTATAATCTAAAATTATTAATCCTTAAAATTTTATAGGTGAACTTTAAAAGAAGTGTTTACCCATTCATTATTATATATTATACCGCCACAATGAAATTTGCCATTCTTATAAATAGCGACAATAAATGGCCATTTTAATGGTTCACATAATTGACCTCCAACTATTCTTAAATTACTTCGTTTAGATCTAGATAGTAATTCTTCTACAGGAGTTGTCATATTTTCATCTCTTTTATTTCTGCCTAAATAAATATCATCAAATTTAGTAGTACCGCATTTAAGTGGTGGACATCGTACATGAGTATATATTGATTGACCGTCTTTTTCACAACTCTGTGTAAATACTGGATGATAGCTATTAGGACTTTTATGTAAAAATGGTCCCGGTATGTTAGCAAATTCATTAAAAACTCTTGGAGCCTCAGTAAGTTTACCCACTTCATTTTCACATGCTTCAGTTGCGTATGCCATTGAATTTTCTCCACAAACTGGATACCATTTTCCTTTAAAATTACGATGAAGAATACCATCCGTGAAAGCTTTAGGTTGAAGCTTTGAAAAAGAAATAAAAATTGAAATGTATTATTACACCAGCATTTAGAGTATTACCATATTTTTGCCTCCAATATCACTAAGTATAGCACTACATTCTTTTTCATCATTTCCATTCAAACAATTTCTGTCACCATCGCATTTGTTTATTAAACTATAACACATCGACATACTTGAATTTCCTGATGCAATATATTCATGAACATTATTATAGCATGAGAACATTAGTTTATCACAACCAAAGCATCCCATTTCGTCTTCACCAAATGGACAATCTGGATAACCATCACAAATACGTGATTCATATAATCTAGATTTACAGGAACAAGCACTTTCATCACTTGCATCAGTACAATCAACTTTATTATCACACCATTTTGATTTATGTATACATTGGTGGCTTGAATGACAAGCTATAGAATCGGAACTGCAATGATTATTTTGTTCAGCGAAGTTTGATCTGCCATACGGTAAAGACATTTGATTTACGAAAGAAGCGTAAACAATATCGGTTTCTTGTGGAATATTTGGATAAAGATTTTTATCGCCTGCGTCTGCTTTTGTATTTTCATTACTGTTTCTAAAATTTCCTGCGTCATGTCTAAAGAATAAAGCTGGAGAATTACTGGCATTAGGCATATATGTACAAAATACTGGTTGTGCATTAGGGCTTATTGGTGTCATTAACGGTGGCTGCTTAAAGTGATGAATGTTTTGATGACCAAAACTGAAAGTGTTGTGTATAAATTTGAATAAATAATTTTATTTTTGATATTTTTTTTATTAATTATTTGAAATTCAGATATTCGATTATTTTGTTATATTCTTACTTTGCTGCCGATGTTGTTCCTCCAAATGGACTAACACTGACTCCATGCTGATTTATTGGAATATTTGGCTGTTGGATGTTTGGTATCGCATAATAAAAGCCTAAAATTTTCATTTGTAAACAAATTGTAAAAACTTGCATGAAGCTTTATATAGGATACCTGGATACATTCCAGCTAATGTACCTATAGGTTGGCCTATAGGTGCCGGAATTGACTGTTGCCATATTATTGGTTGGAAAAATGTTTTAAAATTCGATGGATTTGATGCAAAACATAATGGTGTTGATGGAATTCCATAATTTGGATTTACCATAAATTGGGCAGTTGCTTTTATAGTTTCACCAGTTACAGGAAAAACTCCACTTGTTTGTGCTTTTGCTGTGGTTGCTGTCGTATGGAGCGGTGGTGGAGGTGATGTTACTTTAATTGTATCATTATCACTTAATAAATTAGTTGATGAAAAATGTGGTGGCTTAGAATAAAAATTTCCATGTAGTTTATTTTTATCACCCATTGGAAGTACAGAATTATTTTCTAAAAAAATTTAAACAAATTCGTATTGAAATTTTGAAAATCCAAAAAATTTTTTTAGGTTTCTAAAATTAAAAGACTTACGTAAACCTCTCAAGTAAATATCAAAATCAAGCTCTACAGTACGAAATTGAAAATCTTTAGGGAATACTGCTTTCTTAGTAGTTTCTTCTTCATTTAAATCAACAGAATTTCGAGATTTCAATGATTCAGATCCATGTAGTTTACTCGCCCATTTTTGACCTAAATTATATTCTTCATGACCATATGAATTTTCAGGATCCCAATTAACAGCATGTGATAATGATGAATAATCAGCTATTAAATCATCATGAAAATGTGGTGGATCATTAAAATTTTTAATTGGAATATCAATGAAATCTACAAAACTTCTTTCATCATTGTTATTAATTAACTGATCATTATTTGTACTAACATAAATATTACTATTTTGATCAACATAACTAGAATGTGCACGACCTTTAATTGTTTCGGGTAATTCAGCTGTAGTAGTCCGTTCAGTAGAAGATCGATTACATTTTATTTTTGTAACTTTACCTTGAATTATTTTTGATTTTGGTGTTGTAGAAATAAATTCTTGTTCAGTAACTGTATCAGTTAATGGTTGTGTTGTAAAAATTTTAATATTTGGAATTGGTGATTTTGTAAAATCTTTATAATAATTTATAAGATGTGATAAATTAATTGATTCTTTAATGGTTGTTAATTCTAATTTTTTTATTGTTGGAATTTTGATTGGTTTATCTTTGAATTTGAATTTAATAAAGGTTTCACCTTTCAAATCATCACGCATATCTAAAGGTAATAACGGCATTGTTGATGTTGTCTCTTCATCATCATTATTATCTGATGTAGTAGTTTCTTCAGATTCACTAAATCTAGCATTAGTATCAGGAGATAATGATGATTTTGATTTCGATATTTCAATTTTAGTTGGTTTTATTTCTGTTTGATTTAATTTCTTCAGTATATCATCAATTTTCGTATCATTTGATTTATTAATTGGAATTTGAAATTCATCAGTATTAAATTCTTTTAATAAAGCTGACATTTTGGCCATTACTTTATGAACAACATGTTCGTACATTTCTTTAAAATAATGATTACAGTCCTGTTGATTATTAGTTTCTTTTTTACATCTACGAAATGCTTCTTCTAATTCAATTATTTTCCTTTCATCTCTTTTATTACGAACTTTTGATTTTAAATAATCATATGAAATTTGTAATGGATCTATATCTGAATTATTTATTACAAATTCTGATTTCTCTGAATTACGTTTGATTCGAAGTTTTTTTAATAGTGAACTTGTTATAAATTTATTTTCATGTGAAGTTTCTTCAATAATTGGTAGCAATTTATTAAAACGGCTTTCATATTTTTTTATTTGTTTTATAATATTTGGATCAATATCAACATCAATTAATTTTTCTGCATTATTTTCAAATAATTGGATTACAGAATTTAAATGGCTATTCAAATTATGAAATTCTTCTAATGTATTCCTTTCTATTGTTTTTGGAGTTTTACGTGGAAATTTTGTCATTTCATCTAAATGTGTTTAATTGAAAAAGGAAAGGAGTTGAATTTAGTAAAGTAGTTTGATTAAATTAGTTGCTAAATGAAATTACAGTGGGTACGTTTAAAAATATTGTTGTATTTCTAATTATTTCCAAAAATTTTTCTTTAATTTCATTTAAAAATTAAAATTTTCTATATATGTAGGTATCTAGATTAGTTTTTTTAGTTTTTTATTCTAAATTCAAAATTTTGCTTTAATCCAATTTGAAATAATTTTAATCAATTAATTATTATAGAATTACAAAAAGCACAGCAAATAGTTTTAAAAATTAATTATTTCAATATATTTATAAAAAAAATAAGATTATTGCATGTACCTTGCTGTATTGGTAATAATCCTGCGCATACTGCAAAAATTATTAAAGTTAATGTTAAAATAATTAAAACTAGTAAAATTTTCCATAATGCACTCAATTTTAATTTTGATTTAAATTTTGTAATTCGATCAGGTTCTGAAAAATAATAAAAAAATTTTTAAATAATTATGAATTTTATGAAAATTAGAATAATTTTATTTAATTCGTCATTTTAATAAATTAGTTTTTGTAATTAATGACTTATTATTTATACTATACACTAAACTAAGCACACTGCCTTGTTTCGTATTTTGAAATTTAATGTTTTAAAAGCCATTCACTTTGGAAATAAGCCATTATTATCTATAGAGTCTGTTAGAGATTATTTCAATAATAATAATTGAAATTTCAAAAACCAAGCTCAAACCAAGAGTAAGGAGAAAGTAAATGAAAATTAGCATATCTAGGCTTAGGTACATTACGTACTCAAACTATTCATTTAATCTTCTATCGAATATATTTGAAATTATATGAGCTAACATCATTTAAATAAACTGATTTCATTGATAAATTTCTGTTATAATGATGATATTATACGTATATGTTTTATAAAATAAACTTTAACACTAAACAAAAATTGCCAATAATATTTAATTTTTTATTATATTTTATAATATTTTTATGAGTATATGTGAAATAATGTTATACATATATTATAAATAATCATCAAAAATTTAAAAAGTAGTAGATTTTAAAAAAAACATCGCAGATTTCAAAAACATAATTTTATTGAGTTTATATAACCCTATCTTTTTTATGGGTGCAAATAATTGTGGTCGTTGCGATATTAATTTTGTATAAATTAAAAATGTTTTTAAATTGCAAATGAATTCTGTGACTATTTCGTTGTAAACCACTGTTTCTCTAATATTACACTACAATAGAAAATCTTCTAGTAATTTAATGCCTTCCTTTAGGCAAATTTTTCTTATTTATCACAAGATATTTTTTTGTTGTTTGATTATATTGAAATAATACTGAAATTTTTGCACAATGAGCGTATAACAATTTTGTTCTCTTAATTTAATGTTAAACCCAAATGAATTTTCAAGAAATTTTCAATAATTTTAGAAATTTTAATTTAAAGTTCTTGGATAAAATATTAAAAAAAAATTTTTTTGATATTGTAATTTGTTATTTATTAAATCACATTAAAATACACATATTCTGATATTCACATACAATGGTATACACAAATTTCATATCTGAATTATTATGTCTGTCGAAGGATACACTTAAAAAAATTTACATTACTTTCACAATAATATTAATAATTTTAAAAATTGATTTTAATAATAAGGATGAAAAAAATTTTTTTTTTAAAAAACAACTTTTATTCATAATATTTTTTTTTCCAAAATATTAAAAATCAAACAAATTTCTGTAATACCATTGAATAACCTTATAAACTTATAACCATATAAAGCCAAAATAATTTACCTTCAAGTAAATAATGATTTAAAGGTTTCATCTTAATTCTATATAGTCTTTTTTTTCCGTGTACATTCACTTATATTAAATTACACGAAATCGTTTCAAATTTTAACACAAAATATTCTTGTATTACTAAAATCATATATAAGCGCGTCTTACAAATAACATCTGTTTTAAACGCGAATCATTATTAAACTAAATTATAATTATAATTAATTAATATAAATTCAATTAGAAACAAAATATAATCATCAACAGTATTAATCAAATTAAAATTATTTTTTATTTAAAAAAAAAAAATTTACTTAAATCAATTCAGGTCAAAATACGGCAAAATTTGCTTAAAATTTATAAATACTGGGAAAGACCTATTAAAAATTTTTATATATATATATATTTTTTTTTTTGTTTATTTATTTTAAATATTAAGTTGAAAAATTTTTCTTTTTAATATTAAAATTTACAAATTCAGCAAAAATTTTTAAATACATATTTAGTTACTTTTATATAAAAGCTTTCTATAATGATATTTTAGGAAATTAATATTGTTATAAGCACCTACTATATAGAAATTCTATGCATAATGCATTCTTCTCTGAAGCTTTTGAATTCTATTTTCCCTTCTAGGGGTTTGACGAATTTATTTTCTAAATATTTTGCGATATTTTCTAAATTAATTTCGATATTATAGCTTTAATAGTTTCTGAGATAGTGCCAAATAACTTTTGAGATTGTATTACAACTGTTATTTATATGTTCTCATTGAAACAGTGGCTATTTATCTATATTTTTTATTTAAGATGTGATAAAATATCTATTAAAGTTGTACGGAAGCTACCACATGGAATTTCAATGATTTTTATCTCACATTACAGACTCAAAAATATATTTGCTTTTGCGAAATTTCGATATTATAGCTTCAATAATTTCTAAGATATAATAAAATTTTAGAGCAGCTACCCGAGCCACTACCTCAATCTCATCTAATTTAAATAAGATTCCAATATTTTTTTTTTTTTTTTTTTCCTTCTTCACTCCTAGAAGGAGCATAGGGCTAATGCATAATATCTATCATGCCCTAGTTTCTATAGTCATACAGAGTTAGTTAGGTGACTAGCCTACCGTAGTTTTTATTTATATTAAATATTTCAGATTTTATTAATGTTTACTGTTTATTTTTCTTAGTTTTTAGTATCGAATATTATGAATATTTGAAAATTACTTGTATAATATTTATTAGTATTGCATATTAAGTTATATAATATTGAATATAATTTTTTATAGTGACCTGACCGGGGTTTGAACCCGAGACCCTTCGGTTAAAGGGCCGGTGCCATAACCACTGCACCAATGGTTTATTTCCAATATTTACTATTATAAATCTTTTTATAAATTCGCTGGGACATACGAACAGGCGGGTAAACATAGTTAAATCGACTCACAATTTGATTTTGATCAAAAACATATGCTTGAGCTTGGAACATTATTGCTTGTGATTACAAACGGTAAGACAAATTTTACTGGTACAACATAAAATAAATTTGTACTGATACAAAAAAGCTAGCTAGTTAAATATCCTGGTCGATTTCCCGATCGGATTATGATAATCGGAATCTCGTCCCAGTAAATTATTATTCAAATTCATTTTTTAAAACTCAATAGCAATAATTTAACGGAATATGCTTAAATTATTTTTTTAATTGATATTTAATATTTCCGAATTTTTTTGTAACATCAAAAGTTCAAAAAAACTACTTATAACTTGTGATTTAGAAATTTTATGTATGATTATTATCTAGAAGCCGATTTATGTATATACTTACCTTTTACTTACCCCTTTATTATGACAAACTCTCATTATGGTCTTTAAATACAAGAATAAAAATACCTTTAGTTATTGAACACTTTTTAAATTTTTAAAGATGACAGGCTTAATATTTATATTTTACAAAATATTCCAAACCGGTGCTTAGATCAAATCTGTCATTGATTGGCCATTGGAACGGTATCTCTTGTGTTTACAGTATTTATTTTTTGTCAGGTTGTAAATTTTGGGCATTTTTTTAATTCCTTCTAATATTTAAATATTCTTAAATTTTTTGAAAACTATAATTTTAATCTTTTTATTCCGAGTTTAGTATTGACATGATCAACGAGAATTTTTCTTACTTCATGGTACGCTGTACAAATATACGGAATAAAATTTTGCCCTAAACATTTCTTAAGCAACTCATTATTTTTTTCTTGAATAATAAACAAAAAAACAAATAATTTTTTTTTTTTGTAATACATTATTTTTGTGCGTAAGTACATTAATTTTTTTTTTTTTAAATAACAATTGATCAATAAAATTCCGATCTTAAGAAATCGCGTTATATAAAATTTTAATGAATTAAAATTTTCATCTATGATTAATAAAATTAATGAAATTAAATTTTAATTCAATTTTCTTATATTTTGAAATTTGAGCTTTAATAAAATAAAATAAAAACACAAATCACACTGGTATGTGTAATAAACAAGAAGACAAACGTGTAGGTTGAGTTCTTAAAACAATATTTGATATGAATGAGGCATATCAGATTACTTCCTTCACAGGATGGAAAATATTAGTTAAAAATTTTGAATTCAATTTATTAAAAAATTATCACTGAAAGAAGTAACCCGATTATGAATTTTTCTCGTAGTGAAAAATGTATAACTCTTCTGAACACATACTAAGCACATACACTCATTTATTTATTATGCAATTAAATAATAATGTTATACAAATCAAAATATTGAAAATATTTTTTATTTTTCTTTATAATTTTATTGTAATATTAGAATTGAACTCGATTTAGATTTCGTTTCGTAGAATATAAAAATTGTAAAATACAAATTAGGTTACAAATTATTTTCATTACGTAACACTTTTGGTATTAAAATGGAAAAATTTTTGTATAAAACTTTAAATAATCTGGAATATTGTAACCTGAAAATAATCTGGAAATAATTAAGAATTCTGCAACACTTTTGGAAAATTTACTTATTCGACTATAGAAGCTTTATATAAAAGAAATAAATTAAGAAATTTTCTTTATACAACTGCAAAATAGATGGATGATGTAACCGAAGGTATGAGTCAAGACAGAGAAGTCAAAAAATTTTTGCTCTGAAACTGCACTCAAACCAGCGACTTTCTAATTTGGTACTCTACTAATTGTGCTGTGAAAATTATCAGAAAATTATTCTTCATAGCTTTTCTAGACTAATCGTAGTGATTAAATGCTAAACTATTAAATTGTCGTTGAAACACACATAATTGTCTATTACGAACAATAGGTACTTAAGTACAACTAAGTAAAAATAACATTGTTACTGTTAGCCTTTAAAAATTAAAAATTAAAACTAATTTAAAAGTTTCAGTCTTGATTTTGAATAATTTTAAAAAATTTCACTTTAAATACGTGTTAAATAGCTATTGAAACAGCTTGAGATTTAATATTATTTTTTTTTTAATATAAATAATAATTTCTTATTGGGAGGTCTCCTAAATTTATGCAATTTTTTTAAATATTTTATATACACATTGATTTATTAATGAAAATGATAAATGGAAACATAAAAATTTTTTTCAGGAAATTTCTTGAATAATGCATCTAAATCTTTATAATATCTATATTAGCTTCCTACTTTAATATTATAGTTACAATTTTAACTGAATATATAGTCCTAGTCTATTAAGTGTATTGTATTTTAGACCAAATGTTGTACAAGTTATATTCCAAAAATATAACAAGTTAAATTATAACGCTATCTAAGCGAAATAAAATTAATAGATTACAATTTCTAAATAGACATCAATAAACTTAATATATTGCATATATTACACTCCTCCTTTTAGCACACAATATTGTATATATTGGTTTTCATTTAATTTATTTTTTTAATATTTACATCGGATCGACGAAGTTGCATCAGTTTTCCAACACAAAAATTCTAAAATTTGTAATTATATTGAAATATTTTTAAATCTTCATTGAAATTTTTATAATGTAATGTATATGTATTATATATCCTAAAAGTATGCTACGAAATATGCAGTATATTGTAGTATTATAGATAATATTAATGATTGTATATTTCGAATAGCACATAAATAATATACAAATAAAGAAATTCTAATTTACTTTCAATCTCTATACATATATATATACATGAAATGTGATATATATGCGATATATATGGGATATATATGTTATAAACTGTATATATATATTTAATTAATACGAACTAATATAAAGTTTATTTGTTTTTGTAATAAGGAAAAACAAAAAAAAACTATTGTTAAATTGTCTCCTACAACTCTATTTTGAATTGTCTCCATACTCTACCACGAGGAAATGTTTAAATTCTATTCTCCTTTACATTTGTGTATAATTATGTTATAAGTATAATATGAAGTAGTAAAAGGTTTTATACATGCATGTATGTACATAATATTGTGTATTGGAGTCAAAATATAATTTCTGTGTAAAATATTGTATACATTGTAAAATGTTAAAGGATAACATAAAAGTTTTGGAATGTAAATTTCTATAATATATCAGCAATATTGTATATACCAAATATATTATATAAATTTGGTTTATATATCAACTATTATTATCAAGTATTTGAAGTATATAATATGTATAGTACGACAATATTTTTATTCAACATAAGATATGTTGTTAACGGGATGCGAACATAATGTAGAAATTAAGGATTTCTATTTAAAAGTTAAAATTTCTGATTCATGCACTAACTTTCATTAAAAATTTATGTCGAGGGAATTGTTAAGTTTGTAAACGAAATATCAATGCTGGAAGGGAATTTCATAGGTAGTAAAAGTGTTGATCGAATTCAAGTATATAAAAGTGTTCAATTCTTCATTTGTATTCAAATTCAAAATTTAACTTTCGCATATTACAATAATTTTTCTTCGAATACATAATATCTAATAAAATTTCTTATATTGTTGTAAATTACGCACTTTCAAACGTTTTCTGTAGAAAACTACCAAATAATTTTCGCCATGTTGAGTTTTTAATAATCTCCCATATCCGTAACACAAACACATGGAGTAACTATTGTATTATTCTCCAACTCTGCTTAGAATGCTTGATATTTACATAATACAATGTAATGAAGTTAATTTTCACACTAAAATACATAAGATTTTCTATATTTACGTTTATATAAAGTTATGAGCGTTATAAATACATTTTAAGTGTTTATCGAAAAGATTATATAGAAACACATTTACAGTACCCATGTAAATTATATCATATACTTCAAAAATTATCAATACATTAACACAATTTATTAAATATATATATAGCATATTTAGATAGAGAATAAATTTTAAGGATCCTCTTGTAATAATGTGTAACCTTTTTCTTTTATTTGAGAAGATTCAATATTTGTATGAGCTTGTACATACATACGTTATATCTATAAATATGAAACTATATTATGTATAAAATCAGTTTGCGGGAAATTCATATTACTATACATATTATATAAATTGTTTGAAGCAATAAGGTGAAATTTCCTGATTTAATTTAGCACGGAATTGAAATATTGTGATGTTAAAATTTTTCCTTATTTCAATCTGCGATTGAGCTAAATATTTTGTTTTTGACAATTCTAAAGTGTTAAAATGAAATTAAGGAAAACGATTCACCAAAATTATGTTTTAGTTCGTCCCAGCTATATTTTAATAAATATACCGCCATTTTAAGATTCCGCCTCAGTTTAAATACTGTAAATAAAATCTGTATATCATTCATTATTGTAAAATTTCGTACCTAGACCGAATTTTCAGAATGTAATTTTAATAATCTTTTAATATACTTGGAATCAAATGGTTATAGAATGTATTTAATTTACTAGAGTGACAAACTGAAATATTTCAAATTTCACCAAAGTGCAAATAAGTTAAATTGGAGATCAAAATAAGCATATTTTGCTGCTAGAATAAATAAAGTAATTTGTATAAATTTTTATTGATTTAAGAATTTATTTCCTGTATTTCGCGGAAATCTTTTGTAAATAATCAAATTATGAACATTTTTAATACCATGGATAAAATTATTAGAAGACCATGGATTAGTAATATTTTTTTTTGTAGAGAATAGGTAATTCGAAACCAACAGTTTTGTACCATAATAATTCAAATTTTTATTTGTAGTTATTAAATAATCGAAATTATATAGAAATATTATTCATAAGAAGCAGAAAACAATATAGAAAACTTAACACGTTCAACAGTCTTTCAAGAATGCCTGAAAAATATAAACTACAAAATGTTTTTGGCAGACATTCTGACTTGAGAAAAAATTACTCAAAAATTACCTTTTCAGTCACTCTTGATAGACTGACGGTCATTATAGATTAATCGAGAAAAATTTTAACGCTGGAATAGGACTTCTCTAATTCTTAGATACCTGTTAAAATGGTACTTATAATTTTTTTATTCGCAACTATATTGGCAAATAAAAAAAACCGTCACTGTAGCGTGAACCATTTTAATAATTTTCTTTGTGGCCGTTGTTGACACCTATATAATGTTAGGCCATTTTAACTAACCTGATATTCAATAAATATTCAATTTTTTAATTCACCTAGAAATGCAAATAAATTGAGTTATTTCAATTTTCTTACTTCAGCATTAACGATAAACTTTGAGCAAAAAAGAATTTTCGGGAAAAAAAACGTGAGAATAAATTTTTCAATGAATTGAGAAAGAGTATAGAAATTCATCCCTTTCTCGTTTTGTATAGTGCTCTGCAATATTAATAAGAGAAATGAATGAATGCTTTTGAAAATATTTTTGTATTGTGTTGTTGTCGCCTGAGGTTTTCAAATTGAATTTTTTTTGTTACTTTTTTTTTTTTTTGCACTCAAAATATTTTCTCGAATTATAAAGTTTTATTTAATATTATGCATTTGTTGTTTTATTGCTATTATTTTCAAATAGTATTTTTGTAAGTTGTTGCAAAGCACGTTATTTAAAAAAAAAAATATTTTCCTTTCTATATTTTTATATTTTTGCTATTTTGGAAATTCGAGTGTTTTTTTTTTGTCGAAGTAATAATGTTTAAATGAAATTTGAGTGTGAAATTTATTTTATATACGTAGTTACTTTATTCTTTATTACAGACCTTTGAGAAGAAATTCAGTAAAACAATCATTGAAGTTTCAACATGAAAAAGGATAACGGATAAGTAAAATTTGTGAAACCAAAAATGCATTTCCTACATAAATCAATAGCGATTTTAGGTAAATTTCAAAAAAAGTGAATCTTGTACGTTTAGTTCGAAGTAGCATTGCATTATAGACAAAATATGGGAAAATTGAAATTTGCAATTTATAGCTCAATTATAGGAGAAAGAGACACGATTTGGATAAATTATTGAAAATTGTGTTAAAACAACCAAAATTCACCAACCACTGTTATGTAATATATTGCATATGCTTTATATACAATTGATTTGAGATCATAGTGTATGCCTAGACATTTCTACATATACATATTTATAAAAGAACTCGTAAAAAACAAATTAATTTTCCAACTTAAAATATGGTGCTTGTATTAAAAATAAACATAAAATTTAAAAAAAATATATTTTAAGCACATATTCATGGTGGTCAAGTATATTATATTAATTCTGTTATACATACATAATATATGTGTGTGTGTATATACGTAGCCTCATTTATATTTCGCACGCATTCCATGATTGTCACAGTTAAACCTTGTATGTACGCATATGTAATAATTATCCACACTTTTTCATAGCAAATATCAGAGTAAATATGGTTAATCAAAACACATAATTAATTTAATCTTTCATTTATAATGTTATTAATTCATTAATAAAGCATACTAACTACTTATTTAGCGGCTAGTGTCTCCAAATTTTAATGATTACAAAAAAAATTAATAACCAGTATTATCCTTAATCCAATTTTTATATACAAAAGCTATTATTAATAACTTGAATTTTCATTATTAAGAGATATGATTTAGTATCTCACTTTTTCACTCGCTAAATGAGAATCTTAAAGTTCACCCGATTTCTTTTTAATATAATAATTTTTTTTCTTTTATTTTTTGTATTGCATACCTAAAAGAGTCAAGATACATACGTAAAATGGTACATGATGCATTTTTTTTTTTTGCATTTTTGGAGTTTATCAAGCCTACATATCAATAAATTATTCATACCTGTAGCATAACTTAATACAATAATAATGTGACATAATTGTTCCGAATTATTTTAAAATAATCAAAATTACGTATATATGTATATATAGTATTTGTAGTGTAAGAGTATAAAATCAACATAAAAATCAATTAAATCACACCCTCTCAATGTAAATAATAAATTGTAATGTGCCTTAAAGTTATATTATGTGTATGTGTCACTATACTCGTACCTGCTCAATTTTTAATAACATTTCAATTACTTCAGCCATATTATTATATTTAAGATTAATATTATAAGTTGTTAATTTTTTAATCAAATTGAAGTGCTAGTATTCACTCCGTTTAACAATTCATTGCGCATAGTTCTTACTTTAATCTCATTTTGCAGCTCGTGACTTATACGGACAAAAACAATATTAACTCAATTCTCTATATCAATTGTAAATACACTAAAGTAAAACTGCCTATAAAGTTAATTGAATTTAGCCGTATAAGAAAAATTCCATTATCTAGTCTGAGTAATCGACATGATTCTATGGTTAATGCAAATATTGAGTTATCTAAGTTATTGAGATGAATTAGTTTATTTTCTGGGGTGCGATAGAAAATTCATATATTTACATATATATATATATGCATATGTGTACATATTTTTCTTATTTCTGTAAAAATACACATATATTTTAAATGTGAATAAAGTGTATTTTGATATAAAAGTGTAAAATAAGTTTATTATTTTGTAAAGAGTGTTCGATACTTGATGATTTTCTCGAAGAAAATAGTGATCGAATAATAAATAACATTGAAAAATTTCCTATTCGAGATCATAAATTACTTTTCCGAATTAGTGATTTACACAACTTCCGCAAAATGTTCTTCAAATGTAGATTCACTAAGCAAGCGTGAAAATAACTTTAATAATCGAATTTATAACATGAGCTGCTGAAAGCGCTACATTAGAAGTTTTCTGCTTTGAAAAACTTTAATATAATTTTTCAACAGCTAAAAACTAATCATAATGCACCAAATGAAGTGACTTTGATACCGTTTTTATTAGGAGGCGCTTGTTGTGAAAAGATTAACATCTCCTATTATAAAAGACCCCTGATTTATTGTACAGATACTTAGTGTTTGAAGTAATTTATATTTTAGTTTTTTGATTTTTTGCTATCATAAATAAACGTTCCTTTTGAGTAACGAGTGTGAATAATTATAGTGTTAATAATGGGATATCATTTAGAAAAACTCACTAAAAAATATCATGAAGGTGAAATTTGAGACAAAATAAATCAAACAGAAACATTCTATCACCCTAATTTCAACTTGTGGGCCCCACAACTCGAGCAACAGTCCCGAAAAAACAAAATGTCACCAGGTGCTTTTTATTTGTCCAAAGTTATTTTATTACCCTGCTTCGGGAACTCCATTGGGTCGCGGACACTTTGTATATATCTATGTTTAAGTCTCCAAAATATAACAGATTAATAAGTGTGTATGTATATACGTGTTTCACATATGATATACATACAATTTTTTGCTTTGTTTTTTATAAATGGCTTAAAATATTTTTGTATTTACTTATTTATTTAATTTCTGTTTTATTTTTTTGCAAACGTATACATAATTATGTGCTTAATATCTACATATATGAGTTCATAAAAGAAAATAAATAAAAATTAAAAAAATTCAACTGCTTTTTTTACCGACCGCATTGCATACAATTAGGGAGGTTATGTGATGACAACAAATTTTGCATATCGAGTATTCGGTGGGAATGCACTTCTCCGTGGTAGGGAAGTGTAAATAAACTGTTTTTAGCAACCTGTCGGTCTGTCGGCCTGTGTGTGCACATGTGTATCTCAAGTTCGGCTGAACCGACTTTGATGAGATTTTATTTCACGGATTGATCAACTTTGGGATATATCAGCCTTAAGAACAGGACTTTTTTGCATGCCTGTTTTACATTTTTGATCATTTTGAAGAATTTCATATATAAGCTTCACTTCGACCGTCCGCGAAACCACCTAACTTTTGGAAGAAATCAGGTGTCCGCAACTGGACGTTTACTACGGGTCAACTATACATTTTTACGTATATAAAGAGAAATAATCAACCGATTTCAATGAAATATAATATTTAAATTTGTCGTATTAAAACAATGAACGTTGAGTTTTTGGAAAGTTCAGGGCTCGAAAACTGAACTACGGGCCGATTTTACATTTTTAACCATATCTACGGAACGAATTGATGGAATTTCTTGAAATTTGATATTTGAGTTCTGGTTGTTACTGAAACTAAGTGGCGAGCATTTCAGTGAATTCGGGTAGCACAAAGCGAAACTCTACTAAGAGTCATATTCTAATTTTTCTAGGTATATCAACTAAAAGCTTACTAATGCCCTAAAAATTGGAAAGAACGAAGTCATTGCGGTCAGAAAGAAGTATTCAATATAAATTACGGTCGGTTATGTGTTGACCACATCAAATTTTTTTTTGTATGTTAATTAAGTATATGTGTACGATTTATGTCAGCTGAAGTAAAAACAGATTAAATTAAATTTTTAAATATAAAATTGTTCGTAATAAATGATATAAAATTGGTGAAAACAGCAAAAAAAAAACAAAAATAAATAAAATAAATAATGAATTTTTTTTTCATTTTTTTAATTATTTTAATATTTTTATAATTTATCATTATAATTTTATGTATAGACATAATGTATATTGTTGTGTGTATTATGTATGTTAAATATATAATTAATATGAATGTAAGTATATAGTTATAATTAATTATTTTATGTATGAATTGACATATTTATGTGTAAATAATTTTATTTATTCTTTATTTAAAATAATAATTTATTATGTATATAATTATATTGAATATGTATGTATAACAATTATTATATATTTATAAATTTATTATAATTAATTTTATATGGTCGGTCGTATATAAAATATTTAAATTGATTTTTGTTTTTTTTTTTTATCATATTTATGGATAAAATTGTATATTTATGAATAAAGATGAAAAATTATTTTTGATATACATATGAAATTGTAAACTATGAATTTATTGGGTATATTATGACTTAATTTGAATTCAACCATATTATTATATGCTAGAGAATTTTCATGGCGGATTAAAAGTAATTTTTCTATAGTAATTTTTGGAAATTTTTAAACTCATACAAGGTACCTATGATTTTACTATAAGTGTGTTTCAGTATGGCAGCTACAAAATTTCAAGGAATTTAGACCCTTTTCAAAAATTTAATTGATTGTAGTTATTAGAAATGCTCAGAATTCCATTAAAAATTAACAAAAACGTCAATAGAGACAATTTCTGTTTGAATTTTAATGGCTTGTTTAATAAAATTTTAAAATGCAATTGATATACTCATAGATAATATTTTCACGTTTTCCAGCCTAATGCAAAGCTTATATGGATCCGAAAAAATTATTTAAAAATTATTTTTCAAAAGTTTTAAAAAATTTTATAGGAATTGTCAGAATAAAAAAAATTAAAGAATAAGGTTATGCAACAATTTATATAGGCACAATTAGTTAGAAGTTAGATAGGTACCATTGGATAGTGATTAAAGAAAATAGGTTAATCTTTCTTTTCAAAATGGATGCAAAAATTCTAATGGTTTTCGATATACAGGAATTTTAAGCAAATTTCAGAAAACTCTTATTAACCCAAGTACTTATATGTTTAAAACAGCCGTTCCAAAAAAGAAATTATAAAAGAAGAGAACTTCCATCAAGGATTTTTTCAAAAGGCTAAAATGACATTTTTGGAATTCGGTTTCATTTTCTCACAGAATCTCCAACTTCAAATTCCAACGTCCTCATACAACCCCTGAATCGCCAGTGTCCCATTAGAAGATTAGAGCATTCTCATCTGGTTTCATTCGTATTATATTGTTATACCGCTTCTCGGCAATTATAGCCAGAATGGGATTATGACCAGAACAAATTGTGAAAAAATTTTTTGGAAAGACTTTGAAAACGTATGATTTTTAAAAAAATATTTTATAATTTGTTTATTAATTTATATTTATATTAATAAAATATCTATTTATGTACATGCCATATACAATATAAGCCCTATGCATTTAATATAGGTTGTTGTTAACATTTTTTATTATATTAAAATTTTAATTATACTAATTCAATTTTTTTTTTTTAAAGCACGCATAAGTATGTTTCCTTTTTTTTTATTTTATTAATGTTTGTATTATATAATTGATTTCACATTAATTTTAAAAATAAAAAATTAGAAAAATTAAAATTTTAACGACAATGAGTAATTTTCTCGATTGTTAAACTATTAAAGCAACATGATTTATTAAATACCCTTGGTAAACAACGGCAATAAGTAAATGTGCCTCCATAGTCTTTTGGGATAAAAAAATAAAGAAAATATTTTAATCTTAGCGAAACTGCTACTGTCTAGCTTTAGTTACTATTTAAACCAAAAATTTTTAATGAGAAATTACTCTTTAATGAGTAGTAATTAGGAAATTCGATAGGAAGTAAAAATGAAAATAATAATTAATAATAATTTATGGTAATATACTATGGTTGACATAATAAAATTCAAATAAAAAATTCAAACCAAATCATATAATCCTTTAGCTTACAAATTTATTCAACAGTTTCTCCATAAAAAAGAGAGAGGATTTTAAATAATTTGTGGTCACATATAATTGGTACGTGTATATAGAAAAAAAAAAACCCCTTCATACAAGAAAAATAATATTAAATTAAAAATTTTTATGTAAATATTTACATGCACATACATATATATAAAAATATAAATTAATAGTCATATATTTCTAGGGTCAATGAAATTTTTAAACCAAAACAAAAATTAAAATTAAATTTATTGATAATTAAAGGCGAAAGCTGCAATTATATATTTACTATATCCTTTATGTTTAACTATATATATAATATATTTATATAATTCAAAGGATTATTTTTAATAATAATTTTTACTGTGGTTTTTGATTTTTTATTTATTGTCATTTAATTTTTTACATTTTAGCGATTTTCTTCTTTTGAATAATATTTTGTAGGTTTTTTATTGAAAAATTTTTACTACAAATGCATATGTAAAATATACAAGGACTACAGAGTGTAAATATAAAAAATTCAAGTATACATATAAAAATTTTTGTTCAACAAAACATTTTAATAATAAAAATTAAAATTCTTTTAATGTGCAATATGCTTACAATCAATCAGAATATTAACAATTTATTATTGAACTGGCAATATATTCAAAGAGTAGACTCATAATTTCATAGAATTTTGTAAGTTTTGATTTGTCACAGTAATTTTTTAATTAAATCGGAGTGTACATTTTTTGTAGGTTTTCAGGTTTTTTGTGTTGCATGTCTTAAAAATCAATGAGATTTTCAAATTCATCTATTTGGAAATTTATTTTTTAAGCTCAATCAGATTTCATTTCCATTAAAAATTCCAGAATATTTATATTGAAAAATTTAATATTTAATTTTATAGATTTGTATATGTGTGAGAATTATTAATTTCCGAAACTAATAAATAAATATTAAAATTAATTACTTACCGCATCAGTATATGAATGTATAACAGAAGTGGGGTATAAGATTTAAGTACGTACCAAGAATTTTCTAAAACTTTTTTGCAAATTATCTTTACAAAATTTCATTGCCCCTTCTGTAATATATTATGAATTCTGAAATTAAGCTAATGCTTTTTATTTTTATATATATCTCCGTATAGAATTAAAGGTGTGTATGTAGAGTTTATTATGTATTTCGAGTCGTAATATTATTCAATTCATCGAATTCAATTATTTTATCAAACCAGTCAATTCAATAGTTTGAAATTTTCGGCGTTGCCAATATCCAGAGAAAAGCTAACCGATAAATTTACTATACACAAATCGGACCGATAGTGCAACTCAAGTATACACAAATTGTAATGGATCATTAATATTTCATTCATCATGCATTAGGGCATACTCAATTCATTCCAAGTAAAATGCGCTGTAATGGTTGTTTTTTTTTTTCATTTTTTCATGATGACGGCAGTTTTCTCACAGCCCTTTGGAGCAAATTTTTGTGTCAAGAACCTATAATAATTATAGTCATATTATATAAAAATTGTAGAGAAGCGCACAGAAGTTTATTACAGCAAAATATTTAAAAAACATAAAAATTTTGTTAAAATTTGTAAGGTTATAAAGTGAAATACTACGTAAGGTTCCAAAGTTTTGCTGTTTATTAAAGTATTTTATTGCAGGTGTTTTGGAATATAACACTGATAATAGATTTGTTCAATAGAAGTTTAAAATTTAGTAAACTTCTGATTTTGAAAAATAAAAAATAAATTAGTTAGAGCAATGTTGAATATATTTTTCAAAATAAAGATCTTGAAACTAAATCCATATTATAATGCTTAGATCCTTGCTATTCCAACTTTAGTTGTTTTAATTTGATTTTGAATTACCAGACTGTCTATTTTTAACATTCAATATTAGAAATATCATATCACTTTTAAGGAGCAAGCTTTGGCTATAACTTTCTTGCCGCATTGCATATGTATTTTGTTCAATTCAAAATCTAACCCAGTGGCTCACTTTAATGCCACAATTATTCATTTTCTAATAATAATTCAAATAAATTTATTAAATTATAATAATGTAAAAATATTTCTTATTACTTATTACATTATATCCAAGAGTTTTGACTATTTTTGTTGTTATACAATTAAATTTGTTAACCAAACAAAGGACAACACTAAAATATCAAAATAATGTATTCAAATAAAAAAAATTAAAGGGTAAAAATTGTAAAAGGACAAAAAATCATATTTTTATTTAAATGTGTTTCATATTGTGGTTTATTTTTTACATTGTTATTCATAAAACCATTCAATTTACTTTAATAATACTGGGATCAGACACATAGAATTTGAACAACACATGTTTCTAATAGTAGTCTGCATATTAATAAAAAATATGTTTCAATAACTATAATGGTATTCGATATCAGTCAAAAGTTAAAAAATTACAATATATTGCTTTTATTAAACAATAATGATTGTGTGCGCCTTAATGTATGCAATGTTTTTTGTGTTCTCGAAAAAAATGTAAAATTTTTAAACCTTTGAATAATGAAAATCAAATTTGATTTTTATAAAATTCTTGTTTGTTGCTATATGCAATTAAATTTTCAGAATTAAGGGGTTAATAACACTACACTTTATTGTCATATAATGTTTTTTATAGAGAGGTGGGAAATTAGCACATATCACGAACTCAACCTAAATTTGAATACTTAAAAATAAGGGATTTTCCTTCTTCCTTATTAGCGGTTTAATATGATTAAATACATTTTTATTATATTATTGTTAAATGCATTTAAATTATAAGTTCTTTAAAATTTGTGGAGTTATCTAAGATCTTGGTCGTTTCCTTGTATAAAGAGCGAGGAACGATACATCTGCTACTTTCACAACCTTAAATCTAAATCCAGAAATATCACCTACGATACGACCTTTACGGCTATATCCTGCAACTAATATCTTATTGTTTCTTAATATAATTTAAGCTACCATCAAGGGGTGCAAAAGCTGTGATTTTTTTTATCATTTTTAATCATGCAGTCTAATACACTTTCTTATAGCAGAGTTTGGTTGTTTTGATACTTAGTATAAGAAACACCACCAGAGCTAGCTATCCATATCGTTCTTCAAAATGTCGTTTTGTAGTATTTGTCTGCCCATCTTTGATCATGATGATGGTTGGCATTCTTTTTCACTGGACGAAGCTCTCTTAGTTTTCTCATTATTTAATCAGCTACGAATTATGCCGAAAATAAAAGGAAATTCTTTTCGATACGTAATAAGCTGTAAAATTAGGCCAAATTAAATTGTATGATATCGTTAGGGCCTCAATAACAAAATTAATTTCGACGCTGGTCAAGAATATGACAATTTCATTATAAGAAAAACTATTTTCTTAATCATAATATATGAACAATTATTATGCCTGTTTGTCTATTCAAAGTTAAAAAAAACATTATTTATAAAATATGTGCTAGAATTACTGAGGGTATTATAAGACTTAAATAACAAGTGGAAAGAATGTATTTAAAGTGAGAATGTTAAAGTGAGTCCATACCAGATTATCATAAACTTTATGAAATAAAATTGTATTTATTCATAATATTTATAAAATTACCCCAAAATAGTTAAGAAAATCCAATAATTTTCTTTAATTTGGAAATTTATTTCTGTTGCAGCGTTCGTTCATTTCGAAATTTTCTTTCAAAAACACCTTAAATTTTAAGTTAATATTCTTTTTTCATTTCTTTTTCTATTTTTTTTTTTTTTCTTAATTCTAAATTTATTTGAGTTTTAATTTTTTATACCTACAGAGCACAAAAGTTAAATAATAAGAAAAAAAAAAAACAGAAAAAACTTCTTATACTGTCTGGACTCATTGGCGTCTATACAACTAAACTTCGTTTTAGAGAAAGAAAAATAAAAAAAAAAAAGAAAGTTGAAAAATGGAAAATAGGAAAAATAAGACAAAAAAAACTTTTTCTTCTGCACACTATACTACGAGTAGTAAAAACAGATTTTGTAAATTATTAGAAGAAGAAACTTACTATTCAACTCTGGGGTAAAAATGGTTAATACGAGTAATAAATAGAAATTTAGTGATGGTGGGGGGTGCTAGTGTACAGAACACAATATATTTTTGAAATATGCATAAAGAATGAGTATTTTTCTTAAGAACTCCTTTTCTTATCACAAATATTTCCAAAAATGCTTTGGTAAATACTAGAAATAATTGCTAAAATAAAAATACACTAAATCAATAATGATCGAGAAGTCCGAATCAACCCGATATTGACCGAAAATTCCCAATCCCTTTAATGTTAATCGAAAAGGACTTTATGCATATTGTGTCCTAATGCCTTCTCGAAATAATATTCGAATAAAATACTTAGACTTATGAACCCTAAAACACTTTCATAAATCCTCAATAATTTGAAAATTTTAAATAGATACTTTAAATGTGAAATTAAAAAATTGAAATGAAGTAAGAAATAATTTGGAATCAAAAACTTTCACGTACACAATATTATCCTTTACTAAACAAAAAAAAAAAAAATAATAATCCAAAATAAAGGAAAATAAATTCAATCTGAATTCTTTCAAACGCACGAATACATATACACATTCCTATTATAATTTTCTTATTAAGATTATTTTACTTATAATATGTAGGTATAAATTTCTGCAAATGAAGACTATAATAAATTTAAGTATAAATAATGTTTAAGAAAATTATGATAAATATTCGGTTGGCCGTTATTTTAGTAATCATAATTCTAAAATCAAATTGATTTTATTAAAAAAATAATATTGGAATAAACATTTAAATATTAGAAAATGCAAGGATTCTCTCTATATACTAATCATAATAATATAGTTTTAGCATTACTTTCTCAAATTCATGACTATTATAATTAGATAACGCATTTGTAGCCAAACTCACAATTTAATAAGGTAAGTCATGTAACAATTCCTCATTCTCAGAGAATATTCTCAATACAAATTTATCGGACTATATAAAATAACTTTTAGAGAAACCAAATAGCTCTTAGTGTTTGAATCAAACTTAATAGAGAATTGAGAGCAGTCGAAAATAAAATATTTATGAATCAAACAAATTTCGTAATTGAATTTTCGATTTTCAAAGGTATACATCAGGAAAGGGTATAAGAAGAACATGAATATTTAAATTTAAATAAAACTTTTCTATTTCATTTGAAAATAACAACAAAGAAAAGATTTTAGTGGAAAATGTTAACAACCATGATATTGTTATAAAATTTAGATTCATTACCCTTTTAATTAATTAAACTTCAATTTAATTAATATTAACAAAAGACTTTTATTTAATTTTTAACACTAATCAAGATTACAATATTTAGAAACAAAGAATTTTAAATATAAAATATATAAATTTTAAAAGGAAATTTTCTCATGTCTCCTACAAAAAATTTTTACATTTTAATTTATTGAGAGAATTGAACATTCTCACACACTATTCTAAAATTATATGGATATGATTTATGCATTCAAGAGAGAAAGAGAGAGAGACATTATGCACTCATTTTTTTCTTATTTTCGCAGTGTGATAATTAATTGAGATCATTACAAGTGTATTATACTCGTATATTGCAACTTCAATAGAATCTTGTCGAATTTTGGCGAATTAATTATGCGAATAATTTTAATTTTTAATATTAAAATCTAATAATAGAGTAATCAATTAATTGAGCAATAATAACATTAAAGAGTATGAGAACATTGAAAGAAAGAGGTAGATATTTCAATAATAAATAGTTTTATTATATCGAGACTCTTTTTTTATACTGCTCCGTAATATCTTTGTACAATTTATTACAATTTTTTAAAAATTCATTTTTAATGCTCTTTAGAAGCTTGTAATTGAAATTTATAATCGTGCTGCTTGAACATATAACAATTAAAATATTGTGAATGTTTCTCAGTGTGTGTATGTATAATGTGTTATACGATAATTTTAACGAAGTATTTACATTCATTCAAATAATTTTTCAAATTTCTGAGCTGATCTCTATTAAACTTTTTAAAGACAATTTAATTTGTCGCAAAAACACAAAAAAAAATTAAAGTACATAGAAAAATTACGAAAATCAAAAAATTTAAACTTTTACTTTTTACCTAATTTAAAAACTATAATAATGCAATCGCGGCATATACACTTGGGTATAAGAAAAAAAAAAAAAACACGCTGATGACGGAATTTAAATTCATTCCTACTCTTCAACTAAAAATGATTTTTTTTGTTTTTTGAAAATTGTTTGCTTTTTTTGCACTTTTTTCTTTTTATATTTTTTTTTTTCAGCCTTACCTTCACCACGAGATTTGCTTTTTGGGATACCAAAAAAAAAAAAAGACATAGAAAAATTAAAAAAGAAAAATCAGAAGAAAAATGAGAAAAACAGATTTGTGTACCATCAAAATGAACATAAGTGGGAGTAACCAAAGTGGTATACGGTTTTTTTTTTTTACTTATATGTGCTGTTATTGTAATTTTTCACTAAAGTGATGGTTTTATGTTTTTTTTTTGCTTATTTTAAGTTTACTATCGCTTATTTTATTATTATTTTAACAATTTTTTTTGTTGGTTATTTTTTTAAGTTGAATTTTCAACAAAATTTTGAAAAAAATTTTACTTATTTAATAGATTTTGTCCATCTGTTTCTCTGCCCGAGAGTCAGCTATTGAACTTTGCAATAGTTTGCAAAACACTTGCTTATTTTTCTATCACGAAATGAAACAGCAGCCGTTGTATGCTCCACTTTGACCCATAATCGTATAGATTTCTGAACCTGTAAATAGAATATGATGATTTTTCTCATTTTTAGAAAATAATGGATGAAATGAAAATTTACGCTTAATAGATCTCTTTCAAATCTATGACACAATTTTATTCTTATACGATAGAAATGTTACAGTATAACAGTTTTTAGTCTCTATTTACAATGAATTATCGATTTTCGATTCAAATGTAAGGAAAATTTTAATTAAAAAAAAAAAAAAACCTGTTTATTTTAACCAAATTTCTTGACAAAAAATTTAAGGATAACGGTAAATTTCGTTTGCCTATCAAAAAATGTAAATGAATATTATTTTAATGGACCCTGTTTTGCTCTCTAATTCGATTATTTTATTAATAGCTCTATTTTCTTTCTGGTTTTATCCTAGATGTATACAATAATTTCAATAAAACACCGTGCTTGAAAAATATTTTAGTTGTTTGACTGAAATGTGCTACTTTACAAATAATTTAGCCTGATTTTTGAGTTTGAATTTAATTTCTTGTTTTATTTTTTTTTTTTTGTGTTTATTATTAACAATTTATGCTTTAGGTTTATGTTCACTTTTCTAATGGGTGTACATAAATCTAAACGTTTAACTAGTAGAATTTACAATGTTTTATTATTATTTTTAAAATATTTTTCATTTTTTTTTGTTTTATTTTGTAAAGTTCACCTGAAAAAAAAACCTTAAAAAAATATTTCAAAAAAAAATTAAATAAAAACAAGGGAACCGTTGAAAATAAAAATTATGAAAAAAAAAAAATCTTTATACCTATAATTTTTTTTTTTCTTTTTTTTTTTAACATGATTCGGCCATTGACACAGGTCAATACATTTAAAGACTATATAGCAAAAAATATGTTTTCCACTGTGCATAAGTACTTTTAAGGTCGGTTTTATTGTTATTATTATTGTAATTTTTAATTTTTTTTTTCTCTTTGTCGTTATTATTTATTTTTATTATTAAAATATCACAAAAAAAAGAAAAAATAAAGTTGAAATAGAACAGTGTTGTATTTAAGTTGAATTTGTAAATCTTCGTCCAAATAATATTCTTGATTGCTTTGGGAGTTCAATTCAACGAAGAACAAGGAAACTCAGATTCAGTGTTAGGCTCAAAATTAACTTAATCTAAATTAAATTTTTATTGGTTTTGAATTTTTAGTTTCTAATACTCTGATTTCTCATTTTGACAGTCTAATCTTATATCTCGCTTTTTCATCTCAAATTTCTAATCAGTTTCGTATTAGGAATGTTTTCAATTAAATTTTTTTATTATTACTCAAATCATCGATTTAATCATATATGAAGAAGTTTTGATTGAGTAAATATATTATTCTAATAGGCACAATACCTATTAATTAAACAAATACAAGTTGTATTGGTAATTAACTAATGATTAAAATTACATTTTAAAAATATTTGCTAATTTTTAACCTTCTTCTTACTTGGTGAGTAAAATTGAGAGATATACGATCACGTCCTATACGTGTTGTTTCATGTTGTTTAAGAGGACAATTTAAAAAAAAATAAAATAGTAATAGGTCAATATCAAACGGCACCTAATATACACCCAAATATTATACGGTAGCTGAGAATCATGACAGTACTCTGATCTATACAGTAATGAACAAAATTTATCTGGTAATTTCCATAGTTTAATTTTATTTGTATCTGATTGTGATAATGGTTGCAGTTGCTGTTGTATAACCTATAAGTTACTCGACTATATCACACAAAGATATCCTAATATTACTTGAATTGATGCATACGAATAACTATTATAACAAAAACTTTTAAACGCAAATGAATTTTTAGTATAGTTGTACAGGTGACTACTCTCGAAACATTTATTTGAAATAGATTTAATTTCTATGAGAAATGCGGCATAATTTTAATAATTATTTAATTAATTTTCAGAAAAAACTCAAGACCACGTTATGCAATTTGACATAAAAGTTTTTTTTCTTCAGAAAATTGTACTTAATTTTCGTATAATAATCTTTTAATTTATCATTCATGTGAGAATAACAGGATTGACACTCCGAACTCTAATGATACTTCAGACTTCTATTAATTTATTTATTTTAATATAAATTTATTATAAATTTTCACATGATTTGAAAATTAAGGCAAATTCCTGCCTTAAAAAAATTTAAATCCAACTCTGTGTTAATTGTAAAATAACTTATTTTATGTTGCTCCAACATTAAAAAGAAAAACAACAAAAAAAAAAGACAAATAATATTTTTTTCTCTTTTTTATTTCTCTTTATTGTAATTTTTTTTTTTCGTTACCTTTAATGTAAATAATATGACCATTCATTTATATACGATTTTTTATTATTTAACTGCCGATGAGTATAAAATAGGTAAACTATAATATTGTACATAACATGTGTATGCATACATTTGTATATATACTCGTATATTCTTATGTATACAATAATATAGATACTTTTATTGCCTATTTATTGGTGGTGTTCCTGTTAGTTGAAACGTGATACAAACTTAAAGTAACAAAACCAAAAATTAAAAAAGAGCAAAACATGAATAGCGTATATTTTTATAAGCGCGCGCAGAAAATTTTTTTATTATTATGATATGTAAGTATGTAACTAGTAATAATAATAAAAAAAAACACAAAAAAAATAAGTAAGTAACCAGCTAGTTATTAACCAGATGAAAACGTTGTTGAAATTTCGTTAACTATTTTCTTTTTCTTCGCTTAGTTTTGTTTTTCTGTTTTTATTACCCTTTTTATACCCTGCACTTCGTGAAGGGTATATTAACTTTGGTATGGAGTTTGTAACTACTTGAAGGAGTCATCTGCGGTATGGACATATATATATATTCTTGCTCAGCGTAAAATTCTGCGTCGATTTAGACATGTCCGTCTGTCCGTCCGTCCGTCCGTCCGTCCGTCCGTCCGTCCGTCCGTCCGTCCGATCGCACGATAACTCAAAAACGAATAATGCAATCGACACCAAACTTTTACAAGTTTTTTCTTTTGTGCCAAGGACGAGCCCTATTGTTATTGGACTAATTCGGACAACGGGTTCGGGTAGCTGCCATACAACTCAAAGAGTTTATTTTAAATATTTCAAAAACTAATAAAGCTATAAATATAAAACTTTGTACACATGTGTCCAATTATATTCTACACATGCTCTAAAAATTATAATGGGATAGCTGCACCGGTTCGGGTGGCTGCCATACAACTCCAACAGCAAATTTTTTATATTCGGCAAAATAATAAAGTCAGATTCATGAAACTTGGCAGTCATGTGTCCAATTATAGGTCAAATATACTTCTGAAGTTTTAGAGGAATTGCTTTACAGGTTCGGGTACCTGCCATACAACTCCAGAAGCTAATTTTAAATATTTGAAAAAATAATAAAGTCAGATTCATGAAACTTGGCAGTTGGATGTCCGATTATAGATCAGATATATTTGTGAAGTTTTAGAGGAATTGCTTGACAGGTTCTGGTACCTGCCATACAACTCCAGAAGCTAATTTTAAATATTTGTAGAAATAATAAAGTCAGATTGATGAAACTTGGCAGTTGTGTGTCCAATTATAGGTCAGACATATTTCTAAAGTTTTAATGGGATTGCTTGACAGGTTCGAGTAGCTCCCATACAAGTCTTAAAGCTTATTCTTAATATTTGGAAAAATAATAAAGTCAGATCCATGAAACTTGGCAGTTGTGTGTCCGATTATAGATCATATATATTTGTGAAGTTTTAGTGGAATTGCTGGACAGGTTCGGGGACTTGCCAAACAACTCCAAAAGCATATTTTAAATATTTGGAAAAATAATAAAGTCAGATTCATGATACTTGGCAGTTGTGTGTCCGATTGTAGATCAGATATATTTGTGAAGTTTTGATGGAATTGTTTGACAGGTTCAGGTACTTGCCATACAACTCCAAAAGCTAATTTTAAATATTTGGAAAAATTATAAAGTCAGATTCATGAAACTTGGCAGTCGGATGTCCAATTATAGGTCAGACATATCCGTGAAGTTTCTATAGAATGACTTCACAGGTTCGAGTAATTGCTACACAATAACGAAAGGTGCAGGGTATTATTCAATCGGTTTATACCGACTGAAACGTTTTTACTTGTTTTTTCCTCATTTTATATAACGAATTGCTGAACAATTCAAAGAAGAAAAAAAAAAATAACGTGTACCTTTACTTTGGTTTTCAAATTTTTTTTTTTTTTGTTTTCTTTTTAAGTATAATATTTTCTGCTATTTCATCAAATTTTAACTTGAAAAATAATATTTTAAAAAATCGAATCTTGGTATTATGAATTAGGAATTTCATTGAGAATAATTGAAAAATTTTAAATTATTCGAAGCTATTCTGTGGTTATTCACATTTCACAATGTGCCTACCAATAGATAGAACCTGTAACGTGGTGTAAATGTCGGGGACAGAAAGGTGGGACAATTTTATGAAATTAATCTTTTTTTTTGGGGAGCTCTTCTTGCAAATGAGAAACCTATGTTTTGTAATTCAGAATTGTTAATTCTATATTAGGGGGACATTTTTCATTATTATAAATTTTGCATAACAATGGTGAAGGGTTTTTCAATAATAGTGGTGAAGGAAAAATATGAAATTATAATAATTTTAATGACTTAAAACTTGCACATTCAATTTTGTATTAGTTTCACCAGGCTCGGTTCTAATTTGTACAGCGCCCTATTCTGTTTCTAAAAAGTGCCCTCGCCTCCAATTTCAAAGCAATAAGCAATATGTAATAAATATTACCAATTGGGCATAATAAATCATTTTCAAGTTTATCATTTTGTATGTATGATTAGTGATAAAATTAAATCCTTGAATTAAGAATCCTGGAATCCTTATTGATTTCTCTGTAAATAGAAAGAAGAAATTTTTTGGAAAACACATAATCGCAAAAATTAAATTTTTTTTTTTTAATTTTAAAATTTAGTTATTTTTTCAAGTTTTCAATGGCGACTATTACAAATGATAACTTTACATGATTACTTTACAAATGATTACTTTAGATCCGAAGCTTAGTGTGGCAGCATGTCAAAGACTCAATGGTATTTTGAAAACATGGTGATAGAATGCAGCCTGACGAACAAAAAACACTAAGTGAAATATTTAGTTTTAAGGCTCTTCTTCTCGATTTATGAGAACACGAAGCTGATTTTTACATATTTACTTATAACTCAGGAAATAAGGCAGGCTTTTCCTTAGTTTTCCTTAGTTAGTAGTTAAATTAACTAAGCATTTATGTAACATAAATCGAATTGTAACAATTTTATCGCTGTAGCTGTAGCTTTAATTAGCCTTACGTATTTCCAATTTGTTTGACTTTTACAATTCGAAAAAAAAAAAAAATTCAAAATGTTTTAACTTGTTGACGTTTTGACGCGATCAATAAATTTTTAATAATTTTTTAGTGAATTATTTTTTAAACTCATATTTTCATGCCATATAACAGATTTAAAATTTTTTATTGATTTTCTAATGCACAATATAATAATTATAAATTCAATATTATGTTTTGTTTTTATACCCTATTATTGACCGGAATAATCAATATAATGATTTTTTATTTTCATGTTTTTTTTTTCTCTTTTATGCTTTTTTAAGAGTTCTTATTAAATTCCATGCTATTGTTTTTTTTTTTCTATGTGCATATCCGATTGTATGGATAGTGTAATATTTTGCAATGCATATTTCACACCATCATTTTTTAATAAATTTAAAAGGAAATAGGTAAAGGCAGGTAGATATACATAAATATTTTTCTTTATATTTGCTTCTTGTATATTTGTATGTTTATTATAAGTACGCGTATATTTAAATTTATTTTTTTTATAATTTATGTGTATGTAGATATAAAAATGCCAAGTCCAATTAGCAAAAATTTAAAAACGTGAGCTCGATTAAACAACAAAAATGAAGAAAAAAAAATTTTGTATTTTACTCTTTGTATAAATATGAAAAAAAAAAAAAATAAATTGTTTTTACAATTTGATTTTACCTCAAAATATTGTTAGAGTATGTATGTATGTAGGTATATTTGTCAGATATTTGTAGATACTACTTGTATTTTAACATAGTTTTGTTGGTGTTTATGTTTTTTTTTTTTTGTAATTTTTACATAATCTTTGGTATCTAATTTATGAACTTTTACTTTAAAACTATGATAAATTTTGAATAAAATAATGTAGGGCCGTATATAAAATTTGAATATGGAAAATTACCTAATGAAAACTTTTGAATTTCAATTTGCAATCATTTAATAATAATCGATTAATTTTGAATGAAATCGATCAATTTAGTTAACATTTTATGAATTCGTTTAAATGAGAATTTTATAAAAAAAAAAACCTTAGAACTAGCCTATATTATTTCATGAATTTAATGAAATTATTTCATGAATTAAAATTTGTATGACAGAATAAAATTGGTCAATTCAATAATTTTGCATACAAAGTCATAAATTGTGAATAACACAAAATTTAAGTATAAAATATTAAGACATAGCTATTAATTATCAATACAACGTGTGGTTGTTTATAGTTTTTGTTATTGATTCTTATAAGAATATAAGAATATAGATATGTGTGTTCTATTATACCATCCATCTGTTTTGCAATTTTATAAAAACATTTCTAAAATTAATGTTAAAACATGAATACAATGTCCAGTTCACAACCGAATTAAAAAATTTTGAAATGGGACTTTGAAAATGAACTCAAAATCTTTCACACTATAAAAAAAAAAATTAATAAAGTAAAAATTTTAGTCATTGGCCACCTTGTAAAAAATTTGACATTTTTTTTTTCTTTCTTTTGACTTAAACTCCTAATAATTTTTTAAGTAATGCTTCAAATGACACACAATTTTTTTGCCTAAAAAAAGAGCTACTCTTCAGCCTTCTATTGCGTATTAATTTTTTTTTAAATCTGTTAATAATTATGGAAGTTATAACCATTTAAGTTGATATACCTGTTTATCAAAACCAAATATTTTTAACTGAGATTTTAAGGTATTTAACCCTCAATGAATATTCAATTCGTTTTCAAGAAGAACTCCCCAAAAAAAAAAAGATTATTTTCATAAAATTATCCCACCTTTCTGTGCCCGACAGATTATATCATTTTACAGGTTCTCCAATATTGGTAGACACATTGTGAAACATTAATAAGATATCTGAGTTCAGAAATTATTTCAAAAAATTTAGCAAACAATGTCATAATATGCAATATATTGCTGAAATTATGCCAGTGGTAATCTCTGTTATAAATTTACAAGGGAAGAGAAACTCCACATCTAACTAACAAATCGGCTAACATTTAATTAAAAATTCGATAAAAATGGAAAAAAGAACACTATCGGGCAGAGGGACGCTAGTGAAAGTTAAAAATTAAATAAACTGTGGTTAGAATTTGAAATGTGAGAATCATAAAACACTTTGTTTTCAAAAGTGTTATGACGTCACGTTTAAATCAAAATTAAGAAATTTCTGTTTATGCTCAATTAAGCTATAGTTGTATTCAAATTAAGTTGAATCCAGTCCGGTTTAAAAAGTATTCTAATATAACAAATCTATAATAAAATGGAAAACTGTTATACAGATTTTCTTAAACTGTGCACATTTAAATTTTTATGCATAATATTTGAACTTTAGTTTAAGTATTTTATGATAGACATCAATTTTGAACTAAATTTGACCTTTTACATTTATTACTCTTTACCGTTTCTATTTTTTCATAAAAAAAACCAATTATTAAAAGTAGAACTACAAAACTTATGAGTTCTACTTTTTATGATTCTATTCTTTTTTTTTATTTTTTTCAATTTTATTGTATTCAAATATTTGATTTCTACTTTTTCACGCTTTATGTTTTTTTAACAAAATTTCAGTTATTTATTGATTTGTGGCGATGATATTTTATTTTATCGATTATACGCCTGGAATCAATTAATTAAATGAAATTTTATTAAAGATTAGCACACAGCGTGATTATCCAATATGAATAAAATCGTGTATTCACCTTTTTTTTTTGGTCTGATTATGTTTTAAATACAACCCACATAAGCTGTGCTATATTATTGACTAAATATCTGGACTTGGTGTAGGCATTTATATATGTATGTGTGTTACAAAAAATCTGAGGAAGCAATAGATTTAATTGAATTAAAATGCCCACATGACATAATGTAAAAGTGGCTGTGAATATATATGATATCCAATATGTTTATAGAATAACAAAGTGTCAAGTTGTTCTTGAAAATTATAAGATAATCATAAAGCTATTACCATACTATATGTACCATAATTCTACGGTT
The DNA here is from genome assembly GCF_029603195.1 of Condylostylus longicornis. Lineage (NCBI taxonomy): Eukaryota > Metazoa > Arthropoda > Insecta > Diptera > Dolichopodidae > Condylostylus > Condylostylus longicornis. The sequence goes on from NW_026578007.1 coordinate 14,923,183, forward strand.
ACATGTAAATGTTCTCAGCTGGATTGAAATATTAAGAGCTGCCAATGTATTAATGTTGATTTTAATCAAAATTTCCGGCTTCTTTAGTTAAGCTTATGGAATATCAAAAATTAATTCAAGTTCTTCAATTATTTACGAATTTATGGACAAAATTGTGAAATTTATATGGACAAAGTTGTCCCATTTTTCTTAATTGGATTTCCAAATCTAAATTTTAAAAAATAATCGAATTCACCTTAGGTTTATTTCTTCTATTAAAATTTTCTTAACGAACCCTAACTATATAGTTCCAAAATTTTAGTCTTAATCAGAATTTAGAGAAAATACAGAATATTATATTATGTTGATCAATCGCATATCATATGTAAGGCGATTACGTATATAAGTAGTACCCCATTTTTTTGCTAAATAATTGATCTTTAGTTTTCTTTACTATTTCCAATCTAATTATATGATTGATACACAAATTTTTATAATTTTCTGAAGGATATGAGGGCACAGAACATTACAGAGCATTACTATATGGGCTGCAATTAATATACAATGATTATAAATCGCGGTGTCGCGTATTATTAATAAAAACTCAATAAAAAAGTTCTAAAATCCCAACCCCACGTGAACTAATGAAAAATATATTAATAATATTTGGCTTAAATGTTGAAATTAATGTTACAAGTGTGAAAAATCATAAAAAATAACTATTTTTTTAAAATCATAATAAAAATGTAATTTAAATAACGTCATAAATATTATGCTATACATTACGTGTAGCTAAGCCAAGTGCATAAAACTAAGTAATAAAACAAAGGGTGGCCTATATACATCATACTATGTAGAATGAAATAATAGAGGGAGTGTTCTATTACTTTATACACAAAAATAGTACTAGCAATTCAAAAAAAGAAAATCGAAAGAGCATTTCCTTTCTGTCTAACTGTTATAACTAGTTTATAACTATTATAATTTAGGTTAAAGAAATATTTAAATTTAATTTTTCTAGACACTTAAATTCCAATAAATTCCAATATTATTGTATCGCATCAATTGTACCGTATTAGATTCGATGGTATTGCTTGTATTTCTGGCTGCTTGGTCTTAGAAAGCTTGACTTACAAATTCTGGTAATATAGAATTTCCCGAAAATCTAGCTTACGAATTGTATATGCTAAAATTTTGTATTCGTTAATAATTTGTTAGTACAATTTTTAGGTTAATGTAATCAGACTTCAATTTTATAGTAAATCTCTTCTTAGCGGGAACTTAAAGTCAATATTCATCAAAAATGAGAAATTCTGGCCATTCTGTAATATAAAGAATTTTGCTATATTCAGGTTTTATCTTTCAAAATTTTTAAGAATTACATATGAATACTTTAAATGAAATATCTTGTTTTAAAATATTAAAACACAAAGGATGAAATATTAAAATACCATCACGATCTGTTATATATTTAGTATTATAACAGCAAAGACAGCCACAACAGCAGTAACTAAACTTTTACATAATATATACATATTATTTAATTTTTTTAAGAGTGTTGGAAATCTTGAACTCAAAAATAAGAATAATATTATACGTATAATGTTTAAATATGTTACTGTTATACATATATTTGTATATAACATATTTTAAATAATTATTTTTCACATTATAACTTTATCATTATACATATTTTTATTATTTACAAAAGTAAATATTGTAAACTTGGTACTTATTTCAGTTTGTATCAAAGAATGTACCTATTGTATTCTGTTTCTATAATAAAATATTCAAGGATAATAATGTATGATATAACATTATTACACATAAGGATTCAAATTTATATAAAGATAATATATGTACGTATGCGTAGCTATAGTAAATAATGATTGTAATATTAAATATAAAATTTTAATACTTAAGTTTTTTAAGGGTGAAATAATTTTATTATTGTACATTTTACACATAAACCAAATGTGTATGAATATATTATATTTATTTATGAGTACAGTTGAATGTTAGTAACTCGGAAAAGTATGTATGAAAAGTAATATTTATACACATACATTTATACTTGAGTATACTATCAATTTTGTTTTATATACCTAATTTTGTCAATAAAATGGGGTAAGTTTTTATTGAAAAAATTTCCCAAAAGTAAAGGAATTTTATAATTTTATAATAAAAACAACAACAACAATGTAAAAGGAATAAAAAAATTGTATGAAAATTTGTATATTTAGTTAATTATTGTAAATTTAAGTTGTTGTTATTTCGTATGTATTTGTATTCCTTAACTTTTATCTTAATTTTTAATTATTATTATAAATTTGTTGAATCTTTAAGCATAAAGTGTTGAGATTCGAAAACAAAGTGATAATCTAAAATTTAAAATTTCTTATTAAACTCATTAATTCAATATTTTCAACAATTTTCCTCATAAATTGCGATCCAGATAGACATTTTTAAATATTACTATATTTCGGCTAATTTTCAGATGAATTTCGTTTCAGACAGACATTTCCCAATATTTTTACGATTATTCATATAAATTGCGTTCCAGAGAGACATTTTTCTGTATTTCGGCTATTTTTCATATCGAAATTGCGTTCCTGACAGACATCTTTCCATCTTTCGGCTAATTTTCAGATGAATTTCGTTCCAGACAGCCATTTTCCAATATTAATATGGTTTTTCATTTACATTGCGTTCCAGACAGACATTTTTACATATTTCGATTATTTCCCTCATAAATTATGTTCCAGACAAAAATTTTTTCACATTTTGACTATTTTTCATATATAAATTTCGTTCTTTGCAATTTGAAAATAAAACCATACCCCAGAAAATTTAAATAAAATTAATAAAACATTTTATTCTTATATAAAGTTTTCCATTTAATTAACTTTCTATTATGTGATAATTTTCTTACTAATAAATCTAAATAAGTCAAGCCAAAGTAATATTCAAGTCAAATTAACGCTAAAAAATTCTTGTACATTAATATTTTTGTAATTATTTTAATAGTGTTCTTCTAAAGCAATTCTTTAGTTAAATTTTTAAAATTTAGAATATTATTACAAGAAAAAAAGAGAAAGGGTTAAAAGAACATAAGGGTTGATTTTTTTTCTCTTTGTAAAACTTTTTAAATAAAAACGTAATAAAAAGAGATTTTCAGTTTTTTATGTACCTACTTATTCTTAAAATAATTTTATTATCCTTTGTTTTAGTATCTGACACATTTTGTATATATATATATGAAGAAGAAAATATAAAAACAGAATATATACGCTTACAGTTACAAACTCTTTGAAAGAGCGAATATGCTCTGTTTATTATCATCTGTACGTCTATTTACATGAAAAAATATTTACATACATACATATACATACATACCGTTCGCAATGTAATATTTGTTTGTAAATTTTAATTTTGCTCTTTAGTTTACTTTTATGTCGATGTGTATGCATTGTACAATAATTATAATATCAGCAAAAATGGTATTATGAAATTCGTTATTCCTTTTTTGCAATTATTCATAAACTAATTATATGTGCACATAACATAGCTAATTTACATTTGTAGACTAAGTTTGCAGGATTACATTAAGCGCAATATTTTGTGAGTTCCTTATTTTTTTAGTAGAAAATTAATGATCAAACTAATATTTTTTCATAATTCAAGAAATAACTGTATTGTAAATTTGTGTATTTTTAAGGCAATCGAGTGGGGCAGAAGGAATTATAAGTTGGAGATATCACGCTAATTATAAAGTTGGAGATATCTTCATTGGAGAGAATTGGGCAGCAGTTCCCGAACGATTAGAAAATCATTTTCAAAATAATTGCGACGCCAATACCAGGTAGTCGCCAGAACTGCGGTTTCGTCATCGTCCCCAACAAAGAGGAACCTGATTTCCTTTGCCTATGCAGGTGATAAATACAAGCATAACGTATGTGTGGAGAGGAAAAGAGATATATAAAAATGGTATAAATTAGAAGTCATCTTCTATATAGTAAAAGAAAATATCTTGATAACAGCGTCCTCTCCACAGAAGACCTATGGCTGCAATTGATCTCCACACGAATTTACCATGTATATGAAGCTTCGTATGATTATATGCACACTGTAAATTGTGTTCATGAGCCGCGGCTCCATTGTCAATTCATTTCGTTGTCTGATTACCATAATACCTTTTAAGAACTTCTCTATACTTTCGTATGTTCGATCAAATTGTAATACACTCTCAAATCTTCTAAATTTATAGTTTTATAGCTACCTTTGAAAAAAAAAGAAAAACAATTTGTATATATTTTAAAGTTTTTATAGAAAATATCACAGGCTTTATTTCAATAAAATTATAACGAACTTGTTACACGAATTTTTCTGCTTACATTATTATTAAGTATATAGTGCCTACACAACACAATATTACATATATCATAAGTAGTATATGAAAAAGAAAGAGTATGGTGGAATTTCACAAAATAAATGCTTTACAGCGCAAGGATATTCTATTTTGCCTCTTTTTTTTTGTTAACTTTTTATAAAAGCATCTTTCTTTCATCAGGTATCTTTTTTATACTTTGATGGAAGCGAAATAAGAAGACCTAGGTAAATATGGAAAATTAAAAAAGAATTTTATTTAATGCTATTTTCTTGTTTTAAATATAAAAAAAAACATTTTATAAAATGTTTATAATGAGCCCGATTTTATTTTTGAAAAGTACAGAATGTTTTTAAAAATATAATTAATAAAATGAGAAATGTTCAAATTCTAGTTTTTGAAATGCGACTATGTGAGATGCAGACTTAACAGGTTCTTGAACAACCCTCTTTGTATTATGCACCAATATTTGTTTAACAAATTTTGTGCCTCATCATTTTCATTTTGACTCAATATCATCAGATTTTTTTTACAAAAATTATAAAAATTTTAATATTTTTTATTCTATGTTGCGAGAACGTGATTAGAACAATGGCATACAGGGACCATTAAAGGAACTTAATATTATTATTGAATACACTTTACTGAGGTGAACTAAAATTATTTATGAGGTGAGCATGAAATCTGCGTTCATAATTGCGTTAATGTTTTGATCTAGACATCTTTAATTTTCACGATCTTATTGCATTACTCAAAAATTTTACAGGACATTATTGCATACTATAAATAAAATTGTACTTAGGTTTTGAATCAATACAATTGTACTGATCAGCACAATTATTCTACAATGTATTTAATTTTTAGATCACCCTGTACTTTCTACCAACTTTAAAAGAGAAAAAATTATTACAACTTTTTATTTTTTTATTTTTACATTTTGCTCCTTGTTTTATGTGATAAATTACCTTTTCTTTTAAAAATCAGAATTCTTTTAGTATACTTACTCTATATCGTTGGTATACTAAAATAGAAAATTAAAAACAACAAAATATAAAAAAAAAAAAACATTTTTTCTCTTATTTTTTTTCGTCCTTGTAAATGTGACCTCGTCATTTTTTAAATATTATGTTTGTATTTTGTAACGATATCTTTTTTGTTATTTTTATACAATTCAGTAAACGATGCTAAAGTTCAGTATTAAAAAAAAAAAACTTGAAAAAAAAAAGTTATAAAAAGTTAAAAAGAAAAATAAAAAATATGCATACCAAATTGATATTTCAGTTGGGATTTTAAAGGAAACTCTCACATATTACATAAATTCGCTGTTTTTTGCGTATATACAAAGAATTACGGTAGGACAGCACGTAATAATTTTTTTTTATAATAAAAATATTTAAAAAAAAAACATAATATTTGTATAATTTCATAAAATTTTTGATTTTTAGTGTGGAATTCAAGTATAAATATTTTATAAAATTAAGAAGGGCTTTGGAATATTTAAGTAGAGATTATAATTTTAATGCAGTTAATTGTAGAAGTGCACTGCAATCAACCATTTTTATAAATATAATTTGACCTAAGAAATTTTTGCAACTTATAACCAAAACAAAATCTTCGAAATTTTACAATAACTGCGTTCCACCAACTATGTCAAGATAAATTTCGACGAAATCTTTGAGTTAGATTTACTCAAGTTCGAGAACTATACTGGTTATTTAAAAATTTAATTCCAAATAATTTTTAATATTTAAAAAATACTTAAAAAAATATGTTTCTTAGTCAACAAAATTGCAGTTACAAGCTATTCTATCGATTGTAGGAAAGGAATATGCATTGTATTGGAGATGTATATATAGATTTGTGTGTAACATGAATAGTAACAATACAATAGTGGCTTTAATAAATCTACCGTATGTTATTTCTGACTTCAAGTTATCTCATATTGCGCTTTCTTCAAGCCACCATTTTACCTTAAATGGTCTCGATTAAAATGTAAAGCCATCCATTTACGACTTGGAATTGTACATTGTGTAAAATTTCATTAGAGTCCTTGTCTTTTTGGAATAAAAGCTCTAGAGGCGCACATACATAAATTGTATTGACGACCCCTAACGAATTTATACTAAGCGACATTTTACATATTTAAAAAAAATTAAAAGAAAATCTGTTTTTCATTGACTTTTATTAAAATACTTGATATAATATTATGTAGAATACTTTAGGACTGTAAAATTGTTTAATATTTTGAGCATTGTCCTTGTAACAACCTTAATAAAAATAATGCAAAAAAAATACGTTTTCGTTTACTGCGGCCCTTTGTTATGAAAAAACTCTTCATATGCTTTCATCGTAATAGCTTAAGTTACTGCATTACAATATTACAAATAATTTTAACGCCAAGTCACATATTGTTACCTGTATTGTTCAATATTTATGACACCAAGTAGTCATAATTAAAAATTATTCAAAAACTTCATATTCTATGGTATTAAATTATTGTATTTTTGAATATTTTTACGGAAACTTAAAAAATATTCAGGAATTTCAGCAAACAATCAATTAAAACGTGCAATAAAATTTGTCACAATCCTTCTCTTAGTTTCGGGAAATAATATTAAAATTAAATTAAGATTCAATTACAATGCGTATTTATTTAAATCAATAAAAAATTATTAACTCAAACGACAGAAATTTACCTTAAACAATGAAATATCGAATTTTAATAAGAATATTTAGATCGTTTAAAGGTAAAACTAATACAAGTTCAAGTTAAAATTCGAAGTTCAAAACACCAAAAGAACCAACTTAAATTGTTCTTATTTGCAACCATATTAATCACAAAAAGATATTTAAAATTCTTCTCCCAAATCTTTCATATCAGTTATCGTAAGAAAGCATATCAAAGTAGAAAATTACTAAAATAATTTATAAAGAAATAAAGACCATGTCGTGGGGATAATCTTCATCTCACCCAATTTCATTAAAAACCAAAAAAAAAAGCCATTTTTCATTTTTTTTTTTTGTATAAAATTAATTAGTTTTAATTTTTTTTTATTACGACAGAGAAAATACAATAAGAAGGGGTGAAAATGTGAGAAAAATAAGGGTTGAAATTTTGAAATTTGTTGGGCAACATAAAATGTCCACTCTGATATTCTGACATATTTTTTTTTTTTTTTGGCTTTTTACTTTAATTTCCTCAGCCCAACCATTTTTTTTTTTTTCATTTAAATAAAAATTACTTTTTCTTAATTATCAAAATGGTCAACTATACGTCTTGTATTTTGTGATTAACAATTTGCTTTTTTTTTTTGTGTTTTTGATAAATTAAAATGAAAATTTTTGGAAAAACCATCAAACAAAATTTCCATATTATTTCCACCCTCATTATATATACTTTTTTTTTTATTTTTAATTCACAGACAAAAATAAAGTGAATTAAGGAAGATATTTTTGTTGTTCGTCATTTTATGTAAGATGAAAGAAAATTTTCTTAAGAACATTAAGAATTTTCTTAGAAGAAAAAAAAAAATCAAATGATTTCCTCTAGCATTGTTTTTATTTTAATATAAAAATTTCTCTGTTTATAAGAAGCTTCTGCTTTAATTTAATATTGTACGATTAATTATTTTTTTAAAAGAGCAAATAATGTATTGTCATTAACGTTAGCATTACAAAACGTGTACAGTCAATACAACAACTCAATATAACTTCCATATTGATTTGCCTTATAAAAATTTTTGAATTAATTACAAAAGTCGTGGAAAAATTACAAATAAATTGACAAAATTACATCTCAATCTCATATTTAATCTAAAAATTATTCAGAATTTTTAGACAAAAATTAATTAAAATCAAGGATATTTTTAGAGGCAACACATAAAGAACATGAGACTATCATCGAAAAATTTGATAACATACTAATCGGACACCTTCTCAAGAAAAGGTGTAATTAAAAATCCTCCATACTCGCACAAATACATTATACAAACGAAAATTCTCTTAACCATAATGGCAATATTTTTAAGTTTCTATTTTCACCTACATATTTGATGTGGGAGAAAACACAAATCACCCATACACTCTTTAACTCAATAGAACTTAATATAACTCAAGAGAATTCCTGCAATTACCCATAATAATAATTTTATATACATACATAATATTTAATAACAAATTCAAATTTTAACATTATTAAAATATTTTTAAATCAAAAACTTTATTGTTGTTTTTACAACTTTTAACATTCATAGGTCATTTGTACTAAACAAAAAAAAAACTCAAACAAAAACGAGAAAAAATAGAGTTGCACGCGCCAACTCTGCAATATAATAGGGTAAATATACCATAGCTGACTTTGGGACAGACTATGACTTTATGTTGCCGTATTATCATATTAATTTATGCAAAATTTCAGTACTGTGCTTTCTATATATTCTAAAATATAGCAAAACTACTATTGAAGTTTTATGGCAGTTACCACAAAGAGTAAAAAAATTTTAATCATTTTTGTCAAGCATATTGGCCCTACTAATATATTATTAACTTGTGTGAAATTTCAATACCATAGATTTTATAGTTTCTGAGATGTAGCCAAATTAATTTGAAAGTTGTATGGCAGGTACCCGAACCAGTACGTCGATCTTAACTAACTTAAATAGGGCTCTGGCATATAGGATAATAAATTATTTGTAAAAAATTTGGTAAACTTAGCTCAATTAATTTTTGAGTTATATTTGGGACGGACGGACAGACAAAGCTGAATTGAATCTGAATTCGACGCTGATCAAAAACATACACTTGAGTCTATATCTTAGACCATTATTTCTTAGCGCTACAAAGAGTAAAGCAAATTTAGTATACCCTTCGAACATACACTCGTATGAGTATAAAAAATCACTGCACACAAAACAATTAAAATTACAATGCAAAAGTGCAATAAAATTGCAAAAATCAAATTATCATTAATGAACAAAAAAAAAAACAAAAACAACAAAATAATCAAGATTACGGCAATCAAATGAAAAAAAATCTCATTTCAAACAAAATTCTACGAATATAAAAATTTAGAGAACAAAGAATATTCTCTCACAATTCGAGTAAAATATAAAAATAAGGACAAAAGAATGGGAACAGAACAGGATGGTTGGGGGGGGGGGGGGGGGTTGCATGAATGATTGGTTCGTACGTGTAAATAGTAACAATACTCTTATTTTACAGTTATTTTTCGTTTTTTATTCGAAAAATTTTTCATCGTTCTCTTTTTTCTCATTTTGTTTTTTTTTTTGGCTTGTTATTGTTAACATTCGCTCAAGTTAAACAAAGCGGAGACAACATAAAAAGGAAAAAAAAATTTTTTTCTTCTTTTACCGGTGTTTTAAAAATTTCCAACAGTTTATTTTTGTAAGCGTTTTTATAAGTAGTTGTTCGGAATGAGTGAAATATGATGGTGGTGGTGGGGTTTTTGAGTGTTTTTCTTTTTCTTTTTCTATTTTCATTAAAAGAAAAGATGCTCCATTGAATACTAAACAAAAAAAAATTTTTTTTTCTATTTTATTTTTTCCTTTTTTTTCCTCTTTCATATACAATTTTTCAAAAGGACTTATAAGGACTATAAAAAATATAAAAAAAAGTAAAAACAGAAAAACAAAAATTGGCTGTTAAAAAAGAAACGATTATAAGAATGAGAATTTTAGCAAAGCAAAATAGAATGACTAACTATAAAGCGATTCAAACAAAAGAATGTACTTGGTATGTGCTTGGCAAGATTTCCTTCTCTGTTTTTTACAATTTTTGCTTTTTATTTTTTGGAAATGTCCTATTCATTCTCTTGCAATACTTGTGTTTTTAGAATTTAGAATCAAAATTGTTTCACTGTATTTTTTTGTTTTCTTTTTTTTTCTTTGGTTTTCAAATATTTCCTTCTTTTTATTTATGATTTAATTTTGAACTGCAGGAATATTTGAAAAATTTTTACAAGTTCGTCTGCCTACCTGAATATATTGGATGCAGCTATCAGCATGCTAATGAATTTCCACTCAAAAATGTTTCGGTTCTTAATAATATACAATATAGGTTTTTTCACTCCAAAAAGGGCTTGGTTCTCAATTGAGACTAAATTTAAATTTCCATTTAATAGCTAAAGAATTATGATAACAGTGCCAGTTTTGGTTTATGAAAACTGCAAAATTTTTCGAAAAAATGTGCAATATTTTATTTTAACCAAAAACAAACGTCGATTTTAAAATATCCCAAGTTTAAGACATTTTTTTTTGTATTGAGCTTGCGATATTCATAACAAGACTGGTTGAGTTCTAAATAATAACTAATAATGAGACTGTAAATAAATAAGAAGTTTGGCCTACTTTTTTAAATTCCTTACTCTTATAAGTTTATAACAGTATAACTGCATATTCTTGAAAACTTCATGTAGCATGCAATGCAGAGTTGTAAAACTTAGACAGGATGAGTGTAGGTTCATGTTAAGATGAAATTTGCCCCTAAATGACTTAACAAATGAATGCTGCAATTGAAAATTTTAAGTGAGATTTTTATATTTATGATATAGTTTTGATTTTCTTGGAATAATTGCTGGTGCTTTTTGGATAATTATTAATATTTAAAGAAAGAAGAATTTCGTTCTGCAATACACAATTTTCAATTGTCTATCAACTAAAGTTAGAGTCATTAAATGACTTAAATAAATTTTTAATTGTCAACTCAACAACCGATATTCCAAAAATCTGTTTGTTATCTTCTCAAACTTCATAACAACTGCGAATAGTATGTAGTTGGACAAAATCAGAAAACTATAGATTCACTGTTTTTATTTTTTTTTGGTTTGAATGCAAGAAAGCAAAACAAAAAAACAAATATTGTAATTTTTATTTTCCGCAATATTTGATTTTTTTTCCTCCAACCAATTCTCGTTATAACCATCCTCTTTTCCAATATTTTTTTTATAAAAGACATTTGTATTTTTATTTAGTTTTCTTAAAACTTCATACATATATGATTTTCCGAACAGAAATCACTCCTTCTGTAGCATTTTTTCAATATGACGTGGTTAAAATGACAAATATGAAATTTTTTTTGTGATTGAGAAAATTATGAATGAAAATATGAAATCATTAAAGTAAAAAATATTCAAATATAAAATTATAATTCGGAAAATTATAGTTAAAATTTTCGAAAAATTCGAATTAATTAAAATTTCTTAAAATAATGTAAGTAATAGCCAACAATAGCTTTACTTTCATATGTACGATTCAATAAGTTATTGTTCAAAAAATAAGTTGAAATAAAATTTTGATTTTTATGCTCAACATCTAATTGGAACTTTAGTCGTTAATTGAGTTAATTGAGCAGTCGTTATAATTAATAATTTTTAGTGAGATTTATTTTAATAATTTGTTAGATAATTACTTAACCACCTTAAATTTCTGAATATTTTATCCAATTTATCTCAAAAATAATAGAAATTAAATAACCATTGACTATTGCGAATATAATTGGTCCCTTTGTGAGTTGGTTTTTGGCCACAAGCAATAATTTGAGCACAATATCAATAAAGCATATACCAGCAAACATGTAGTGTATTCAAAGAGAAATAGAAACCTTTTGAATATTTTAAAGCTTAATAATATGCTTGCATCCTTTAAACTTTTCATACTGCTATTAAATTTCTTGTATATTCATTCATACATGATTTAGTAGATAAACTGTTTAAGAAACCAGCAAACATGTTATACTAAAATTTATTAATTTTTTGTTTTCTTGTTTTAATTACACCCAATTAATAGCAATAATTTTTTCTGAGAATAAAAACAATTTTCTTTAAAATTTTCTATTTCTCTTCTTAATTAATAATATTCAATTGGAAAATCAGTATGGGAATAATTATGAGAAACTCTTGTTATGCATAATAATTAAATTATTCATCGCTTTATTTTATTTACCGCTAAATTATAATATATTCGTTATATTGGTATGTAAAACATAACCATTTACATAAGAATTATTTCAGAAGGTGCATAAACAAAAATATTTTTTCTATTTCTACTTCAACTTCATCTTACCTTATTCCTCCTTCTCCTTCTCCTCTCACTCCTTCTTCCTCTTATTCTTTTAAGCAACATCGTGATTGAATCTTAACTATAAAGTATAGGTCATCCATTACTTTTTATTTAACATTATTCCCAATCCTCTTGAGTTCTTCATCTTCTACATATTTTTATTCCACATTTAAATGATTTTTATTTTATTTTATACTCGTATACATTTTCCTTTCGTCGTATATCAATTCTCAAAAATATAAAAAAAAAAAAAAACGTATATAATTTAATCGCCATTAAATTCTGAATTTAAACTTGTCTTTGTATGAATTTCATACACCAGATAGTAGACATTTTCGAATTGCAAAAATATTTTTCAATTTGCAAAGATTTTCTTTATTTTTTTTTTTGCAATTTTTTAGAACAATTTTATTTTTGTTTTTCCGACTCATCGAAATATAATTGCAGTTCAAGAACCATAAACAGAAATAGAAAATATAAGTATATTAATGTGTAAACGTATACCTATCTAGATGCATATTGAGTACATATGTGTTTGGATGCATTTTTCAATAAAGAAAAGAAGGAAATATATTCAATTTGTAGAAAAAAAAAAAAAACATTTTTGAATTTCAATAAAATAGTTCAAGAGACTGGGGATAATATTTTCAAGTTAGTAAGAGAGAATTGGGAAGGACGATATTTGGTCGGTAGAGAATAAAGAAATTTAAAATAAAATTCGTCATTCGGATTATGGAAACTTTTATATCTCTTTTATAAATTCTTTTACTTCAAAGATACGGTCAGTCGCCATTCATTAGCTAAGCCATGATCTGCGTTTGGTAATTTGCAATACGAACAGTATATAAATTCATTTGACAAGTTAAAGCTGTATTCGCGAGAGTGGAAGAGATCTTAAAACATTATGTAGGGAAGGGAAGGATTGGGGAAATATCAACAAACCTTTAACAACTATCAATAAAGTTTCCTACACTTTTTGTAAGGCAATTTATTTTGAACAATGTAAAATAAAATTGACAACATCCAAAACAATTTTTCTTGAAAAAATTCCCCGAAATCTGCGGAACTCTAAGATTTTTTAAATGTTACAAAAATTTAGAATTAAAGAGTTTTTTATTCGAATGTGTCTAAGTTTACATAATACGCGAAATTTTCAATTCAACTTGCTGGAAGTTCCGAACAAAGTACATTTTGCAGGATGTTTTTTTAAAAATTTTCGATGAAACTTGTTTTATGCCTTCGAATGCTCAAAAAGTGTTTGATATGTCTTGAGCTATGTGAAGAAATTTAAAAAATTCGCAACTGACAATAGCAAATTTATATTTGGGCATGATAAAAGCAAATTACCTCAAAAATATTATCGACACTTTAATCTTTCAATATCTTGACTTTAGTTCCTCACTTATTCTAAATCAAATCCTCATTGAAATAGTCAAATTAAGTTACAAACTCTTAGTCTTTACGCCAATATCGTTAATAGCCAAATAATTTTTTTTTTGGTTTTTTTTTGTTTTTTTTTTCCTATTGCATTCGATAGTTTGCGCGCGGTCATTCTTTTTTTGTTTTTCTTCGATTCACATAGCTCTGAATTAAACTGTTTATTGAATTGGGTGTAATAAAAAAAGAATAAAAAGAGCAAATGAAAAATATTTCTCTTTCAATTTTTCTGTTTTGTGTTATAGATATAGAGAGGGAAAAAGAATGGTATAGGCTACAGCTAGTTGCAAGCAAGTCAAGTTCTACATGTTATTCTCAAAGCAAAGTTATTTTTTTTTTATTATGCATAAAATCTAGCAAATACTACATTAAAATTGAGCAAATGGTTGTTGTCTTACATTACTGCTTTGTAAAAATTAATTTGCATTACCGTTCTGTGACTGTCTGAAAAAAAATCTTTTATTGTTAGCCATAAATTTTTTGTTTATTTGACAAAGTGAGAGAGTCCCTTATGAAAAATGTGCTCGTTCACTAAATTGCAGCAATATTTTGCTATTTTAGAGCAGTTTACGGATTTTTTGTTTGTTGGAACAATATTTTCTTACGGAATAATGGCACGATTGATGAAGATATAAAGTTTCCAAGAAAACTATATAACATCGCTGAAATGAACCTTAATTCTCCCCCCACATAATCTAAAAGAAATATATTGAAAATTATAGCCACATTGCTAAATTTGTATGTTCAAAACTAGTTATGATAAAAAAATTTAAGTAGCTTATGTATGGAAGCTACCACAGTCAGAACAGTCGAGAAATTTCAACGGCTTTTATCAAACAAAACAGGCATTTACTACTAAAAATCATTTTGAAAAAATTGAGTTCTCGTTAAGACGGGCAGACGGCCAGACATGATGAAATCGATTCAGAATTCGACGTTGATCAAAAACATACATTTATGTTTATATCTCAAGCCATTATTTCTTAGTATTACAAACAATAAGACAGATTTAGTGTACCATTCGAACATACGTTCGTACGGGTATAAATATCAAAATCTTTATGACCGATGCTTACCTTTGTCTTTGTTTATATGAAATTGTTTTTATTTTATTTTATTAAAATATCTTTAAAATATTTGGATTAGGATAATATGGACGATTTGGATTGTATCAACTGTTTTAATAAAATAAAAAAAACCAAATACAACCAAAAGAGTAAAAAACAGATACAAAATGAAAACTGGTTAAAAAAAAAGAAGAATGCAGCAACAAAATGTTTGTATGTACAACCAAGGCATAGGAAAGCGCATCGCATCGTCATTAAATGAAAATCAAAGAGAACAAAAATAAAAAAAAAAGTACAAACAAAATAATCAACATATTTTGTATATATATATATACGTGTGTGTGTGTGTTCATTTCAAAGGTTGATAACTGGGAACTTTAACTTTTTCTGTAAATTGTGATAAGATGGTGTAATAAGATTGAATAAAGATTTTCTAAGTAATTTTTATGCTCTTTAAACCCTGAGAAAATAGAAAATAAAAAAAAACATAAAATTCAATAGTAATGATTATTTTAAATACATTGAATTTAAAAAAAAAAAAATAATTTTAATTTTTTTTTTTTTTCAGGTCAATAACAAAATCCCGTATAACTTTAAAGAATTATTATTGAATTTGCGATACAAGTGAATTAAAAATGGGAAAAGACAAAACAAAAATCTTGAATGTTTTACTATTTTAGAGCAACCATACAATTGATTTATAATTGAAATTTGAATTGCAATAATTTTGAAAGTTTTTCAATTCTTTTTTCTTGTATTTTGAAATTTTGCAGAGTATCGTGAATTCTAAATTGTGAGAAAATTTTGCGTAAAATGCAATTCTCGTATGGTGTTAATTTTAACATGACTTTAAAGTTGAGTAACACACCCTTATAATTTTCTTAAGTAATTTTGGAATGCTGGCAACCAAATTAATTAAAAAAATCTGATGTGATTAGCAAAAAAAAAAACCGATCGCAAGAGTATTTTTCTAGTTTAGCGAAAATTTTGCATAAGTTTAAGAAAATGTACCCTACATTATTTCTTTCAAATTTTAAAGACAACTTTCAAATTTTAAAGAACAATTTCAACGAATTCTATTAATTAGTTTCTTAGATAATAAAAATATGATTAAAAATTTAAAATTGACCCTTAGTTCGGTTTCCGAGTCCAGATATTCTTATACGGTTTATAAGTTCATTGTTTTTACACCCTTTATGACATACCTACTCATATATATTATAATTTCAAAGAAATCTGTTGTTTGTTTCTCTTCATATCTTACAAAATTCATTTGGTTTCTCATACTCTCAGTATGCGTTAATCCGTTGAATATTTTCTTAAAATTATGAAAAATATAAAATTGTCCCGTAGCAAAGATCGAGTTCCCGAGACCTAGCATATCCTAAAAGTTGATTGATCCATGATATAAGTAAAGTAAGATAAAAAATCAGTTAATCGATTAAAATTGAGGTACAGATCTGCACAAACAGACCGATAGACTGGCAGACCACCTTGCAGACATCTCTGACTAATTCACTAAAGAAGTGCGTTTAACCCGAAAACTCAATATACAAAATTTGGTGCAATGCGATCAGTAAATATTTTAACATTTTATAAATTGAATTTTGTTAATTTACCTCTATCTTAGTCTTATTTTTCTAAGATCTTATTTGTGAATTTTCTATTTTTTATCTGTATACCTTATGGTTTCTTTCAAGCTAGCCGTCACGTTAATTTTTGTTCGTTTTAGGGTTTAATAGATGACCGACCTCTCATATTTCTCCATCTCCTAGTAATTAAATTTCCGGTTGTAATTAAATTTTTTTTTTCCTCGAATTTTATTTAGTTTCTGTGGTTTAAATAAATTTGATCAAATATTAACTGAATTTGGTATACATTGCCGTACAAGAGGTAATTGATACGAACTCAGCAATTTATTCTATATGAAAATCTATTTCTTTTCCTATCATTTTTCTATCATAAACGTCTTGAAGTATAGTCGAATAGATTTTCAATAGCAAATTGATCAGTTCTATCTTCAATATGAAAAGCTGTCGCATCCATTTTATTATACAAGAAAATCTTTACTGTTAACCATAAATTTAGTTAACATAATTATATAAATATTTGAGTTGGATTTTTTTTGGAAAGTAAAATTGATGTCCACGGTAACTCAATAATCGGCTGATGATCTATAATTACATTAAATTTCTTAAGTACTTCCAGTTGTATTGGATAATTAATTTTTAATTAAACATTAAACAAAGCGTTAATTAAAACCACCTATACCATTGATCATTATATCATATATTAATTTATAGCACATTACGGTTTGCCCTCTAGATCGTGCCATTGTCATTTTTCACAAAAAGCTTGCTATATGTACTCCCTATACTTTAAATAATTTAATTTTTTACCATTTTTAAAACCAAAATTTAAAATAAAGAACGTCTCCTTATGTGCATGAAATCAGAATAAAAAAGACAGAAAAGAAAAACCATCGCTAGACAAAGAAAAATTTTTTTACAAAAGTTTCCCATTTTTCCAATACACTGAAAGAGGCACAACAAAATTTTGTTTATATTACTTTTTATACCTTTTAATTTAACTAAAGTTACACTTAATATTCACCCTTAAAAAATTTCTTATTGAAGAAATTTCTCTATAATTTTCAAAAGACTTTGTAAAGAAAATTTTCTTAACTTTTTACATAAATGTTATGATTTCAGAAAATCTCTATCTATACTCGTATTCGTGTCTGTATCTACACACTTCCTACACCTTTATACTCTGAGTTTATTAAAGTTTCTTTACGTATGCATTTTCATTCAAGTATTTCCAAAAAAAAAAAAAACAAAAACAAAATATATTTTTCTGTTAATCGTTACATTCATTAAAATTTTCCCCTTCTATATCAAGGATATTTTGGGTATACAAAAAAAAAAAAAAAAATTTATAAAATTTCTCAAGCATATGTGCGCGCATTTAACTGAAAAATTTTAGCCAGTTAAATGATTCTCACATCAGTTCACCCCAAACCACACATTGAAACCACGTTGTTCAAAATATGTAAAATAGTTTTCAACACTTCTACATACATACATATATTTTGTATGAATTTTCTATAACGGAGGCTTGAGTTGAAAATTTTTCGCAGTAAAAAAAAAAATTTTTCATTTTTTTTTTTTTTTTTTTGGTTTTTGTCTTTTTTTTTTGTGTTAAAAGTTTCCTTTTTGCTGCCATATTTTAAAGACACATGAAATATTTTTGCAACATCTAAATTTTAAAGGAATTAAGGAAATTTTTTTTTTTTTCAAAAATAATTTTCTCTATGACATTTTTTATGTACGAAATCCGAATTTTAATAGTGTTTGTGTGTACTTGTGTACGAGTACTTTAGCGAAATTGTCTTTTGTATATGAATAAATTCTAAGAAACGCAGACAGAGTGGAATGATAGGGCTGTACAAAATCGCTGTTTTTTTTTTTTGTTTTATAATTTAAAACTTATTTTCATATGATTTTTTGCGTTTTTGTTTTTCTGTTCTTTTGCCTTATTACAGCTGTGAAATTTCGTCGAATAGAAGTGAAGAATAGAAAATAGGAAAAAGTTTTCACTTTTATGAACTGAAAAATTTTTAAATTGTTTATTTTTCAATAAAAAATGATTATCGTATATTTTATTACTTAAAATTGTAAATTGTCTTATATACTTAGTATATGTAAGGAAGTTTTCAGACAAAAAAATAAGAAATAATAAATGTAAATTTAATTTAATCCAATGTTGTAAATGTTAAAATTTATATGTGACATTTATTAGGGCTTTGTTTTAACATTTAACATACTAAGAATCGAAGAGTATTCAGTTCTTTTGGGTAAATTTCATTGAATAGCTTTGAAATTTGAATAAGAAGATATTTGGTACTGTAGCAAGAATAAATTAATTTTATAAAATTCTTGTGTTAAATTTTAAAATTATACTTATGTTTCAAATTACTTTTTATACAGAGTTTTTCGCATAAGATCGCAAATAATTTTTGGGGTGATTCTTTAAACAATTTTAAGCGAAAATTTGTATGGATTGGGAGAAGATTCACATATACTCTATTTCGAGCTACCAGATTTTCTCTGCAAAAAATGATACCAGATTTTATCTGCCTATAAATAAGTGTTCATCAATTCGGAACCATGCAGCATAAAATAACCATAGAAGACTTGTTTTTCGGGTGATTGATTCCTTTTATTCTCAAGAATATAATAAGGAATTCCTACAGGCTTAATTAAGAGTTCTCAAATTAAAAATTTTCAAAATAAAATAGTCATAACTTGCTCTTTGTACAATTTTTATGAAAATAGGACGTTTAGTTAAAATTACCTTTTAATAAATCTTTAAACTCTATAAATAATATCTTAAAATTTTCATGAATTTAGTTAAAATTTTGTTAATTTCGGGTATTTTGTTGATTTCTCGTATATAGTAAACGCATGTATACAATAAGTACTTGTGGAATCAAAGAATTGTCAAAAAAATAGAAATAAAAAATTATTAAAATCTTGCCGTCTTCGCATATATTTATCAGTTCATGCAAATATACTTGATTATAAAAACATAAATTATAGGAGTATTTTTCATCCAATGGCTTATTAAATTCCAAAAGATTAATATGAAATAAACATTTCGGTCACAACAGGTAAATGTACACCCACTGCGCTAAGACAATAAAAAACAAAATTAATATCGCAAATAAAAACAATAAAAAAATTATGTATATATATGTATATAGAAGCTCTTCAAGTATACATCATCAGTATAACAAAAAAATTAATGTATTTTTATATAAGCTTCCAAAAATTTCAAGTCAAAAACGTATTTAAAAGAGGGAGATGAATTTTGGATGACAAGAACTTGATTTCATGTCATCCAAATGCAAATGATTTTTTTAAAAATCTCCAAAAATATTTTTGCTACAACATATTATCATATATCGGCAGAATCTGTGCATTCCCCGCTCTATCTCTTCTAGTTTAACAAAACTTCTAGTTGAGTTCAAATCAGTCATAATCAAATTATAAGTCAGTTGAAAATGGTAACTACTAAATTGAATTTTAATTTATCTAACTTTATTAAGAATAACTCATTTCTATATTTATTTTTATTTTATTTTTTTATTTTATTTTATTTTATTTTATTTATTTACACCAAACAAGGTGCTAACATAATTTATATTAATTGTATATTATACACTTCTAATACAGAATACCATAATACATCAGGAAATTATACTTATTATTAGGATTATGTGTTTAATTCGGTATTGATATTAATTCACCAATGCGAAGTTATTCGCTAATTTACACCATTTAATAGGTAGAAATCTATACTAATTTGTATAATTTTCGAAAAATCCAAAAGCATAGAGAGAAACTCATAAGAATGAGGTTAAAAAATGGCGGCCAAGAACTTAATTTCAACACATATGTATGTGATGAAATTAAGTTCTTGGTGGCGGGATAAAATAACCAATGATTAACAAATCTTTTCGTATTTACGAGTATAACAAACCACGTTATAGAATATGTAAGAAATTGTTATACATAAATTTATTCATAGATTAATAAAAACTTTAAGATGACTTCCACCGAAACTCCCTTTTTGAATACAATTAACAATGTAAACACAACATACCACATATACCAGCACTCATCAATACAAATTCACTATAATAATTTGTTTAACTCGCACAATATTCGTCCTTTAAAAATTACCAAATAGAAAAAATATACAAAAACCAATATTTAAATCAAACAAATATAAAAATACAAACAAATTTATTTTTCGTTTAATAACACACAACAAGACATTAAAACATATTCTGAGTGTCTTATACTGAAAAAAATTTTTTTTTAATAAAAGATTTATATTCAAAATACCAATAATAATATAACCATCATCATCATTATTATTATCATTATTATCATTATTATCATCACATGCATAAAACGTACAGAACAAAACTATAATAAAAAAATCAAAACAAGATAAATTGAGTATCGCAATACTCACTCTTACTGATTGCTTTAAATATCTATTTGCTTTGCATTGAAAGTTAGTTGTGTTAGAGAGTTTAAACTGGCGTATCCAGTTACATATTATATGTGTGTATATAATTATGATAATATCGAAGTTTAAAACCTGATCTCGCACAGTTCCAATAATAAAAATAATAAGAAAATCATTCATAAAGAATGAAAATGTGAAAATTAGCTCATTGTCTGCTCAAAAATAAAAATAAAAATTTACCGGCTTTTAATTTTGTTCTTCTCTTGTTTTTTTTTTTTTTGTTGTTGTTCTTTTTCTTTAAACAGAATTATCCAAAAAGCTGTTAATCATATTATCATTTTCTTATACATATGTAGACTTAAAATGAGCATATCAATCGTATATGAGTGAGTGTGTGTGATTGAGTATGTGTTAAAATTTTTTTAATTTTATAATATACACCTACATTATACAATATATCGTGTTGAATAAACCTTCATCGCATATGTGTGTATACTGAATGTATGTACACACGTATGTAATATTAACTTGACCAAATCTGGTTTTTGTGTTTTGTTTTCTGAAAACGGAAATTTTGTTAAGAAATTTAAATCAAAATACAAAATGGAAAAAATAAAGAAAAAAGCTCACGCCGCGTCGCACTGTTTATTAAATTCTTCTCAAATTAATGTTTGTTTTATTATTCTTTGAATTCAATATGAATAAGATGTTTAAGTAAACTATAAAGTTGCTTTTATGTTCTGAAGATCAGTGAGATGTAGAATTATAATAAATAATTTACTTATTAAAAAATTCTTAGGGGAATACTAAAGGTAAGTAGGGAGTTGCCTTAGAATGGCATCTAAGCATGCGTAACTATCAAAGACTAAGTAGATATCACCGAGGAAGAACAAAGAAAAATAGGGATTACATTATAGCTTTGAAGAGGAGGCACTCTTGTCTCTTGAACAAAATGGCTGACAGATAGTAAAATTTTCTGTTAGGAATGACCGAATTAAAAATCGAATTTCAAGTATAATATAACTCTTATAATAATTTAATTAATTTAAATATTTTTAAATTGCCCCCAAATGTATGCAATATTTTTATTTTATTAAGTTAGTAATTTTAGTTGAATTTTTTAATTGAAAACGAGAATAGGTGTTCTTCATATTGTTTTTAACAATATTTTTTACCAGTATATCGCCATAAGTACTGTTTGTAATAAAAGAATAAATTCGGAAAACAATTCAAAATTTAATTTTCAATGCAATATGGAATTTTAGTTAAACAAAATGATTGCGCTGGGGAAAAGTTGATTAAAACACCATATCTCTGTTTTTTTAAAAAATATTGTAATTTAAAATTAAAAAATTTCCTGGGACTAGAATTTACTAAATAACCATTTGCTAAGGGCTAAGATAGACATGCAATTTTTGATTCTGTCTCAAACTATTTGATTGCTTATTTGTATTCCATATTTTCCAAGCGCATATACACTCAGCACATATGACCGCATGCAATTAAACAATCAAACGCCGAATTTACTTAATTGATGTTTAAATGTGTGGGTAATGATTTTACAATTAAACAGTAATTGTAAAACAAAAAATTGCATATCTGTCTGAACCCTTAATTCCAAATATTTGTAATTCAATATAGCTTACGTCTTATAGTTGTGTTCCTAACTAAATATTTTAAACATCTCGATTTTAAAATTTTATCATTTTGTATTCTTCTTCTTTTCCTCTTTCTTTTTTACTTTTTTTTTATGTTTCTTATTTAATTTGTTTGTTGTTGGTGTTCGTGTGTGACTGAAAGTTTGTTTTTGACCCGAAACCGGTACCAACAAGTAGAATGACGTTGGAATTTTAATTTATGGTGATGAGCTGAATTTGGTGGTCGGAATCATTTTTTGTTTGTGTTTTTTTTTTTTTTTTCATTTTATTGTCCTCTTTAACAGTTTAAATTTTTGTTGTTTTTTCTTTTATTTTCTGTTTCTGTAGTTATTCTCTTCTTAAATATTACAATTGGTAGTGTGGGTAATGTGCAGATATTATTTGCTATCATGTGTTGTATATATATATGTAGTTGGTAAGGTATTCAAACCATGGAACAGAAAAAAGATAAGTATAAGAAGAATTAAATAGAGAAAATCTTAAATATTCAATGATGTTTTTTAGCTTTTAAAACTGGATTGTTATTAATCGCTCGTGTAATAAGCGTTATACATACATGTATACATACATACAATTTTAATTTAATTTAAATTTTTATAATAAAATGTGTGTATAGAAGTTGAAATAATAGTGGTAGTGGTAGGCGTTAGGAGGTCTACAATTTTTAATACTTGATTTGGTCGTTTTTATTGTCACTTTTATTAAAGTTCATTTTTTGTTTTTTTCTTATTAAAAATAATTTTTTTAAAATTTTTATTAATAAAAAAAAAATATTGGAATTTGAATATTTTAAGTTTTTTTTTTTTTTCAAATTTCGACTTGTTGTTTTGTTATTTATTTAGGAATTTTATTAGTACAATTGAGAATGTGTTCTTTGAGAGGGAAGAAAGGTCGTTGTTGGTAGAAAAAATGGAATTTTGGTGTTGAGGTGACGACGATTTTTTTTTTTTATTCTTGGTGTCATAATTTACTAATTGGTTTCTGATTGGTATTGTTCTTCCCATTATAGTTCTTTAGTTTCTTTTGAATTTTCGGTTTTTTACTTTTTGTTTTTACTCTTGCATTCATTAATGTTGTAAGGTCAATACTTTTGTTTTGTCTACCCATTCTATATATTTTCAATGAATTTTCAAGCATTATGAATATTTTGACTCTAATTCTAAATTTGGTTACGATAAAAATGTTGAAGTTATTTTACAAGTTATCATTAATAATTTTTTTTCTTTTAGAATTTTCGTGGTTATTCGATATCAATGATATTACTGTTATGCTTGTGTATGTGTATATGTAAATAGATAGGTAGGTAAGAGTATTACAGATTTTAAATTTTTTTTATATACGTAGGCTTAATTAAGGTAATGGGTTACATAAGAGATGGAAGGTCTTAGAGAAAATCTTAAAAATTGAGGAGGAAAAGTTGTATGCTTATGATCCATCTTAACTGGCTGAATTATGCCCTATACCTCGACAATATCATTTGATTATTCCTGAGAAAAGCTGAACTTATAAGTATTTTATACATTACCTTTTAGAATTGTGTGATAGCTATCTAAACCTGTCACCTATTCCACAGCAGACGGACACGTGAATGCCAGATTTCACTTAGCTGTATTATTTTTCAAATATTTAAGGTTAGCTTTTAGGGTTTTATGGCAACTAAATGAATCTTTTAAGCTATTTCATAGATTTTTGTTGAATATATCTGAGCTATAATTGAACACACGATTTATTAGTTTTAGAAATGTTTGAAACAATCTTTTTCGATTGTATGACAGATATTTGAACTCATTGCTCAATTTAGTGCAATTCCAATACTAACCATTCTTGGCAGAAAATTAACAATTTTTGAAAATGATGATGTTTACTTTATTCGTTTTCTAGTTATCGTACGATCAGATGGACGGACATACCAAAAAATATTTACATTGAGGAAAAAACATGTACATATGTTCATTTATGAATGCAATTGAATTTAAGATATATAGCGAATGAGAAAGAGAAGCTACAGAAGCGATAGAACTAATAGAAGGAAATTAAATCTGGTAATTTGAAGTTTCATTATTATTAATCTCTGATACTAGAAAACAAGAAGATTTTTTAAAAATTAAGTTGAAGATTAATAATAAATCACTTGCAGATTATAGTTCATACTAATATTATGTGCAAGTACGAACCCTGATTACAAATAGCTATAAAAATATCAAGTAAATTTTCAAATGACTCAAAAAAGTCATCATCATCATCATCTCGTTAGTTCTATAACTCGGGGTGAGTTTTAACCTGATTTTCTCCAAATCCCCCTCCTACGCCGTCGAGCCACCTAGATCTCGGTCTACCTCTTGCTCTACTGTTATATGGGAATGCTTCTAGGATTCTTTTTGGAGCTCTTTGCTCTGACATCGCCGCCGCGTGTCCTGCTCATCGTAACTCAAACAAAGTGACAAAAACAAGTACACAAAAATTAATATATCTAATATGTGGGTTATTTCAAGAATTTCAATTCAATTGTTAGAGAAATAAAAAATTCCCTTACATTCTCTACAATTAAACATTTACGCAATTAAATAACTTCTAAATTTATACAAATGTTTGTATGTATGTAGAAAACAAAATAATTGTTACATAAATAAAGTTTTTCAAATGTTTGTGCATATACATACTTTTATACATTATAATGTACACACTTTTAATCATTGTTATAAAGTCCAAAGAAAAAAATACAAGAAGGTAAGAGAAATGAACAAAAAAAAAAATGTCCTAATATTATTCTTTAGCATGAACAAAACAAAGAAAATGAAAATTTATTTTTATGACAAAAAAAGAAAAAAAGAGAGAAGAAAAATAAAAACTTAATTTTACCCTACTTAGGAAAACCTAAGGTACCAAAAAATTTTCATAAAAAATTTTTTTCTTTTTATATTATAATTCTTCATAGATATATTCTATTTTTGACATACATTGGTACACAGTGGTGAAAAATAAATGAAGTCATTCATTTGATTTTTCCAATTTTTCTGGGAAAAATCTCGATTATTTTGAAAAATTTCTAAAACACTAATTAAGAATATTAAGAATGAGATAAATTTAAAATTATTTTTTTGTTGGCTTGATGGACTAATTTTTGGCTGTAAATTTAATACGATCACTATTGAAACGATTAATTATAATAAAGGAGTTGAATAAGCTAGGAGACAAAACAAAATTTTTCAAGAAAAATGTGATTTTTTATAGAGATTAAAAAAAAAACCTCCGCCTTTACACGTTTAAAATTTTAAATCTCTGGTTTAAATTTGTGGAATTTTTGCTAAAGATTTGTAAATAAAACCGATGATCCAAAATATCTAATTTCAAGTTTTACTTGACCAAAATTTATTTATTAATATTATTGTAATTTTTGGTTTGACAGCGACTACTTAAATCTTTATTGCTCGTAATCTAAAATAATAAAAATTTTACGGGAATTATTTTAGTTCTCATAATATACAACGTTATCAATTTTCAATTAATAGTTTATTATGTAGCTCTAGGTGATTTAATATTCAAGCAGTTTAATTGTTAATTTTGTAAAATTTTTTGAAAGACCTTTTTTCGAATTCTAATTTTAGCCCTTTAAAATTCTCAAAATTGTATTCAATTTTGTTAGTATTATAGAGCCAAATAATGAAAATTTAAATAAGAGCTAAGTAATTTTTCCTTATTACTAAGAATTAGTGTGTTTCACCTAATTTACTATTAGTAATTAATATACTATTAATTGACCATTAGTTTCCTTGAGATTTTAAAGAAAATAAGTACACAATAGCCATTATAATTATATATTATTGAAATAAATTTATAATAGATCAACATAATTGGATATTAAGATCTTCCTTTCAATCCACAAATGTAAAATGTAGAATAATCCAAACACACCACCATATGAAGGCGGTATCTTTAATTAATTTAATGTTAAATTTCAAAAATTGTCTGCAATTTTCTTTAATTTCTCGAAAATTTAATTTAAAAAATTGTAAATGCAATTTTAATGTTACGCCCTGTTTCAAAAACTTGTATAATTTTCTATATTTATAGCCTCAAATATAGCAATTTCTTCGAATCAATTCAGATCACAATTTTACAAAGTTTTCGTTTGTTTTTTTTTTTTTTTTTTGGAAAGTGTGTACCAAATAGAAAAAAAGAAAACCAAAAATGAAAATATATAAAAAGAAAAAAAAAGGTCGAATGAATTAAGAACAAAAGGACGAACACAAAAAAAAAACAAAAAAAAAAAAAAGAACGAAAACGAAAACCTTTCACATACAAAAGAAAAATTTTTTATTTTAAAAAATTATGTCCTTTTTTTTTTCTTTTTGCATTTTATATTTTTTTCTTCATTTCTTTCTATATACTCTCCAACCAAAATAATATTATCGGGACAATATCCTACTAAATCTCCCATTCAGCAGAAAACAAAAAAAAGTTAAGAAACTTTTTATTTTTATAAAAAAAAAGGACGATTCGTCCTCTCTCTAACTGCGTGATTTTTTTTTTTTTGCCATGTTTTTTGTTACTTTCTATCCTTCTATCTTCTGACAGGGGAAAAAAAATTCGCAGAGACAAGGAAATAAAAAAAAAATAAAGAAAAAAACGGAAGAAGAAATTGAAATAAAAAAAAAATGAGAAAATTGGTTTCGAAGGAAAAGCTACAAAACGAAAACAAACGAATCAACAATTTATGTCCTTTTTTTAGAATTTTGTTTTTTCTACTTCTCAAATATTTTTTTTTTTGGGTTTTCTTGTGCTTTTTTTTTTTTGCATAGCTATCTTTTGTATATATATATATATCTGGGTGTGCTATATGTGTAGGTACGTGTATATTATTAGGAAAAATTAGAATATAAGAAGAAAGAGAGCAAAAAATAAAATATTTTTATAAATAGATGAATAAGGCAACCAATAAAATAAATATTTATCCTTGCCTACCATAGGCAAAATATACTAGAAATGTACAGCTATCTAGTGAAAATTTTCAATACCTTATGGAAAAATGAAAAATTCCTTAATGATAATACAAAAAATTCTTCCATTAGTTAAACAATAAAAATTATCTGATTATTGCGTTTAAAAGACCATAAAGTCTTATAAGAAGAATTTATACGACTGATACCTAAATTGATTACACTCGTTACACTCAATATTTGTGCAGTAAAAAATACGCTTAACATATTTGCTAAAAAGTCTTTGGAAATCAATGAAACGAAATCCCTGGCCTTTAGTATTTATTTTTCGACGACTGTTAAATTCGTCAAAATGTCGTTTATCTTCCACTTCTTCTATTAAAACATCTTTTGATACAAATCTGCGTTGCCACCTCATTGTTAGTTAATTTACCACCTTTGGTTCAAAAATTCCCATTTTTTTTTCCTTTTCAAACCCTATTTTTTCTCATATAATTTCCCTTTAGGAAATTTTTTAATTACACCCATACATCTACAATACGTATTTTAATAAAATTTGTATTTGGTCATTTTTTAGACGCATAACTTGATAGTTAAGATAAAAAAAAATAAAAAAGAAAAAATATGTTAATGAAAAGTATGCAATGGAATTTCTCATGATTTTTGACCTTTTTCGTTTTTTCCCCTCAAGGCTTCCATCAAAATGGGAAATTTCCCACGATTTGGTAACACTGATTCAAATTGTTTAAAAGTTGAGAGAGTTGATTCATTTAAATATCTTGAAAACTTTAACATATAAATTTATATACAGCTTGGATAAGATTACTACTTTGGAATATTAATATATGTCTTATTCCATTCTAAATTGCAATATGGAATTGTTTGTTAGGGTGGCGGCTCGCATTATAATATCTAATCGCAAGCATACGTTAAGAGTAATCTGTAAGAAAAGATATAGAAGACCATATTTAAATTTTTTTATGTCGTAGAAGATACTTCATTTTTAGGAATTTATTCCTATTTAAAACTATGAAACTTTTTGTTATAAGGTCTGGCAACCTAAATAGCAGATGTTATGCTTCTTATAATTTGAGAGTAAATTCTAGAAATCTATAGTTATTATTCCGAAACATAGAAAAAATATTTTTTATAATTTCTATGCTGTAGTTTCACCTAGGGCTTTTAATATGCTGCTCGAGAGAGTAAACTTACTTTTAAATATAGATTTTTTTGAAATAAAGAATGAATTAAAAAAAAATTTCTGAATAGTTGATTGGAGTAGAATTTTTCTACTATTTATAGATTTTATGAATATATTTTCTAATTCTCTTTCCTAAGCCTTCAATAATAGATTTTTTTCACGAATTAACTGTGCCGCCTAAATAAAAATTATCATTATTCTTGGAATTTATATAAGTTACTAGTTTAAGTGCATATAACAGTTTACTATTTTCAATAAGAAAAGCTACTTTTTGAGCAAAAATATTTTTGTGATTAATTTAATGGGTATAGGCTTATTGAAAAATTACGCACGTTTATAGTGTAAGATGGATTTCGTCAACTAATCATTTTGAAATTTCTTTAAAAATCGTTTCTTGAAAAACAGAAAGCCAATATGATTTTTTGTTTTCGAGAAAATCATAAACGAAATTTTAGAAATCTTAATGTTATTCTAAAAATTTAATATAAATTTATTTATGTAGGTATATGTATATGTATACACATAAAATAAATAAATAAATAAACGACCATCTCGGATTCCCATGATTACTCAGTTTCTCATTCCAATTATTATTAAACTCAATTCTCCAATTGCTATACACACATACATACATATATATATAATGTACTTATACACGTTATATAAATAAAGATATTGTTTTTTTTGTTTTCTCTGTTTTTCTTTTTCTGTTTTCATAATAAATTTCGACTGGAAATGGTTTTTAATATTAGGGAATATTGGTATATAAGATCGTAGGTGGTAATACAAGTGGGAATACAAGTCAAAGAATTTTTATATTTCTTTTTATTTTTGTTTCTTTTTTCAATGTAATTTTTCTTAAATGTAAAAATGTATGACTTCGAAATGTGTCAGTGGTATAGACTTATTCCTCATAGGTCTTATACGCAAAAATAGAATAACTTATTTATGCGGTTCGCATTCTATCACATTTTTAGAGGTCTATTCTTGTTTGAAGACTGCAATTAAAATTTGAAATTTAAAAATTTTTGGGAGAAATAAGGCACTTTTTCTAAGTTTGAAATGAAAGTATTTCAATACACTTTAATGGTTTTGGGTAATAATCGGGTGGGGAGGCTACTATTAATAAGTAACCGCAAATAATCGTATTAAAACCTTCCTGTTAGAATTATTTTTAATAGATGATTTTAGTAGTGGCTTATAAATTTAACAATAATGCCGAATCGAATAAGTTGCAGTAATTTTATTTGGTTCTTTGAATTGATCCGAATTGAGAGGGCTATTTGCCTTAATAATTTGTTAAAAATTTGCAATTTTAAAAATTTATAAACAGGTTTGGTAAGATTAAAATTATTTCCTTAAGAGCACAATATTTTGTTTTCTTTTTCTCAATTTTCAGAAGGTTCCCTAATCCTGAACTCTGTAATATTTCTAAAATTCATCTGTATTACACTGAAAAAGAACCAAGGACACAAAACAATGTAATTTGTTTTCATTTTGTCAATGTTGTTGTGCTGTCATTTTCTCTTCTACTTTTCTATGTTTTTTTTTTCCTCTCTTTTCGTTTTTTTGTTTTGTTGTTGTCACTTTTCTGAAAAAGAAGAAAAAAACTTTTTTATTTATTTGTCTTTTTTGTTTTTTTTTGTTTTTTACGGTTTTCGGTAGCACAGTAACAAACGTAACATAAAGCTAAAAAGGTGGTAGAGTGAGAGACACATAAAATATCTCAAAAAATTTTCCATAGAACTTCTTAATTTTTTGTTTTTTTCTGCTTTTGATTTTTGTTTTTATTGTTTTGAATATCACATATGAATTTGTGATTAGATTATCGAAATAAAGGATAAAAGAATTGAGTATCAAAAGAAAATAAAATTCAAATAAAAAAAAAAGGGCTAGATTGAGATATGGCGAATGATACTTCTACTATGAAAACATTTTTTTTTTAAAGACTTTTGAAATTCAGTAGCATTCAGTAGCATATTTTTTTTTTGTAATTCATAATATATGAGTAGTATACTTGCACATGTATGAGTTACTAGTGTATAGATTCCCACGTGTTTCATTAAAAGTTTTTATTTAATATCGCATAGATTATAGAAATAATTTTTTGTGTCTATGTGTGTGATTTAAGTATTAATTTTATAAGAAGTGAAAATGATTATAAAAATTTTTTGATATTTTGTTTTTTAATAAGGTGTAAAATTTTTTGTTTTTACAAGTTAAATTTATTAAGGTATTTTAGATTATTAAATAGTATAATAAATTTTTAGAATTTGAGTGGCCTTAATTTGAAAGAATATTAGGTTCTAGGTCCAAAATACGAGAATAATTCTGAAATTGTCATTTTGTATTCATTAATTGCCCAATTCTATTTTATATTGCCAATTTATTGCAAATTTCTATTGTAAACCGGAAGTCGCTATACTAAATCTTGTACAAGTCGAAGAAATCAATTTAAAATTAGAATTTTTAATTATCTTTCAGGCATAGTATAGCACTAAGCCTTAATTAAAATTATATGAAAATATATGAAATAGCAAATTGTTAAAGAAACTAACATGTGTTATGATTTTTCCGATACCTTCAATATTTTACTATACTAAATTTCTGCAAGTAATTTGAAAAACCTACACAGAGCACAACTTAATGTCATATATTGGTGCATTCTGTAAATTCCCAGCGATATCGAAAAATACTTAGAATCACCTTATGTCTTCTAGTTTAGCCAGAAATCGCGTTTAAAGCTTTTCAAATGATTTTTTTTAAATATCTCCAAAAATATTTTTGCATCAGCTTATTATCATATTATATTGACGAATTCTGTGGGTTCCTGGTGATCATAAAAATTATTTAGAATCTCCATATCTCTTCTAGTTTAGCCAGTTTACAAATTTTTATGAATATTTCTCTATATTGCAATATTTATTTAAAAAATAAATCTAATCTGAAACTGAGTTAAAAAATCTATACCTGATATTGTAACACAATTATCGGCCCTTTAAAGATTTCTTAATGAAAATACTTTAATGAAATTAACACTCAGAATAACATGAACAGAGAATAATAATTATTATAAAGAAATGTTTTTCCAATTAATGACAAGAAAATAATTTACGATTTGAAATGGAATGAAGCAGGTATAACTATAGCTATTACTAATATAACACTTTCATAATCAACAACAAATTTTTTATTTAGGCACTAAAATAACTATAATTTTCTGACACTAATATACGATTTCATCTTGTCTTCAAATTTCTTTTCTTCAAATTATATTAGATTCTGAATTTACTCCAAATAAATAATAAAAAACCAGAATTTCTTTCTAAATAAAAAATTTTCGAAACAAGCGCTTGAATTTAAAATACTTAATATCTTCCGAAAACACAAATTACGCCCAAAATATACTGTCCCTCTAAGTATTTCCATAATATTATAATTTGTCAATTTATTCCAATTAACTAAATCAAATGATAATTGTTAAAGAAAAAAAAAATTCAACATTTGAAGTTTATTACTAAGCCAAAATTAAGGATATTTGGGCATTAAGTATAAATACAAAAGTAAGTATCAAATCTTAATCAGATTATTTTATAAAAACAACAAAAAAAGGATCAGATAGAGAAATGAAACAGAAATCATAAAAAAGGAAAAATCATTGAAATCAAAAGATTTATAACTCCTAAAATAATGTTCCAAAAAATCAAATCATCAGAGGCATTTCATTATTTTTATTCTATTTTTTTTTCTATTTTCTACATAAAAATCGATTTTCAGCTCCAATCTAATAAATCATCGCATGCAGAATCATAAAAATCTTGAATTTTTTACACTAGATCATAAAATTCATGAAACAATTCTGATTTTTTTTTTGTATAATCACAGATCATAAGCATAAAATTGCCCCCATTTTTGAAATTTTATTTTTTTTTTCATTATTTTTATGTTTTTGTTTTCTTGTTGTACCAAGAAAACAGCAAAATTTCCATTTTTTTGCTAAAAATTTTCCTTTTCGTTTTTATTTTCAAATATTTTTATTGTTTTTTTTGTAAAATGTATTCTTCGAACATTGTCACCACCATCACCAACCATAACATACATATGAATATATTTGTCATATATCTAAAAACGTATAAGAGAAATAGAAACAGTACAGACTATAAAATCATTTGGGCCATCAACGGATTATATCCTTCTATAAAAATGAAACACAAAAAAAGGCGAAAAACAGGAGCGCGTGTATATTTAATAACTCAAATACCCAAAATACATAAAAAAAATATAAAAAGTAAAATGAGAAAAATCGAGAAAAAAATGGGGGAGGGAAGCACCATAAGCATAAAGAGACTTTAACAACAAATTAAGTGGAAAAACAAAACAAAGAAGAAAAAGACTAAAAAAGCACTGTACATAACAGTAAATCTACATGAGAATGAGAGAAAATCGTCTTATTCGTAGAAAATTAGGCATACGTATAGAAAATTTATAGATATACCGTTTTAATTTAAACAAGAAGAAACCAACAAAAGAAAAGAACAAAAATTAGAAAATAAATTCCTTATGTTTATATGTGTATGCAGTGTGTTAAATACAGGCAAGAATAAAACAAAAAAAACAGAACAAAAAATTAAAGACAATAATAATAATGAGAAAAAAAAAATTATAGAACAAAGGATAACATAAAAGAATAAGTGCAAGAAATAAAGAAGAATAATAATTTTTTTTTTAAACTGGTGCCGTTTTTTTACTCCATTTAGAAGCATTTTTCCTAGAAATAATTTGATGTTGTTTCAATGGGTAGATTTTTTTAAGAAATTGCTGCTGTTTCTAATGGAAATGGAGAGTAGCTTGAAGATTACTGTATTTTCTCTAAGATTAATCAAAATTCGCTGGGATTAAGTCAAAAAGTTTTTACTATAGTTTTGAATTATAAAGCAAAAATTTTCCAATTTTTTCTCTGTGTACTGGCATATTTCTGTAATATCAATAAGAAATTAAGAATTTTTTTCTATAAACCAATGTTGGCAAATATTGTTGATAAGACGCTTAATGGCTTAATGTCAGGCCTCTGCATGATGCTAAAATTTGTGAACAAGTAATGATATTTAGCATTAAGAAGACGTATACTATTGGACGTTAAAATAACCGGAATAAATACGTAAATCGCAGGTAAATCGTAATGAAAACTATAATAATTTATCTCTGTTCACAACAATTAGAGCTGTGTTATAGTTTTTTATATTATTAATATTTTAAGGCAAAAACTTTACCTTAAAACGTACGAAATATATTTCGTGTTAAAATTTAATACAGGGGTTTCCATATAGCTATGAATTCTTAATTATTCGCCAACCAAATTAGAGTAGCTTGCTTTATGTCCTACCACTTCACCAAAAAAAAAAAGAATTGTAAAATTAGAAATTTTGATACAAAGAATTCCTTAATCAATTTTGCAATTTTGTTAGATTTGGGCTACATGAGTATTTATTGCGGTACACTTACTTCTGATTCAAGCCGAAAAATTTCCAGTGGTAAGTGGTATTATAATTCTTTAACTCTTAAAACAGCTATAAATTGAAATTTTAAGGTTTTTTTCAGCTCAAAACTAAAAACCTGCTCCTGATCAACATTTGCTCTCAGCTTGGCTGTCGTGTATAATACGAAGCACGTTTAGCTATAGTTTATTGAAGAGTAATTTCGGTAATCAATTAGTTTCATGTTCTCGACCAGTATATTGAAGATCTAATACGATATATAACATCTATGGATTGCTTACAAAAATTTCTGGTTTTTTTCAGAAAAATATTGAAAATATGGTGACAATGTTCAGCTTCCCTGAAAATATTCTGTTTTTTCATACATAAGAAAATAATTAAAACATTTGATTCTCTAATTTTTCCAGAAAACTACCATAGTTGTACTGACTTTTTAAAAATATTAAGACCATATCAAAAATTTCTCTTCTTAATTTTCAATTTAATCTAAATTAAAAAATAAACAAAAAACAACCAAATAATTTTTTTCTTAAGTTGTTTCGAAAATTTTAACGTTTAAATTTTCACCTTCTTTATATTCTTGGCCTCCCCCCCCTTTCATTAGATATGACGTGACCAAGAAAAAGACAAAAACCCAACCAAAACGAAACAGGATAGAAGCAATATAAGAAAAAAAAAAGAGTGAAAATCTAAAAGCCAAGAAGGACATTAACAACAACAAAAAATAAGGATAATAGAGAACGACAATAATATTAAACGTATATACAGTAGTAAAGATTTTTCAAGAAGCCCTTTGGGGAAAGAGAAAAAAAATTTTTTAATAATAATTGGCTGAAGATTTAAAATAACAGTTGGAAGGTATTACTTAATATTTCTCAACCAATTTTTTTCCTCTTGTTTCTGGCTTCTTGTTTTTTTTTTTTGTAATTTTGGAAGGATTTTTGTTATCTTTTGGTTCATTTAGATTTGGTTCACTTGTTTTATCACTTTTTTTTTTTGTTGATTGTTTCGCTCTTTCATTTAGCTATGAAAGTATAATATGGTATTGGTAAATGCAAAGCATTTTAAATGTCTGGGGGACAAAACCGTGATAAAAGTCAAAAGATTGCAAAGACAAAAAAAAATTTTTAGTATAAGAAAAACAAAAGTAAAAAAAAAATATGTAAATAAACAATGAAAAATAAATGATTATGAGAAGAAGAAAAAAAATCTAAAATGGTAGAATAAAATGAAAATTAGTGGAAGATAAAGGTGAGAGAATTCTTTTGTTTTTTAAATTTATGCTCTGGTTGACTGGTGGTTTTTAATGTTAATTACATTTAATAGACTTTTTAAATTTAATAATTTTTTTTCAAAATATGAAAATTATATAATTTAAAAAAAATTGCTTCACAATATTCTTCAGAATTTTAGGTAGCTCAGGTCGTTCGTGTTAAATGCGTAAGTCAAGAATCTTACGAGTAAATAGTCGCAGTACCGTAAATGGGATGGTCAGTTTGTTACAACACAATTTCTGATCCAATTCATTTTCACATGCAGTGAAAACTTGTAATGACTGAAATATTTTGTAAATTGTCTTTGAGATGGCAAGGCACTGAATGTCGAATTTGTCTTGCTGTTACAGTGTGGTTCTTTACAGTGTCCTCTTAATTTTTCTCTAAAATTAAAATAAATGAAGAATAGTTCAGATTTTCGGCCATCATCAGTCACATATCATAAAAATTGTGCCAAATATTGTACATAAAGCAGCCAATATACTCTCTAAACCAAAATCGACTAGAAAACGGGTAGTCATAACTAGATTGAGTCACTAGATTGGAGTCACTAGGACTCTAGTTGTCAATCTAGTTAGAAAAAAGTAACTAGATTCTAGTAAAATTTCTTTACTAGAGTTTCTAGTCATATCCTAGTTAGCTTTACTAGATAGTCTAGGTATTATTACTAGGAGAATTTTTTACTAGAATAACTATTGCCGTAGATGTTTATTCTAGTCAAAACAACTTGAAAAACCAGTTCGTCAAACTAGAAAAAACTAGACTTGAGTACTAGAAATTTATCGCTACAACTAGTTGAAGTATTGTGGCATAACTGGAATCTAGCGCGGTATTCAACTAGAATTTACAGCTCTTGCAACTGGGATTCGAGTGCAAGAATGCTAGATGTAGTTAGCTAGTACAACTGGATTTTATTTAGGCATACCTAGTATTTTTACTTTGAAATGTGGTCATTACAGCTGGAAAGTAGTTCCTGAAAAAAAACTGATTTTTAGACGAAAAATTTTTACTATTTTAAAATATTTTTTAATAGTCAAAAATTTTATTTCTATAATATTATTTATCTATTTATAAAGATCTGTCCGTAACTTCAAAAATCTTTTTTTTATTTATTCATTTAGGTTCAAGTTTTCAAATCTGTATCAAAATATAAAATGGAAATAACTTGTTAAAATTTTATCATGAAAATTTGGTGTGAACTTACATTAATTTTTTTTCGTTAAAATTCGCTATCATTGTCTGCTACTAGATTAGCGGTTGTGGAAAATGTTTTTCTCGTTGAATAAACTAGGTAAACAGCTAAACTAACTAGAAAAATATTTGCAACAGATGAAAATCTAGTAACCAATACTTGAAACCTAGCTGCTACGTGTAGATTGTTGTTGTGTATTCATGTTGTTGTTTTAATATTCAGTTTATTTCACAACTTCCAATAAAACTATAAAAAGTGGCAATAAAATGTTGCTTTCTTTAGAAAATTGGAAAATAAATAGAAGATTAACTGGCTTACCTTTAAATAAAGTTGCAGATTCTTCATCTACTCCATTTCTTACGAAAAATTGAAATTTCAATAATTTTTTACAACAAAAAAATTTTTTTCACAAAAATGGCACAACTTAAATCAAATGATAATATTATTACGACTGATCAATTATGAGAAATTTTATTCGAAAAAGAAAACGCGAAATGTTTTCTGTAACTCTAACAAAAAATTCTCTCTTTCTGAGAGCTTGGAGAGAACAAAAAGAGAAGACAACTAGAATACAACAATTTGTATATTTTTATATTAAAAGTTCTACTGGAATTCTAGTTGAATTCTAGTAAAACTAAATTCTAGTTGAATTCTGGTAAAACTAAATTACTTGGATTTCCAGCTTTTTAACTAGAATCTCAGGTATTATGAAAGGATTAAAAAAATTTAACTAGATTTTCAGTTATTTCGTACTCTTTTTTTTCGCAATCTAGGTACAACAAATGAAATACTAGCTATCGTAAATAAAATTCCTAGTAAAAAAAGCTTAACTAGGATTTAACTCCGCATTCTAGTCGAATTTGGTTTAGAGAGTACATGCGACGACTGCATGCATGGTAGAAAGTAGCCTAACACAACCTACTCGACTTTTATAAATTAATAAAATTTTGGATTCATAATGAATGAAGTAGCAAAGAATATTGAATGATAGCCTCGAATATTTTCTTTATTTATTGGAAATTTGATTTGAGAGGTATGTTAACAGACTAAATTGCAATTGCTGAATGTAGCATGTTAAGAAATATAATGTGAACTACAATAACCTCTAGGATGCATGAATATTCATAAATCCAACTATGCTTATTGTGTTCAAAGACACAAATTCAATTTAACTACTGGGTATAGCATATTCCATGTGCTTCAATTATGAACTATTTAAATTTAAATTAATTTAAAATTAGAATAAAAATTTGATAATAATTAAGTGTTTATTTTTAATCCGAAAAATTTGACACCTTCACCTCAATTATTCAAGCTCAAGAGTGTCCCTCATTCTCCTTCAAATACTGTAATGTAATTTCGTTTAGAATAAATTATTCAAAGGAACTTTTTTAAAACATTAAAAGAATTTTACTTTATAAATAAGAATTGTAAATCGTTATATCGTAGTATTGCATGTCTATATGAGAACCATATATAATGGAATGAATTAAAATTACAAAAGAATATTAACTGAAGTGTAAATTTTAAAGTTTATAATTATGTCCCCTTTAAAATTAGTTCTATTATATAATGAAACTTGGAATAAATGATCTTCTTTGATGCATCAAAAGATTTTTTGAGATAGAATGGGGGCGTGCATTGAAAAGGAAATGTTAGTTTTGTATCATGTTTGAAATTACGGTATACCTTAGTACAGAATAGTGTTCCATGTATATGTACCATTTGTTAATTTCAAGATGATTACGGAATTTTAGAAAATAGTGCTAGCAATTAATAATTGTAAGAATATTTGATTTTTTTGTTTTTGAATTTTATCAAATGAAATTTTCGTCGTAACTCTTATAATTAAAAATTGTTAGGAACTACACAGAAAATATTTATAATTTTTGTGATTTATAGTAAAAATATACAAAATTCATGATAAGATTTTTGAATTTTGGTAATGTGAGGACTTGTTCTTCTATGATTCTATTTTAGAAATTGCAATTGTACTAATTTTATTTCTATTTTTGACCTCATTAATAATTTGAATCTCAAAAAAAATGAAAAATTTTCTACGAACACAGAAAATTTTTACAGACAGAAAAGTAAGTTTTTATAATAAGATTAATTATCCTACATAATTAATTATCCTACATATTTACGGCAGGTCAGTCTAAATATTCTGTTTTCAATGTTTACAGAAATTATAGTTTCAAATATATTTAAAAATCAGAATTCAACATGCATTTAGTACCAACATAATTTGTTAATTAAAAGATTTTAGACTTCATGATGGTAGAATTGGATGTTGACAGACATTCAAACGATTACTAGCATAAAATCGTTAAAAATATAGTTATTTAAAATTTTTATATGAAATTCATTTTTTTTAACATTCATTCCATTTATATTGTTGATTTAAATTAATAAAATTAAAAATTTTTCATATATTATTTTGAAAATTAGCAAAAACATGGTAAAAGAACGAAAATTTTAAACAATAAGTTGATTAAGGTTGAAAATCTTGAACTTTATTTTTAAGCGGCTTGAGCTTTTAACTCTAATATATCAGAATACTGGAAATTGCATCTAATAATATATCGCAAGATATTCTTGAAATATTTTTTCATTTTTAAGAAGATTTATTGTAGAAAATGATATTTTTATTTTGGATGCTTTTGGTTACGAGGATTTTAATTTCTAATATAAATTTTAATTAACTATGAATTAGCTATTAAAGATAGCTAACCAGCTATATAAATGAAAATATTAAAATTGCTGGCTAGTTAACTACCTATATAGATTTTATCAACAATTTCATATTACAATACTGAATCCCCTAGAAGTTTGCAATTTTTAAAGAATTTATTATAGATAATTTTTTCGTTTATTAATTGTTTATTAATGCTCTTTATTAATTAGAATTTAAGCTTTATTTAAGAGTAAATATTAATTTATTTTCAAAATACCAAAAATTATATTAGGAGGATTGTTTTTTGGAGACAATATCACTTAAAATCCTAGAATTAGCAAAAATTACAAATTACAATTAAAATTTTCATGTCGAGACTCAAAAAAATTTTTAGTTGAAATTAAATTGAAAGTGCATGGCAATTGTTACACTTTGAAAATATTTTCACAATTTTTTTTTTGCTCTTTTTTTTATACCTTTATTATATGTGTGCTTTAAATATGTTATTTTTTTTTACCTCTTCTATTTTATACAAAATTTTTTTTCTTCTACGTCAGGAATAAAAGAAAGTCCTGTAAATTTCGTTCTTTTTCTTCTATTTTTCCTTTATATTTTATTTTTCTACTTTCCTTTTTGATTTTCTTATTCATTTTATTTTATATTATTTGAAATTCTCACGGAATATGCAACCTGTTTTCCAACTACTTGAGTTTTTCTCAACTGCATACATCAGCATTGCTAAACCCCTATTATATATACGTTACATACTTTCATTTATATTTATTTTCAAATATGTTATATATAAAAATGAAAAGAAAATTTTGTAAAAAGAAGTTAGTGAAAATGAATGGAATTTTATTAAGGACTTACTATTATATAATATGAATGTAAATATATATTAGTATTGTATATTACATATTATATGCACTGTTGCAACAACTGTCTACTATGTTGCACAAGTAAATATGCAGTCAATGTTCATTTTATTATGATTTTTCTCTTTTATTATTATTATTCTTGTTATTTTTATATTTTTTCATTCAATCTATTCTTTAAGAGAGAGTGCAATGTTCTTTTTGTTTTGCTTTATTTTTTTTTGTCTTTTCTTTTAGTTTTACACAACGGGGACATTGAACGTTTTATTCTTATACACTCATTTTATTAATATGTTCTCTTTTTCGTTTTCTTTATTATTGCAGAGTATTTAAAAAATTAGTGTGACATTATTTCGAAATTTAGTATTTTAACAGTAATAGTTGATCATTTATTTTTGGAAAGGCGATCGGGGGCTTATAGCCATCTTCACTTTGATCAATGAGATATTTTGTAATACTCACATGAAATATTCCACTATTGCGAATGCATTAAGCCACCAACAGTTCTGAAAAAATAAGGAAGCCGGGATGTCAAGGCATTTCCTGTTACAGAGAATTGTTTTCTTGAAGTAGCATCATCTTCTTTGTAACAATTTTTTTTCTGAACATCCTGTATTTGAATGAATTTAAAAATTTTGTATTTTTTTTTTAATTTTATCCTTTTTTGGTAAACAACTGTATAAATATTTTAAAAATGAACTGCTTGTGTCTAAACAATTAAGTGAAAGAATCCAAACTGTGAAACGTTGTCTTAAAAGATTAAAACATAATGATAATATTGGCGCTTGTCAAGGAAATTTAGTTAGTATTTGAATATAAAGCGATTTTATGAAATTTTGACACTATTCTAAACCATTTGCCCACTTTTTATGGTTTCTTTATAGCTTGAAAACGTCTTTTAAGTTTAGCTTTGTACATCATTAATTTATTTAAATTTTTCAAATTTAAGTTAAAAATCAATAAGAAATTTCTATAGCTAAATGGGATTTTGAAAATATTTAAAAAAAAATTGCATACTTTTGGGAGTAAATATTTTTATTTTCATTTCTTTTCCCATTAATTATCGCAAAATATATTTATGGATGTGACAATTTTACAAAGTAGACACAAAATTTCATTCTTCGTTCGATTTATTTATATAAAGGTTCCATAAGTCTTGTGATTCGTAATTTTGTGCAAAGTTACGTACATTGTTGCATATTATATACCAATTTTATATCGTTGCAATATGATAACATTTTCTGAAACACTTTGTAAATTACATATTATTATTTATATGCAATTTTATAAGCACATATAATGGCGTGTCTTTTTAATGGAATTTTCTATCCATTTTCTTATATGATATTAATTCATACTTCAGGTATAGTTACCTAGTATACAGTTAAACTTAAAAGGAGAAAATTATATGTCACAATTTACTTATTAAATTTCAGTATCCAAATGGTGGGAAATTATTATTGCGTTAACACTGCGAAAATCTTTTATAAATATTTTCTAAAATAACATGAAATATTAACAGATTTCAGTGCAAATAATAAAAATATTATAAAAATGTTAAGGAGAATTTTAATAACAGTAATGTCTAAGCAATCTCAATTTGAGTAGTCATCAGATTTTGTTGTAATTTAATTTTATTTTTTAATTATATGAAGGAAGCACCTTTCCTAAATTTAATAACATTATGAATTTTTCAATATGTATAATATTTTGCAAATATTGAACTTCTTGAAATTAAAGAAATAATTACGAGATTATGTTCGAAAAATGTAATCATAAATTTTGGAGTTATGCCAAACCTATACAATAAATTGGCGTATTTATATCAAAAATTCATAATGTAAAGTGTAAAATTATAATTGTATACTATACCATTTAAAGCTATTATTATTAGTTAGGATGACAGAACTGACACAACCAGTGGGAACAAATGTTTGATTTTAATTTGAATATAAGAACAAAAATTCACCCTGTAAATAAACACTATATAATAATATAATGGTATGGAATTATTCTAAGAAAGTTGTACTGAAATTTTCTCAATCATTAAATATACGAGTATTTAGATGTTGAAAGTATCGTAAAACTTTATACTTTTACAACTATATAGATTATAAATGTATAAGTAATGAAAAAAGAAAAAGATAGTTAAAATCTAAAACAATTTTGTGAACTAAATTCAAACTATTATCGGAAAGGAATAAAGTTAATATATCGGACATTAAAATAAACGATAGATACATACAAACACTCTTATGAACATGCATGTGAACATTGTGAATAAAATATTCATATATTGGCATGAATATATTCGTGTGTATGTTACAAAATGTTAAAATATACAATATATAAAAAATTTAGAATAATGTAATATAAATATTGCCCAAATGATTTTCCATTATCCTTTTTTAGTTCTTTTATTTCAAGTTTTCTTTTTCTTATTTTGATTTACTCCTTTGTTGTTTCATTTTTTTTCTTGCCTTGAAACTCGAATCCTTACAATACTGTATTAAATAATATGTTTATATAATATAATATTTTTTTTTGCGTAAAAACTAAAACCTAAAATTCTTTCCTTTTCATTATCCTTTTTTAGTTTGTATGTTTTTGTTCTTGTCTAACAACTAATATTATTTTTCATTCGTTTTTACTTTTAATGCTATAACTAAGTATAGTAATATTATTATATGAACAGATCATATGAATACACAAAATTGGCTTGACTTGTAAAACTATAAGGCATTTAAAAATTAAGTAAAAAACTAAAAGTTGGCGAAAAATTACCGAACTCATTGAAATTCGATAGATTTTTATTAACAATTATTAACAATTCAAAGTTTTGCACAAACTGACTGGTGCCATCATAATAATAAGGAATATAAAATTGAAAATCCAATTGGATAAAATAAGCGACAATCATATTAATTTAGAATATTAAAAAAAATATTATCAGTAAACGGAGAATTGCAAAGTATAAAA
This sequence comes from Condylostylus longicornis, assembly GCF_029603195.1. NCBI lineage: Eukaryota > Metazoa > Arthropoda > Insecta > Diptera > Dolichopodidae > Condylostylus > Condylostylus longicornis. Next base: position 14,966,458 of record NW_026578007.1, read on the forward strand.
AAATATCTAGTATATTATTACTCTAAGAGTATATTCTTTCCGAAATTGGGGCCAAAATTACAATTATATACCGAATGTAAAATTTGGATGTGATTTCGGTTGGTTAATTCGATTCTATTTTAAAATTAAGTGGTCTATTATAAAATTTAGATTCAGTTTTATTATAAAGTAGACCCCGTTGTAATATAGCCGTGTCACCATGTCCTCACCCTCATATAAGCCAACCAGAGTCCTTTGTAATCAGTGAAATTTACTTTTGCCAGGTCTGTAGCTCGCAAAAAGAAATGGGACCAAAAGAACCTCTGCTTCCTCCTTGCCAAAGCATTACATTATAGGTTTGAATACCAAATCCTCTATACCATTTTATAAAATATGTGTAATTGTACAAGAAGGTATATCAAAAATAGAAATGAAAATATAGCAATGAAAGTTGAAGAAAAAAAAAAACAAGGAAAAACTAAAACTAATAAATAAACAATGTCAGGAAAGACATGTTCATTTTTACTATGATTTTGGATAATTTTTGGTTCTTAAGTAAATTTCTTCACCCCATTCGAATGTTTAAAATGTGAATGTTCAAAATGTGAAGAATCGTCTTCAAAGGAAATAAGGAATAGTCGGTAATTTCGAAAATAATATTAATTTGTTGCCTATCGCTCTTTAATATGATGCTCTGTTACTTTAAAATGTAGATTAATAGAATTCAAAAGCTGTGATATTCAAAATAGGATTTTAAAAATGGTTGTCTATTCGAAGTTAAAGTTTCTTTCTCGTAATCATCTGAAAAGTTATCCCTTTAAAGTGGAAAAAAAATTAATTTAGTACTTTAACAGCTTGCCCGTCATAAATTAAACAGATCATTGCACTTCATACCAAAATATGTTAAGCTAGTTTTCATTGCAAGTCAACCTTTATGCAAATCAGTTGAAAAATTGTAAAGCAACCCAAGGAATATTCAAAATTTATTTTACATTTTTACGAAAATTCATACGCTTCTTAAAACAAGTCAATTCTCTTCTATGTCCAACAACGTCTTAACTTCAATAAGAATAAATTATTTTTTTTAAATCACCTACTCTTCACCAAAGATACTTCGCCTATCTTTTCATCCAAAATCTTGAATATTTAAATATTTCTTTTATTTTATATCGATCCTCCTTATTTCAAACTTAAGTTAAACATATTCACATACATATTTACAATAATTATATATACGCATATATACACACATGTTATTGGAGAAGATTTATACAAACATACGTAGCTAGAAATATATTTATTTCTTATAATTCAAGATTCCTAGAAATGGGTTTATAAATTCCCTGAATATCAAGAATGAGAAAATAAAAAGAGAACAAAAATGAAAAGTTTTTCATAATAAAAAAAAAAAAGAAATCAAAAAAAAAAGAAATGGAAAAAAACCATAATGAAAGAAAATTTTCTTTAACAAAAAAGGAAGAAAATCTTTAAGAAAATTTTCAGTTTCATCGTCCTTTTTTTTATTATTGATGTTGTTTTTCACTTTTCTTCTTTTTAATTTTCCTCTTTTTTTTTCTTACTTGATTTAGTTGTTTTCTTCGAGACGAAATTTTCCAATATGTATGCATATTATAGACATTTTATATAAAATTTTCTATAGCTGTATATTTGGAGGAAGTCAAAAATGAAAATGTTTCATCTCCAAAAATTAAGTAAAATTTAAAATTAACTTTAAATTTTCCTGGAATTTTCTCTTTTTTAAATTCATTGAAAATTTCATGAAAAATTCCAAAATTTCAAGAATTTTGAAAATTATTAATTAATATTCATTTTTAATATAGCAATACTAAATTAGACTCCACAATAATACCTACTGCTTATAACAGGAAAAATTTGTGTTCTATATGAGATTGGTAATTTCTCTACATTTGTCTATACATTCAGATCTCTACGTTGTAAAGGACGAGATATTTCATTTCCGATTAGATTCCAAATTATACGAATATTCCCCATTATTTCAAGCATTAGAATCTAGTTTATTTCAAAATCTTTCTTTGCCATTAAATATAGAAATATACAAGTAGTTGAACGTCTACTTTATATTGCAAAACATAGTAGGTTTTAAGATTGGATATGATTTTTAAAACAAAACTCAAAATAACTCTATTTCAACTTAAAAAATAATTGAATAAGGACACGTTTATTATGCATTTTAATGGAGCGCAAATTATTTTTTCTCATTCTAAATAGATGCTCATACACATACTTTTATTATAAATTCTATATAAGATTTAGATGCGAAAAGATATACAAAATATCCTTTATGTTAGAAGACCTAACACATGAGCATATCAACAAAAACAAAATATTGAAATTATTTTCAATAAAATTCTATAAATAGATGCATACATGAAACTTTGTCTGAGGGTATAAAATCATTAAGGTAGCCAGATTACCTAATTTAGAAATTTAAATTTAATTAATATTTCTTATTGGTGTCATGTGGACGCACAGATTTTAGGTGACACGGAACGCACGATGGAATTTGTGCTAATATATCCGCAACATAAGCTTTAATTGGATCTGAGAATCAATTCAAATACACGCCGTCAGTAAAGCCTACAATTTATTTTTTGTCTTATGAATACTGTTTCAACAAAAACAACACAGTTCTAAATCAGTTCGATTACTTTTAGGTAATTAAAGAAATAATAATCTTCCTCTCGATTTTATCATATCAAAAAAGAAAAATCCATAGAACTATCACAATTTGGCAATCACAAAGCAAGTCAGTGAATGACTAATTGTGTGATGATTTCAGCTTCTATCAAATATGGTTAAATTTGCGTTTGGAGTTCAAACAAATTTTGTAATGCTTGTATAATTTACTGAAAAAGCATTCCGTTTTTTGTTTGTAAAACTGCAAAAGATCTTCAGCCAAATCGGCAACATAAAATTTTCTTCTGCTTTTATTATTATAACCTCAGTCGATAGACAACTTATTATCAAGAGAGTAGAGACTTTATTGAGATTACACCAGAGTCTATGTTGACAGCGCTCTTTTAATAGTTCTATTGCAGAGCAGTTTTAACAAATAAGATATCCAATAGTTAGAGAAACAAACCTGAATTCAACCTACGCCTGAACGTAGGCCTTTATAGGCTTTTATAAATTTCTAGTAAAGCCTCTAAATTTATTGTAACTTTACAATGGCAATTTTCAATTTGATCATAGAATTGTCATTCAAAATTAAAATTTTATCTGGTCAGCTCAAAAAAAATTTTATACTCAATATATATATAAATATTTCTTCTTGTATGCACAAATACATGTACAATTATTAATATCAAATAAAAATAACTTTATTTTATTGAAGAAAAATAAAAATTAAAAAAAAAAAATCTTACTGTTAAAGAAAATCATAAGAAATTGAAAATCTTTGCAAACACTTCTTTTGAGATCAAAAAATTGCCAGCGCAAAAACGAAAAGTAATCGGGAAGAAAAATTATTGCTGTGGACAACAAATAACTGTAACTGAGCAAGTTATTTAAAAAGAATGTTCCAGTGCAATGAAATATGATTGCTTGTGTTGATTTCTTGAATTGTTTTTTAGCAGATTTTGAGATTTTATTTTTATTACAAAGTAAACGAAATTCTGTTATTAACAGCCAAGAGATTTACCAACTAATTAGAGACTCAACATACTAAAGAAATAGCAAAAAATAATTAGGATAAGGTTGATTTCTTTAGGCTTCCTTCATTACATTTAACTTCAGTGAATGGTAAGTGATTTCGTTCTGTTAAATCGGTCCGATATGTAAAAAAATTTTGTTATATATGCACAATTCTTAGTATAACGAGTTTGAAACTTTGGTATTTACAATACAATACTTCTTTTATTGTGAAGAATACAGCCAATAAAAAGGATAAAACTGTTATATTTTCTTCGCATTTATAATAAAAGAAAATATAAAATGCTCTTTTTTTCCCTCTGTTTTCCACTTAAAATTTATATGTACATTGCTACACACATATGGAAGCCTCATATATATAATGTATATATAAATATAATCAAAATGGATAATATTGTGAATTAATGAAAGAAATTTACATATGGTTTCAGACAATTTTTTTATAATATTTTTTAAGTAAAGTTTATTTAAAATTATATAGAAAAATAAGAAAAATAATAATGAGGAGATAATTCCTTAATATTTATTGGAAATATTTTCCATAACACTAGAATTATAAAAAAAAAATAAAAGAAAATTTAGAATTTCAATGTGCATGAAAATGAATTTAGAAAATAAGGGGTTTTTTTTAGAAAAACTTTAAAAATTCAATGCATCTAACAAATTAAGCAGCAAAATTATAGAAAATTAAATTGTAAAAAATTTCCAAAACGTAATATCCTTAAAAATGCAATATGGCATCATGAAAAAATTTTAGAAGACACTCTTATGTAGCGTCTTATGTAACAATAGGAAATTTTTGTAGCTTGTCAGCCACTAACATGATAAAGATTTAGAAGTTTCCATACAATTAAAATTATAAACTGATGTTGCCACAAAATGTGGTATTGTGGGTAATTCACATACAAATCAGCAATTATGCACGGTAACTCAACACGAAGCTGATTTTTGAGTTTAAGACCCTGTTTTCGCTTTTTTACTCACCAATTGAGAAGAAAATGAGTAACTATCTTATATTTTTATAAAGTAATTTTCGAGGGAGATGAATAATTTCGTATTGCATATCTCACAATCAAATTTATTCACTTTGTTTTTGAGGGTGAGACGTTCAGTCGACAATTTGAGAAAAAAAAGCAAAATTCTAATTGAAAATAAGCAATTTTATTGGAAAAATTAAATATGCATAAGAAAAACGAAGAATTCCGATTTCAAAGTGAATAAATGAGTGAAATGAAAAAGCGAGGTACACGATTACAAGTTGTACACCTTAAAAATTGTTATAGCTGACTGATGCAAATGATGAATGTGTCTTAAAATCCGATTATAATCAAAGAGTTCTTTTGTATTCGCGGCCACAAGAATATACTCATTCTTTAATGTGTGTTGCCTTTTCGTTTTAAGCGATTGGATTTAATTTTTTTTGAAATTTTTTCAATAGGTAGCAACTATTTATTAGAGTTCGTTGAAAATGAGTTTAAGCGAATTTCAAATAATCTAATTCAGATTAGAAAAGAAAATTGCCGTGATGAAAAATTTTATTTTGTACAGGTTGCTGGCCGCGATAAGGTAAATATAAAAATATAATCGCTACAAGAATTGATTCAAATTACTAAAATATTGACAGAATTATCAAATTAAAGGCTCAGAAGTCTTTAACGATAGATACTCAAAGGAAATTCGCAACGGTTGCATGATTAGACCCTAAATTTGTGCACTGTATTAGAAAAATTTCTAGTAAATTTTTTTAATAAATAACACTTTACCTAAATTTTATATTGTTAAACCTTATATAGGAATTAGTTGATTATAACTCTTGGTTTTTTAATTAATAAAATATAACTTCCTTACGAGGTTAAGCTAAGACAAGAATCATTTCTTGTATGCCCTATAATTTAATTTCTTCAAATCAATTAACTCAAAACAATCAAACTATGACCCTTTCATACGAGTATTAAATAAACATTTAAAAAAAAAAACGAATACATATAGGTATACGTGCTTCGACAAATTCATTTTAAGAAGCGTGTCTCATTGTATAAATGGATTCTAACAAAAAGTAATAATCATTAAAAGGCATTACACACGTTCTTTTAATAAAATAGAAAAATTTCTAAAACAAAAAAAAAAAGAATAAAAAAGAAAGCCTACATACCTACATATATGTAAAATTATGTATTTAAAATTTAAACTTGAAAAAAAGTAAAAAAATCAGCAACAAAGAACACAACAAACTCTGGCAACCATCTACACATAATTTTCCCACATTACTAACAAAGAAAGAATGAAAAAAAATCTAGATTTTGTTTTTATTGATTTTTGTCTTTTTTTCTTTTCTCTGTAGTTTATTTCCAAAGAAAACAACTAAAAATATATAATTTTTATGGTGAAATTTAAATATCGTATCACGGTTTCATTGACTTCCTAAAAACATACATACATACCGAAATAAATAAATACCTATAATGCCTAATAATTGTAGCACATACACATAATACATAAATGTAGGTATACATACCTATACACCCAGAAAATATATAATAATATTAAAATCATGGTATAACAATAAAAATATCGATACATCGAAATTTAATATTCATCTAATATTTTCGTTATTTCAATTTAACCCTTGACTAGTCACTGCAGCTGATCGATCACTAACTATTGCTGTTTCAATAGGCTTTTATTCGGCACGATCAATAAATTTTTCCATTTTTTTTTTAAATATTTTTCAAATATTTCCAATATTTCGAACCGTCGTCAATAATTCGAAATATTGGAAACCATCGTCAATAATTCGAAATATTGGAAATATGCCCAGATTTATATTCAAGGACGCAAACATGTATATCGAATGCAACTAAGCATTTAAACAATTTGTAATTTTTAACAAACTGATTGAAATTTTTTAGTCGCAATGCAATAAATTTGAATTGACGCAAGAGTTTAGTTGCTTAAATGTGCGTGCAATGATTTTAAAAACAAGTAGTAACTGCAAAACTAAAAATTATATGTCGGCCTGATCCCTAAAAGTTCTCACTATAAATTTTATTTTTTATATTTAATTTGTTTAGTTTGTTAATGAAAATCAGCTTGAATGTCAGCCTGAATGTTACTCTAATTATATGAGAGAGTTGTTACCGTATTTACAGGACAATGTAATTTTTTTTTCATCGATACGCATTTTATTTGCTTTCTAATCATTAAGATACTCTCTTAATGTTCATAATATTTTTTAATGATTTGTACAGATTAAACTGAAGCATACAAAAACTTTTAATATAACAGCATTGATGTATCTTAAATTTGATTTTTACTTTTTCTGTAACATCAATAATTTCGATGTGTCAAAGATTTCAGCTATGAAGAAGTAGATTTTTGATAAAAAATATTACGGAAATTTTCATATTATACTTATCACTTAATAACCGCATCTAAATGAGATACTTTGCAAACTGAAACGGAACATAATAAGCACAGAAATGAGTTTGCAAATACACCATGTAAAAATACCAAATTAACAAAGAGTTAGAAAGGGTTAAAAGTCTAATAAAAAAAAATTAATAAACAAATAATGATATTGAAACGAATAATGACTAGAGAGAGAAAAAAAAGAAAATATAATCAGAGGAACATTGAAAAACGCTACTTATTTAAGCAGCTTGTAAAATAATTCTGTCACCTTTCCTGCCTGACCAATTTTCCAATAAACAAACAAAACAAAATAATAGAATAAAAGAAGAAATATTCCGAAAAAAGAGAAAATCTAATAAAATAGAAAAATGAAAGAAAAGAATAAAAAAAAAAAGAAAAAAATTGAAACGCTCACACATAATAAAACAAAAATCAAAATTTATATAAAACGCTTCTTTTCGTCTCCTTCTCGCCTTTTAATGTTCTTTATTAAACAACGCCTAAATACCTAATCGTATATGTTCATGTATGTATATATTCTAATTTTTTCGAATTTTATAGAGTCAAACAAACTAAATTTCCATTTGTACAATTTTAATAAAATTTCCATATTGTTGACTGACTGTTGTAAGTTGTTAAATTTTTTGTTTTGTATTACTACTGCTGCTGCTAGTGCTGTCGCTGTTGTTATTCTAATGTTGTTATTATTATTATTGTGTGGTTATGGCTTGTTGTGCTGTTGTCGTTCCAGTTGTTTATTAATTTTGTTGTATATTTTGTTATAGGTTTGTTGTTTTTTTTAATTTTTCTTTTTTTTTTTTGTTGTTGTTGGTACCAATGAACAGTATGAAAACCTTAAATAAAACAAATAATAATTGTAAAATCCAAAAATGTTTATTATTTCCCGTTTTTTTGCTCTTTTTCTTTTTGATGGTGTTGTATAGTTTTTGTCCGAAAATAAAAAGAAAACATGAATATCGTGATGGCGTGAACTTGATTAACTCATATAGGTTCAATTTAAATTTTTTTCTTATTTTTATATTTCTTTTTGTAAATAGTCTATCTATCTATACTCACCAATATGTAGAATATTTTTATGTTACCATATTTTATATATTTTAATATAGTTATAAAACTATATAATAATATTTTTTGATATATTTCATTATTTTTATAGTTGCCAGACTGTTTAACTTATAGTTGGTTCTTTTTCTGAAAATTGTAGTCGCCCACTTCATATAGTTTCGAAAATGGTTCACAATTTATATTTCGAATTTATATCTATGTATCGCTTTAGGTCTAATTAATGAAAACCATGATTTGTTTGATCCTTATAATTTTGCATACATTTGGGAGGAATTTTTAAATATTAAATTTAAAAGAACTTATTATATTAGGAATAAGAATAATTATATTAGGAAAAACAATTATTTACAGACGTTCGATGGAGTAAGAGATCGTATTAATTATTAAAATAATAGTTCTATTGCAGTGCAGTTGGCACCACTCTCAACAAATTGTCTGGTCTTAAAAAGTTTAATTTACAATGCCTACTAACTGAAGATATGAGTATAAGAGCAGAAAAAAATTCTATGCCTTATGGTTTAACAGAAGATTTTCTGCAATTCGACCAACAAAAACGGAATGCTTTTTGCAGAAAACTAGAAAAACGTGTTGCCATTTCTAATTTTTGTTAGAACTAGAAACGCGTATTCAACCAATATGTTTACAGTGTAAAAGTAACAAGAGAGAAATTTGATATATTGAGAACGCATTATTCATTATGCAGGTGTCCGAAAAGTGGTAGAAATTTGTATTGTAAAAGATTTATTGAAAATCTTAATATTAGGCTCTAAATTTTTTAAAATAATTTAAGTAAATTACAATTTTTGAACATTATTTGTCGATTTTAAAAAAATTTTTTTGTGCCAATAGCTTGAGTATATGGAAAACAACATATTTTCAAATGGAACAAAGCAGATTTTCTTAGTTGAAAATCGCTTCCTTTAAATATTTCGTTAATTTCTCAATTTTAATTGTTAGTTGTGGCAACTCTAATTCTCTACATTAAAACGGAATATAGTATATATGTTTCTTGAATAAAAACTAACCAATTTTAAAAATATTTAAATTTTAAATTTGTTTTTTTTTTTTTCTTTTTTAATGTTTATTATAAAAGATTTACAATTTTACAATCTTTTTCCAAAAATGAATTTAAAGGTGATCATAAAAGAAATTCATTTTCTTTCCACCTTTTTTTCCTTTTAATAATCACAACATAAATATAGCACGTATTTTTATATTTATACGTATGTATGTATGTATATACTCAAATGTATAGCTAATCAAGTAAAATGATATAGTATCAAAAATATATTTTGAAATAAAACCTAGGTATTAAATAAACAAATAGAAAAGTTTCTTTTTTTTTTAACATATAGAAAAAAAAAATCAATTATTTTAGATCATGTAATGGAGTGACTATTGTATATATAGTGTGCAGTATATTTAACAAATACATTCATATACTTTTATATCTACACACAATATGTATACTCAAATAAATATACACGTACCTTATATTTAACGAACCCAATAATTTTATATATAGAAAAAAAATAAGAAGAATTTCTCTATTATTTTTTAACCATATTACACACCACATTCATACAATACCATTCAATACCTATCATATTGTATATACTTAAGCACTATAAAAGAAAATATATAGAATTATTCAAGAGGAAAAAAAAAAAGAGTAAATGATTTGTATTTAACAACACCATAAGTAACCAAACGCACCAAAATACCCAACTACTAATATTATAATCAACATTCATGATCATCGCACTGTAAATAAGTATACAAATACATAATACAAGTTTACACATACAGTATTTTAACAATATTGTTAAAGATTTTTTTACATGGTTTAATCTAAAAATTCTCAGATTAAAATTATAGAAACTTCTTTGTCATATATTTCTTCTTGAAATGATAAAATGTGATAATTATATTAAGATTAAATCTGTAAAGGGTTCAATTTTAATCAGCATCCTATAACGATTAGTGAAGAGAAAATGAGAAAAAAATATTTTTTCATAGAAATATGGATTTTGAAGTTTAACAGTCTCAGAAATGCTAAGAGTTTTGGAAAAAAATTTCGAAATTATATAAAATTCGTTTCGAGAACAAGAATGTTGAAATAAAATTTATGGGATAATTAAAATTTTAATCTTGAGTAATAATTTATTTTTTAACTGATGTGCATTAAATATAGAAAGCATATTAGAATAATTCGGAAACCAATTGAATTAAAAATATTAAAGCATTTCGCTTCTTTGGCAATATTTTCTTTCATTAATTTTAACTCAAAACAGCACCAAATAATTAAACCGCATCTATAATAAAATTTTATCAAAATAAAAAAATTTCGATTTTTCGTTTCCAAGATTATATTTAAAAGTGAAACCTATATTTTCCCGAAGAATATTGCCAATAATCTGACAATATTCCTCGAAGCAATACAAATGGTTTCATTTCTAAAAAAACTAGAAGCACAAGTTGAGAAATGCATACGGTTTTGTTCTCCCAAAACATTGTAATTGATAAATTTTTTGACAATAAGCGTCATATGCAGCTTTAAATTAATAACGCCCTAATCTGATAGCCAACTGATAATCATTTTTATACTTCAATAATAATCTTGAAATATTTAAAATTATAACAGGTTTTGCTGTTAACATCTTGAAGAAGTACATCTTCTTCATCTCAGAACTCAATCCTTTATTTTCACATTATTTTAAAACTTTAGAACTGAACTTCGTATATACGTAAGCTTAAAATATTATAATGATCTTTACAAGATTCATCAAAGTAAAAATGTACCTATGTATGTATGTAAATACGTGCTGTATTCCACCATAACAACATTATAATGTACGCATATATGTATGTACAAATTCTATTTGATTACTTGCTTAACCAATTCATTGGCGATCACTTTTTGTTCTCTTATTACTCTTTATTTTTATTTTTCTTTTATTCCCTTTTCCTTTATACATACACACATACATATATTATATGTAAACAGGTATGTAAATATTGTAAATTCTTTTCATGTTATTCTTTCGTATTTAAGAATATTAAGAAGCGATGGTGGTGCGGTATAATATTTAAATATAGTCCGTTGTTTGCTTTTAAGAAAATAAAAAGAAAAATCAAAAAAAACATTGAAAAAATCTAAAAATTTGACTTGTATCCAATATGTACAACACAACAAAACTAAACAACAGCACTAAAAACAATCAAAACAAATAAAAACTAACAAAATAAAACAAAAATCACAGAGAGAAAAAAAAAGAAGAGTTTCTCAACATTTTAAGAATTTTGTTTTTTTTGTGTGTGCCTTCACGTTTAGTTCATTGAACTTTTTGGATAAAAAAAAAATAATAATTTTTTTTTTTTGAAATGTTTTTAGTGTTTTTTTTGATATTTTTAATTTTTTGATTTTGTTGTTTTTTTATATCGACAACAACAGAACAGAGCACCAACAACAAAACAGAACAAGAACTAAGAAGAAGAAAAAAATTGTAATAAAAATAAAAGCGTAAAAAATACTTCCCATTCATGAAGTGATAAATTAAAATATGAAGAAAAAAAAAATATCTACCCATCATTATGAAAATATTTCCAAATTAAAGTATTAAGAAAAAAAAAAAAAATAAAAAAAAGAGAGCGGCAACATAAAAATTTTTTATTCTTTTTCCAAAAACTTTTGAGAATCACCAAGAACAGTTTCTCTTACTCAAATATCGTTCTTTCTTTATAATAAACGTATAATTCACTTATATATGCTACCTGTATACGCTAAAGAAACTACAACTTTAGATCCTAACAAGTAAAGGGCCGGAAAGTTTTTCAATTTGATATATGAGCAGGCAGATTAATATCTTTAAGCATAGCTATGACAATTTCGTAAGGAATGAAAGAATGATTTTCTCTAGAAATGTTTATCTAATTTACCAAACTCTACATTTGTTCTTAATGAACCTCTCTCTCTCTTTAAAGACAAGCCATCATCATTTTTATTTTATCTCTGGATCATCTAGTCTTATAAAATATCGAATTAATTGCATCAAAATAATATCACAGAGAAAAATCAGCGGCCTCAAACACAAACCGCCTAACTCGAGTTAAGACAAAAATGAGATATGTTTACCAGCGAATTCTCCGTTTTGAGTTTCATATGCTCACAAATTTTGGTGGTTCTACGACTATTGCAGCCGGAGTTATTGTCGGATTCACACATGACCTAACTCGAAATGGCAACCATATGCACTTGCACTAATCGCCTAAATCGAGTTAAGAGCAGAAAACATCTTTTTTATGTTTTGGACAAACCACTTATTTCGAGATAGGCTATTGTTGCAAATCGAAATTAGTGACATTTTTTTTTATTTGTACGAATTTTTACAACCGCTTATCTCGAGTTAGGCTTTTGTTGCAAAATTAATTTTGAGTTTTTTTAAATACTAACTCGACATAAGCGATTTGTGTAAAATAAAAATTGGTAGTTTTTTAAACTCATCTCGAGTTAGGCGATTATTGCAAATACAATTATATTCCAAAAGGCTTCTTATGTTGAGTTAGGTTTTTATAACGCGTGCAAGTAAGAACAAAACATCAAAATTAAGCGTTTAGTGTTCAAAATAATGCATAATCAGTATAGAATATTTTTTAGTTTTTTATAATAAAAAATATTTTATAACGCTTAACATATTATTTTATGTGATATATAGTGTAGGTACTTTATGTCCGTGATTTAAAACTTGTTCACTATAGTTAAAATTAAATCTTACATTCAGTGACAAGGAAGATAGTTTTTTTTAACCCAAAATATAAAACATGTACACAAGTTACCTGCATTTTTAATGCTCTAATTACCCAAATATCAAATGTTTAAGATTTGAATTTTTTTATTTAACAAATAATCTTGTAGGCTATTTCGTGATTTACCTGCGACAAATGTTTTTTTCAATTGACGGAGTTCCCATGTTAAAATGACACGTGGCTAACTACCTGATGGTAGATTGTTTTAACTTTGTGGTCTTGTTGTATTGTTAAAGAAAGTGTTGTTTTATTACGCCCTTGTAAAACACATGTTATTAGGAAGATCAAATTTTTGTGTTTAACAAGAGTTTTTATTTTAATGATTGTATTACAAAGCAATACTTTTATTATACACTAGTAAAACACATTTTGTTAGGAAATTCAAATTATTATAATTTGCAAGGGTTTTCAATAAATAAAATTGGTACGTCTGGGAATAACAATATTTTGTTATACTTTTTATTACTCATTTCCGTAAGATTAAATTTCTTCGATTTTCAAATATTTATTATATTTTTGTTATTTCGAAGGAAGTAGTTTTTACAAAGACAGTTATTTATTATTGTTTTTAAATGTGCTGATGTTGGAAATTGTTAAATAATGCAAAAATTATCCAATATAAACTTTATTCACGCTTAATAAATGTACGTTAAAAATTTTGGAACTTGCTAGGAGAGCTGAGATGATTGTGGCGGATGTTAGAGGTATTGCAATATATTTGAAACTAACGTAACGGATTCAGTGTGTTTTAAAGCATAGAAATTAGCGAAACTGGTCCTATAGTTAATAAACAAGTATTTACACTACAGATCTTACTTTGAAAACCGAAGTTAATACAGTTTTGAAAACCGCAATTGACTTTGGTCGTGGTGACTGTATTAATGATCCTGATTTTAAAATTGACAACCTTCAAAAGCAAGTTTTTGAGTCCTATAGGGCATGTGAACATATCTGTAGAGATAAAAAAATATGAAAGGCTTTCTACTTTTATTCTTTTAAGAAAAATCCTTTTACAATTTGCCGAACGGTTAGAAAATTCGCTTAATCTTTCGCGACCGGGCTTCCTGAATGCACTCAAGTACATGAACGCTCGAAACTGACTCGTGGTTAATTTGTATGGAGTCTTAATTGAAAAGTAAATGCTGACAGCTAAAATAAAAATGTCGAGCAAACTTACAATATTCTTTGTTTATTTGATAATCAAATACTTATATACTCTATGATAGGAGAGCAAATTCCGAACCAATTTACTTTACCACAACTTTTTAAGGAGATCTATATACTTTTTACGGCAGAACTTTGAGAAAAACTGACGAACAAACCATTTTCTATATGTAACTAATAATACATCTCCAAGATTTAATTTTCACAAGCATCGAATTATTATTTTCTATACGAGTTCGAGTTCACTATCAAATTTGACTTTTCATTACAGTAGTTGTAATGACTCACACTCGATTTCATTTTGTTTTTGATTTAAAAATTTTAATTAATTCGCATTTAGTATCATTATGAACAAGTAAGAAAGTCATATGGACTATAGTACATAAATAAAATAACAAACACCAAACTCATAAACTCATTTTAGAAATTACTTTATGTGCTCATTTTTACAATAATGTAACAACTTTGTCAGATCCGTTGCACAATGAAGCCTTTTTGTAATTGAATTACTTTCTGAAATTCTCTTAAGTGGAAAGAGTCGCACCACAGATTTCAAAAAATTCACTTCCAAAAATATTTTACAAGAACAGTTTATACAAAGATTTTTTATATTTTAAGACGAGGTGTTAACTAGTTAGATTTTCAACACATGCTCCAAATTGAAGAAGAAGAGAAAATTAGTACCAAAAAAGAAAAACTTAGAGTACTTGATGCAATTTTTTTATCTGTTGATTTACAAATTTCACAAAACGATAAAGACTGGAGATTTAGCAGATACTCATCCATATTTAGTTGGAGAATCCGAGAGAGAATAAAAGATACTGTCACCTTTTTTAAATTTAATGAAAAAATTATTTTTAACTTTTAGAAATAATTTTTACTTGAAATTTATTCATTTCTTACCTCAATTTATGTTTTTTATGACAATGATTTGAAAAAAGAGTGAAAAATCAAATAACGTAAAAATAATATATATATTTCTTCCCTTTTTAGTATAACTTAAGTCACCTAAAACCATATTTTCAGTTTTGCAACAACAGCTTAAGTCGACTTAAGTTTGACGAAAATGCAAAAGTAATTTTTCACAAATCGCCTAACTCGAGATATGCTTTGCAAAGTGCTTTTTATAAATTTTGTATAACCGCCTATCTCACTTTTTTCATAATTATGAGAATACTATTAGTTGTTTTACTTCAGATTATAAGTTAATCGCTTCCTTTTTTAATTATCTTTCGATCAAAAAAAAAATTGGCTCAAAAAACTTCATAACTTTTTTCAAAATTAAATTTAAAGTTTAAAATGCATTTATCTCGAAATCACTAAAACAGACTTAAGTCGTTTGTGCTTGAAGCCACTGAAATATCATCATGTCTTTTCTTACTTATTATAATATGATTATAAGAGCAAATTATGTGTTCATACAGTTATGTATGTATTTGCTATGTGGAATGATTATCGTATTCGGAGAAATGTTAAGGTTGCACCAATCTATTTACACAGGATACATTGCATTTCCATTTCTGTAAATACGAAAATTGTTGCACGAAAATCGAATTACATAGTGAACCACTAGTTGCTCTAAGATACCTTTAACACTCTACGACACATCCTCACACAGTGTTTGTTTTATGAATTACAAAATTCGCAATATTTGAAAGAGTACACAAGATTTCCGTCCCAGCGTTTTCGTATTTGAAATTTAAACTTCACAACTTTTCATACGTTCGTCTGGATTACCTAGTTATTAGATAAGTTATTGTATCCGAATACTTCATTTAATCAAAATTTTTTTTGATTTCACGTTTTACAATTGCAGATTTAACTAACTCGATTATCATTAAAGCAACAAACGCCAGATTATTCAATTAGTTGTTTTCAATTAACATTGCATTATATGCGAATCTTATATATCTTTACCTAAATTAACTCACCTTCCAATGCCATTAATATTGACACCAATTCAAGCTTTAATCCACTACTCTTAACTCAACTATTAATTAGAAACTAATGACCAAGAAAAAAGCAAAATATTTTAATAAAAAGATTGAATTATAAGGAAAAACGAGAAGTTACCAAAAAAAAAAAAAAAATTTATAATTTTTTTTTTTCCATTTTTGAACTCATTTGGTGTTTTTTGATTTTGTCTCTTTGTGATTTTTAAGAATTTTTATAATACATAAGTACAAAAAGGTATAGAAATTTAAAAAAAAAAATAAGAAATAAAAAAGCACAGTCCAATAAGTCAGCGGCAGTCTGGGCGATTCTTATTTCACATTAAAAAAAAAAGAAATCTTAAAATCCGAATTAAAAAAAAAAAGAAAAAAAAAAATAGAAAGAACAAGTGATCTACATACAGAGCAACAATATAACAACGGCAATTATCTTATACATAAGTATAAATGTTTGTTTATATATGCAACCACAAAATTATTTACAACGAAACAAAAATAATAATAAAAACAAAAAAAAAACACATAATTCTCGTAAATATCAAAAACAACAAATTATTTTTTATTAATTTTTTTTTTCTCTGTGTTTTTCTTTGGTTTTTTTTTTTTTTTTTTGAGGCCATCAAGATCTTGTGATCTTCTTCTTTTCTTGTTCATATCTTGTTCTTTTTCCTTTATATTATGTAGTCATCTTTAATTTCATTGTACTGTTGTTTTTTTTTTTTTTTTGGAATATTTTGATGCTCCCATTTCTTCTTCATATTTGCTTTATCTTTTTTGTTTTATTTTTTTACTTATTTTTTTTGTATTTTCTGTTGGTCTGATTATTTCATATGCAGTAGTGAATTAAAATGAAAAATATATGAAAGTTAGAAGGTGCTATTTTCTTGTTAACTTCAAAAAAATTCCAACCAACTTAGTATAAATTGAAAATATTGAACAAATTTTTAAACAAATTTCTTAAATCTCTATGATTTTTCAAGCTGCTTAATTCAAATTAATCCAGACGTTTATTGTTACTGTTAATACAGAACCAAAATGGTAAGCGAAACCGGCTTACAATTTCCATTGTTAATCCAGAACAAAAAGGGAAACGCAAAATCAAATTAACAATATTTTGGATATAATATCACACATACACATTGGGTATAATATTATAACAGATAATTTCAAAGAAAATGTCTACGGTATAATAAGAGCTTAGGCTATATAACCGGCGATAGCGATTTCGCTTGATTCTGATCGGTCCCATTTAAATATGTAAATTCTATTATAAATTTTGCC
Organism: Condylostylus longicornis; assembly: GCF_029603195.1. NCBI lineage: Eukaryota > Metazoa > Arthropoda > Insecta > Diptera > Dolichopodidae > Condylostylus > Condylostylus longicornis. The sequence continues at coordinate 14,983,830 of NW_026578007.1, forward strand.
GTAGAAAATCTCTCTTGTTCAGTTTTTAATTTTAAAATGGAATAATATTGATAGGCAGTAAAAGCGATTAAATGTAACCATTAATTATCAGATAAACAAAGTAATTTGACAGGAAAACTAAGCTGTTTGACATATTTTTGCTTTTTGGAATTCTTTTATTATGTCAACGTGAATGCCATTTTTATCATATTTTTTGTTGTTTTAAAAGATAAAATTACTGTGGTGCCTTAATAATTAAAATTCTCAATATAGGAATAGCACTTCTTCTTAATCTTTAAAAAATTTTTTAATATTTTAAATGTGTAATATTACTCTCTACTATAGGATCCCAAATAGTTTTATTCTATTCCATAAAGTGTCTGCATATTTCTTCTCCTTTAAAAATTTTATCAGATCAACATACTTGTAATATGACGCATCACTGTATACATCAAATCTTATACATATGTATATATTCGTAGTCTCTTTTAATAATATTATATTATTATATTATATATAGGCTTAACTGAGTTTTGTTGTCGAATAAAGTGATGATTGCGTTCATCTGCAGAATTAATTTGAGAACGATCACAATATAATATTTATATCATTATTTGTCATGTATATTTTAATTCACATACGTATAAATGTGTGAATATATTAAGACATTTTTACATACATTTATATAGTAAAGCATAATATATAAATAAATTCATTCTTAATATTTTTGTTTTTCCATTTTTTTAACTTTTCGTATCAGATAATATGGCAACAAAAATATTTTTTTTATTTCAAAAAATATCGGTACAATAACATGATATGTTTAATGATGTATGATAGATCTACAATACCAAAACATGTCAGTCGAAAAAAAAAAAATACAAAACATACACATGAACTTACATATAAACATACATGTTTGTATATATAAATTTATTGTATGTATGTAAAGTGCACCTTTGGTATTCTGATGACTTTATGTTTTTGAAGAATTGAAAAGAAAAAGACAATATTCGAGAAAAAATTTATTGTATCTATACCTATAGTTTTAAAATGAAAATTGTTTGAGAAAAAAAGATTCATGAATTCGGGCCGTGTTCTTCTAGAACGTTGTAAATAATTACGGCTGATATAAAATTTAATTCAATTAATTGAATATGAGAATTAGAAATAAATAAACTGACTTTGTAAAATTACTTAAACTTATTAAGAAGTTTGTTATGAATGAGAAATTTCGAGATTACTCTGCAGAAATCAATTGGTTGTTTAAATAATATTAAATGATCTACATAATAATTATTACTGGATAATTCAACTGTTTGTCTTTCATAAGCTGAATTTTTGATAAATAAAGCGGAAATATCAATTTATTGGTGGGGTCAATAGTGTTGCTTCCAGTTTGCATAATATTACAAAAGAAATCTTTTCACCAATGATCGAATTCACTTAGTTCTTTCAAGATTTGTATTGAGACCCTTTAACATTCTTCTTGGTGCGTAAGATACCCTTACATTATTAGAAACGCAATTAAATCATTGAATACATCCGGTTATTATGTGTTATATGGGTAGAAATACAAGGTACAAACATAATATAATTTTAATATTGTTTTCAAAATGGCCCACAGGGTTGGACTTCTTCCTTGAATCATCTTTAGGTATGGCGAACTCAACAGAAAGGCACAGTTTGTCAGTTAATAATTAATTTGATCACAAATTAAATTTATATTTAAAATCAAAAATTTTCTGAATTATTTCGCTGAAATTATAACGAATTGGAATAAAGGGGAAATTGTCACCATCCAGAATCACCATTTCACCATTTTTTAACTTAAACCCTTTCGGGCCTTAGGTAATTTTTCAATTTATCATGAAATACTTTTGGTTTTCTAAAATAAAAAAAAAAAATTTTTTTGTTATTTTTTTTATATTCTTTTTTTATTTTTTGTCATGTTCTCCTCAAGCAATTGTTATTTCTTCCTAATTTTACATAAGATTTAAAAAAGTTCTCAGCGGTATTCCAGCACTTTTTTTTTGTTTGTTTTTTTTTTTTGTGGATGTTTTTAAAATATTAAATTGTATGTGGGTATTTAATAAATAGTGCGGCAGTTATTTTGTCAGTTTGGTATTTGCTTTCTTCCATTATTAAGTTTATATACGGTGAAAATTTTGTGTTCTTGCTGTTTGTAACTCAAATTCAACTTTGACATAATAAAAATTATGTTTTAATTTTTGGCTTCTCTTGTTCAACTTGTTTGTTTGTTATTCTGGCGTAATGAAATTTGAGAACAAAAAAAAAATTTACAAAAAGAAAAAAGTTGCTCACAAAAAGTTCATAGTGCTCTTTTTGTAATTTGCTTTTTTTTTTGTTTTGTGTAACACTATTGAAAATTTGCTCAAATTTCATCCTGATGTGCACATAAATCTCTTACTATTTTAAATTAGTAAAAAAAAGTATTCACAAGAATATTCACATTCCTTGGTAGGTACCATAACGCCCAAGAAACTCGAAATAAAAGAAAAATTTATTCAGTCATATGTTTGAATTGCTCTTTGATCCTTATTACAATTGATTAATAAATTGTTAGGACATAATTTTAAAAGAATGTCATTGACATAATTATATGAGTAATAATTGCATATTTAGAAATGAATAACTCTTTGCCTATTATTTAGTTATTTTCCATCTTAGAACAAAATAGAGGCACTTTAAATATTCGAGCCTACAACCCTGTAAAATTTCATGAAATTCAAATAATTCTGATCTAGCCGTTTAGCTTTTATATTTAAATATTATGGAAAATATTTTTAACCAAAAATTGTCAAATTTAAATCACTAAATTTCAATATTAAATGGTGTAATAGAACTTGAATGAGATTTTTTCCTATATAAGTAGGTTAACAGAATATTTTTTATTATGAAACACATTTAATGTTTACATACACAAATAATATTTCTAATAACAAATAAAATTATTAATGTTCTTAATTCAATATTTCTCAGTCTTCCTTCTGGTAAATAGCTCTACGCCTTTATTCGTATTATCTACTTCATATACAATTTCTAGATACAAAATGTAGGATTATAGTTAAAGTTCCTTTAATATTTTCTATTTATTATGAAATATATAAATTCTATTTTTAACATGTGATGTAATATTTAAAGTCCTATACATTTTTTTTTCTCTTTGTTTTCATATAAGAACAGAGTGTTTCACCGGTACATGCTTAATTATATTGATAAATTCGTAATGGCTCTTCATTTATTTGATTAATTTCAAGTAGTACGGTACCAAAAAAATCTAACCAATATTTATATATTTTTGGAGCCTAAATTTTAGAAAAATTATGTAATATTAGAGTACTTTACTGCGAGTGTCTAATATTAGAAATACTTTGAATACTGCACTTTTGAATACCCCGCGTATGAGAATTTGTCTACAATTTTACGAGTAAAATTGCTGTACTCAACCTTAAGTAATATTTAAAATTTATTAAATAAATTCTTACAAATAATTAAATAGAATCGATTCCCAATTACATTGTCACAAAATAGGCTTCAATATTGTAATTTTTCCTCCTCTATATTGCAACTCATATAATTATATTGAAACTACCTACTGAATTCGGAGAATTCATTTGAAAATTATTTTATTTTCATATTATACAACTTTCTTAATACAAAATTACCTTATACACCCTCTTTATTTTAATATATCTGTATTTACTAAATTATATTAAGCTTTAACTTTGAAAAATTGTTGCTTATAAAAAAAAAACAACACACACAATTTAATAAATAAATATAAATTACACATATACACACACATTTACAAATTATTATGCCTACAATTGAATGCATGTAGTTACGAAAATATCCTTTTGCATACACACATAAAAATATTTAAAAAAAAATATACACATGTTTACATATAGATTCCATAATATAATATGAAAAAAGAAAATTATATATGGAAAATTTAGTCATTAATGAAATTAATATAATGTTATTTTCAACCTACGTCACTGCGATATAATACAAAATTCAAATATATTAACATATTTATTTATAGACGAAGTTACACTTAAATTTTAAATATATAAATATATAAATTTATGTAATGCCTACCTACAATTATTATTTAACATTTATACATTTATTTGTTATTTATTGTGCGGTTCTCATATCGTCAGTTGATTCCTAATCAGCACGATCGTATTCATCAACATCATCATCACCATCGTATCGGTAAAGCTAATATATCCTTAAACGTATACATTTATGTAAATTAACAGCTAAAAAAAAATTATATTTTGTGAATAAATTCAAAATAAAAGAAGCACATTTTGTTTAACAATTTTCTCTTTAAAAACATTATTCTATTAATATAGTAAAATATTGCATAATTCTGGGATGAAAATAGAAAAAAACTAAATAAAGAATTCACATAGAAATGGAATTGCTGTTAATCATTTCACTTTAAATACTTAATTATAATTATTGATAGAGAGCGTATTATTTCTGTTTTCTTAGACGGGAGAAAAATTGACACAATTTACCGAAACAAACCGAAAATTTATCGAACAAAACATGTCCTACAGAAAACCATAAACGTTGTAATAATTTAAAATTTTACGGCTTAAATTTAGAAAATACAAGACATTACCGTAGCAAAATTTTATTAAATATTTGAGAAGAAAAAAACTGAGAAGATGCCACGATTAATTTAACTGGCCATTCTTTTCATAGTGTTGTCTCTCTTTGCTATTTTATGTTAAGAACAAAATTATTTCAGGATATGAAAATTTTCTTGGTATTTTCAAAAACAAAAAGACTCTTTTTCGAAATTGAAGTTCTATTCGTGCATTAAATTGCGCGTCGCTTATTATTTTAATCAAGTTATCAAGTTATTTTAATGAAGTTAGGCAGACAGATGGACAGACGGACGCAGTTAAACTATTATCTATTATTGCATGTTAACACGAATGGATTTTACGTAAAGCGTTGAATTTTCAAATTATGATTTTGAACTTTATTTTGTACCGAACTCAGGGAAAATAAATAATATTTTTCAAATACAGTTGAGTCTCTATATAACAAACCTTATACAGATGCCACAACGTTTTGCTTAAAAATCAAACTATTAATTGAATTTTAAAGATTTAATAGAATATATTTTAATATTAAAAAAATTTTATTGCCTAACGAAATTTTTATTTAGAAGACTTGCTTATTGTTTTAATAAATAATGTTCATTATATAGAGACCTAACTGTATATAAAGAGTAAATATATTTCTATAATTATTTCAGAATTCTCTTAATTTTTCAAATATACGAGTATATGTAGAAGTGAATTTGCTACATTATTATTTTAGCTGATGCCGAAAAATACAATCTCTTTCCCGATAATCAATAAAAATTAATTTGAACAAAATAATATATTTTATTGTGACATCTATACATTTTTCATCAAATTTAAATCATATTAAAGTTCTTTTTTTAGCTTCTTAGAACAAGCAATTATATATTATATATATATATTGTTAAGCAATTCAAAATAATTAATTATATCTTCACACCCAAATTACTTTTATATATATATGTATATATATATATATATATATAATATATAGGACAAAGCATTATTGACTGACTGGATTGTTAAAGAAAACATAAAACAATTTTTTAAATAAATTCACAATATATAACACACCTACATAAGTCATTCACAATATATGACATACATTAGTATTATTATTGCAAAATATACTATAATATATACACATACATTGTATAGAAAATTGACTGGAAAATAATTCAACTACCTACATACAATTTTTGAAAATGTTATATAAGGATAATAGTATAGTGGAAAACTTAATTTTCCTGCCATTAATTTAATCAACACTTTTATGACCTCAACAAAAACAAAAAAATATCAACAATATAACAGAAAAAAAACAAAAAATAAACCATTCACAATGTACAATATACATACACATTCACATATAAAATAAAAGGGTGAAATAGAAAAAAAAATCCTATTAGAATTGTTGTTGTTTTTAATATGAGAATAAATAGCATATAGCACAGCATGCGATGATTTCATTCTTATAAATAAGTGCACAAACACACACATATATTAAAGAAATTATAAATATTTTATACTAAACACGTACAATTAATAAATGCTCACAGTAGTAGGTAGGTATACAAAAAATTTATATGTTTTTCCGCTTACTTTTGTTTTTACTTTTCATGCTTCATTTTTTTTTTTTTTTGTTTTTGTTTTTTTTTTTGCATTGTTATTTGTATGTGTTGAACATTTGTTTTTCCTAGTACTTAACTAATCATTTCAATTTTTTCATTGTACCTTTTTTTCTTTTTTGTTTTTTCCGAGTTAAATATTTTCTTAGTCCTATAAATATTTTTATGTCAACATATTTCATGGTATATGTTTTCTTCGTTTTTTTGAAAGGGTTTGTCAAAATAGAACGGTTCATGTTAAGAAATAGAAGAGTAGAAAAAGTTGAATGAAAAATTCCGAATATTTTGTCTAAAAAGTGAAGGAACTGTAATATTGATTTGATGATTTCTTATTATTGACATAGTTAGGATTATTGTACCGTATTTATATCGTAAATTGATATACATTCGTGTGGAAAATTCGTGCAGCTCTTTTTACGGACTATGTCTCGTAATACGTCTTGCAAAATGGGGTTTGACCAGATAAGGCAAAGTTTTAGTCAAAAAATAAAAATCTGTTAAAAATTATTCAAGAAAAATTTTTTTGGCAATTTTTATAAATAACGAGAATTCGTAAAGATGACCATGTCAAATCTGTGATTCCTACGAATCATTCTAAGAGTTGTATATAATAATCGGAAAACTATTAATTTTTGTCTACTCCTTATATTAGTTTTTGTCTAGTAATTTTCTTTTTCATATATACATAATTCATGTAGAGCAGTCGTTTAAATATTTTCAAAAATATTGCATGTGATGAAACAGATTTCGAAATTTTATGGTAATTGACACAACAACTCATCTAATTTCAATAACTTTCATTGAAAACAATTGTTTCCTGTGTTAAACTTGAATATTCGAAAATATTCGGGATTGCTTGGTTCAGTTCGAAACGAAACTGATTTGAGATCCAGAATATAACGTAATCCGAAGAAACTGCTGAGGAAATGAATAATTTTGTAAGACGGTGTAGGATACAAGGGGTTATACCTAAAAGGAAAAGTTTAGAAAAGTTTAGAAAAGTTGTTGAGGCAGTCATTACTATATTAGCGTCTTATCAAGGGTGTGTTGTCTATCCATCGGAGAGATTCTAAAATTCTGATAGGAGCTATAATGTGAGATTGTATTTTAGGCTGGCTTTAAGGTCATATAAGATGTGGACGATTTTGTGATTAAATTCGTTCCTTAATGTCAAAATTAATTGGAAAACAATTCATTTCAAAATCAATTATGTAGCGGCTCTATTTAATAACTCAATAATTATTTAAATAGTTGTTATTGTTTTCTCTTCTATTAACTTTTTAAAAAATGGGATTCATTCCTTGTCATAGAAATCTTTTCTTTTTGTTCTATTAAAAACCGCCTAGAATGAAAATAAAAAAACAAAAATATTCATTGTTTTTTATTTTTTTTTTTGTGCTCGTGAGCTATGCATGTGTTTCGTCCTTTTTATCAGAATTCTAATTTGTTTTATTCTTTTGTCTTTTTTTTTTTTGTTTTGTTTAGTTTGTCCTTCCTAGTATTATATAATAAATTAAGAAAGAAATAAAATCAACAACGTTAATATTTTTTTTTTTTCAAGTTTTTGGAAAAAAATCATCTTTTTTTCATATTTCCGTATAACGTATGTATGTATGTATGTTCTAGGAACAATTCAACATTTTTATATGGTACATTGCTCAAGTGTACTCTAGGTCCTCTCATATATTATTGTTACAATAATTTCACGGAAATGTTTATTATTTCCATATAGTTGAACAAAGTTTATAAGACTTGAAAATATTTTGTAATATAAGGAAGAGAGTGAGAGACGATGAGTGAATAAATGAATGTGAAAATAAAATTTTGGAAAATTTATGAGTATGAATAAAATCTTCTTGTTGAATATGCAATGCTTTTCACTCACCTTTTTTATTACTTTAAATATAAAATTAAAATTCATCAGTGTGGTTAATTTCATTTTGAAGAGCTTTTGTTTTGAAATCATGTACTCAGTTGAATTTTAATTCTGATATGATTTATGTGTCAAAACATGACTTATTTTAAGAGTAGAATAAAAAAATTCTGGAAAATTAAAATGTGTTGGAAAATTAAGAAAATTAAGTGATTCTCATATGAAGATTTGTTAGTATTGTTGATAGTTGACTAAAATGAAAATTAAGATTTTTGCATGATTCAAAAAATTTATTGATTTATGGTGCTTATTTTATGGAATTAAAATTTTTGCTTCGTACCCCTTACAAAGTAATGACAACCAAATTAAACCGATTTCAAGCACCCCATTGCTCTTAAATTTATAAGTGGAAAATATTGCTTTATTAATTGCAATCATAATACAAAGTGTAAACTGTATAATTAACGCCTTAGGAGATACTTATTAGTAATTCAAGAAGATTTCTGCAAAAAAATCTGGGTTTTAATTAGAACATTAGCAAATAAGAGTTTATAACTGTGGCAATCAAGATCTGAGCCAAAATTTGCAAAAAAATTGTATAATACGTTATGTTCAGATAAAATTTATAGTACTCTTTTGTTCAGTTTCTATTTTCATTTTGTTATCAAACATTTTTATTCTTTTCAACTTGATCACACAATTGATTATAAATTGTCCGGATTGAACTAAATTTTACTGTATTACAAGCTATGATATACAAGAAATGCAACATATTCAAATTTATTCCGTCGCCACAGTAGTATATAACAGTATTTTTAAATTCCTCAATTTTATTAAAAGATTTTAAAAGCTGTACAGATAAAAATTCATCAAATTGATAAATTGCTGAAAATGTCTATGTCAGTTTTAATTTTTTTAAAAATAAAATGCTATTATAAAAACAAAAATTTCAATTTAAAGTCCTTGAAGATTAAAATTATATCGTCCTTTTCTTTGACTCTGTTTTCTGTCATTATAATTTCTATTATGTCCTTTTTTTGTCATAAATTATATAAGATTAATATACAAACGCACATTTTATATTTTATAATTATAAATTTGTGCATTAAAAGTAAAAAATAATTTTAAATAGAATTATGGAGATGTCCTTCCTTTTCTATTTAATTAAAAAATTTTCTCACATATACGACAAAAATTTTTTATGAAAAATATACGAAAGAAATTCATCTACTGAAGTTTGCTGCTATTTTATAGCTTTTAACACGTTTAACGGAAGCACTGCAACTTCAAATTAAAAATCATAAAGGGATAAAGTTAGTAAGCTCCTAAGATTACGTTCCAGATTGGGATTTGTAAGAATATTGATTCGTAAAATGAATAGAACATTTTTAGTTTAGCTTAAATCAAAGAAATTTTAGTTCCAGAACTGAAATTACAATACTTTTCCTTTGCTTCCGAATTTGTTACCAAATGAAGTTTAGCAATTATACATTAATAGTTAATATTTTCAAAATTAATATAATGGCTAATCATTTTATTGTATAATTTTTTTTGCATTTCCACGACATAAGAACTTAATATTGAAATTCGAAAAAATTGCATAAATTTAGGGGGTTCATTAATTTGCTCAACAACTATAAAATCAACAGAATTATGCAAATACCAGAATGATTTTAAACAAAATGTTTTGAATAAATTGAACTGAGATGGCTAGTAAGAGGGAAGGAATAAAGAAAAAATTTCAATTTAAAAAGAGTTGTGACATACGAGTACAAAGAAAAAAATTATATAACTGGTGTATGTTAACTTTTTAAATTTCGTAATATGATTGTGCTCACTTTAAAGTCCAAAATAACAAATTATGTTCTGAAACATTTAAGAAATTCATTAAAGTAATTGTAACATTAATTAAAATAATTTAACTCAGAGGTAATTAATTTAAATTTCCACTTATATAAAGATTTTTTAAACTGAAAAATATCTTTAAATCTTCCTGATACATCTATGTATATATACATATCAAAATATTACTAGATAAATCTAGTTTTTCAACATAAGATTATTGCAATTTAAGGATCCTTATCAAGTAAGTACGCGATTCTGTTTAAAAATAACATGTATTTAAGGAAGGAAGAAATTTATAATAATGCGTGCTCATTTAATATAACAACTTACTTCGTATATCAATTTATTAAAAGTAACTTGCACTAATAACAGTTTACATTATTTTCCATATTTATTATTTACCAGATTTTAACACAAAGGTGAACTTAGTTTTCATTCATTTAAAATTTACTACACTAAACTGTTATACACTATAGAACTTGTAGTCTATAACAGTCTTATAAAATTTGCTATTAATTAAAAGTCTTTTGTATAAATGTACATTACACGTACGCTCAGTGTGGATAGTAATAGTGTTTTGTGGCATGTACGAGTGATAAAATTTATTTATACAATTTCATACACTACACATACTTGGACCCTTTGAATTAAATAAAATAATGATTGAATCAAAAAAATTTTTTTTTTTGTTCAAATACTTTGATTACATTTAATTTTAGTCGAAAAAATTTCACTACACCAAATCATGCTATCTGGTATTATTGTTGGTATTCTCTACCTATGCTAAAATTTTTCTCATACAATTTTTCGGTGCTGATTTTGTCGTTTTAGTTTTTTGTTTTTTTCCTTGTTTCGTCCTTTTTTTCTTTCTTGTACTTCATGTTTCGTTATTGAGCGTGTCCTGTTTTTTTTCTCTTGTATTTTATTTTCTTTGTTTATTTACTGACAGCAAACCCCCCTTCCCCCGCCCTCCTCATACTTATGCATTTTTAATTCTTTTGTAATTTAGAGTGGCAAAAAAAAAGGTATTTCCGTATTGTATATATCGTTTATGTTTATGTATGTGTACTTGTGTATATGGATATAATAAATGTAACCCGAATTGGCCTGACATCCGTCACCGCATACCAAAGTTTAGACCATTGTTTTTTTTATTTTTGTTTTGTCTTTTGGTTCGCTTTTGTTTCATTACTTGCTTTTTTCTTTTTTCCTTTTGTTCATTACTTAGTTATCGTGGGAATCGTAATAAATCATAAAAACAAAAATAAAGGAAAAAAAAAATTTCCATTTTCCATAGAAACTTTACATTTTTCTTTGGCAAGAAAGGTGCAGTTCACATTTTATTTAGCAAAAAAAAATAAACTTCATTCTATTTTGTTCTTTTACACTTTAGATCTCCTTATTACAGGGTTTTACTTGCAGTTCTTTACTTAAATATTATGTACTCTTGTATATAAATAGTTTTAAATAAAACAAAGAAGAAATAGAGGTAGAAAAAGTTTATATTAATTCATTCTATTTATCGTATTATGTTATTAACTAACCGTGTAAGGGTAGATGAACAAAAATTTACATAATGTTATGTAGATGCGAAAGCTATATATGAAATGCTATATTAAAAGATTAAAAATACAAAACAACTTATTTGGAGGTAGACCCACTTATTTAGAGGAAGAGGAGTTTGCGCCAGTGTACTCGGCTCTAATATATCATCATTTTAAACATAGTTTGCAATTAAGGCTCACTGTGATTGTAAATTTTAAGAATTTTAATGTTTTTCTTTCACTTTATATGAAAGTTATTTAAAATTTAAGAACTTTTCGTTCATAAATTATGTAACAGTGAAATTCCTATTTTATTTCATTGGGTCATATAAGTAAAAAACATTAAAAATTTTCGTAAAATAACTTTTTGCGAAAATTTTTAATGATCTTAGACAAAAATGGCACTGGTTACTGTTACTTTAACAATTGAAATAAGAACGCGAATTACTAGATAATTAATAATTTAAATTGAATTTGCAATTTAAAATGGATGTTACATTTCTAATATTTCAGGGAATTGCTGCCAAAACGGAAAAAAAAAAGTAATTGTCAAGTTAACATAAAAATAGTTATAATTCTGTCAATTCTGTCAATTCGGTTTTATGAAGAAATTATTTGGCTTTCAATTTCAAAATGCATATTTATTTTTGCAAAATAAAATCGAAATCATAATTGCTTTATAAAACAATTATTTTATTTAATAAAATATTTTCGAGAAAATATTTGGATTTTGTGTTCTGGACCCAACACTAGAGTCTAAATATGAAATGAGCTTTTCATTTATCAAAAATCAAGTAATTATTGGCAAAATATGTTCAAAAGATGCAATTTTCTTGCATACCAACGGGTCTCTTTATATTTTTCATTACTTATTGCACATATCTTGCAAATTTCTTTATATTTATCAAACTGTTATACAAAATTCTATATTTATATATAGGAATTAATATTTTAAATTTTTAAATTAAAGACGAGAAATTAAAATAGAAAATTAATTGTCATCCGTGTTTGAAATGCATTCGATTCATATACATATGTGAAAACTTCTTCTTCAAATTCAAACCAGGAAAAGAGAGTACACAAGTAGAAAAATATGGTACACAAGTTGAATAAAATAACATGAAAGAAAAAAAAAAGTGGGCAAACATAAATTAAAAAAAAATGTTTTTTTTTTTATAAAACAAACCAAAATATGACGTGTCAAGAGCTAACAAAATAAAAATTACAGTTAGTCGTTTCACTTGCTTATACTATATTATAGGATACGTAAAAAGGATAATGCAATAAAGATCCTTATTTTTCCTTTTTTTTTCATTTTATCCTCTCTGTTTTGTTATGAGTTGAATTTATATACACACATGATTTTTTTTCTATTATTATTATAAAAAATGTAATTTTTATACTTAAACATATGAGTATGTACATATGTATATTAGTATAACTTAATCACAAAATATACAAAGTATTTATATGTAAATTGAAATGTGTATATAAAATTATTATTGACGTGTTATTCTACATACATACAGGTGTGTGTTATCGTTGTAAAAAATTTTACTAAGAGAAAAATATTTACTCAGACCGGGTCAATATGCTCGGTTTAACTTATATAACTATACACTAGTGCAGATGTGTATATATATAATTAAATTTCATATTTTTATTTAATATAAAATCTGCATGTATAAAACTATTTGCACAATATTATTTTGTTTATAATTTTTTGTAGCATATATTTAGGCGTTATACAAATTCTCTATATAAATAATAAAAAAACAATGAAATAACTCAAAAAATCAAGTTTTTCAATTTAACTTAATGGAAATTTCTTCATGAAACTGCAGAACAGATGGACGACGTAATCAAAGGAACGAGTTAAAGGCAGAAAAATTAATTAAAACATTTTTTTCTCCTCGAACTGGACTCGAACCAGTGACCTACCGCTTTCTAGGCGGACGCTCTACCAACTGGACTACAGAGGCATGAAGAAATCGCCGACGAAATGTTCTCTACATTGCTTTATACTGTAATCCACATGATTACTAACTATTTGTTTACATTGACTGCTACATACAATCTGCCATTGAAACACAAAATAACAAGAATATATATATTTATAGGTATTGTGCCTATTACACTAATTATATTATGAATTTACATAAATTTTTCATATTTTACAAGTTCTTCGAAATGGAAACGAAGCCCTTATAAATGATTGACAGGAATAAGATTGAACCTTTTCCAAAAATACGATTTTATAATTTTTGTGTATTATAAGAGATTTTTATAGATTAAGTGATTATAAGAAATAAGAAAGGGTAAAAATATTAAATAGATTCCAAAAATTTCACGAATCAATTAGAAATATTTCGAAACAGTTCTATATATTTGAAAACTATTAAAGGAAATAGTGTTTCTTACACACAATGCTACAATAATAAAGCCATAAACAACTTTTTGCTGTAAATTTTGTGAAGCAACTTTATTTGAATAAACGTATGGCAAAACACCTTTCTTCTCTGAATTTTTTTAAGACCAGCTCACGAATTTTTCATTGTAAATGAATATCTTGTTCACATTCTAATATTTTAATTCTAAAACACAATTTTTTTCTTGTCTTATATCGTAATATAATTCAAAAACTGGCGATGAATTTTATTAATATTCTATTCGTATACCAACATTATTTATACACAAATCCTAAAAATAGTAAAACTTAAAGAATTTTGTAGAAATATTAATATTATTATATATATTACATATTACAACATAATTATGCACATAGAAGAGAAATTATATGGAAAATTTTCCTTTGTTTCTTAATATATACATACATACATTCTTGTATAACAATAATATATCACACTTGTTTCGGATATGAAACTACTAAACTAAGTGAGAATAAATTAAATAATCGGTTGTCCTGTTGAAATGAAATATTATACGAGTATGTATTATATATGAAATTCAGTCATTGTATATAATATATTATATTTATAAATATATGTATAAATGTAAATTATGTTGATAGAAGTATCTTAATTGTAATACAATTTTTCATAATATTGTATATTATACATTGCGCTATAAAATAAAAATATATTATATACACTAAAAATCATACATGTATGTATGTATATAAAATTAATATTTATTTACTAAGTATACAAATGTAAATAATTACTATTATAGATATCTTTATACTAGAATTTGTAATGCTAATCCAAAAATTTAATTTATAAATTCAAAAGGAATGTCAAATAGAATAGAATAGAATTAATATTGCTAAAATTCATGTGTAAAATTCTTAAGGACTTTCAATTTAAATCTATTTTAGGTCAAGATTTTTCTAGATTGTTATTGGAGAGATTTAAATAAAATATTATTGGAAGATTATCAACAATTCCGTTTATAATAAAATGGGTAATATACGAATGCAAAACTACATATATTTCGCCTCGCTCCACATTCACCCCTTGTAGATTGTAGATTTGTACAACGGGGGCAACAGTGCACCGCGATCACGTATAATGATCTATTGTGCGTCTCCGTCCGAGTGCGGGGCATTTTCTACAACACACGCTCGAGACCCACCCTCCTGATGAAATCAAGCAAACTTGTGAGGACCACAGGACCGTAACTCCGCCACCGTTAGAGCAAGGCCCCCCAGTACCTCCCTCCTCCTATGAGCAAGAGCATCACACTCCCCCAGGAGTTGCACCGAAGTCTCCCCATACTCCTCACAGAATCACTGAGCCTGCAGTGACCCGTCAAAATGCCGGTGAGGACTCTCATCTGGTTCTTGCACATCCCTATAATTTTCTTAAATCGCTTCTGTTCATAATCTCCCAGGAGCTACTTGGTTTTGGTTTATTATTGAATAGTAAAAAACTGATTTAATTTCTTGTAAGTTTTCAATACTTGCCATTCAGAATGCGCTCAAATTAAGAACTACCTTAATTTTGAGCTATATCTTAACAATAGGTTAAAAAAATTGGTTTATGGTTTTAAAGCTCCTAGTCACTCTCTATTGTTTTAGTAGTCCTAAACTCCCTTGAAATATTGTTAACTTAAAAATTTATTGAAATCTTTTATTTAAGAGAGTTTTACTCAATTATCCTTTGCTAAAATTCTTTATTTTTCATTCCACCAATTCAAAGAAACAACTATCACAAAATTCAAGTCATACTCTTTTAACTACTAGAACTAATTTATCTAATTAGCTACTAATTTACGAAAATTTCAGACCCCCTATAAACAATTTTTATTATATTATATTAGTTTTAAAGCATACCCTACCTAATATACAAAAACAGGCGTATAATATTTTGATGAATTTTTAAAATTTGTGACGTACTTTCCAGAGTCTCACAGTAAAAAAAACTTTTTTAATTTACTGCTCATAAACACATACTACTACACTCGTAACACACGCACACATTCGGATATAAATATTAATGATTAAAAACTATATACATATGTGTTATGTAATATTAATATGAGTATATTATAAAGTTAAGTGAAAAATATTATATCATTATATAAAATGATGATAATACGTTTATTATAGAGAAAAAAACAAGTAAAGAAGAGAATAAAAACAAAACAAAAAAGGATAATGGTGTTGACAAAGAATAACATAGCATAACACTGTAACATAATAATAATAATAATAACAGTCATATAAAAAATTATATTTTTTTTTTTGTTGAAAAAAGGGCAAAATAACAGAAGAAACAAAATAATAAAAATTCTTATATGTATATGATAATATGTTGGAAAAATTTTTTATATGTACTGATTTTCATATATTAATTTTTTTTTATTATTTTATTTGAAGAGCTATATACACATATTTTATGCATGATATGTGTATAGTGTGTGAATGTATAAGCGTGTATATAATTATTGCATAACTGTTATATAATATATTATACGACAATATAACTCCTATCATTTAATATTTTGAATATTAATTTTAAAATATTATTTTTTTGTTTGTTTGTTTGTTGGTTTTTTGTTGAATATTTTATAAATCTCCCAGTTAGATTTTAATATGTTCGATATAAGATGGCAAATTTTTGTATCAAAACATTATGATTCGAACAAGCATGTTCGAAACCTGTATACCTGTATATATTATTTAGTATTCATACTTATTGTGTATGTGATATTAAAAATAGCTAACTAACCTAACTATCCTTTCTACTTTCTGAAGAGATAACGTAAAACTTTATGCGTTTTCTAATATATAAGGTGAACTATCCCTCTTTTGCAAAACATATCATTAACGTGATGGGAAATGTTTGAAGATAATTATGCGATAATATTGCTGTTCTGTATGGCAACATAGATAAAATTATTATTATATCGGTAACAGTTTGCTATGTTTTTCTTGTTATATAAGAAAATTTGTTATTTTGTTGGATTATATAGCTTGTAAAATTAAAGTAATTAAAAAAAAAATTAAAGTAATACAGAATAACAAAAAATCAATTAAATGATAGTAATCGTATGATGTATTCTTACAAAATGAGTTTGATAGTGACAACGAGCCGTGACTTAATAATTAATATAAATTGTAAAATTTTAATTGTAACAAAAAAAATATTTACAATAATAATGACAAAATATAAGAAGAATGCAAAAATATCATCGAATTAAGGGACGCAGATTAAGATGGGCAGAACACAGCATCTCGAATGCCCACAGTATCAAGGGCAGAAAAGAATTCTAGACGCAAGATCATACAACACAAGGGCAAGAGGCTGGCCTAAATCTAGATGGCTCGATGGTATAGAGACTGATTGTAGAAGAATTGGGGTCCATGATTTTAGGGCAGCTTCCCAGAACCGTGAAATTTGACTGAAAATTGTGAACGAGGTCAAGACTTACCTGGAAGCTGTAGAACCAAAAGATGATATATGTCAAAATATAAATTAGGAAAAAATTTTTAACGAAACAAAATAGTATACGAAAATGTGAATTTAAGGAAAATCGAAGTTATATGTGTTTAATAACAGCATGCTATTACTGCTAATTAAATTCCTACCAAAGGAATTTAATAAACGTTATTCTACTTCTATTCATTTTTAATGATTAATTTTATATATATGAGTTATGGCAACAAAATGCCATGATTTACAAAATATGCCAATTTTCAAATTCACTAATTCAAAAATGATGTTTCAAAAATCTCACGTGCATGTTCAATTAAACAATTTTTAGTTTATGATTATAATAAAATACTAAATTTTAACTCTTATATACATAAAAAATTATAGTATAACAAATTTTCGTTACCAAAATGTATTTGTTAGCTCAATTTCAATAAACTCATATGGTTCTTAAACTAACGTGGAAGACAGAGTTTTGAAATTTCATTTGATCTTCGTGGTGTCGCTTAATCGTGCACTCGTTTTGTACATATAAAAACTTTTAGAAAATATAATATAATTTTATCTGTTATATTTCTATTAGATTTCTTTCAGAGACTTCTTCTAGCACTTTCAGAATTATGAAACGATTTATACTCACCACTTTCAATCTCTTTAATCCATTTAACATTTTTAATACGAGTATTAAGAAATTTATTCGATTATAGTTTCCTCTACTCTATATCATATTTTCATTACATTTCTCAAAAAATCCGACTGGGTTCCTTTTTAAAATATAAAAAATAAATTTTGTATTGTATGGGGAGGTGTAAAAGAGAGAAAATGAAAAATAAATTTATAATTTTATATTTACGGTTGTTAAAAATTTTTTCTCTTTTATTTTTTTGCTCTTTTTTTTTTACGTTTTGTTTTCTTTGTTGAGGTTTAATTTTAATTTTTGTATTACAAATAAAAAAAAAAAAACAACAAAATTAAATAAAAACAGGACCCAAAAAAAATAAGCAACACAATTTAATTTATTAAAAAAAAAAAAAATTTTCATAAACAAAAATTATTATCTGAGTTTTGAATGTTAATGTGTTGCTATTTATTATAACACATTGTATAATATAAAATATATAGCTGTCCTTTTCACTCCTCATTAATTTTTAATGTATATATATATGTATACGTATATTCGGAAATTTTTCGGTAAATATTCGTCGTCGTATACGAGTATAACAATAACAAAAAACAGAAAAGAAAAAAAAAATTATGATTAATGTTCATATTCATTTTCAACATTTAACATAAGCTGAACGATATAATATGATATACTCATATATATATATATATTATATACGCGTACATTATGGTATATATATGGGTACATATATGTACAAACAAATATATATGATGTGTGAGAAAGGGAATTTGAAAAATAATAGAAAGTTCATGTTTTTACAGTTATTGTTACCATTTTATTTTTTTGTTATTCTTTTTATATATGATATTATTGATGTTTTTGTTTTCCTTGTATACGTATGTACCTCTAACTTCCAATGTTTGATGATATTATATACAGTTAATGAATTATTTAAAAATTAGAATGACGCGTGTTTTACAAAAGAGGATTATAACCGCAATTTTCGTTTGCTTGTTTTCCGATTTTGACTTGATTTTTCTTATTTTTTTTTTTGTTTTTTTGCTGCATTAACTCATGAACCAAATAATGTAGATATATGGGAGTATAAAAGAGGCAAAATATCAACAATAAACAAGTATGAAAAAAAGATGATATTCAGATGAATTTTGTTTTAATTAACATTAAAACAAAGTGTGATTAAATAATTTTACATATGTGTATATGTATGTATAATTATGCATGTATATACGTACATTACTGTTCAAAATTATTTTGACTATATGTTGAATGTTAAGTGAGAAATTCAGCCTTTGTAATACAAAAAAAAATAAAGGAAAAACATAGAAAATGTAATTAAGGATAAAAATCATTTTTAGAATATTGTGTGAGTTAAAGAAAAAAAAAACAATATTTGTTGCTCCCAATATTTTAATATTCACAATAGAAAATTAAAATATTATCTAAGAGTAGAAAAGTGACGGAAAACTCACCTATACTTTGTATATACTGAATATACAGGATTTTGTATTCAAATATCGTAATTATTGTAATTTGCAATAAAACGCACATACCTTAATAGCGATCAATTTTCTTCAAATTTGATTCAATGATTCAATTTATATTCTTTCATATTCTATTATGAAAATTCTTCATAATGAAATCAATGCTTAAATAGCTGGGCAATATAATTGCAAAATAACTGAAATATTATTGCATATTTTCCGGGGCAATTAAAATATAATCTTACAACACTTTAAATTATGAAAATAACCATTGAATTTCAAGGAAGAAATACTGTAATATTCAAACCAGGTTACCTCAAATTCTTATTCTAAATACTAAAATGACTTTAAAATTTATTTATAATTATTTATTTAACAGTACTAGAACATTCAACAAATTATTGAAAATTAATAATTATGAGGGTGTGTTTTGGTCGAAGTTTAAAGACATAACGACGACCGATTCAGTTTGGTAATTAAGTCCGAGGAAAGCTACTCCGCAAGTTAAGTATGTAGAATTATGTAAAAATTGCATAAATTGAGGCGAACTAGAATTAGGAATTGCTCATACGATGAAAAAAACACAAGTTTTTATAAATTTTGACAAAAAAAAAATTTTCAACTTGAAGTCCAAATTTAAAGGTCCAAATTTAAAGGTGTTCTTATATTAAAAAAAATAACATAAAAATTATTTAAAATGTTAATGGCTAATGCTCAAATTTCCATCAAAAACTTTTAAAATTTTTTAACTATAATATGAAACTTTCGGCTTCTAGGCAAAATATAAAAATATTGAATAAATTTTTCGAAAAATTTCATAAATTTCGACAAAAAATTTTTTATTTCAACAAACAACAACCAAAATTCCTTAGTTTCCAATTTATTTTAAGTCTTTACTTTGATTCCTCTATCGCAAAATTGTTAATTTCATTATGAAACATTTTAATTTTCTATTACACATATAAAAATTTTAATCAATTCACCTTACTTATTACTCACACAAATACTAGTTCATAAGTACCATAAAACTAAGAAATTAAAACCCTCAACAAACTACAAAAAATACAAAAATATATATGGAAAAAAAATTGTTTATCTTTTAAACATTTACAAAACTAAACAGTTATTACAATGATTTTTCCGTTTTCCTTTCTTTCTTTTTTTTTTGTATAAAATTAAATACAACGAGAAATGAGAGAAAAAATAATAAAAAGAGAAGGAAAAATACAATATAGAAAACGGTAATAAAATACAATACAATAGAATTAATATTATAGCGAGTAAGTACAGATGGAAAAGGGGGGAGAGAGATACAAAAAGAGAAATGATTTTGATTGTAATCTTCAGTGTTTGTCATTACACCGTTTCAATATCATTTAGTCCTTTTCTTAAATACGTCATGCTTGTCCTCTTAAATAATGAAAATAATAAAAAAAAAAGAAAAACAAGAAGGTATAAACATACCATAACAGTAAAAAAGAAGAAAAATAACAAAGTAAAACAAAAAAAAAAACAATATTTTTTACCGTTATTTTATAACAAATCGCTGTTAAGCTACACACGAAATAACAACACAAAAAGGAAATGAATGAAAATGAAACAAATAAAAAAAAAAAAAATTGTCGTTTCATTCTTATTGTAATCGTTGATGTTGGACTGAAACAGAGAATATTTTTGTTTTAGAATCTCTTGCTTTTGTACTTCTTCCACTCCTTTTTCTTTCTACTCAGTTTATTCTATTGTAATATTTTGTTATTTTTATAATACAACAATATAACAGTTTTACTCCCCGTTGTATAATGTTGTAGAGTAAAGAATAAATTAATCTATTCATTTGCTATATACCATGATATATAATTTGCTATTGCTATGATATATGTACATAAATAACGTGCATACGAATTTATCTTATGCATACACACATACACAATATCTATCATATACAAACTTGTGTTATTGTATTTAATGCTATATAATATATAGGAATATAGGAGAGAATAATTCAGGAAGCTAATTGAACATAATAAGTCATAAAGCATTGAAATATCAACCAAAAATATTATGCGAATATTATACAATATACATACGTTTTTAGATAAACATACAATATACATATATATATAATTATATAAATGTAAAACATATGTTTACATATTTAAGTACAGCGAAGTAATATTGTAACATAATTACATACATATTATATTTTAGATCTTTTTAACTTATTGACGTTTTTTTGGTGTTCCAGATTAGGATTGTAATGATTCTAGCAGTTATTATACAAAATAATACTTAAAATATAAGATATCAAAGGAAAATGAAATGTTGAAATAACAATCAATCAATATGTCATAACATTTCGAACAATATTTATAAGTGAATTTATAATAATATAAATAAAATTATAACACTTTTGATATTCCAGTCTAGTACTTCTAAAATTCGCCTCTTTAAATTTGAAAATATTTTCGTTTTTATCAATTTAAATACTCAAAATAATTTTCCGCTTATTCTAGCTGATAATTTTGAATTCATTACTTTAAAGTTAAGATGAAGAAATATTGAATTTCGAAAATTATTTAATACTGATTTTATTTCTATTTTTGATCATTATTTTCTTTAATCTTGCCGGCAGCATATTCGAGTCCTAAATCCAAAACCAACAACTTATTTTATTAATCAATGAGTGTATAACAGTTTAATTTTCATTGTTCTTATCAAAATTCTTATTAGGTTTGATGGTTCCTAATACGCTACACCCGATTTTATTTTAATTAACATTTGTTCAATTTTAAAACATGTTTTAAGCCCTTCTCACATGGACCCATATGATCTTTTGCAATTCTTATTCTGATTTATATTAGCGAGGTGCGCTACGGGGCCACAAAATCCCCTCGAAGCATCACAGCCGCAGGTGAGCGACTGTCTTGCAATCACATAATATGTGTTCTATTGTTTCGTCTAAAACATGTTGTTTGAAACATTGATATATCATTGAGGATACATGGTTTTACTAGTCTTAATTGCATATCCTTAGTAATTATCAGTATTCAATTCGATTAAGTCGCATTCATGAAAAAATTTTACTGGAACACATAATTTTCCTATTTCATTCATATTTTAACCATAGAATATCTCAACCCAATACCAATAAAAATCAATCGAAATTTAATATAATTATAATATACATACATATTGCGATCTTTCAAATTTTATTTTATATACACAATTAGAATTCAATAGCATCTATTAATTTGTTAAAGAAAATAATGTTATTTAAAAAAAAACTTCAGTTACTATATAATAATCTCAAAATACAACAAATTTCAACAAATATAACAAATATTAACCCTATGTATGTCCTGAACCATATCATTTCTAATTTAATGAAAATTTGACTTATATTTTCATTATCCTCGAACTCTCTGTGCATTTATATACGTACATATATATATATATATATATATATATATTTTCTGATTCCATGAATCTTCTTCAACTGTGTTATACTTAGCTTTTTATTTTGCGTTGATCATTAAACCAAAAATAAATACGAAAAACAAAGAAAACTGATATAATAAATAAAAATGTGAACAAAAAAAAAAAATAAAAAACAAAAAAACAATCTTTCTATATTATTTATTATATAAAAACGTATAATTTTCTATACATACATACATACATATAAACAAATGTCTCACAAGTTTTTATATGAATGTATGAGTATATGGGTGTATATACTATAATATTGTTCAAGAGCATAAATATTCTAACGGTAAAAAACTCTTGAGTATAATATTTTTCTTACTTTTTTTTCTAATTCTTTTATTCATTTCATCTTCTTCATTCCAATAAGCAACAGAGCCCCAAATCCCCTTTCCATCTCTCTTTGTCTCTCTCTTCTCTTCCCATTCCACTCAGTTTCATAAACTCAACAATTTTTTCACAATTTTTTTGCTAGTATACCTTTTTTTTTATATTACACATTTTTTTCGCCTTTTTTGCTCCTAAAAACGATAAAAGGAAAAAAATCAAAGAAAAAGGAAAAATAAAAAAGATTTACTCAAATTTCATTTTTATATTTTTCCATTTTTTCGTCCTTTTTTTTTTGTTCTTAATTTTCTCTTTCAATAATTTGTTTTTATTATTTTTTTTTTTTTTGTTTTTCTTTACCATACATTATTCTCTCATATATATACCAAAACAGTTGATTCATTTTCGGATGTACACAAACACATACCAATATACATATTAATGAGTAACTATATAGGAATTAAGAAAAAATTGTCCTTTTTATTTTATGTTTTTCCATGTTTAATCCTAAAATTACCATTGTCATAGGGAAAAGAAGAAAAAAGAAGTATGTAAAATGAAAAATAAAATAGAGAAAAATATAAACCACTTTGGAGATCACAACCACCATTATGAAATTATATTTTTGATATAATAAATTATGTGAGTGTATGTATGTGTGTGTATGTGTAAGATATTTTTATGCATTTACTTATTATATTATCAAAATATATGATACAATATTGAAATGTGGAAAAAAACTGAGAAAGAAAAAATATTAAAATTATTTGCATTTGTGTGCGAGTGTATAACTCAGATATAACTTTTAATCCTTCCAAATGAATGAGCAATAAAATAAATTAACCACGTTTTTTTGTTATTTTCTTCCTTCTCTTTACTCTCATTGTTTGAAATAAAATTTAGAAATCTGTTTTTCACTTATCCTTTATACTAAGTTTTTTTTCCTCCTTTTATATTATTATGCCAACGCGCATACATTTTTAGAAATTAGTTTTTCACTCAGAATTCTAAAAACTGAGTATTAAAGTGTATTAGTATTAAATTCTCCGAAGAAAAAAATAACAACCTAACTAATGTAAAAGAACACAATCAAAAAAAAAACAAAAAATATCAACTACAAATATGAATAAAAATAATAGTAAATTGTTTGAGAAAAAAAAAATATTAGAAAGAGCGAAAAAATACATAGAAACGATATGAGAAATTAAATAATTTCTGGAAAAGAAAATTTTGATAAAGAGAGAGAGCAAGAGTGTGAGAGAATTAAAAAAAATAGAGAGAAAATTTTGTTTTTAGCTTATATTGTGTGATTGTAATCTACAAGCTTGTTTTTTGGCAATCATTATGAAAAAATTCGTGCTCTAGAATTGATTGAAAAATTTCTCGTTTTTTTCTCTAAGTTGGAATAAAATGAAAAGGAGGAAAGGAAATTGTGAAAAATTCAATTTTTTTTTTTTTCTATACTTTTTTACCGCAAAAATTATTTTATTTTCTCTCTTTTGTTCCTTTTACTATGTATTATGAAAATATATGGACATTCACATTTTATTACTTTAGTTACGATATTACATTTGGTGTAAAGAAACCTTGCTTTCAGTCTTTTATGCTTTTTAAGCAAAACATTCACACATTTTTTTTTTGTTAAACACTCAGTTTTATTAAATATGTAATAGGGAAAATGTCATATTTTCGATTTAATACAAGAACTCTTAAATGATTTCCATACTAATAAAACTTGATAATTTGAGGTCATTTCATGTTAACATGCTCATAATAATAATTATAACTGCATCTCTTAAAAATTGATAATATTTATTTAGCCCTTTATCATGCAATTATTGAGAAAATTTTCAAAATTTTTTATAATTTTTTTTTTTACAATTTTTAGTATGAATTTCTGCATTACAGTCTTACCACGTGTTCCTATTATACGCGTAATTTCTAAAAATTCCGTATATTCAATCACATATTTTCTATTGTATTGTAATATCACTAAAATTTCGATATAAATGCCTTATAATTGAATTGCAATTAAAAAATATAATTGAATTGAAAAAATTAGATTAAATGCCCCTATAAATATGCAATATTTTTGTATTTTAAAATAAATGGTATAATAGCGAAATCTTCGAAGATAATAATAAATTTTAGAATTTAATTAATATCAACTACAAATATTTAATAACAAATTAATCTTTCATAATACTAGACGAGTTTCTATAGAGAATGTCATGGTTAAATAATAGCTTAAAATATATATTTCGTACATAAGAATTTTTTTTTATAGAAATAATTCTTTCACATTTCATTTTTAGTATTGAAATTAGAAAAATATATTATAATCTTGAAATTCTATAAAAGAGAGTTAACATTAACATTACCTGTACATTCTTTAATATTACCTCTAGAATATTGTTAAACAATCATTATAATCAAATCATATCAATCAAATATAAAAGAATGAGTAAATATTTCGCAAAATTTGGAAAGCTGATCGACATTAGACAAAAATCATATTATTATGCGCAGATGCTTCCAACTCACAATGCAGAACTGCCTTTTATTCGAGGCTAAACGATAAATCACTATTATCATGAGAACGGAATACATATATGTAAGACTTACGTCAATTTTTTCAAATTTAACTTAATTTAATAATAATTCTCTAAATATAACAAAATGTAATTCAAACAAATATCCTGATTTAAACTTGCGTGAATTTTTAAAATGTAGACAAGAATTTTAAATCTAGTTGTTATATTTAGCCCATTTAAACACCTTGATATAGATTTTGTAGCAGTTGAAAATTTTACTTAAAATTTCTTATTCACTATATTTTATGGTTATTTTACAGTATGTTTAGTTTTATTTTTTTCTTAAGTAAGGGGAAATTTATCAATCTGTTAGGATATTTTGTGAAGTAGTTATTATTTTTTTTTTCTTTATTATTTTGGCTATTCTTTGTTGTTATAAATAAAGGAACACAAAAAAAGATGAAAATTTCAAGATTAAAATCTATATATTTTCGTTCTACGTACACGTATAAATTCACACACATTCAACTTATACAATATTATGAATATATTGAATCACAGCATAAAAAATCCTTAGTATAAATGAATGTTCAGATTTTTAAGATTTAAAGATGAGAAACAGAATATAACATTGAATAACAGTGTATATTTATAGATAAAACTATTATAACATTTCAATATATACATACTAAATATACACAACTTAATAATAAATATACATACATACACATATAGTTATGTGTATATAGTTCAAATGAATTTTTTTTTTGATAAATTTTTCAATCATCACTATTATACTTTAGAATTTTATTCAATGAATTTAGCTTTAGATTATTTTAAGAGTATATAAAAAGAGAAAATTTCTTAACTAAATATTTTTCTCTCTCTCTCTCTATTTTATTTTTTTTTTTCTTTTTGTGATTTTAATAAAAAATCTCTTGATAATTAAATGGTTAAAGGCGATAAATTTTGTTTTTTCATCTTCTCTCTGTGATTACTTTTATAATTGTTAAAATATAGGTGTTAATTTTATACTAGTTTTTATAAAAAAAGAAAATCATTTCTTTCATGACAAATTGTTGTGTTAATTAATAAAACAATTTGAAAA
The DNA here is from genome assembly GCF_029603195.1 of Condylostylus longicornis. Taxonomy (NCBI): domain Eukaryota; kingdom Metazoa; phylum Arthropoda; class Insecta; order Diptera; family Dolichopodidae; genus Condylostylus; species Condylostylus longicornis. Next base: position 15,010,815 of record NW_026578007.1, read on the forward strand.
GCTTTTTTTTCTTATTAAAAGAATTTTTCGGTCACTCAAATCACTTTGGTTAAAATTGAAAATTTTTGTCAAAATAAATTAGATAATTGGGAAAATATTGATTAAATTATATAAGTAAATTGCAAAAAATATAGATTTTGAGAGTAAAATATCAAAATAAATTTAAAGAAGGAATAATTTTTAGAATTGATGCAAAAAATAACAGATAGATCGACTCAAAAGAGACTATCGATTCCAATTTATTTGAGCTAATCCAATATTAAATCCAATAATTATTGGCAATACATGTCTGAAAAATTTAATTTTATTAAAGCTGAAGTCAACATTATTTAATGATTTCAGTTTTTATTTCTAATATTGAAAATTATTTAGTTGCTAAATTTCAAAAATAAAATTCATTGCTTCCAAATTATAAACAAGGTCGTTTTTAAAACGGCGTTAAACAATTCCTTGACATTTTTTTTTTTTAATCTTACTTCGCTCCTAGGAGGAGTAAAGGGCTGTTGTGTGATATCATAAATAAACCATGAACCAATTTTTTGCATCATTGAGTTTACTAAGTAGGTGACTAGTCTACCGTAATTTTTTCTTTATATTAAATATATGAGGTTATTGATATTTACTATTTTATTTTTCATATTTACTATTTTATATGACAATTAAGTTTTATATGTAATTTGTATAAATCTATATAATATTGAATATAATTTTAATAGTGACCTGACTAGGTTTTGAACTCCATGATACTTCTGTTAAAGAACGAACATAATAACCACTCCAACATTAGTCAGATCCTTGAACTTTATTATTTTTTCTTTAATTCTTGCAGCATAAAAATTCTACTGAGTATTTGTGTTTATATTGTGAAACAAATTTTATATTTAAATTATTAAATCGCATGTTTTTTTCGATTACATTATGATTTTTACGTTTGCGGAATTTATCGATTTAAAACCTACCGATTGTATTACAATTTATTCAGAAAATAAATAAATTCAAAAGATAACAAACCAATGCATGTAATTTATGGCTATATAAAAACTAGTAATATCTACACTCAAAGTGACTTGCATCACTGCATTCCGATAATATGTATTTGAGATTTACCAAAACGCACTTTCTTCTTTTCCTCGTCCACATGGCATTCAAACAATATGAAATTGAAATTTCCGCATAAGCAATATATGGAAGGGCCATACTTCTTCTTTTTTTTTCATTTCTTATGTTAATACCGTTTCTACAATATGATATTCATAATTATTACCGAATAAAAGATTTTTCATTTTTATATTTTAAATAAAATTTATTGAAATTTTTAAAAACAAGAAAAAGATCAAAAAATTTAGAGGAAATTTTTAACAATTACTAAAATTTCCATTTGATTTTTTTTTTTTCCTTAAAATTTTTTTCAAATTTTTTCTGTTGTTTTTCTTTTTCTTGTTTTTTTTTTTTAAAGGAAATTAAATGGCCACGTTCTTATCCTTTATTTTATTTTTTATGTCAATTGTTTTTTCTATTATCATTTCTTTTTTTTGGTTTTTTTCTATTTGTTTTTTGTTTTTGGCTTAAAGATTAAAACAATTTCCAAAACTGATGTGATCTTCAATTCATTAAAAATTTAAGGAAAGTATAAAAACAATAAAAAATATTATAAAAAAAAAATGAATAAGAATAAGGAAAAACAAACAAAAGCACATGGAAAAAAAAATTTTATAAAAAAAAAAAATTTATTTTAGGTTTTTTGTGTGTTTTTGGTCTATTTTTCAATAGTTACAACTCTTGAACATTTTGCCTTCTCTTCCCTTAACCATTTTCCTTTTTCTTTCCTTATTTTGTCCCCTATATCCTATTCTTCTTACCTTTTTTTTCGATCCCATTACAAAAGTTTAAGCATACAAATTAAACTTAAAATACCCGAGCTTTAAAAGAGGAAAAAAGGAAAACAGGAAAAAATATTTTTCATTTTATTTTTTGAATTTTTATTTTTTTTTTATTTTTTACCCCAAAAAAGTCCTTTCAACTTAAACTTTGTCTTTTTTGTAAAAAAAAAAAAAAAGGCATAAAAAATACTAAAACAGAAAAAAAAGGATAAAAGAAATTTTATAGATTTTCTTTCACACACATATGTACATACATAAATATTATGTGGCATACACAATTATATACATATGGGATATATTATGTATGTATGTAGATATATTTAAATAAGGCGCAGTATAAGGACACAATGTTTACTCAATGGATTTTTTTTTTTTTATTTTTTTTTATTCTTTATTTCGTTTTCCTTTTTATAATGGTTTTCTTTTCTTTTCTCTTATTTTTGTTTTTTTTTTTGTTATTGTAATTTTATTTTGCATTCTACTTACCGCAAAAAGAACACTTTATCTATCACTATATACACATAATATACACACTACGTATTCATCTACGGATATGATAAAGTGTATATTGGATACATTGAAATCTATATGTACATATATATTATTTATAAAGATGTAGATATTTTAGGTATTAAAGAATAATATGAACGATTACGTATAATGTGTATACTGTACAGGATGTACCATTTGAATTCATACCATGTATGAATTTAAAGAATTTGAGGAATTTGAATATCTTGTTGAATATTTAAAACTCTGAAAAGAAAAATAGAAATGTTATAGTTTAAAATTGTATTGTTATTCAAGCAAAACAGCTGCACATTTGATTCAATTTGATATCTCGTGTATATTTGTACCTATACGTAGATATGTTCGAAAGATATACTAAATTTACCATAATGTTTGTAACGATAAGAAATAATGAGTTGAATTATAGAGACATTAGTGTATGTTTTTGAACAAAGTCGAATTCTGGGTCGATTTAATAATGTCTGTGAATTGTCCAACTGTACAAGTGATAACTCAAACGCTAACTGAGCTGAGTTCATAAAATTTTTACAAGTGCAAGTACTGTAATTTTGTATAAACGATTATGTTCATATAGACATCATCTGCAATAAAATTTCTTTGTGAATGTATGAGTGTATAAGGTAATCAGAAGTATGTGTGAAACAGTGTACCAATTAATATACAATATTGAAAATCATTTATTCGTACATGTATCACAAAGTTGACGAGTGTCCTTTAATAAAGTTAACTGAAATTTTTTTGAATTTATGTGCCAGTTTTAGTAGTTTAAACTTTAAAATTAAAGCTTTGTAATAAATTATTAGTAAATAAAATTAAATTTTATTTGTAAATCATTAATTTGATAGAAATTGTTAAGTAAAGATTACATTCTGAAATGAAATGGCCTGTTTTATCGAATCTGCATTCTGTGAATCCAGTAATTAATATTTTTAATAGAATTTGAAAATTTTGCAAAAATTCTTAAATTAAATTAAACACAGAAAGACTGCTACATAAATTTCGGTATAAGATCTAGTCATTATTCACACTATATACATGTACAACAATTTCGAATAGAAGCAATAGGTACTTCTTAATTTATTTCCATTAATGTGAATGCAAATTCGTTATGCTCTTTTAAATAATTTAATAATAATTGTCCTTTTAATTTGGCAATAAAAATAACAGATAGAAAATTAATACAAAAATATTGTGGGAAAATTAATTAAAATTCTCATATTGGTGTTTCGTTTTTAGTAGCTTCTAAAGCAACACTCTGTATACATTTTATACATTTCTTGCCTATTATAAGTTATATTCTTTTCATACAAACAATTTCCTATACGTATAGTTTTATTCATTGATGTATAACTCAATAATTGTCCTTTAATTCTGAATACACACATTTATACTATAAAATATAGGAAGAGAAGAGAAAAAAAAAATTATTTTTACTTTTTCTCTTTCTTTTTTTTCGTTTTTTAGAGATATCAAGTACATTCTTACATACATATGTATGTAAATAATTTGGTATTCTTCAAATGATATCCTTTTTTTACACTTTACAATGTATAGTTATTTTTTATGTTTTTTCTTTTTTTTTTTGTTATTTATTTACTTCTATTTTTTTTCTTTACCCATTTTTTTACCATTGTATATATGTATAATATTTATATGTACATATGCATGTATATAGTTATAAGTATTTTATAAATACCAAAAGTTGATGTACTGTAGGTCCCGAATTGAATTGAACATACATAAAAAAAAAAGAAAAGAAAAATTGAAAAGAAAAAGGATAATATTCAAAATGTGCTTCATCCACCAACAGCAACCATATATAAACATAAACCTACTTACAAATATTATATTACATTTTATCATAATCTAGAATTATTATACATATACAAAATCTAAATATGTACAGTATAGCTAAATTTATAGAAAATATAACAGTACTGTGGAAAAATTGCTAACAGTAGATATTTGAAATTGCATATTACATTTCATGGAGTCACGAAATTTTAAATTATAATTGAAGTGAAGCAATCAAATATCAAAATATTTTAAATAATTGCATACATTTAGGATGAGAGAAAAAAAAAATTTGAAAAGAACGTTGACACAATGGTCAAATTTAACGGTTTGGGAAGTGAGTTAAGACAAGTTAGGTTACGAATTTTAAAGTACAAGAAAATTCAAAGTTTGTACTCTGTCAGAAATATGAAGATCAAATTTTACGATATATCTCGATGGAGGTGAAAAAAAATTAAATTTTCTTCTAATAAAAAATTTCAGACTTTTACATTCCGGTTCCAGTCATTATTTTTCTGTGTTTTTAAAATTTGAAAAAATTTTTTTCACTTCAATTCAATAAATGGCCGTAAACTGCCAATTTTAGATTTTTCAATAAATAATATTCTTTTGCGGGGGATAGTTGGAGTGGAGTCAAAATTCTTAAGGAAAACTAATTGATTATAAGCGTTACTCTTCTTTGTTCACAAAAACACGTTTGTGAAAAATATTGGTACTAATTATTTGTAATATTTGAAACTTAAATAAACTTTAAGACGGCACTATTTTAATAGTTATATGAACATAGTATAACACATTGTGTATATATACGCATACATCACTGTAATATTGATAATATTTTTATATACATATGTAGGTACAATATTGAATAGTTTATATACATTAAGAGGAGCAGAGATCTATAAAGTGAGTTGTTAGAGAATTTGTTGATTTATCCTTGCCTTTTTTATTCTTCTGGCTATTCATACATACATTGTGTATACAATAGAACTGTACGTACATATTTCTTTCATTTTTTTCATCTTTTTACTTGTTTTTTTTTCTGTTATTTCTTTATTGTTTTTTCCTCTTTTTTTTTGGTATTTTTTTATATTTTTTACTTCTTTTGTACTCATTTTATTATTATCCTTAAATACAAATATATGTAGGCACATATACATGTATGAATATGCATATAGTGTTCTACACCTAAAAATCAACGGTACATTGGAATATAATCATGTATAGAATCATCATTTTTTTATGAACTTTTCTTTTCTTTTTTTTTAATTCTCTATATTATGTTGAAAAATACACATACACACATATACATATATATACAATGTTTATAAGCATTTATACAATTGAATACATAACTTTAGTTTGATACATATTTTAAAGGTATGTTTTTTGATGTGTTTTTATCCTTTTAAAAGCAAAAAGAAAAAAACAAAAACAAAATCATTCCAAAGATAGAAAGGACGAAAAAAGAATAACAAAAAAACATTTTCTCTTGCCAAATAATATGTACACACATATCATGTATACATATACATTTACCCAATGTATAAATGAATATTGGGATTGAATTAAGTAAAATAATAATAACAATAATAATAATAATAATAAAAAAAGGAAAGGAAGAAAAAAAAGTAGAGAACATTGTAGTTAAGTTTATTGTGGCAAAATTATTACGTTGTATTTTTCCAATATAAATGCAATGTATATATATATATATTAGACACATATTATATTTATTTATACATATATTATGAATAGTATATGTACGTACACATGAGATATTTAATGTATATGTAAACATTATTTTTTTGTGCTTCTTTTAAAATTAAAATGTTCTAAAGGACGATTTTTTGATTTATGGAAATTACGATCCCAGTTTGTTGTTTTGATCAAATTTTCGTAATTTATTTTAAAAATTTTTTATAATCAATATTGTAGTCTTCTTGTTAGCAATTTAAATATTAAAAATTACTTTAAAATTATGCCACTTTAGAGCCACTTTTCATTTCATTTTTTGAATCTTGCAATATTTTAATAAATTTTTTTTAAATCTTGCAATATTTTCAGAAAATAATTTTTTTTTTAGAAATTCTAAAATAATATTTCAAATTATTTAAAAACTTTTGCCTGTAATTGGCTGTTAAAATTTTTGTTTACCAGAGGAGTATTTAATGTAGAAATGACCTACAGGGTTCTATTAATAAAAAAATTCTATATAAGAATCTTCAAGTGATCGGTTTTTAAACAATTCTAGTATGCAATTGTAGTAAAGAGAGACACTATTTTGAACAGTTATTATAGATATTTTTCTAAGGAACTGAAGAAAAATTTGATATAAGAAAAATTTTTTCAGTATTTTGTAGTTAGTTTTTTTATTAAAAACCTCTAAATCATAACTAGTTGAAAGATAATATTGATTTACAGTTACAGACCGGGTGTCAGAAATTAGAGAAAATTGTAATTTTACATCATAATAAAGAATTAAGTATTTAAATTTTTTGATGTAATTCATGTGATTCAAAAATTTGAAAATATTATAAGGAATGTTGTTCCAAATCAAATTATCAATTATAATCTCATGAAGAAATGTAGTTTTACCCAAAATTCCAAAAAGTAAGAAAAAATTATCAAGATCTATTGTAAATCTCTATAATTTGCAGTTCTGTTAGTCTATAAACATTGTTTCCATACAAATATTTTGACCTGCTTATGAGCGCCTATGCAATTGCATGTCAGCAGTCTACACAGATATGAGACACATTCTGTAAAATCAATTATTCGTATGAGTATAGCTATGAATTGTGATACGGCCAATTCTATATTTATTCTATTTAATTTAATTTCTAAATTAAAATATTTTTTAACTTAGACCGTTTTCATATTTCCATTCAATATAAAAAAAATTTTTATTTATAATATCTATCGTAAAAGTTTATTTTATAAATATATGCACATAATCATATATACACACTACAAACATAATAATATATTGTACATACTACAAATATACATATGTGAATATATTAAAAATGTATAATATTTTGTACAAGAACAAAATATACATAAATATAAAATTTTTATAGATAACAACTCTACAGACATATATACATATGTTCTGTATATATATACAAGCATAATAAATATATTATATGTATGTGCCTATAAATTTATATAACAAAACAAAAAAAAAAAATTAAAAATATAAATTGAAAACGATTACATCGCAAGATCCTCTGAAAGGCCTCCATACAAGAGTATATAATATGTGAATCCTTTTTCTCTCTCTCTCTCTCTCTCTCTCTCTCTCTCTCTCTCTCTCTCTCTCTATCCCTATATATATATTATAACTGTTCACAATTATTTTAGTGGTTCTTGTTGTTGCTCTTCCATATTGCTATTTCCATGTACATTTTATACTTGTATAACTGTTTCTACTTTCTTTATCCTTTTTTTTTTTACTGTTATATTTTATACACATGTTTGAGATGAAAATTTGCTCGTATATCATTTTTGGTTTTTTTTTTCTGTTTTCGTTCCGTATATAAAGTAATAAAATATGCATACACAAAACATATTTCATTAAACGGGGCATAAAAAAAATACAAAAAGAGAAAAAAAATAGCAAAAATAAGAATAAAAAAAATTTGTAAAAACAAAGAGAAACAAGGAAAATGAAAAAAAACAAAGAGACGGGTAAAATAAAAGTTCAAATAGCGAGCGACAGTTTTATAACGTTACTTATTAATAAATATGCGTATAGAAAGTCTAAATAATTTTTGTTACATTGTTATATTCTAGTATACATGCACATATATATATTTTGGTACATAATATCCTTTCTATACACACATTAACATTATTATATACTTAAATACCAACCAGAAAGAACAAAAAAAAAAAAAACAATAAACAAAGAGAGTAAAAATAATATGAAAAAAGAGAGAAAATTATAAATTGGAATTTTTATTTTGTATTTTCATTTATAAGGATTCACATTAACATTACATGCATGCATACACATATATTAAGTATATTAAAAAATTAACTTAAAATTTTTGTTAGCCAGCTATATTATCTCTCTATATTATCATTCAGTTTTATACAATATTTTTTATTAACTAGCTATTCAAATAATTGGTTATTGAAACGGAATTTTTTTTTTTTTTGGTCTTTAAAAATTATTATCATTATGTTAAAATTAAGTGTAAATTTGATATATTATCAAAAATTTCTTAATATTTGCCCTTAATTATAAATATTAATTGTTAAACAATTAAAAAATATACTTTTAAAAAATTGCATATTTTGTGGGGTAAATTTTTATTTATTCATATTTTCTATAATGGGGTATATTTAGATAAATCTGTTTGTATTTATTGAGAAACCATAACCTCTCAAGGTTTTTGGTATTGTTAGGCCCTTTAAGGATCTATAATTATGTTTTATATACTTAATGTAATTTGATATTATTTTATATAACAATGTAATTAAAAATAGTTGCCGAATTAATAATTTGGGAAATTACCTAAATCTAGTCAAGTTTAGTAGATTAACTGGATTACAGGCCAAATTGTTTTTCTCATTTTTCGAATTGGAATTATTTTGTTTAAGCAGTTTTCCATTTCAGTCCCAAACTTCTAACAAAACACTCTGTATCTGGCTTTATAAATTTTTTTAGTAAAGTAATTTCTTATAGGAATCATATTTTGTGTTGCTTGATCAGCGGCAGACGAAAAATTAAATAAATTTATATAAAAAACATATATTAAAAAAATTGCATACTTTTAGCGGTTTTTTTTAAAAATTAAATATAACTAACTAGTGTGAGAATTGACGTTGGAAAGTTTCCCATTTATGATTTGCGTGTAAATTAATAAACATAAATTTAATTTAGTTTTATAGCGCGACATTTCATTTTGCTTAATTTAGAGCAATTAACATAATATAATAGTTATATAACAGAAAGTATTTGCGAGAATATAAATACAACGAAATAAATTCTCTATTAATCGAAGAATTTTTGACTACAGCTATGTGGACGTTTGTTAAAAAGTGTAGCCACTTTGTACTACTTTTCGATAGGTATTAATTAAGTAATTACACAAATAAATTGGTGTTATGGTTGTTTTCTATAACAATTTCACATAATTGCACTAAGCAAAGTTCAAATGAAATAATTACTCAGGGCTTACCCAAAACTAACACAAAATCTTAGATTTCTTGTTATTCTTCAGTCAACAATATCATAATTTCAGAAACAAAGACCTATATGACACTAATACGTTCTAATTTTCCATATATACTAGTGCATTTAAATTTCCATGAAAAATTCAAATTATATTTTTTTAATACATTTACATAAATTAACAAATAAATGGTTTCTTCGCTTAAAACTTATACTATAAAATATTTTTCAGAAAAAACAATCTGTTCTACATTTTTTAAATAATAAATAATAATTTTCCGTTTTAGAAAAATGATAAAATGATTCTTTGATATTTCATTCAAAGGAAAGGATCTTGTAAGGGAAGCTTACATAAAAAATACAAAGATATAAAAAATAAAAAAAATTAAATGATCCTCGATTATAATTTAGGTATAAAATCAAAGTAGAAATCTGAGCAATTACTTTTCTTTTGAATCAATTTAAACGTACATAATATTATAGCAACGGGATAACATAGAACAAAAAAAAAAGAAAAATGAACTATTAAAAAAACACAACCATTATGAGCTTATATGTATAGAAATTTTATATGAGATCCCTTCTCACATAAAATTCTAACATCAAAAAATCATTCTCAACATAAATATATACACAATCACAAATACATGTGTAAGTATTTAGGATAAGTTGTTAAAGATTTTCTGTATAATTTTTGCCTTTGTCTATTATTTTATATTATTCATTTATAAGTTAGAAAACATCAAAAGAAATAAAATATAAATATAACATAATGAAAAATTTGAGTTTTTCGAAAAAGCACTTTTGCAATAACAATTAAAATTTAACAAAAGCCTTAAAATCTAATGTTAAAAGAGCTTCTTCGCATCAATTTCACATCGAACCGTTTATTAAAGAACGAAACATATGACTGTGTCGTAATTGTAATTTTTCTATCCATCTTGTTTTTTTTTAACGATTCTTCTCCCAGACACCACGTAAAACTAAGAAAATATTTTCTAGTTACTCTCCCACCCATGTTAATATTTCCAAAACCGTAATAATCAAAAAAAAAATCGTACAATATTGTTTTCCCTTTAGATGATTTCATTCTTTTTACTGGACCCCATTGCATACAATAAAGAGATTATAATATGATTGCAGAAAATTTTCAGCGGAAATTACTTTTTTCATGCTTGGTAATAGTAAATAAACTATTTTTAGAGTATCTCATGTTCTCATGTTCGGCGGAACGAATTTGTAAAAAAATATTATATCTGAATTTATTTTGAAAATGCTTCATCTTCGATCCGGTTTTCTCAATTTTTGGTATAAGCTAGATATCACGGACTAGGTATTTGCCATAATTAACTAAATTATATTTACAAACGAGGAAATCATTACATTTTCCATCATGTTATGCAATACTTTAACAATGCAGTTTGTTATGTACTGCCACAAATGTTTTGAATTTTTTATTGGTATGCTTCTACTGTTGCCTCTTTTGAAGCAAGGCAGGAAATCATACTAAATCGGTCAGAAAATGGTCTGACATGTTATCTCGTAAATAATTCCCAAAAAAAATTTTTGCTATTTACGAACTAATATTGGTTCGTCTATATAAATCTGTTTTGCATTATAAATTCGCATATATATATGTGTCTAAGATTTATGTATTGATATTTCACGGAAATTTTTTATAAATTTTTTGAGGAATGTGTCAATTTTTCTGATTTCAATTCTGAATTCTAAGTAATTATTGTAAAATGTTACCATATTGTACATGTATGTCGTGTCACCTCCTAGTTTAATTTTACTATAATCAATCAAGAAATCCTTAAATTTTCCATAAAATCCAATTTGGAAATGATGCACCCCTTGAAATATAGACTTATGTTAATTTTATTTGAGAATAATTTAAATTCCTCTATGCCATCATTACAATAGCAAACGTGAAAATTTTCATTCATATTTTTAGATTTTTGTCGATTTCAAACACATATTTTAGTATTAAACATGTTTTGGTATCATCAATGGAACTAAGAAAATAATTTTCAATTCATTATTATAACGTACACCATACTAAAATTAAATAAAACGACAAACAAACCAACACAAAATTTCAAAAGAGAAAAACAACAACAAAAACAGAAAATAAAGGTCGTAGATATCTTTTGAATTCAAAGAACACCAGTAAAGCAAAAAAAAAAAACCAGAACACGAGCAAAAAAAAAAGTCACATTAAACCAAAGTGTATAGAGTGTGTGTGAATAAAGATACAGAACAATGTTGTTGTTGTACCATTCATCGTCATCGTTGTCATCATTGCTATCATCATCATCATCACCGTTATCATTGTCGTATCTTAAAACAAAAGTACAAACATATTACAATATGAATATAAAAGTAGAAAAAAAAAATTCTAAAGCTGGTAACATATCATTTGACAGCATAAAAAAGTGATAAAAAAAAGCGATAATAAAAACAAAAATAAAAAAGAAATGAAGAAAAACACAACACAAAGAAAATGAGATATTGAAAGGGTGTGTGAGAGAGAAAACAATATTTCACTTCAATATATACAATTTTCCATCGTTTTCATATTCTTCAATAATAATTCTTCTATCTCTTTCTTAACTACTTTATTTATGATAATTTTTTTTTCTTCTACTTCTTATTTTCGGTTTTTCCTCATTCCAGTTAACAGCAATTTCTTCTTGAATTTCCTCCCAATAGAACCATTTTAGAATATTAATATAAGAAGTGAGAAGGAAAAAAAAATCTATTTTTTCAGTATTTTACTTAGATTTTTATCCACATATATATTATATATAGATATATATCAGATAATGATATATATATGATATATATGTGATATATATCGAAATTAATTCAAAATTTTGTCAACATTTTCTTTAAAAATGGTTCTTAAAGAAATTTTTTATAAAATTGATTAATTGAATGCCTATATTGTTATTGCTCACTAGTATTCAGTTTTAATGATATAATTACATTGCAAATTCTTAGCAATTTTACTGTGTCTTGCTTTGGCAATTACAATAATTGCTGTGTCTGTTCTAAAACTGTGCTTCAATATTTCACGACCTGTTGCAACACTGGCACTTCTTTTAAAAGTTTATTTGTTAAATACGTTAATTTTTCGGGTGTATAACACTCTCAATTATACCACAATATATAAAGGAGTATTGCGCTCAGGACCGATCTTCGCATATATATTACGCCGAAAGTCTGCCTGATAATAATATATGGAAAACAAATTCAAAATATTATAAGTTTTAAATTTCCTTTAATGCAAATCCACAATAAAAATATATAGTTTTTGGTCAATTTACTTAATATTAAAATTTATATGTTAGTTTTCACTCGCATATAACTGGATTTCTTTATAAAACAGCATTCAAATAAAAAATTATTGAAAAAAAGTATTCGAGCATATTTTGTTCAGAAGATGGCTTTAATAATTTTATATGTATAACAGTTTTATAAGTATAACGGTTTTGTATAACAGATTTTTTATAATATTTCTTTAGGTTATTTACAAGCATCCTTAACTATTCCTTCAATATTTAAATGTAAAGCAGACAAGAGGGTATTTTCTAGATTGAAGAGTTTATTTCCCACAAATCATGCAAGTATTTACAAAAATTATTGGAACGAGTATATTGTAAAATTTTTCACACCTAATTTGCTATGACTTGACACTCAACTGTCACAACAATTTGATTAATCAAAGCTCTTGTACATAATAATTTATGTTTTTTCATACTTAACTGTTCTACAAGTTAAAAACTAAATTATTTTCAATTTTATATACATATAGTTAATATAATTTAATGTTTCAATTTTTCGATCTACCTTCGTATTTACCATTTAAATTATAATATAATTTTAAGTATATGTATAAGTGTATATAGGTATATATTTGTACTTAAATAGTGTGATATTCATCTGTATAATATCTTCACTTTATAAAAGTTACACTTTATAATCATCAACATATACAACGCTACAATATACACAATATTGTATAATTTAGTATATACAGACTAAATCTTTTAAGTTATAATAATTTCTTACATATACATCTATATATTCAGAATCTTTACATACCTATGCACATATATAAGTACAAAATTATGTCTTAAGTTATATCATCAAAATATGTTCTACTAAAAATAAAAGAATAAAAATAATAGAAATACGAATGATAATAATAATAGTGGTAGTAGAAAAAGCAAGAAGAAAAAATAAAAGAAAATCAAAACATAATCACAAAAATGAAAACAGAAAAAAAAAATGAAAAGAAAAATCAGTTTTATTCACTTCTCGGCAACAAAAAGGAAAAATTTATTATAAGTATGGGAAAATCCAAAAACAATTTTAATATAGTAAGTTGAAGACCATTGTATATATAAGAGTTAAAAAAAATTTATTTCGAAAATAAAAATTATTTGAGTATGTATAATGAAAAGAACTTGCAGGAACTTGATATTAATTAACTATATTTATAGTATGGGATTTCAATATAGCTATATCTAATAAAATCTTATTTAACTTCCAGACCTCATCATATAGATTTCAACTAAAAAATTAAACCGCCAAAACACGAAATATGACAAAAATTATGGTAATATGAAATTATCACTTCAATTTCTTAATTATTTTAAGCTGATTGAACTGAAGCTGATTGAAGTGAAGCTGATTGAAGTGAGCTTAAAATAATTACAAACATGAAGGTGATTTACAAATAATATTTTTGAAATTTGGTAAATTAATTTGTCCAGCTCCAATTAATTATATTGCACATTGGAATTTCTAACCAAATTTTTTGGAAAATTTACGATAAACATAGTTACAGCTCCGGCAATTACGGAAAATGAGTGAACCCAAAAGATTTTGTTTCATTTTCGGTTTGCAATAAAAACTGGGAAATTTCTGATAGAGACAGATAAAAGAATATTACACTAAAATATTTAACCCTATTTTTTCAAAATTATTTACATTTTTTCATAAAAATACTAATTTTCCGTATTATTGGGAATCTAATTTTGTGTATTATTTGGATCTAATATTGTTGATGATAATAGTAATGCAACCACATTTAAGAATATCTTTAAGAAACAGAAATGTAATATTCGAATACTTCCTCCTACTTCGTTTTTTTAGAAGTAAGTTGAATAGAATTTGGTTGCAATATTTCATCAAATTTTCAAATTTGTTCCAATACTCGTATTTCCAGCAACTACCTCTTAACTGTGGTAAACTATGTAATGATCGTACGATTAAAACAGAATAAAGGCATAGAAAATATCAGTAGTATTCGTAAAGTTTATTTCAGAAAACAAAAAAACACCCGAAATTCATACTAATTAAGAAAAATTATAACTATACTCGAAATATCATTATTAGCACAAAATCAAGTAAATTAATTATTAACAGTGAATTTACACAAAAAAATATACCGAACCACCATACGGTACAAAAGTTATGCTACAGGATTTTTTTATAAAAGTCAAAAAAATTCGAAAAAAGCAAAAACAAAAAATAAAATAAAAATAAACTGAAAATAACTCAGCAACAAACGTAATAATAGAAAATATAGGCGGAAAACAAAAAAAAAAAGAAAAACGAAATTAAAAGAGCAAAGAAAAAAATAAAAGCAAAAAAAAGAAAGAGAACAAAAAAGCTAGCAACATTTTTAACTCACAAACTTTAAAAATATTGTTATGCTCTAAGTTCTCATTGTACTAAATCTGGTTCGGGGTTTCATACTTCTCTTATTTTTTTTTTCCTTTTAATTTTGTTTTTTATTTATTCTTTTCTCTTTTTCTTGTTTTTCTGTTTTTCTCTTATTCATCATCATTTTATTATTATTATTCTTTTTTTTATTATTTTAGGTTTTTTTTTTTTCTCAAAACCTTTGCATTCACAATTTTACATATTTTTCTCTTACTCTCTCTCTCCCCTTTTTCATCTCTTTGAAGATGATGATAATATTCTGTATAATTCTATCCAACTACAAGAATATGTACGAGTATATAACAAATAAATGGTTGCAATAATGTACAATGCAACATACTTACACACCTTATTTTACATTTATCACACATAACAAACAATACTATAGTACGAGTATATATATATATTATAAAATAGCTTTGCATCCCATAAACTCTCATCAAAAATTATACAACCTCAAAAACGACTATAAAAAAAATAAATTCAAGAAAAAATAAGTAACAACAGCAGCAGCAAGAGCAGCAGCAGCAGCAGGAGCAACAGCAGCACAAAAGTAGAAGTACAAGTAGATAAGAAGTAAAGGAACAAAAGAAAGAAAATTATATACATATAGGCAAAAAGGCTCTTTTATGACGAAATTATAAAGCAGAAATATTTTAGAGTATGGCCCGGCAAATTATGATTTTCAGAAAAGAGAAAATTTGGTAGTAAGATTAAACAGTAAAATTCTTTAAACATTTTTCATCTAATTGTCGTACTGCTCTGAACTTGCACTTTTTTAATTCTAAAAAATTTATTATTTTAGTTCAATTTGTTAATTCCAAATTCGCTAAAAAAATTTTTTGCTTTCATAGACGACCAACAAAATTTTGCCTATTACGTCATTAATCTGGTAAGATTTTTTATAAAAAATGATTATAGAAATTAGTCTTGGCTATCATCATTATTACAAAATCGAGTTTAATTCGAAAAAAGTAGCAAATTTTAAAGATTACTTGTGCAAAAATCGATTTTTGAGAAAAATTTCCTTCTCTTCCTTCATTTCTTTCAATTGTAATTGCAACCAATAATTGTCTAAGGCAAAGTTGGGAGTTTTTGTTCCAGCAATAATGTCCTTTTGTAAGAACAAAATTTACATAACCCAAAATTTAGCCACAATTAATTCCAAAATAAAAATTTCAGGAACCTTTTCCAAGTTTAAGAATAAAAATTTCGACTGCCAATCAACTGTCTTTTAACTCATTTAATTTTATAAAAAACCATAAAATATTTATAAGACAACCGGTGAAGAAAACACTGAATAAAGAATTTCAAAGAATTTTTCTATAGATAACTTAAAAATAGCCAGATTTAGATTTCTTTAAACCGTCAGATTTTTCTCAAAGATTACTTTAGACCGTCAGATTTTAATGTAAGGAATTAAAGTTTGTCAAATCATATAAAAAAAAGATCATAATTCATCATCGTTATTTAGAAGAGTGGGGTCATTATCAAGTGAAATATTCTAAAAATAGTAAGTAAATGAATTTTACTACTTCAACTCGCAATATTCCAATTATTGACGGAAAATTTTCTTTCATCACAACCCTGTGTATTATCGAAAAGGTTTTCCATTCCTGTAACACAATGAAAATATGTAATAGTATATATAATGTATATAGGGAAATAGATTTGAAGATGAGTGGAAATAAAAGTCGGAAAAAAAGTACATCTACAAAAAAAGAATCAATGAACATGTTGGAAATAAAAGAAAATTCTATAAACATTTTCCTTCGTACATCCTTCTTGTTAGATGCTGTTTTTGTTTTTTTTTGTTCTCTCTATTTGATTCTTTTTTAAAGCAAAGAAAAACGAAAAAAATTTTTTTTTCTTTCTCCCGTTTCAATTTTTCTTTTAATTTTTTTTTCTGTTTTTTCATTTTAATTTTCCATCTCTCTATATATAAAACTTTTATGGGCCATGATATCATCCCATATATTATCCGTACATATTTTAAAGGCGAAGAAGAGAAAAAAAAATTTTTTTTTTCTCTTCTTATTTTTTTTTTTATAATATTGTAGAATTTTCAACGTTTAACATTTTTTTCCTTACCGTTCTTTTCCACATTGTGCATATATATCTGTGAACATTTAAAATATATTTATATTCGAAATACATATCAAATAATTGTCTTATAAGAAAAAAACGAAAAAACGAAGTTTATAAAAAATAGTACCATGCCATATTTTTGGAATATGGTTGAAATATTTTACGGTATAATTCACAAAATATGGAAAATATGAGACTGGAATTTATAAATTTTAAGGACGAAAATTAACCGCCAGATAATTTCATATTAAATAGTTAATAGTCACGTCATTGGCTTAGATAATGGAAAATTGTGAAGATTTATATGAATTTTGAATTGTTCGTCGCGTTATTGACATGAAAATGAAACAAATTTACTCACCGGATAGCAGAATTAGCGAGAGTTTTTATATTTTTTTACGTTCTGTAACATTAAAATCAAAAGGACTATAACGATTACATTTTCCATTTGAGAAAATTTTAATCTGCTAAAAGAATTTTGTAATTTTAAGAAGACACTTACTAGTCCAAAAGATTTATTTAAGTATTTTCGAGTTGTTTAAATACAAAAATTCAATTTTTTTCAAAAAATTTTTTATTGTGAATTTAAAATTTAGTAAAATTATAATACATATATAAAATTTTAATAGAATAAATATATAACAATAGAAAATTCAATCTCAATTATGATCTCAAACTCAATTTAAGCAATTCAATTTTATTTGTATTTAGCTTTTCAGAATTCAGAATTGAATTAATTTTTAAGCATATACACTTTATTGGTACTTGAATTTTTAATAATTTTACGAAACAATTCATTATTATATTTTAAAAACATATCAAATTAGTTACATAGTGAATTTCTCAAAAAACTAGCATAATAATGCCTAACTGTTCATAGAAGGGAAAACGCACTCCGAAGGTAGTTATTGACAAGACGCCCAATCAATTCAAATAGGCACATTTCTAGCATAACGGATATACAATTATTGACATTCCAATTGCTATAGCTCTCTACGGGTATTAATCACTAAATTTAATTATAGACTCTAACATGGATTTTGTAGAGTATCAATAATTGTACAGTTTCGTATTCACGTCAATAAATTTAATTTTTAATATTATTATTTAAAAATTAGATAAATTTTAGAATATAATCATAAAAGAGGAATTATTTAATTTATATTTTACCAATGGTCACATTTTTATAATTCTATATTGAAAAATTTTATGAGAAACATCACATAAGAGTGTCAGTAATAGCACTATTTCTTTAAATATAATAATTCTAATAACAATGTCATTGCATACTTTTAGGGGGAAAATTAAAATTTCTACAAATGCAAAATATCAAAAATAGTAAACTAGCTAGTCAATACGAAAATTTATTGAGAGAACAGAATAATTTTTATTATTTTCAGTTTCCATTTAAGAATATTTTGTCTAAAGACTGTTGCGAAAATTTAAGTGCAAAAAATAATAACAAAAATAAAAATGAAAATTTAGGAAAATACTTGAGTTTTTCTAAAGAAGTTAAACAAAAAAAAAAAGTAAAAAGAAAACTCGTGAACTCAATTTTATTTAATATATATAGATGTGTATACATAAGTATACATATATACATTCTTTATATAATATTAAACAACCTAAATATTCACTAATACAAGCAAAAATACGTATTTTTTTTCTTATGAAAATAAATAAAGAAAAAACAAAAAAAAAATTTTTTTCTAATTTTTTTTTTTCATATTTTTCTTTTAACAAAAGAGAGAAAATAATTTTGCTCCCATGTTTTAAATCAAATAAACTTTTAAGATCTGTTACATTCACATTTTATTAAGATTTTCATATACATACATACCTATATGTATTTACCTATTACATATTTACATATGTTTGTATGTATATAATAAAGAATTGTATGTAAATATGTTATCCTTTAATTTTATACTTACAAAATATAAGAGAATTTGTATTATTATAATTTTTATATATGTATATACTTATATGTGAAAATATGTGTGTAAATTTATGTATAAAAACCTGATATAATAATGATTCCTTTGGTTCAAAATATTACCAGTAGTTCTCTATGTCTATACTAAAAACTACGAAGATACTTTGAGGTTTAATAATAGATCGTTCTGGATGAAAATATAAGGAAAGAAAAAAAACGAACAGAAAAAAACAAGAAAAATAACACAAGTAGAAAGGAAAAAATCTCATTCATTTTATTTTGTCCTTAATTTCTTTGTACTTTGTTTCGTTTCTTAAGTTTGTTCTTATTTTTAAGTTGTAGAATTAAAATTTTCATTCAATGTACATGGGATGGTTGATAAGAAAAAAAAAACACAAGATATGGGAATGAGTTGGAACTTAAATTGTACCTGAAAATTTATGCGTAGATCTTTTTTTAATTTTACAAAATTGTTTTTTTTTTTTATTGATTTTCTACAATTTATGTTTGAAAATCAGTTAAGAGATGAAGGTGTTGTATTCGTATTTGATCTCGCTAAAACTGAAGAAAGTTTATAAGTTTTTTTTTTTTAGAATAAAATATTAGAATCAAAAATTTCAATATTTTACATAATTGAGTATACATTAAGTAAAGATCTTACCTGTTTGAAGGGTTTAAAATTTGGGGTTAAACATGAAAATGTCTTGCATAGTAGAAAGAAATACCGTCAATCATATGCTGTTCAAATTAGATTTTCAATATTTTGTATTTATTTAATTATATAATAGTTGCGAAATTTTTCACTAAAAATCTCATTGAAACTTGATGTTACGGCAATATATTGTGAAAAATTTTAAAAATTAATATAATGCTTCTCCAGAACATGTTCTCAGCATGTTATTTTTGCTTTCAGTCCCAGATCAGTTATTTGATTTAAGCCCCAAATCAGATTCAAATTGCAATTTAATTTTTGTTCTCAATTGAGACATCGGCTTCGGATCATATTAAAGTTCAATTGCGACCCTCTGGTCTCTGGAACCCTACGATCTCGGCGTAGGTGCAGATCCCGATCCCAACCAGACGCCGACCCTGACCCCGGCCACGATCCCGACCCTAGCCCCGATCCCGATTTCGACCTCGACCCCGGCTCCGATATCATCCCGAACCCCGATCCAATCACGACCCCGGCGCTGAGCCTCTACGAAGTACCAGACCCCGAATAAGCCCCTGACTCCTACCAACTTACTTTAATGGATCTTTCCTTTCTTTTCAATTAAATTCAAAGCAAATCAAAATTAAAGCAGTTATACCCATATCATATATGTATAAACGTAAAAGATCTACTTAATTGTTGTGAGAATTGTTAAAAAGGAAACGTTTTTTTAATAATAAATGAAATGACCTTCGGATAACTTCGTATACTTTCCCGAAATTTGTATTTACTGCATAATCTGTAGATCATTAGTAGTTTCATTGATTCTATTAAATAATAAGAAAATTCTTTCACTTACATTAACATTTGAAATTGAAATTCTAAAATTATAATACAACAAAAAAAAAAAATTGCATAATTCAAGGATTTCTATAAAAATTTCTACCCAAACAATTTTATTGGCAGAATTTTAACTTTGTTGAAACATTATATAAATAAAAGATGAGGTGCAGCCTATAGAATTAATCAAAAAAATATTAAATAAAGAAAATTTTCTATCTCGTATATCACAACAAATTAGTTTTCAATTTTCGATTTTCATATTTTTATTATAGTTCAGTATTTTTTTTGGTCACTTTATCAGATTCGATAATAAAATTTTTACCTATATTTGTAAATTTCATAATTATATGAAAATTTCAAGAATTGCTAATAAAAACAATGATGATCAGAATAAAAAAAATAAAGAATTTAAAAAAAAAAATTAGTAAATTTTAAGCGATTAAAAAGAAACAAAAAAAAAAAAATTCAATATAATTTTATTTTGCCCTTTAAAAAGCACTACCAAAAATAATAAAAAATAAAACAATGCTGAAAATGTAGTGAGAAATCTATAAACAGAAACAAAAAATCAAAAGTACCAAACAAAAAAAAACATCCCTCTAAAAAAAATATGATACAAATGGAAAAACCAGTAAAGCCAATACAGTATAGCTACAAAAATTCAACAAAAAAGTTTCTTTGTTTTAATAAAACATACATGCGATATAAAGTTACCAGCCCATTCAAATTCTGCAATGAATTTTTACAAAATCAATAAAATTCGTTC
The DNA here is from genome assembly GCF_029603195.1 of Condylostylus longicornis. Lineage (NCBI taxonomy): Eukaryota > Metazoa > Arthropoda > Insecta > Diptera > Dolichopodidae > Condylostylus > Condylostylus longicornis. The sequence continues at coordinate 15,032,229 of NW_026578007.1, forward strand.
TCAAATTTCAAATGAGGTTATACTCGTATGCCGTTTAAAATCAAGTATTGAAATTACTCTATGACACGATTCTTAAAAATGATAGATTTTTCTTATATTTTGATCTTATGCTGAACTCGAAGCGGTCGGAGAGCTTTACTGAATACTGGTATATAATAAGTAAATTTAACTAAGTCCATCCCTGATACTTGGAAGATAAAAAATTTTAATATTTTTTTTCAAAATATTTCCCTACACAAGCCAGTATTATGTAGTTAATTATTATCACGGAGTCCAAAACAATTACTCTGTATTAACGTGTTCTTTGCCTATTGCTCTGTAAAAACATTTGATTTCGTTAGTACTTTAAATATAATATCAGAATCCCCCAGAAATTCTGATATTTAAACGTGGCCTGTCAGTTTTTCATACATCCCTTAAAAACAAATTTGAACATAACACTAACAAATTTAAATCCATCACATATTACTTTAAACTGTTCTTATTATGAAGTCCAACATAAAAATATTTTAATAAAATAAAACAAAAACATATTTCAATCAATAACTCATATAAATATAAAAACAAAATATCATATATTTACAAAACATTCATATACACACAAAATATTCACTGTAATAACACTGTAAAAACGCAAGTACAGTATACTGTTAAATAAGAATTATATTTTAAATATGTGCATGAATGTGTACAGTGTTCTGCTGCAAATGATTTCGTATAACAACGCATAAACTTAATAAATATACCTACAATATATACATATGAAGCATATGTATAAATATACTAATTTTAATACACCCTGTATACACATTCCATACATGTAAATTATATTAATAAACTGAAAATATATTTAAAGTATTGCCATATAGATTTAATTCACTTGATTTTTGTTTATTTGAAATTTTATTAAAAAACAACAAAAACAACAAAAAATTTCTTTTATTCTTTTTTTTGTTATATGAAATGCAGATAGTGTGGATATGCTGGATTGAAAAATAACCAATGCAAAAAACAAAAATTCAAAAATAATTTTAATTCAATGTGAAGAAAAAAGAAATAAAGGTTACCTACGCTATTATGATTGTGTGTATAACAGAAAGCTAGTTTCTATATAATTTTTTGTTTTTTATTTTTTAACTTTAATATTACCAATGCAGATTCTATACAATATATACTTGTAATGCTGTCATAATTGTAAGTATACACAAATAATATGTGAAAATATATAGAAGATGATTCAAGTATGGTATAATAATAAGAGAAATGATCTAAAATGAACTGAAAAATCTGATACGATACAGTATATAATGGAATACATTTCGAATTACTATAGGGTGATACTATTTACAAATTGTACTCAATTTTCTCTTGCAGATTTACCGAAACGGTAATTAAATGTAGGTGAAAATGGTGTTATTGCTCAAATTTTTTCAATTTTTGTTGAAGATAATTTGAAAATTTTTCTGGCTTCCGATTTTGCCATAATGAACGCTCAAATATTGAATGTATATTTGGTACAGTTTTAAAAGTAATTCTTTTAATTTAAATAAAAACAGCAAAACCGACTCGTAGTAAGGATTCGGTTTATATAATCTATAAACATCCTCAACAATTTAATTAAAAACATTAATTAAACTGAAATTTAATTACATTTTCATCAGAGGCAGATGTACAGACCGAAAGAGCATCTTTCAATAGAAATTGTTTACATATGCGTGCGTTCGAATACCTTGATAGTTGATTACTGTTCAATTATATTGAATTATATATTTCAATTCTTGCACGTATTTAGTGCAATCACAATACCTTATGTGATAAGTTCTATTACTATACAAAATGCAAGTAATCAAAATTGTATTTCCTCAAGCAAGATATCCAATAATTCGAGTTTGAACACTTGCAATAATGAAAATATGAATTTAAGAAACAGAGTACCTTCTTCATTCTCTTTCATATTCAGCATTATAACATTTTATTTATAATGACAGAATGATCCAATGATCGAAAGATGAACATTCAATAGATAAACATTCAATAGATGAACATTCAAAAATTTGGTAAATTTATACATAATTAAATTTTTATTAAATTTGAAACACTCTGTACAAGACGAATATATATTACATATTAAGACGTATATATAAAATTTGTAAATACTTAATATATACATATTGATACATAAATATAACATATTTCTTTTTTTTTTAATCTTTTTCTTCATGTTGTCATTGCCATCATCATCGTAATCATCATCATCATCTCTGAATCTCTTTTATATAACCATATAATTATGCATACGTATTATAGAGTATATACATTTTCTGTATATATGAATGTACTTTATAAGTACATATTTATACACAATTTACATTATAACATATGCAATATAATACATATATATATATATTATATGTACTTATTCAATTCACCTTACTTTAGTGTACTCTCATACATATACATACATTTTTTATTAATATTCTCATATATAGTAAAAAATAATTTTTCTCTTTTAGCTTTTATTTTATTGCTATTGCCGCTTCTGCCTTGCCACCCTGAAATCATAACAAACCAAATGAAATGCAGCTTATAAATGCTCTACACCATAAATGTATTACACCATATATACAAAAATATATAACACGATTGCATAAGTATGTATGCTTAAATATTACATATATATCTATATATTTGGTATAATATTCATATGTTAAATATGTACTGAAATGGTAGATGAATCCTTGACGTTTCAATATTGAAACACAAAAACAAAAGGTAGGTATATACTTAAAACAATGAAAAAACATAAAAGAAAATTATCTCTTCTTCTTTTTATTTTGTAATGGGCAATCCGTGCTTTAATTGATAGATTGTAGATCAATTTAGTGCAGAGCTTTTATTAAATGTTGAAAAGTCTGTAAGCTAAAAGTTTAGGCAGCATATTTAATCTAAAATTTGGAAGAGGAGTAAAACGAGATTAAAGTAAGTTCTGATTTTTATTGAATGAATCGTTATATTGGAAGTTGTTGTCATTTTTCTACTTCTTAAGCTTTCACATTCAAAGTGAATAATGATTAGTGAACATGCTTATTTCTTATTTTTTTTTGAATGGGGAATAGAGGGTTGTTTAATATTTGATTATTACAAAAAAAATTTTCCTCGACATCTAGAGAAGAAGCCTGACTACTACACTCAGCCAAACAGTAGGTTCTTTATTGGTCTTTTCCTTTGTTCTGTTCATCGCTCTTCTATTCTCTTCCAACTTTCACTTTTTTCTTCATTCAGTCCTGTATGTAATATTTATCAATTCTAATCTCTCATATTGCCAGATTTAATATTCATTCGTAACATATTCTCGTTCTTAATTTTTTTTTTGTTAAAGAACAAAATGTTGTATTTGATGATTTTCCTGTGGTATCGAAAATATAAAACTTAAAATGTAAAATCAGCTAAATATCACAACAAAAAGGAAATTATATCAGTCGTAATATTTAATTCATTAAGTTATAAACATACATATTATATACCATTCATGTGTATATGTATGGTAGAATGTTACAGAACAAAACATTATGTAGGTACTTTTAATGTATAGTGCTAATATATCCACCTACCTTTCAACATACAATGATATTATGTGATGGTAAACATACGTATTTTAATAATGATCTTATATTTTTTGTATTTGTACAGAGTAGCTCATGTTAGTGAATAGAATTTTATTATTGATATCGGAATATAGGAAACTGTTAGTCTAATCGAGCATACTACAGTCTTATATGAAGTGTTTTTTCGGAAATATTTAATTGTATTTTTCAAAAAATTTCAAAATATAAATTGAAATTTCAAAAATAATTTTAAATATTTTGCTTCTAATTTATGAACTCAGTAACACAAATACCAAGCAACAGAATTTCATTTAATACTCATAATCATAATTCATTTCATTTAATTCATAAATTTTTTGGAGAATCCTCCTAAAAGTATACAATATTGGGTATATTAACTTTTAAAAAAATTTTTTTACGTTTTTATGTATTTTCCATGTTTTACATTCCCAATATTTTACGTTTTATACGTCAAATACAGGTTTTTTACGTTTTATACGTCAAATACAGGTTTTTTACGTTTCATACGTCAAATACAGGTTTTTTACGTTTTATACGTCAAATACAGGTTTTTTACGTTTTATACGTCAAATACAGGTTTTTTACGTTTTATACGTCAAATACAAGTTCTTTACGTTTTATACGTCAAATACAGGTTTTTTACGTTTAATACGTCAAATACAGGTTTTTTACGTTTTATAAGTCAAATACAGGTTTTTTACGTTTTATACGTCAAATACAGGTTTTTTACGTTTTATACGTCAAATACAGGTTCTTTACGGTTTATACGTCAAATACATATTTTTTACGTTTTATACGTCAAATACAGGTTTTTTACGTTTTATACGTCAAATACATGTTTTTTACGTTTTATACGTCAAATACAGGTTTTTTATATATTAATGGAAAAGTACTGACTCCTTTAAGTATTGTATGAGGAATACAAAATATTTTACGTTCCATAATGAATAGACAGAATTTTTTTCGTCTTATATATTATACACAATAAAGAATTGTTTACGTTTTACACTCAAAATACAAAGTTCTTTACTTTTTATACCAAAAATATTGAATTTTTTTCAGTTTGCATTAAGAATTTAGTTTTCTATATTTTAAACAAAGAATATAAACACGATTTTTTACGTATTATACCCAAAATGTACTAATTCTAATATTTTATACAAAGAATATAACGTTCACTACTGCTTATAAAAATTCAGAATTGTTTTCGTTTTATATACAAAAATTATAACTTTTTACATTTTAAGTAAAAAATACAGAATTTTTCACGATTCTTATTAAGAATAGCGAATTTTTTACTTTTTTTACATAAACACATTCGTTATTTTGGGTCATACATTTAGACTACTTCTATTTATACTTCGTACTTAACATAGACTCTTTATATTTAACATTTTATTCCTTATTGTTACTAAGAAATATTAATGTCAATACAACACAGTCTTACACCACTACACATAAAAAGAAATTCATAAAATAAATTTTAATATCCTTAGAAAGTTAAAATTTCTATATTTAAACATTAACAAAAAAAACGAAACAAAAAAAAAATGAAACCAAAATTAAAATCCTTCAAATTTATCAGTTATTAAAAATCCTTATCATCAAAATTCATTTCTACAATATTTTCTTTCAGTTTTCTCTATAAATTCTTTTTGTGCCGTAATAAACAAAAATATTATCCTGCTGAATAAAAAAATAAATTTTTTAAACTCGATAAAAAAAATAATTGCTATCTATAAATTTCAAAAAAATAAAAAAAAAATATAATATAAAAACATAAAACGTAATTTTTTGAAGGACGTTCTTATGACATCTTCCCCGATCCTTTAATAATTTTTCATTTATTCTTCATATTTCTCTCTCTTTTTCTATTCATTATTTAACTGTAGATATCTACAATATGACCTCAACTTTTATTGCATTTTGAGTATAAAACGTAATGACTGATGAAAATATTTAATGTATTTCTTATTGAATAGCGATTTGCGCGTGTATTTGTACATAGGTTTCATGACATAAAGATATAATATTCTAAAGGCAATATAATTTAGAAATAAACACCTTTACTCTATATAACTGTGTGTTTTCATTTAAGGTTTGGCTTAATGTTTTTGTATTATATATAAATAAATGCGTAGCACTGTGACATGTACATGGAAATGACCCTCTTTCTCCCTTGATCCAATAAGTATTTTGAAGTATGATTTATAGAGAATAACAGAATATATAACCCATTGATCCTTGTAATTTTCTGTAAAATGAGTTCCAGACAAAGAATCCTTTTGTAAACTTATTTTACAATAGGTTTATAAAAAAATTATTAGCCGTTTACAATTAAATTTCATATACCTTGCTCTTTTTCTACTTAGCATTTCATTGCTAAATTTTTCTACTTAGCATGAATTATACTCAGAAAGAAATTTTAAGAAACCACTTTTCATTTGACTACTCAATTCATTTTAAATGTTAGTCAAATTATGAATTAATTTAAAATATAATCAATTTCAAAAATTTGCAACATACTTCTGGAGGCACATACAATTAATTTTGTTACGAAATTTTAACAAGAAAAAGCTACTTACCAAATGATATATTTATTTATTATATTTTTATTTATTATTTATTGTAATATTTATTTATTATTTACTATACCCCCTTAATATATGCAATATTTCCCCTAATTATATGCCACAATTCGTCCCCAACATATGTAACAACAAGCTTTTAATAAAGCTATTAATAAAGTAACAATTTTAAAAGAACGTCATTTTTATTATTAAAACGCAAGTAAATATTCTATATAAACTATAGAATTTGAAATGTGCTACGTTACAAACTATATATGTTTCATCAACACCAATTCTACTTCATTTAAAGAAATTCATCGAAATTTCATATTTTTCTCAAAAAAAATTACCAACATTTTAAATTACCTTTATTATAATGTCATTTCGAAGATTATTAAATGATAGTTCAATTTTCAATATAACCAATTAATATGCACAATAATGTAAAATACACTTATATTACACAAAGCGTAAAATATTTGTTCAGAGGAAGGAAGGAGAGATAAAGTTAGAGAGAGAGGGAGAGAGAGAAGATGATAAAATATTAACAAAAGAAAACAAAATAAACAGTTTTATATCAAAAAATTAAAAGCAAAAAATCTGAAACACTGGAAAACTACTCAAATAATAATGAGATTTAATTTCTGAAAATTATTAAATATCTACTGTTATACAAACACACAATTATTTACAAACATATGTACACAATGATAAAAATGTACATTCCTTAATTCTTAATGTAAATTACGTATAAGTATATATATATATATATATATATTTATATATATATATATATTATATCCACAAACATTTATATACTTGTGTTTAAATCTATCTACTTAAAAGTACGTTTAAAAGGAAAAATACAAAAAAAAAACAAAAAACAGAGAAAAGAAATTACTGATAAAAGTTCTCACTTTGTTTATATTCATTTTCATTTATCATTTACAAACAATGCCAAAATATACATAAATCCAAATACATACATATGTAAACTACACTAGTAAAACAATAATAATAATTTACTAAAACTGTATAATGAAAAAATTATAATAATGACAACAGTAATAATAAGAAGGACAACAATAATAATAACAAAAACAGGAGCAAAAAAAAAACACTGAGAATAAATTTTATTCTCTCGAAAGATTAAAACAAAAAATCACTTTTTTTTTTAAGTGTATGTATTAACATGAACGTAATTACATCTATTCACTTTACAAAATGTACATACATACATACATACTTACATTGAATGTATTATTAATCCATGTAAATGTATGTTAATGTATGATCGTATGGTTGTGCTTTAATATGAAAAGCGGGAGTATATTATCAATTTTAAATTATGCACAAACACATATATGTACAAATAAAATTTGTAATATAAACCACACTTATACACACACACACACACTTACATAATTATAATCATTTAGAGAAAAATTAATCAAAATAAGAATAAAGGAAAATTTTTATGATAAATCTTCATCTCATAAAATATGAAAAAAAAAAAAAAAATTAAAAGAAAAAAAAAACCAATTGAAAATTTCAGATTTTTTTTTAACAAAAAAGAAAAATGGCATTTTTCTTTTATCTTCATTTTACCTTCTCTCTCTATATGCTGCTCTCTACTCTTAATGTGATGGTATTTTATATATTTTCTTTGTTCTCTCTTTATTTTTTGCTATGCACATAAAAATATCTGATTATTTTGTATTACTGAATATTACTGAAGAACCGAATGAAATTTATGCCTATAAATCTTATAAATATAGATAGTCAAAATTATCAACATAAATGCCAATTATAATTGAAGGAAAAATAATTATAATAAAAGAAAATAGTATCGTAAGAAATGAGAACGGAGAAAATTGGTAGAATTAAAATATAAAGTATATATTGTGGATACAAAAATAAATTTGAGAATTTGAACTTAAGAATAATATGAATTCGTAAAAATATACATTAATATGCCTCATCCGTGTATCTATAATGTCTTCATAGAATTTAAGCAAATCAAAAAAGTATATTAGTTGAGTATGTCAATTTTCACAAGTACTTTTCAATACCTCATGGGTATCTAGCAAAATGACTCGTACCGCATTAATTTTTCAAGAATTGTCCAATTATTAAAATATTGTAAAAATCTCACAATAATTATAACTACAGTCATAGCCACAATTATTTTCACAAGGCAAAATTTTTGTGAAATTAAAGTTTAAATTCACATAATTTCTACAATTATTAATATTTTAAGTCCATATTTATTTTTTAAATTCATTAATGGTTTAGATATCAATACATAAAAACAAAAAGCAAAACAAAAAAACACAACAAAAAATAAAAACAAAAATGTAATAGCCAAAATTATTTTCACATATCGTCAATGGCGCCACAATTATTTTCAGAGGTCTTCAAATAACTGTTACTGATTTGTTGTTGTAAATTTGAACACAATTCATCATAATAAATGAAAAAATATTAATTTGCAATCATTAGAGCTAAAGTTGCGTTCCAGTGAAGTGCATATAAATTTTTAAAATGCCTAAAAAAGCAGATTAAAAATCGAAACGCGTGCTACAATAATTGCTGAGTTTAAATGCGGTGTTTCAGCTTCAGAAATAGCTAAAAAATATAATTGTGATCGGCGAACTGTTTATTACCTTGTAGACAAATATAAAAATCATCATAATTGTGAGAACCTACCAGGGAGAGGGAGAAAAAGAGTGACAAATAAAAAAGATGACACACTTATATGTCGGTCTTTTAAAATATATCCACGCCAAACTTTTAAATCAGCGTTGTCTAACTTCAACGACAACCTGGAAAATAAAGTAAGTATGACAACAGTTCGCAGGAGACTTAAGGAGAACGGATTTAAATCTTACGTCATTCGCAAGCAACCCTATATTACTCCTAAAAATCGAGAGGCTAGATTGCAATTTGCTTTGGAATATAAAGATAAGTCTTTAGAGTATTGGAAGCAAATATTATGGACCGATGAGACTACGATTTCATTAGACGGCACCTATGGGCGACATTATTATCATTCTGAGACAATACATAAAAAAACTAGAGCAGTTACTGCCCCTACACGTCATTCTAATGGAGGAAAAATTATGATATGGGGATGTGTTTCATATTATGGTAAAGGACCCATTGTTTAATGCCCCAATAAAATGACTGCATCTAGTTATTTAGAAATTTTGAATAATGTTGCAATTGTTGCTGGCGATGTAGTTATTGGTACTAATTTTATTTTGCAACAAGACAATGCGCCTATTCATACTGCCCACATGATTAAACAATTTTTGTCAGATATTGAACAAAATACTCTTAAATGGCCCCCGCAGAGTCCTGATTTAAATATAATTGAAAGCATCTGGCACATCCTTAAATCACTGATTCCTAGAATTGGGAAATGTCAGGACGAGGCTTGGCAGGACACTTTAAATGCTTGGGAATCGATTTCTTCTGAAATGGAGCGAGTACTTATAGAATCAATGCCGAGAAGACTCCAGGCGGTCATTGATGCTAAGGAAGGAAACACCAAATATTAGGTTAAAGTCTGATTATTCTTTTTTCAAAATAAAAAAAAAATTAAAAATTTATTTCTAGGTTTTCAATCCTTTTGAAGCTGTGTGAAAATAATTTTGGACGCTATGAGAATGTGTGAAAATAATTTTGGCTATTACATTTTTGTTTTTATTTTTTGTTGTGTTTTTTTGTTTTGCTTTTTGTTTTTATGTATTGATATCTAAACCATTAATGAATTTAAAAAATAAATATGGACTTAAAATATTAATAATTGGAGAAATTATGTGAATTTAAACTTTTATTTTACAAAAATTTTGCCTTGTGAAAATAATTGTGGCTATGACTGTATATAATAATTACTTACATAATCTAGGAAATTCTTATTTTTCTACTACCAAAAAAAGTCATTGTTACAAAAATAATGTCATATTAGGTGTGAGCAGTGAAATTATAACAGTTTTCAAAATAAGTTATAATTTTTGATACTTCATTTTTGAAATTAACTATTAAACTCGTTATTCCGACCACGTCCAAATATAACTAATTCAATACGTTTTTGAGTTATCACTGGCATGCAAAAAGACGGTCATACATGGCAAGATCGATTTAAAATTTAACTATGAGAAGGATTCAATAATATATATACATATGTCGCAGTATCTTATAGTTCTCTAATTTTTAGCGTTATAAAAGCAATATTCAATTTTATAGCAGCACGTTCTATACGTATAAAAGAATATAATCACTAAATATCATTACTTATTTTAAATTAAATGGATAATATATTTTAATTCTAGAAAAAAATATTTATTTTCGCAGAAATTTGTGAGCAGATACACTTAACTTTTCTATTTAACTGACGAAAATACTAATTACTATAACATTTTTAATAATAGACATAATAGTAACAGGCATGCACAATGATATTAAATTAGAGAATAAATTATTTGAGAAATTAATTTACAACCAGCATTGCTTATTATATTCGATATTATAATGACATTATAGTACAAGATAATTACAACTAACTGGTAAAATTAATAAGGTATTATTCTAATATAGAAATTAAAATAATTTAAAAAAAAATATTTGAATATTTTAATAATAAAATCAAAAATATTTTTATAATATTGAAAAACTTAGTACTTTATTGCAATTAGAACACTTAGTTTAATTTAACAGAGATAAGAGAAAAATAGATGACTTGCAATATTTGAACACTACGAAAAGAGAAAACAAAGTTTATTGAGAAATCATAGTACAAAGAGAAACACTAAAGTCTTGTATTATATCATTGACTAATATTGAATGACTATGCCAAATAAAATAGAGCGTTGCACGATCGTAGTTATTTTATTTTTGGTATATTTTCCATATTATCTTCGATATCGGAATCAAGTCATTCATTTCCATTGCATTTGTAGTAGTGAGAAAAATTTCAATTTTCTTTTTCATGTTATACTTTTCTCTTTATACATTTTATATTTTTTAATTTTTTTTATTTTTTTTTTTTTAACAAAAATTTACAAAAGAAAAACTGTTGAAAAACTAAAAAATAAAACATAAAAATACAATAAATATGATTTTTCTCAATAGATTTAAAATATTACAAAAAAAATATACATACATACATACAAATCCATAAATATTTATACATGTATGTAGGTATTTAAAAAAAAATATACGTGAATCCTGTTAAATAAAAACTATACTATAATATAGAAATAAAAACAAAAATAAAAAGATAAATGTAGGAAAAATAAAAAATGTTAAATTTATTGTTAGAAAAAAAGAATATGTTATGTTATATGTTATGTTATATACGTTATACATTTTATTATGTTATACATACATAACTACTTTCTTTCTATTTAAAATATTTTAATAATTTTGATTTCATTTTTTTCTTTTGTTTTTCTTTTTTTATAATATTATATATATTTTTGGTCTTTTTATTTATTTGTAGACGATTGTACTATATAAAGTAGTAAAGAGAAATATGTATTATTAAAATAAACAAGTATAACAGAAATTGTTAGGTATTCCAACTAAAGGTATTCCAGTTTTCGCAATTTTAGAATTATTGCATTAATAGAGGCAATTCAGCAATTAGTATGTATAAGCTGAATTGTGTTTTTTCAGTAGAAGTAATTGAACAATTCGGATATCACGACAAATGTATAAAAGTTTATCAAAATTAAAATATAAAGCAAATTTAAATTATTCAGCAATATAATTTTCATAACTAAATAAACCAAATTGACGTTAAATTTGCTATTTAGTAAAAATCCGATGAGTAAATTAAAATTATGAATACTAGAATTACACAAAAATGTTTATTGAAATATTTTCCAAGACCACTAAATCAAACTTCAATATTACCTCTGATATTAAAATTTATGTATTTTTTGCACAATTCAGCAAACTGCATTACGATCTAGCAATATTACCGCAGCTCTTTTTGTAATAAATAAATAATATTTTTACAATAAAAATAATTTTAAACAAATCAATATTACATCATTACTGCACAATTCAGCTTATAAGTATTAATTGCTGAATTGTGTAAAAAATATGTAAATTTTAATATCATTTATAATATTCAAATTTAAAATAACATTTAACCGATATTGTACCTAATGCTTATTTCAATTACATACATTTTCATTCATAATACCACTAAAACGATTTTAAACAAAATCCGGCGATTCATTCATAAGCTGAATTAAAATTTGAAAAAAGCAAATTACATAGGAAATACATTAGGAAACTTACGCATTATAATTCCTAAACGAAAAATCAAATTAAGAATAATTTTTATAAAAATTAAATAAAAAAGTTTTCATTTCCAGTAAATAAAAAAAGAGTAGAAGAGTGTAGTGAAATTCATAAAATTTAATATAGAAAAAGAAAAAAGCTTAATACACAAATGCACAAAATGTTAAATGAGAGTTTTTCCAATTTTTTTTTCTTTTGTTTTTTCTATTTGCCTTCGTTTTTCTCTCTTTACATTATTGTTGTAAGTTTTTCTTTTTTTTTTACGTTCTTTCATTCCTTTCTTCTTGAAATAATAAAGCAAAAGTCATTATAGACACATACACACATATACCAAAGTCTATACGTATTATAAAGTATATTAATCTATATTTAAATGCATGTATATGAATGTGTGTATGACACCAATACTAATGTAAATGAAAAATAAAGTATGCATGAACATTTAGGAGTGAAATTAGTTCAAATAAAATAAACGACAGCAGTCAGAAAAGCAGGCAAAAATATTGGAAGTAAAGTGAAAAAAAAAGATACGACGTGCCTACCTATAAGATACAACAAAAAAAATAATAAAAAATATTAAAAAAAAAATATGAAAAAAAAACAAGACGACAAAAAACAAAATAAGAAAGAAAAAGACTGAAAAATTTAGTTTTTATTCATCAAAAATAATCTGTAATTATAAATATAAATATGTGTAATAATGTTTGTATGTATGTATTTAATAATGTTTTAGGTTAATAATTTTGTTTTTTCTTATTTTTATTTTTTTATTATTTTCATATGATTTTTATATAAATATAATGTACACAAACACACATATTTAGTATAATATGAAAAAAAAATGTAGATATGTAAATATAATTTTTTTTTTATTTTGTAGGTAAAATGATTACAAAGATATTATGATATCTATGTAAACAGTAGAATTTATATAGTACACAAACATATACATAAGATGGAAGTATGTAAGCAAAAAAACAATAAAGTTTTGTGTATATGTATACAAATGAATGTAGATATAAATATACAAAATGAAGAGAAGAATATTATATCGAAATAAATGAAGGCAAAAGAAAAAATTAAATAAGGTGTGACAAAATTATATTGATAAATACTTACTCAAATTCATTTCATTGCTCATTAAATAAAAATACAGCTCAATTTTCTTAATACATATGTAAGTATATAAGTTTGAGTTTAGTGTTAAATTCTGAGAATTTTAATGGCTCCCATATTTTCTCATTTTAAAAATTAAGAGTGTTTAATTCTGAAATCACTTATCAACTACATTATATGTTTATTTCAATGTTTGCTCCCCCTGTTTTCAAATTGAGTAATAATTTACAGTAATATGGTCTTTTCAAAATACAACTTACGGCATTAATACACAATTTAGCTTATTTTTTGTAATTGCTGAATTATATATCATTTACATTAGAACTGAAAATTCTTAAATTCTGGCAAAAAAAATGTTAATATTAAAGAGTTTCTTATCGCCAATTTGAAATTATAATCAAACTATTTATTCTCTAAGAATAAAATAAAAATTAAATATATAGCTTATAGAATTAATACTACACCCCTCAAATAAATTTTGTATAAAACCTTGTAATTTTATTATTTTCTAATACAACAATTATTTGACATATTTAAGTTATGAATTTCGTAGTTATGAAGCTGGGATTACTCTGAATTTAACAAAGTGAATAAATTTCGTATAATTTTCGAAAAAACGAGATACGCAATACGAAATATTTCTTCTCACTCAAAACATTTACATTTAACAAATATACCACTTTCTTTAAATAGCGAGATATACGATTAGGCTCCCAGTTTCAACTACCGGTTACAATTATGCTACCGGTTAATTAGACAGTTGCATTTTTTAAAAATAATTTCGTTGAATTCGTTTTGAAATAAGTAACAAAATTTTTTGGTTTTATTTGATTTGGTCTGATTATTCTAACTTGACATTTTAAAACTCAAAAAATTACATATGCGAAAGAAATCTTCAGAAAAATTTACTTAGTGTAGTAGTAATACATTATTATTAACTGCTATTATAACAAGAAATAAAATAATTATTAATAATATTTAAATTTTTTAACACTCTGTAACAAATTTATCCATTCATTATAGTATAAATGCTTCAATATCTTTTATTAAAAGCATAACATGAAACAAAAAAAAAAAACAAAATTCAGTACTTTCAATAAAAAAAAAAGACGAAAAATAAATACAAAAAAAAAAAAGAATTATAATAAAAACAATAAAAAACAAAAATTCATAGCCTTTGTGTTGTTATTTCTATTCTGCCCTCGAACAAAATCTACCTGTAAAACCATGCCGAAGCGTTAAAATCAAATGAACAAGGGGTGACAGACGTACGAGTATAAAATATAGCGAATATACTCGATTACTCGCATTTATACTCATACAAAATATAATATGTAAACATAGTATGTGTTTGTGTGTATTGAAATACGTCCGCAAAAAAATATCTACAAAATTTTTATATACATTTCAATATTTATAAATACATTATAATATGTAAGTATGTATGTATTAGACCAAGTAAGTATAAATATACTTTGATATACATCTACATTCATGTTTGTACATTATATTATGTATGTATGATTTTATTATATTTGAGTACAACAAATGGTTAAAGTACTTCGAGCTGAAAAAAAAAATATTCCCGACTTGCCAATGTTTCTATGCATATATGTACATAAAAATATAAATATGTATGCATGTATGTATGATATAAATATGATAACGAATTCAATAAAAATAGAAATATTAAAGTATAATCGAAATTTCGAACATGCTAAAATTTTCTAAAACGAATACCTGTCTGTGAGTAATTCAATTAGTTTGAAAATTTTGCATGATATTAAAGTTATAATATTGAATATGATATATTATACTTGTATAAAGTTACATTTGGCCGTTGTACATAGGTTAATGTACATAATTTGATATTCAATAAAGTTAAGTTTAGCTGTTGTACATAGGTTGGTCGTTGTACATAATTTGAAGTAATTAAATATATAGATAATTCAGCTGAAAACTGCAACAATTGCCGAGTTTGGTTCTGAGCTCGAAAATAATAAAATATTACTTATGAGAAATATGTTCTGTAAGCATTTAAGTATGCACCAATATATTTTATTACATTTTATCAAATACAAACACGAACAGTTATAGGTAAAACTAGAGCAAACTGAAACAGAATAAGTACATGGAAACACACTTAAGGTTTATAATTTAATCTTCTACTAATTTTACAGATTTTGTTTAGCTATATAATGCTAAAATTCATATCAGTATTTTTTTACTGGGAAAAATAATTTTAATTTAAAAATTTATTGACTGTCAAAACCGAGAATACAAAATATTAGAATTATTTTAGGTTCGAGCTCTTTAACGACAATTCGTTTTCATAGTTTTCACTCTGCAAGCCTTAACAGAAGCATTATAATAGGAATTATCATAAACATAATATACCGCGACACAATATTTTTATGCCAAAATTTCGCTGTGTTTATGTGTATAAATAAATGTTTCGCATCAATTTTCTTCATAAACATTTTTGCGTTGTCAACAATATAGTGATATTGTTATACGTACCGTAGTTTGCTACAATGTATCTGTCATGTTTCGTTATATTACATTAATGGAAATCTTAAATACTCGTCATTTTATATTATTTGTCGGATATTAAATAAAGGCCGCTGAATTAAATTACTAGAAAAATTTTTACACTTTCATTTTATTTCAATAACGTTTTCTTCATATCATCATTTACATGCGACCAAATGTATTATAAATAAGTATACAAATGTTTGTTTGTGAGTATATCAAAAAATTTAGTAAAAACATTATTTTTTTATTTTTTCGTATACACAGGTTATGGCTATATTTATATACACATTATTCACTATACATATAACAGAATATTATAATGTACTTACATCACACGGTATACTTAAATACGAGCAAGTGTACACACAATACATACTACGGTAATACTTTTTTTTTCAATTTGCTTTTTATTTTTTTTTTACTGTATGCATGCATAAGAGTGTATATATTATACATATTATGATTGTGTTATAAATTTCGTATCATTTTTTTTTTATTCTTTAATACGGTTCAACATTCATTTGTTCCTATATTATTTTTATTATTCTATATATACATGACCTTATGTAAGGATGTGTATTTTTGTACAATGAATACAATATAATTTTTATAAAATATTTTACATACCTTTAATTGTACAAGGTTTTTCAGTTCGTTAAGTTTACTATATTTGGTTTGATATTTTCAGTATATAAGCATAAATAAATCTTGTATATATGCAAACATTATCATTATTAAATTATGCTCTAGATTATCTTGTAGTTACAAAACTTTATCATAATGTTAATTTCAATTTGTAGATATTCTTAAAACCGCTGAATAATTTATTGTTTTTCAACTAATTATAACAATTCAAATTAATAACAGAATTCAATTGTATATTAGTGTTTAGCATACACCAAAACAGGAGTAACTGTAATTAGTAAGTAAGCCCTTTTTAAATTCCGCCAACGCAAAAGTGACGGTATGCTTTTTCCACTGCGGTATGGCACAGTTGAATATCAAAAAGACAAAATGGCCATTAAAATTAACTGTTATTTTAACAGCTAGCGTTTTTGACAACTTGATATTAATATCGTAAATTGGTATATTTACGATAATAATACCGATTTGTTTACTTTAAATATTTTTATATTCCACTTGGTAAAACGCTTATGGTATTTGATTGATTGAACCTGTACATCGCTACGATTTCACATACAATGCAAACGTATCTTAACGTAGATTTTCATACAGTTTAAAATACCGACCTGATACTTTAAGCAAAAATTTAATGCTAAATGTATCTATAAGTAGAAATACAGCGTTTATTTTTTTCATGTTTTTTGTTTTTTCGGTATTTTATTTTTGTGAACATTTTATAAAATGAAACACACAAAACATACATATGTATGAATATATATTCTTATATAAATAATAAAAATGAAAAAACAGAAAATGTTTATTCTGCTAGCGCTAGATAGTGTTGTACTCTATGCACTCGTACCGTCGTACATTCTCTATATTACGCTTCATGTTATTTGTTATACCAGAAACATTCATACGTATTTTAATGTCGACATGTGTGTGTGTGTGTTTATATGATTGTGAATTTATTGAGAATGAAACACATTTTTATTGAATGCATGAATGTGTGTATGTAATTTATATGAATGTTTTTAATATAGTGGGTATAATGTTGTGAAAGTGTATATGTTTGTATTTTGTGTGGCTATATAAAAATGGTTTGACATTTGGAACAACGTACGGTCGACTATAATATTGTCATTTTTTTTGTTCGGTTTATTTATTTGTTTTTTGTTTTTTTTTTTATTATTATTTTGTGTGATTTTTTTTGTTTTGGGTTTTTATAACTTTATATTTTTTATTTTGTTTTGGTTTTGTTGAAACTGCTTATAAACCAAAATTTTTGTTTCAGATATTTGGGAATTTTTCGGCGTTCTGAGTAATTATTTTAATTCATTTCAGGCCTTGTTATAGGGTCTTAAAAAATATTGAGTTTTCAAAACCAATTTATTTTCCATGCATTGAATATTTTACAGTGCTGCAAAATGGAAGAGCGACACTAACTCCAATATACAATTCCGAGCTATTATTTTTTGCGTGTGCAAAATATGGAAGTTTACAATATTTTGAAAAGTCACTATTTTAAAACATTTTGAAAAATAATTTAAATTTATCGTAAATTGTAGCCAAAATACAAAAAGAAAAACAACAATTCGAAAAACTAATCGATTTTATAAGGCTAAAGCTGAAATTCCCTGATCAATCTTAAGAATTGTATGAAAAATGGGATCTTGATTGAAAACTATGGAAAGAAGTTAAATCAAAGGTGGGGCCAGTTGAACAATTTCTTATGCAATAAAAATAACATTATTTTTGCATTGACTTAATCAACGATTATTGAACTAGAAAGAAGAAACTATAACACCATGACTTACGCAGTATTGTTAATTAGATTTCGGCTTTTAGATGAATTAAAGAAACTCATCTAAACTTCCTCATTTAACTTTTTTGTACTAGCTAAAATTCTGAATAGGCTTTTATACTCTCATTAAACTTCCTCTAATTCTGAATAATGCTTTATAACTGAGGGATCCAAAAGAAAGTTCAAATAAATAAAAATAGCAAACAATATGCAAAATAAATTGAGGTTATTGTCTTAGTATACCTACTTTAAGCTACATGAATTCTTATGAATTCTGTTATATTTTTTATTTTTCCACTTAATTTTAATTCAATTACTTTAATATAAGATTATATCATAAATAATTATAAGTGTACTACCACAATATTTTGGACAAAAATTCAGAGAAAAGATTTTTATATACATAGTTAGCGATTATTTCAATATTATTCTTACTTTGAAATTTAACAAATCAGATTAAACCCCCATATTAAAAACAAAATTTTGTAAAGAAGCTTACAATTTTATAATTCTTTACATTGTATAACGGTAGCAACATGGAAAATAGCATTTTGTTATAAAATGGTACATAAACGATTTTAGTTTTCATAAGAGTCAAATTATTATGAGATTGTCGTTTCATTTCCATTTTTGTTTCTTCTTCATTTTCGTCCTTTGGTTTAAAAATTGTTATAAATATGCATATACACTATGTATGTACATATAATATATTTTTTTTGTTTTGATTTTCTGTTGTTTTATTCGCTTTATTATTATTTTTTGTTTTCTTCGTTTCTTATTCTTCTATGTTTCATTTTATTTTGTTGGTTGAATGTTGCTTTGCTTTGCTATGTTATGTGTTGTACTAAGTATTTTGTTAGTGTATTTTGTTGTCTTCTTTCTGATATTTCTGTCATTTTTTGTACTTTGTTTTTATTTTCCTCTTACTTTATATTTTATTCAACATATTTCGTGTTGTTTTTTTTTTCTTTCGTTAATTTATTGTATTTTCTCTTATGGATTCATTTTTTTTTTATTGTGTTTCGTTTCATTTCATACATTTTTTTTTTTATTTTTGTGATTTTATATAGTATGTTGTGTTGTTTTTTTTTATTTTTCATATTTTAGTTTTTATTTTTTTTTTTTATTTTTCTTGGTTTGATTTTTCATACGTACTTTACGTATTACGTTCGTTTTATAGATAAAAAAAAATTGTTTTTTTTTTTTTGTTATTATTTTTGTTTTTCGTTCTTTTTTTTATTTCAACTGAATCAAGCGAATATCAGCAGCGCAATGTAGCAACGTTTGTTATTTTTTTCGTTTTTGTTTATTTCATTTTTTTTTGTTTTTCTGTTATTATTTTTATTATTATTTTTCATTTTTCTCTTTTTCTATTTATTTTCTTATAAATTTTTTTTTTTTATATTTTATTTTTCGATTTTTTTTCGTTTTACGTTTTTTTTCTTCTTCTTCTTCTTGTTTTTGAAGTATATGAGTACTGAGGCCAACAAAAACACACATATATGTTGTATAGTATTATAGAGTGTATAGAGGCCGTCAAGTTGGAAAAAATTGAATTGAAAACAGTAAAGTCAGTTTATATTTGACATTCGTTCTGGTTAGGTTGTGTGGGAGTAACACTATATTTAATTTATTTGGCGCGTTGAAAGTCTCGCGTTTAATAAATATTTTTGTTTTGCTATTTTCTTATTGTTCTTCTGATAATTTGATAGTGTGTAATTTTGTGAAAACATTGATAATTTAGAAGAAGAAATTATGCAAAAAAAAAAAAAATTTCAATGAATTTAAAAAAAAAATATTTGTGAATAATTTTATAAACAAAAAAAAAATTAAATTTTTTGAAATTCAAATAGAAAAAAAATAGAGAAAAAAGTGAATTTTTATATGATGAATTTCAATATTTTGTTTTATAATATTAAAAACAAAGATATTAAATTATAAAAATTATACTTTTTATTAAATTAAAAAAAAAATTTCATACATTTCAAGTAGTGACAATTTCAATTCAATAAGAAAAAAATTGTAAAAAAATCTGAAATTTCCAAGAAAAAAAAAATAGAAAAATTTTAAATCTTATAAGAAAATTTTCTGAAAAAAAATTTAAAATTTATAAAGTAAGTTGTGCTTATTTATTCTATGACTGCAGAAATTTAAATTGAATATTGAAAATTATGTGAAGAGAAGAATAAAAAATTTAAAATTTTGAAAATTTTGTGAAAAAGAAAAAACAAATACCATAAGATTAAGATTTTAGGAAATAACACGGCCTAAAAAATAAAAGTAAACAAAAATTTTTTGAAATCTACATATATTTTAAAAATTTGAGGTAAACATGAAAATTTATAATATAAATTCCAAGGATTTTCCATTTAAATTTTGATTTCAACCAAAAAAAGAAAAAAATAATAAAATTTCATATTAAAAATATTTCAAAATTTTGTGCAATTCATTTATTCCTAAACAATAATTGAGCATTATTTTGTCCAATACACTTGCATTGAAATTTCATAAACAATGCAAAAAACAAAAAAATCCTAAACAATACCTTAAGAAAATAAAAGAACAACAATAATAAAACGTTCAAACTTTATTACAGGTTTCTTGTTATTTTTCAACGCAACACTCAATAATATAGTTTAAATGTTTATGTTGCCTTTTTCTGTGTGCTCTCGAAAAGTTAAAAAAGATCTAAACATAAGAAAAAACATAAATAAAAAAAAACAATAATAATAAATAAGGATACAAAAAAAACATAAAAAAAAAAAAAAATTTACGGAATTGCTGAACTTCTTTACGGTATTCAGCTTAAGATTATCAGTAATCTCATTTCAATTTTATATTTTATTTTAGAATTTATTGGAAATAATTGGAAATTATTTTTGTATTTATATTTAAATTAAATAAAGTTCAATTGAAAATCGTGAAAATTCATTAATTAATTTTGTTCCAAAGTTATACCGTATTTAAAATTTAATTATAATATCAGGATAGATGTAAAATATTAAATATTACGATCATATTGCAGAAATCAGCTTATTTTATCAGTATAATAATAGTATGCTGAATATCGTAACAATATAAGCCAATATATGGTCCTAATAATATGTTGAAATTATTAATAACGTAATATATCTATACCGAATTTTTTTTAAATATCGTAATTATATAAGCCAAATATCGTAATACATATTGAATTTTTTAATGTCGTAATATATTTATACAAAATTTTTTAAATATCGTAAATATATAAGCCAAATATCGTAATATACTTATATTGAATTTTTTTTTTAATACCTACAATCAATTTATAGTTTGCAATAAAAAATTTAATAATTTTTAGTTATTATAATTTAATTAGTGACTACTTGAATTTAAATTTGTTCATTTTTAATTGTAATGAATTTTTAGTAATTATTTTAATTCAGGTGCTTAGTAGAAGCTTACCCATTCAGAACATTCAATAATATTTAAGCATATTTACTTATAAATTGTTAATTTTAGCCTAAATCTATTACATGATATTTTTATTTAAGTTCTGAAGTCAACTTTATTTATCAATTAAAATTCTATTGCTTAATAAGTCAAATTGATTGATTCAAATATTGTGGAATTCACATAAGAGATGTGCATTCAGATGAACGCTGATAGAAATTCAATTATTAATAAAATTAATAAAACATATTAATATTAAAGAGGTATTAAATTCATTAAAGAGAGTAAGTTGGCATCATATATATTATCCAATTTTAAATTTATTTAAAACCAGTTAAATACACAATTAAATATAAAATTAAATTTTCTCTGACTTCAAAATACATCATATTCTCATGAGTTGACAGCTGCTAATATGTATAAAAATTGCTGTTTTACGAGATTATTAATACATATTAAATTCATAATAAATAAGCTTAAAATGTAATTAATTTTTATTGATTACATTATAATTTCGTTTTATTTTAATCATTACATTGATTTCTCTTAATATTATTAAAGCTCTCTTAGTATTAAGCTGGTTAATAATACCCTGACATCAGAATTGTAACAATACCGTATCGATACACAATTCAACATATTGGCATTTTAAAACTGAATTCTGCATAAATACAATATTATTACATTTATAATTAATTTACATTTATTTACATTTATAATTAAATTTAAATTACAAAAATTTTCTAAAAAGAAAAATTCAAAACTATAATAATTTTTTATCACAGTAAATTTATATAATATAGTTATATGCATATTGTATAACAATATATGTACCTGCTCATATATATATACTTATTATATTTTTGTTATAAACTTGTTATCAAACTACATGATAACAATCATTATAAAAGCTATAAAAACTAGTGATAAAAATTTTATACTATATACTTTTTGTTATATTGGTTCCATGTGTATGGACATGTGATTATTTTTATACACATTCATATATGTATACCTATGTGTTAGCACATAAATATAAACAATACAAAGTACATACGATTACATAGTTCAATATATCATATATTATCTACATACTTACATACATACTTATATAGTATACTCTTCTATAGTATAAGTATAATTTATATTTGATTTTAATATAAAAATTTAATCAATTAAAATTTCTTAAAATCAAATTTCTACAATTTCAATTATGTATATATATATACATTTGTATGTAAACAGTTATAATTTAGAATTTTATACAGTATCATACACATACTTACATACCAACAACATTTAATATTATAATATTATTATAATTCAATATTATACCTACTTTATTTTTAAAAACAGCAAACAAAATTATAATACACAAATTATTATAAAAGAAAATTTAATAAAATTCATTTAAAAATTATAAATTCATTTCAAAGTTCAATTATTCAAAATAATAATTAAAAACACAAAAAATAAAATATTTCATTACCTACAAACTACACATGTATAATAATATAATAATTATTAATAAACTGTAATATAAAAATGTAAACGTAGCTGTGCTTAAAATATACGAGTATATTTTATTAGTATACATACAACAACATCTACTTTCATAAATAATATTAAAGCAGAAAAAAAAAACAAATAAAATATTTTGTACCTACATTACAATTGTTTTTATTTTTTTATTATTATTGTTATTATTTCTGTTAAAATTCTATTGTTTTTGCAAAAAATCTCTACTGTTGCTATGATATTAGGTATGTACATTTCAATATTTCACAGAAAAAAAAAAAATAGTTAAAAATTTTTAAAATTTACAAAAAAAAAAAAACTAAAAAGAAAGTGACAAGAAAAATAAAATTTATAATTTTTTAATTAGTAGAAATTTTTTCTATTTAATTTTGTTTTTGATAAAAGACGATAAAAAAATACACCTATACTTAAGCTAGTATGGTGTATATACATACATATATAATGTACGTGTGATTATGTATTAATACGTATGTATGTATGTATGTATGTATAATATTCGCAAATATAATAAAAAAAGTTATAACATAGTTAATTATGAAGAAAAAAACCCTTTAATTTTTTTGGGTTTTTTTTTCCAGAAAATTCACCACATTTATTTCAAAAAAAAATCAAATTATGAATTTTTTATTATTAAAATGTCAAAAATTATTTACAAAATTATTGAGTTGACTAACAACCTCTTATCTATTTATTACTTATTTCAAATTTTATTTAAAATTTCTTGTTTACGCAGTCATGTTATATAAAAACAATAACATTTATTTGTAAAATTGTAAAATTCAAAAATGCTATTAAATATATTAATTAATATATAATAATTGATGTAGAATTAATTAATTAATTAATTAATAATTATTAATAAAATATTCAATATTATTATAAATTATTTATTTTTTTAAGTTTTAAATCAGATATATGAAAAGATGAGATGCAAAACTTTTATTAATAAATTTAAGTAATTTAAAGACCAAATTTTAGTATTATACATTATCAACTTAATTACTTATTATAAAATGTAATATTACGATTATACAAATAAGTATAACAAATGTGTATTTAATTAATTACTAATACAATTAATTACAATATTTGTACATTATATTTTATTAATGCAACTACATTTACAAATTAAAAAAATAAAAAATAAATTAATTTAACAGTTAATTTTTATGGTTCATAAATACATTGTGTATATGTGTAATCAAAAATTAATGAATATGTAAATTATGTACATAAAAGTCATTATTAAAATTAATTTTCAGGAACAATATATTAAAAAAAAAAAACAAAAATGTAATTATTAATTAAAACAAACACTTTATTAATTATTAATTAAATATATTGTGAAAAAAATTACGATATAATCAAATACAAATATTTTAAAAAAATTTTAAAAAGTGATTGAAGAAAGTGTAAATTATGAATATATGCGCATAAAGTACGTCATAAAATTTTCATTCATAAACAAAAAAAAAAGAAACACAAATAATAAGTTAGAGTAATGAGAGCAAATATAAAAGAAATATAAAATAATTTATAAATAAATGATTAAAGAAAAAAATTCATCGACTTCTTAAAATAAAGAATAATATTGAAAAAATAAAAATATATATTAATAATAATAATAAATTAATATTATTCAAATTACTTGTATTTATTAATAATTAATAAAAAAAATTATTAAAATTATATTATTTTAAATATTTAAATCTAAACATAATATCAAAATATTTACGATACTACTTTTGATTTAAATCATAAAAATTAATAAATTATTATAATTATATTAACAAAATCTATGTAATATACATAAACATGCGTATATATGTACATATAACACCTTACCAGGTATACATATAAAATATTATAAATGAACAAACATAAATAATTAGAAACAATAATTTTGTGTATAAATAAACAATTAATTTTTGTGTTTTCTTTTGAAAAAAAATTCAGTAAAGTAAATAATTATTGTAATAAAAAAAAATAATTACTAAAATAGAAAATAAAATAATGTAAATAAATTTCATTTAAATTAATTAATTTATATTAAAAAAAATATATAAATAAATCATAATAAAAATTTAAAAATCAACTTCACATAAATACTTACAATAATTACAATATTGTAATATTCAAATTAACTTCCAATTATAATAATATACATTTATGTATACATAATATGAAAAAATTTATAATTACTGAATAATTTAATTTACATGCTCAGTTAATTATATACATAATTATATACACAGAATTGCAACGAGCAAAAACAAAAAACAAAAACAACAATAGTAGAACATCAACAACACCACCATTAACAGCAATAACACCAAAAACAACAACAACGTCAAGAACATCACCTATTAAAAATAATATAACAAATTCATTTAAAACATAAATTGTTTTATTAAATCAAATATAACTGCTAAAAGTATACACCTATTAAATAATAATTAATTATTAAATTAACAAAACAAAAAGTAAAAAAAAAAAACAAGAAATATTAAAATTAAAATAAGTATAATCTCAAAAACAAAACAAGAACACGTAAAAAAAAATTTGAGGTGTTAATTAATTAAATTTAATATAAAACAAAAAAATAAATCGAAATTTATTTATTATATATATTGTACAAATACATAAACAAGACTACAATCATATACCTAAAACGTGTTGAATAATAAAACTGTTATACTACTTATAATAAGTAATATTAATTTAAGTATTATACAATAATTTATGCTCCCAAAATTTTCTTATAATAATTCTATATTTATTTTATATGAAATATAAAATATAACTAAATTATTATAAAATTATTTTCATTATACCTAAATTCATACAAACACACGCATAATATTTACGAGTACGTGAATATAATTAAATCCAAAAATAACAAAAAAAAATGTACAATATAATTTTGAGCATGAGTGTAGTGATTGATTTGAAATCAAAATAATTTTCATTATAATAATAAATTAAAATAAAACAAAAAAAAAAATAAACAAACAAAAACAAAAAAAAAAATAAAACTGTTATATTAATGTTATATTGAGTGTATATTATTATGAAAGTATAATAATAATAATAATAATAATTATGTTATTTTGCCTTCCTTTTCAAAACAGGCTCCTTTATTGTTAACTTTTTTTTTATTGTTATTAGTTATTGAAATTGTTTTGGATGCTTCAACACTTCCACAAAATTATTAAAGTTTGAATTGAAAAAATAGTAAAAACAAAGAAAGAAAGAAAGAAAGAAAAAAATTAATAGAGAAACACGCTTTTGTCATTATAAAAATCTAGTTTTTTTTTTGCTTTTGTTTTTCTTATTTTAATTATAATTTTTGGAATTGAAACGTTTCGTTTCCCTCCAAACATACTTAGAAAAAATTTTGAATAAAAAATTTGTGTGTGGTTTACTTTTTGAGTGAAAAATAACATTTTAAATAAAATTTACATTTAAAACAAATTATTTTTAAAAATAAGATAAAATAAATAAAAAAAATATTAAAAATAAAATTAATTTTATTAAAAAAATAATCAAAAAAAACATTCAATCTTGTACCAATTTGTGAACTTAACAAAAAAAACAAAATCATAAAAAACTTTAGAAGAAGTTCAAAACAAGAAAAAGAATAAGAAGAATACGATAAAACACGTATACCTACCTATGTACATACTCGCACACATAGTATAACACATAAAATATCTGTTTCCTTTTTTGTCATAATATTTTGTGTGTTTGTGTATTTTGATTTTTTTTTTTTACCAAATTTCGTTTTTTTATCGCGTTTTTTTTTTTTTTGTATTCTACTTAAACTTCTTCTATATATACTTACGTACAGAAAAAAAAAATAATATTGTCGCGGTGACAAGTTGTATTTCTATATATATATACAAACATACAATACAAAAGTATTATACAAACTTTATTTTTTTGGCTGTTTCTGTGTTTATTTTGGAACTGGTTAAACAAAATTTCAAGGTAGGTGCAAGTTTAAATTTTTTAATTTTTATTTGTTTTTTTTTTTTTGTTATATTCTGTTATTATTATATTAAATTTTGTATATTTTATTGTCTCCAACATAAAATATTTCGTTTTTATTTTGGAAATTAAAGTATATATGTATGTACATTTATGTATACATATATAAAAGCTGGAAAAAAAATAATAAGAAGAAATGAGAGAAAAAAAAACAGAAAATTACTAACACCAGAAGGTGGAAAAAAATTCATGAATATATATGAGTACTT
Source organism: Condylostylus longicornis (assembly GCF_029603195.1). Lineage (NCBI taxonomy): Eukaryota > Metazoa > Arthropoda > Insecta > Diptera > Dolichopodidae > Condylostylus > Condylostylus longicornis. The sequence continues at coordinate 15,060,052 of NW_026578007.1, forward strand.
ATATATCATATTTACATACGTATATATATACGATTAGTAATACTGTATATTCAAGTACACCAAATTCATGATTTAAGCCTGTTTAAATATAATTTTGTCTAAAACTGAGACGTGATTAAAAAAATAGGTGTATGTACGTAATATGTAAAATGTATATCGTAAAAAAAGTATTTTTACATTAATTTGAACCTTTTCATCAATGAATGTTCCAAAATACGTGTATAAAAAAATTTCTCGGTGCACTTGTACCAGTATTATATTTCAATATTGCAGGATTCAGCTAATGAGGGAATTAACAAATATCATTCATTAGATTAGAACAGTAAAAATTAATAAAATTGGAATTTTAAACAAATTTTGGGACAGGTTTTACTTAGACGTAAATCGAGGGCTCGGTGTATGTACAAAATACTACACATTTGTAACATATAACATAGAGTAAACTCATATTTAATAATAATGTAGACTTGTATATGAGTTGGGCAAAAATTATTTTCAATAATAAGACTCAATATTACTAACTAAAAAAATGTCTTAAATTTAAGAGATGTCTTAAATTTATAAGGTAAAATTTTGCATTTTACTCCAATAAAATTTACAGAAAACCTAAACAGATTTTGAGGAACACTGTTTAAAATTAATTTTTTGAAACAATTTAACGGAGAAACTAAAAATTATAGACACACTTTTGCTTTTACCTTAAAAAGTTGCTTCAACAAACTAATTACTTAGCTGCTTATGTACGTAAATTTTTAAAATTTTACTTACCTAATAAATATTATTTATAATTTACCTTTTTAAATAAATATAAAAGCATATTTAAATAATCTATATTATAATATAACAGTTTAAAATATTAACTGTTTATAAAATACAGAGACATTGAATATTTACATACATTTCCGTAAAATTATTCTCAATGAAAATATTATTTATTATTTTAATTTACACACTGACACGTAGCATACACATAATAAAATAAGCACGACATCTTATATTACATTATTACATAACATTAATGTTATATTTATATGTATATTAATAAAATTATGTAAAACTTGATTGATACAAATTTATTATGATAACAACAATAATAAAGAAATTAAACTATCATAATGTTATAAAAATTTTTGACAACAATGTTAACAGGATAATAACTAAGCATATATGTAACACTATGTATTCGTATAAAATAGAACAGAAAAAAGCATGCATGCGTAAATCATACCTTTATGTATACGAAATTCAAATTTTTTATTTGTAAACTATTATACCTACTGTCCTGTCATCAATTTCTCTTCAACTGTCTTTCTGTATTAAAATATAACATTGCTGCAATAAATTAACTTTATTCGTTTATATAATAACATGTTACATGTTAATTACTTTTATGTTAGGGAATACTTAAAGAAAGAGAGTAACAAAGATTTTTTGTTCTCACAACACAACACAAATCACAATTCATTAAGGTAAAGAACGATATGTTTGTTTTTCTCTTAAGGCACGCTTATTTTACGATAATTTTATTAACTTTATTTAGCCCAAATTTATTTGTTAAAAATGTTAGTTTTTAAAAATTTGAAAAAAAAAATAATTTATTAGTTTCAATCTGCCAGTCTGTCTGTTTATAAAATTTGTACAACCTTTGCAGTGAAATTAATTAATGCACAATCACCGAAATTTTATGCACAGTCAAATCTTTAGTAAAACCATATCTCGGTTGAAGTAGATTTTTACTTATCTATTCCCCTCTAAAAGTTATAGTCCTTCAAAAACCAAAAAAATGCTTTTTAAAAGAATTTCAATTTTCGGCTTATCTTAATTCATTAACCGTACAATTGAACTACTCGTATAATATGTACTATATTAACGCTTCCTTAAATTTTGTTTTTGATCATCCTAAAAGTATGCAATTAATTGATATATTTTGGTAAATGAAAAAAAGTACTAATTTAGGTAATGTAGTATAACAGTTTTAAAAGTAGTTTATTTCATTGTTCAAGTTAAAAGTGCTTTTTTACAAACCATCAGTATGATTCAAATTTATTTATTGTTATTTTATTATAATTAGTTATACATATGTAAATCTGTTATACATATCTGTTTAATTTATGTACCTACATTTGTACATAATTAATGATTAATGTGATATAAATTTTTAAACTATTATACATATTCATTAGCATGTATAATTATAATGTGTATGTTTTCTCTTATATGTATTATGTATATATAACTTATTTACAGTCAATAAATCATTTTTAAACTATCATAAACTATCATAATATTTTTAATTTTTATTATTCTCATTTTTAATTATTTAATAAATTTTTTTTTATTTTATTAATCTATTAATTTTAATATATTTTTTTATTGTATGAAATTTGTTTTTTTTTTTATTAAAAATTTGTATTTATTTTACGTCTCTTTCACGTAAATTCAAAAGCTATTAACTAATTATAAATTTAATATCTATACACACATATGTATTTTCAGTGATATATTATTTGCTTTAGTGTTCGAAATTTATAAATATTATTTTAATTATAATATATGTGAATAGATATATCTATACTTCTAATAATAACATAATTTTATTATTAATAAATGTTTGTTTTTAATATTCATAAAAAAAAAAATATTAATTAATAAAAAAAAATATTTTATATATGTACATACTCAATTTTATGTGCTATTAAATACGGTGTTAAAAATTATTTTTAATATTCAAATAAAATATTAAAATGAGAACTTTGGAGAATTTCATATGACATATTATATTAATGGCGAATTTTCGCTTTTTCGAAATTTCTGGATAATTTTACATTTGGGGTGAAGATTAATTAGAGAATTTATACACAGTATTGTTATTGTACTATATTATGCTCTTCAGTCCTATTCCAACTGCTCCGCTTTCTCAAGCAATTGCTAAAAATTAAGATGGAATTCGAAGAACTGACCAAAGTTTTAAAGAAATAATATCATGCAATGAATATTTTAAATTAAAAGTTTGTCAAATAAAAGTCTATCTGATAAAATCGGTATTCTAATAATACTGTATTAATGCAGAATTCAGCTTACAAATGCCAATTACTGAATTTTGTATCAATATAGTATTTTTGCAATTCCGATGTCAGGGTTTGTTTCAAATAAAAATTCAAATTAGCCGTAAAAAGCTCACAATGTAACGTGTACAAATCTCTATACATATAAAGAAACCTAAAAAAATTTCTTTAAGAAAAAACATTTAAAAAGTTTTTAGACTGTACTCCTTGCTTTACAATTTTATTAAAAATGTGTTGCTACAAAATTCAGCAATTTTGCCTTACAAGCTGAATTGAATATTAATACCGTATTATCATGATTTTGAAGTCAATTATTGTTAAATATTAGTAAACATGAATTCATAAGCAATTCAGCAATTATAACTCATAAGCTGAATCGAATATTAAGAGGGTATTATTACAATTTTTGAGATAACATATTTAATATTTATTTATTATAAGGTAATATCCAACTTTTATTTGAAGAAGGTATAAGTATATCCTTATATTAATATCTACTTCAGCTTTAGTATCATACACATTTTACTTTTATGTATAAATTACGAATGTATATGAAATTGTACACTAAATTAAAGTATTTTTGTTACTGAAATAAAATACTATGCTCAAATATGCTTATTATATAAATAATAATATATTACCTATGTATAACAGATAATATTAAATTATATTTTGATAGTTGATAGAAGCATATACATTCAAATTATATGTGTGGATATTTTTATCAATAATCAAATATTTTCTAATTGTATTCAAAACTTTTTACAGATTAGATTGCTTTTAAAAAATATTTTCAATACCTAATAAGTTCTCATCATTGACTAATTTATAACACACACTATGCAACATAATGTAATTGAGAATTAGATTTATTTACATACTTACGCATGTATATATTATAATCAATTTGTTATATAATTGTTATACAACTGTATATTTTTATACAATTGATTGCAAAGTGCACTTTATACAAATAAAATAATACATATCCATAAATAACTATACATAGCGTATACATATTATGAATAGCTACTTTATGCTAGGGGATAAATTCAGTTTTACAAATTAAGTTTTATTTATGTATATACACAAAGAAAACTCCTTGCACTTATTTATTAAAAAATGGAATAATGTTCTACTATAATAATATATTCGTATTTAATATAAATTATGTATGATATTTTTTAAAAACTTTTTAAAATCAAATAAATTTGAACTAAATTCAAAGTTTTGCAATATCATTTCGTACTAAAATGAGCCTGCTCTGTTATACTTAAAATATCGTAAAATTTTCTATAAAGAATTAATTCGAAATGGTAGTTTAAACTATTAAAATTTGATACCTATGCTTCAGTTTTACTAATAATTTATAGGTTTAAGGTTTTTGTATTCCAAAATTTAAAACTGCAATTTTTCGATCCTTTCCCATTCTTCCACAACGCTAAAGTTTTTCTTTCCAGAATCATAATTATCTGGTCATATTAAAATTAATACACAACTATATAACTCAGTTAATTCATTATAAATTTATTAAATATTAATTTTTGCATTAACTTAATTGAAGGTATGCTTCCCACCTTTTTTATTTAACTATAAGTGTTTTCATTATATTTATAAATTCAATTCATGATCTTATAATTAAAAAACGTGCATATACTTACTTACGATATGCAATTGTATTCTGTTATAATTTTAAATACATTTTCTATGTTTAATATTATTGTTAGCTATATACGCAGAAAATATTCTCATTCAAATCAGGCATAAAGAGAATTCGGTCCGCCTATACTTATTTTATATAAGTTTCTACAAAAGTGTTTTAAAACATCTTTATTTTTTGACTAGTTGACTCTAAAATAATTATTATCTCTAAAATAATAAAAGTTTAGCTATTACCCTATATTATAACAGTTGCATATACCTGATTTAAACTTTATTATTATACATTTGACTTATTCAAATTTTATACTTGAACATCAATTCATTCAAACAAAATTTTATATTATACATAATACTGTTATGTAGTTAAAATATAAAGTATGTATGTATAGTATTATACTTATTATATGCATATGTGTGTAGTATATTATATTTTATATAAGTAGTATATTATATTTTTTTATTATAAATAAATATTATGATAAAACTACATATTATTTGTAATTTTAATATTCTAATGTATGCCAATATATATATTCATTTTAAGGATAATATTATTGAATTAAGTTGAATATAACACTATATATTATATGTTGAAATATATATATACAATGTAAGTACACTGAATAAAATTGAATGATTCTTATATAAATGTATTATAATTAGAATTAAAAATACATCCACAGAGAATAATATACATACATATATGTATGTATACATGAAAATATATAATGATGTACAACGAGGAACGCAGTAGCGGTAGTCAGTGTAATATAAGGAGTTTCAGTAACAGAAAACTTTTGTCGATTAACACGAATTAAATATTTATTGATTATGCACTTGACTTGTGCAGAATAAGTTGTTTAAAAATTGTAAAAGTCAGCCCTTTCAAAAATCTTCTTAGACTTCATCTTATGAAAGATGGTATAAGAAAGTGATATTGAAAGTGAGTTTGAACATCGAACAGTTCTTATTAATTTTGTTTCAATTGAGGGCTTATTGTTAGAAAAAATAAAATTTCATCATTTTTTTGTCAAACCAAATTTTTTGAATAATGTTTGACATTTAATAACATGCCTTTAAATTGTACTTGTATTATAATCTTGTATGTTGTGTGTGAAGAAATCAAACAAATAACAATATAACATGCATTCATTTACTCGTAAGAAATATTATCAATATGGTAAAATTAATATATAGGTATTGAATATATGCAGTATATAAGTAAATGTGCTCAAAAAGTTTCAACATACTCAACTATATACATCCATACGAACACCTATCATACTGTATATAACAAAAATTTTATGTTATACATTATATGAGTACTTTTATTTGCTAAATAAATTATGTGTCAATGCAAAAATCTATGTACCTTTATACTATATTTATGTATATGTGCATTATTCAATTTAATATTTCTATATATTTACATACATACATATGTAAGCTATAATAATATTCTTAATATTTTTAAAAATAATAAATAATATGAACAAACTTGTGTGTACTTAATGCACTTGTTTTATGTGTATAAGTACTTATGTATATATACATTTTTATGTAATCATACATGTATGAAAGTATGTTATCAAATATGTATATTTGAATAACATTTAATGACAAAAGCTTTTTTTTTTTGGTCTTCTTTTTATTATGTGCAAAATCAAAAATATCGAAACTGAATAAAATAAATTCAAAATAAAAATAAGAAAACATAAAAAACAAAATATCAATTTATTGTGTACATAACATACATTTAGATATTTTAATATAAATTTGTTTGTATGTATGTATGTGAGGTTATATATAATATTTAAAAGATTATTTACATAATTAGTTCAATGTGAGTACATTAACCTAGGTCTATCAAACTTTCAATCATCCTAGTTACCATATTAAATGCTTAACTAATTTATTTTATTATTATTTTTATTATTTTTTTTTTTTATAAAATGTTGTGAGTATATACATATATGTATATACAGACAATGTCAAATTGTTGTATAATATGATTTTGTATTTTAAAATAAATAGTTATACACAATTAAGTATAAATATTAGGAAAATTTTGAAAAGTGTTATACATAATAATTATTGATAAAACGAGTGATTAAATGGATGATTTTAAGAAATTATACCGAGAAATTAAGAATTGTTGCTGCCGTTTATTATTTATTACGTTGCAGTTGAAAGATATGTATATGTTTGAAACGAACTCAAACTTGTTTAATGTATAAATTGCGTTTACCAACCAGTGTGTGAATTATAACATAATCTAGTTAAAAGAAACCCTTATAATAGAAGTTCCACCATTAAATAAGCATTCTTTCAGACACTGTGAGCCGTTTTATATAATTTTACTCTTGTACAATAAAAAACTCTGCTTGGAAGATACAAAGTTCAATTATTGAAAAAATTGTTAAAACGTCCAAAGAGCCGGACATCATACAAGATGTAACAAAATTCGATTTTAAGCTAAGTTTCATTTCAGAGGGTTTTCATTTTGAAAGAAATTTTGCTTTCTTACGGTAAAGTTGAGCTTCTTTCATAAGGCCATCTATATTAGAAAAGCTCGCAGTCAAACTAATTTTCTTCTATTTATACTACCTTCTAAGCATTTGGTATTGAGTTTTCTGATTTTTTTTAAAATGATAAATTTTTTGTACGATTTTGCAGTCGTAAAACTATAAAATATTTAAGCAATAATAAATTAGAGTCAGTTGCAGGTTGTGTTCTACAATTAGGTTGAATCACTCATAGAAAATTGTTACTAATAAATTGTCCATGCCTTTAAAATTTAATATTATTTTGTTGTGCTTTATAAATTGTGCTTATTTATTCATAGTGTACAATATAATCTAAGTGTACTAAATTTTTTCCACTATAATACCACATTTTTATCTTTTAAAACTCTTTTTTAAGCTTATTTTATTTTATTTTTGTACTATATTTTTTTTCATATATCCCTACCTTTTCTGAATACAAGCTCTACCGATTATGTAGCAACATTCAATATTCACACGTGTATATGTATATAATTTTAACATACATAATACCTACTACATATGCATGTACTTACAAAAAACTTTGTACATTCTTTATATGTTTTGATTTTATGTTTCACTTTTTTTTTTTGTTGATTCAATCACCTCACCTCATATTATTATAATAAAATGTCATGCCCTCAAGGCAACAAAAGTATCAAGTAAACAAACTAAAGAACAAAAAGCAAATTCAAAAAAAAATATATATAAAAACGAAAACAAAAATGCACGATTATCGGTAAATTTTAACGAAAAGAAAACTTCATCAGTCTTCCTTCAAAAAAAAAAAAAAACGAAAACAAAATATAAATTTTGTGTAGCATAGCATACACATAAGAATATTTTTTTTTCGTACCTTATTTTAGTGGGTGCTGCTGGGTACTTTACTTTTTTGTTTTAACATTAACATAACATCAGAAATGTTATACGAACAAATATTTTCTCTGTTTTATTGTTATTATTATTGTTAAAAATTTTCGTTTGCTACCGGATTAAAAATGGCTGGCTCAGATTCAGGTAGGTAGGGCTCTCTTCATCTCTTCTAAATATTCTAATGTTTTTTCTTTTTATTAATTTTTCTGTACTCATTCTCTGTAATGTAATATTTATAATTTACTGTAGAACAGTTTTGTTTTCTTTTCTCTTAAAATTAATTCACAGAATTTCATTTAAATTTTCATTTTAAGGAAGGAAGTATGCAAAATTTTTTATTACAAGGTCAGGATTTTTAAATTTCGAATATACTCACAATTATACTGACATTACATTCCATTTAAAAATAATTTTGAAATTTGGTAGGTTTGCAAATTTATTTTTTTTTGATACTTTAAAATCGTATATAGTAAATGAGTGCTCACAAAAAAATTGTAATAGATTGTAGTCTGGGAAATCTTTGAGTATATATTATTAGTGTAGCGAATATAAGATTTGATTGAAATTGTGTAAGTATTTATACTAACATATAATGTGAGAATGTGATAAACTTAAGAAATTCTTATTCAATTCACAATTTATTGAACTTGCAATTATTCAATTTGAATTTTAAAACTTTAATCAAATCAAATTCTGCAATATAATGAGGATGTTTAATAGGTCGGGGAGGAGGTCAGCAGGAAGAAACTCACTTATCGCGTATCATTGCAGCTATATCAAGATTTATTATTACCTTGCTTTGGATCTGAAATCTTAAAATACATAATAATATAATAATATAATCATAATATAAATACAAGGATAATAAATTAATTCTAAATTAAATACAATCTAGAAAAGACCTCAATAAGCCTGGGTAAACATTTTCATATAGTGTTTGAGGAAATTATCACTATAATAAAATTATAAATCAAAAAAAAAATTTCCAAATATTAAACCAAAAATAAATTATCCAATTAATACCAAATTACCAAGAAACAGAAAAAAAAATACCAAAAAAAAAAAAAAAACAGAAAATTCTCAAAAAGACCGATTTAATTTTTTATAGTATCTTAAAAATTTTCTCATGTAATTTGATATTTTATATATTACTTTTCGGGCTAATTCTTGTATGGCTTTCGTATATTTTATAATATTAATAAAATTTTATTCTCATATTTGTATACATTTCGACAGAGATTTTATAATCCCTAATCTTTTAATTGATTTAGATCTTTTTCACACTTTAAGATATAATGCATATATGTATGTATATATGTATGTTAAATAGGAATATATAAATGCCAAAAGAACGAGTCTAAACTCTTCATATTATCAATTTAAAATTGAGATATTTGAAAATAAAAAAATAAAAAAAAACTTGAAGAAAAGATTAATTTTTTTGAAAAATATTTTCGAAATTTTCTGGCCTCCAAATTGAATAATAATAACGATAATAAAATTGTATAATAATAAAGTTTTTTTTTTTTAAATAATTTTCAATCAAAATATTATCCTTTAAGGATTTATCCTTTACACAGTGTATTGAAATTTCCATTTATCACTTATTTTATGAAAAAAAAATTTCTCTTATAAAAGCTGTTCGAATACATTTGCTACAATGTTGTACACTTATTTGTTTTTAGTATTGATTTTGGTTCCGGGGAGTGTTATAATGAGTTGAATTTGAATTATAGAAAATGACGCCCAATTCACTTAATGGTTTGTCGCGTAAAACTTGACGTATCTCTTCACAGATATTATTAATTTAAATTGAAAATCGAAATTAATATTTAATAGCTTAACACAATGTTTATGAAAACCGGTAAAAACGATTCTATACTCATTTCTTTCAACTTAAAGCAAGCAAAATTTGTATATATATTTTGCATAATAAATTGAGCAGAACTAAACTTCACATCTTCGCTTCAGTAATAAAACAACATTCCAAAAAGCATTCTAATTTACTCAAAATTAATAAGAAATAAAAGTTTTAATATGTACAGGCTATGAAGCCTAAAATTTATTATTTTATACCAAAAGAATTGTAGCACATTTTTATTAAACACTTTATTTCCTAAAATTTCTTTGAAAGTAACATTAAAACGTACAATATCTCTTTCAAAAAGGCGAAATATTAAGCACAGACTCCTTATGATTCTCAAATACCATATACTAAACTTTACATATTCGAACTTATAATGTACATAATATTATGTGATTTCTCTCTGATAACTTCATTCCAATACTTTCCTCTGTTTCTTACCCTTATAAAAAAAAATATAACAAAAATTTCATTATACACAGAATTGATACAGAAATCAAAATGAGTGCTGCTTAACAAATTGTCACAAAATTTCTTACAATTTCATTCTTTCTTCTTTATACACACACAATATTTCATACATGTATATGCAAACATGTGGTTGAACATTTAAACGCACATATCATTACACAATGCAGTTGTGATTTATAAACAAAAATCTTAAATGAATTCATAAAAGTACAAGTATGTATACCGTATATGGAAAAAAGGGTATTAATTTATACAAAAAAAAAAAAATAAGAAACAAAAAAAGAGGAGAAAAATTTTATGCTTTTTGATTTTGAATAACCCTTGATAGCAATTAAGTCTTCAGAAAAAAAAAAAAACAAAGAAAAACAAAAATAAAAATTTAAAATTGTGCAATTCAAAGAGCTCCTTTAAGTCCTTTTAAGAATTTATTTTTTTTTTTTTATCCAGCCAATTCTACATAATATATAAGACTATTGTCTTACTTACATACATACGTGGATACATTAGCATTTCATATATAATATTAACATACAAGAGAATATTTTTTCTTTTAAATTTACAAAAAGTAAGAGAATTTTTTGTATATTTTATAGGAAAAGATCTAAGATTATACTTTTTCTTTTTTCTTCTTTCGGTTTTAAGACTACAATAATAAAACAAAAAGGTAAAAATTATTTTCCAGATTAATGATTTTAGCAATGTGCCTGCCTGTGTCTGATAATGTGAATGAACTGTTAATTCCCATTGAGCTGCAAAAAAAAAAAAAAAACCAACAAAAAAATATAAAAATGAAATAAAAAAAAAGTTATAATTAATGCACTGTTACTTTTTATTTTATCCCTTGTACTTATCAAAATATTCATAATACTTTAATTACAACGCGCAAACCCTTTTCTTCACATAAATATTATGAATTACCGTACTGAACCTATATTAATAAATGAACAGAGTCGACCTAAGGTATTTTGGATTGGTTAAGGCAATATTTTTTTAAAATTTCACCACTAATATTGTTATGTACGCCAAATTATAGTAAATATCATGATTTTCAAAAATTGATTTAATTGGGATTACACTCGCAATATGGTACAGTAATATTTCGGGTACAATTCAACAAAATGTTTTAGAAGAGCTAAATATATTAAAAATTAGTTGTACACATAATGATTTTTTCGCCTCCATATTAATAATTAAATATATTAAATAAACATCGAATGAGGCTTTTATATTAAAAGATCAAAGGCAAATCTTATTCCCATTTCAGTTTCGAAATTACTCTAACAGAAACGGAAATATTTTATAAAACCTGGCCTAAGAAAATTTTGAAAATTTGTCATATAAGAAGAAATATATTTTCGATAAAAACCTTGGGTGTTTTATGAAATTCACATGAATAGTTTTCCAGCAGCCTATATGTATATGTGTATAAGAAAAAACACGGATTTAATAATCCATATTATGTCAATGGATTGAATTGAATTTTTATGATTAAATTTCATTTGTATAAATATTTTTCAATTATTCTATACTATTTAAGATGAAAGCCAATGCCTACATTTCGTAAAATTATTGTTTGTATTAAAAAATCATACCTAATTATGGTGATTGAATACGCCTCAAAAATTTTCTAGCTAACACTTAAAATTTTTGTTAAATCTCATTGTTTGTTTTTGGCGAATAATTGATTTTTTTATCAATTATTGTTATTAATAACGTAAGTTTCATTTCTTTACTGAATTTCTTTTATTTTCTCTTTACCGGAATATGCAACAAGATAGTAATTGTTTGCAATTGTGTATACCTTTCTATTGCCTTGCCAGTTTTTACTGTAAAAATTCCCAATATTCTTCTTCTTTAATTATATCCCGCTTCTATTAACAGGTTATTCGCAAGTAAACCGTAGAAGATCGTAAATTACTTTAATATTTTCATGTGAAGTCTTCTCATTTTCCATTAAGATTTTTCTTAAATAATTTAAGACCGACCCTGTAAAAAATCAAATAAAATATTTTTTTAAATAAAATGGAAAAGTGAATACTTAATAAAGAAGTGTACACCAAATTACAAAGTTTTTTTCTTTTTTTTTGAATATTTATGAAATTTTGCATATTTAATAAACAAAAAGAAAAAATTTCAATGATAATTTCATAATGAAAGTAAAAAAATAAAACAGTTAATTTTATAATATTAAATACAAGAGAACGAAAAAAAGAAAAAATTCTATTCTTAAGGTACATAAAACGTTTTTCAACTCTAATTATTACAACAAATGAAAAAATTTAAGAAATTTCAACTTATTCAACTTACACTCCATAATTGTTCTTTCTTCTTTATATGGTCGTCTTAATAAAATAAAAAGGTAAAATTTTTATCACTTATATTTAATCTTTCCGATATTAAATTCTATATTATAAAATTTTCTGACCATTAAATTAAATTTCTTAAGTAAATAATTCAACCATTGCAACAATAAATGTATAAAAGATTCCATTTTTTTTTTTGTAAACACTGTTAAAATTGTGTTACATCGCATTTACGACAGATAATTAAGCTTAACTTGTAATACACATGTATTACAATTCACTTGCGTGCAAGTAGTATGAGACGGAAATATTTTTTTTTTTTTATTAAAATATAATTGGTTTATATAATAATTTGCATATAACAAGTTTATCATATAGACACTTGTCAGTAATATGTGAAAAGAGAGAAAGACAATAATTAAATATTTATTGACATAATTATGTTAGTGATTGTAACTACAACTGTGTGACTTGTGAGTTATTATAAAATTTCGAGACGCAATGATAATTAAAACATTATTTTACAACAGCTACTGGGCTTCCTTTTTTTAAGATTTCTTTTATACTCAAAAAAATAGGAATTAGGGCTAAGGTAGACATGCAATTTTTAGTTTTGGAATTACTGCTTAATTGTAAAATCGTTGACCATACATCTAACCAACTAAACTATAGCGTCAATTGCTATCCAACTAACAATAGCGATTGCTTTAACTAAAAATTAGAATCAATTTGTAAAAATTAAAAACTGTTTGACTGCTTAATTGGATGCGATCATACAGTTTACAATTTTAACAGTTTACAATTTTAACAGTTTACAATTTTAAAATACAGTAAATCTATGGAACACAAATAAGCAATCGAACAGTTGCCTGAGCTTTAAACTAAAAATTTCATGTATGCCTGAGCCCTTAATCTACATTAAATGAATTAATACTCAATAAGCATAATGGTATTTGAAGTTTGCCCGAAAGTTGAATAAACAATAATTATTACACATGTGGCTAGAACAGTAGTTGCAAAAATTTGTTTGATTATAAAAATTTAACTATTTTTGGAATAACTTCAAATAAAAAAAAGGCAATCAAACATGCTTTTTTGCAAATCAAACATGTGCGATAGAATAATTAATTCAAATTATTTATTTATTTAATTGTTCAACTTTTTATAGTTGTTATATTTTCTGTATAGAGTGTATGTATATGTATGTATATATTTTGTTTGATTTAACTAAAATTTTTTTAAAGTTTGATGTGTGATCAAACGTAAATTTTGTTTTTGATGAAAACTCAAACGCCGTCCAAACCTTATTAAACCTTATTAACCTTATTATTTTTTGCGCTTTAAAAAAAAGTGTTTGTTAGTTCTTCAATTTAAAATTGTAATTATCTAGGTTAGCGTTAGGTTAGGTTAGATTAATGCGGCCCCCCTAAAGATACACATTGGCCACCGAGGCCCGTTATAATACTACTGGATCTCTCCTTCATCGCCCCTTATTCGAACCAGTCGGAACTCCTCACAAATCGTCTAAGATTTAATTATCTATAAAACTTAAAAACTTTTTAATTTTTTAATTGAGATCACATAACATATAGGTCAAGATGCGAATAAGATCCGTCTGGTTCAGAAATTTAAATATAAATTGAAGTATATCCACAGATGTTTACCTGTACTACTACCTATTATGAAAATATTAGCATATGAATAAATTATTTAAGTTCTAAGTAATGTACTTATGAAATCTGATTTAAATGAAATTTTCTTTTTTTAAAAAATTCTTTTTTTTTTTCACAAAATGTTGTTATAAATTATATTTTATTTATTTATAACAATTATACATACGAGTGTAAATACGCTGGTAAATTAATTTACCTACCAAAAAGTGTTCGAACAAAAAAGTGAAAAAAATTTACATTTTTCTTATTTTTGTTATTATTCAAGAACATTTTTCATTTTTTTTTTGTCGAATTTTCAATTCAACAAAACAATTATTTAAAATAAATACGTAATTTTTTAATACAAAAAAACAATCGGAGAAACTTTGTAGCATTTATTAGGTTTTGTCTTAAATCCTATATACTTACATTATTCACATACATATGTGTAGGTATTTTCGTTGTAGAGTAACATTGTTGAATAAAATTCAATTAAGTAAAAATGATGAACGATATTTAAAAAATTTATTATTCAACTGAAGTCTTCTCACTCTCGCTGCTCTTCTCTTTATATGATTTATGTTCGAAGTGTTTAAGTAAATAAAATAAAAAATTATGATAATTTTATTTTTTTGAAAACTGAATTCCATGACGACAAGAAAACTAACTTTAAAAGAAATCCGACTAATTTTAATTATTTTTAAGTATAACAATAATAAAAGCCGTGATTCAAATAACTTAAGTTGCCAAAATATTAACAAAAAAAAAAAAAAATTGTCAATTTAAATAATTTTTTTTTTCAGTTCAAAATTTACAATAACATCCTGGAATTTATATAACATTATTATTGCGATTGTTTTTGTCGAATTTAATAAATTCATCAATTCTACATTAAAGAGATTGTAGCAAATTGAAAAACAAATAATTAGTGAAGAACAGTAAACTATTTGAAATAATAAACAGGCTTTGAGAGAAAAAAGTAATTTTTTTCAGAAATATTTTTGTCTTATTTTGGCAGGTAAACCTTTTGTCTTCTGTTTCCTGATCATGAAAACCATAAGCATTTAAAACAAATCAAGTGCGAATATACATTTGTCAGTGTTGTAAAAGTGTTCCCACTTATAGCTTATAAAAAGTTTTGCACATTCGATGGAACTGTCGGCTGAGTTGGGAGATCTGCAAAGAATTCTAATATTTAAATTGGTTGGGTCCTATAAATAACTCTAATAGTGCAACCAATTTTGTTTATAATCCATGTTCCCTAAATATGATCGTACGCCATTCAAATACAAAGGTATTAAAAAAATTTTTCAAGTTTTGTTAGAAAACATTTTTAAAAATCAGTCCTGTAATTGAGAAATTTCATCAAAATGGCTTAAAAACATTGAATTTTTTCCATGCTGGTCAAAATATTGACCGTAAGTTAATGAATTGCAACAATACTCTAAAATATAACAGTTCCTTCCGAATTTCCAATATGGAAACTTATGTATAACTATAAAAATTACAAATTGATTGAAATTTTATTCCACCCAAAAGACACAAAATTGTTGTAAGAACTATAATAATTGAATACAAAGGTAATGTGTAATCCTTCTAGAAATTTCAGAAATATGATGTTAATTACGTACATACTTACATGTTTAATACAACTCAAATCGTCCACATATTTGAATTGTATATTATGTATGTCTTTTTTAATATAGATATGAAAATAGAACAGATTAATATACATATTATTAATATATTTATACACATTGTGCCTTAAAATCGAATATATTCCCAAGGTAGGGTTATATAGGGTATATTGATACAAACAAAAAGAAATGAGTGAAATTACTTTTATTTCATATTTTCACTACAGATTTTAGACATATTGTTGAAACTTAGACATATTTGGTATTAAAATGAAGGTCATAATGTCTTAAACAACTATTTTAGAAAGCAAGAAATTTTTAAATGTCTCAAAAATAATTTTACCGAATCCAAGTTTTGCCCATTTGTCATATTTCTTGACTTAGAGAATAATTTTTTGAGAGAACTAAATTTTAAAAACTCTAAATAGAAATCAAAAATAGATGGGAAAATTATTTTTTGTTTTTCTCCAAATTCATTCCAATTTTTAGTTACAGAAATACTATTGAGTTTCAAACACCCTGTATATTTTATTAATAAATATGAAAGATGAATATCAATGACGGCAATATTAGAGCTAAAATTGCATGACAATATAATAAAAATTCAAAGGTTAAGGTTAGATTTTTTTTTACGTGTTTAATATTATTTTTTTTTTTTAAACAAACAAATATAAATATGTAAGTATGTATATGTAATCTAATATAATATTTATGTATAACCTGAACATACTCACACAAATAGCAAAGTAAAAAATTTTAAAAATGAAATAAAATCAAAAAAATAAGGTATTAAAAAGTTGAAAAACACAAAAAACAAGCAAAACAAACAGACTGTCTGAATTACAAAAGAAAAAAAAAAATACCCACCTAATGTATAATTTAAAAATAAAAATAAGAAAAAACAAAAGAAGAAAAAAATAATTTATAATTCGTGGAAATTCAAATAAGCAGAACGGACAAACGTAAAAACAGCAAAAAATCAACACTTATACAAAAGGGAAAATAATAATCAAAATTGTAATAGCAAAAAAACAAAAAACAAAAAATTAAAAAGAACGCCAGTATTTAAAAAAGGAAAGAATGTTTTTTAGTCGGTAAAAAAAAACAGAAAATAAAAGCCTTCGAAAGGCGAATATTAAATTTTTCATTTTCTTGTTTTTTTCGAATTTGATGTGTAAATTTTGTAATTCTTACCCTTAAAAATTATCATTATTTCTTCATTCTCTATAAAATATAGAATAAAATAAACAGTTGATAACCTGTGAAATCAAAAATAAGAATTTATTAACAATTTTATTCGGTGTTAAATTGAAAATTATTGTTATTACCGTTACAATTTCAATAACAATTTATTCCGAAACTAAATTTTTCTTACTAGCATTGGCCTATATAATTTAATTACTTATTACTCATTACTTAGTTAATTACTAGCATAAGTCTTTAGGATAATTATTTCTTGTTTTCCACCCAGTAGGAAACCGAGACTCTGAGACCCTTCACACATCAACCCATAACTTCTGTTATGTATTTTCCATCCTCACCTGCTATAACACTATATCAAGGCCCCTGACAAATCGCAGTATATCAGCCACCTTAAGCCGCAAGATCTCGATCGGGGTCACAAAACCGCTCCCAAAGCATTTCAGCTGTGTAGGGGAGTCATACAATCATAGTTCCAAAATCTGACAACTTTTTTTATTTAATTGTTTAATTATTATGTAACATATATTTTCCTATCATACGATGAGAGCAAAGTAAGTGAATACCATATGTATAAGTTTTAACAAATTTTGTTTTTAATCATGTGACTTAAAAAAGCAAACTATACGTAATAGAGCTCTTAGGAAATGTTTTAGAAATTCTAGTCGTCTTGCGAGTTTCCTTTCAATTATTTGCTACTGGTTTTAAAATATAGGTCTTAGTAATAATCCACTACTTTTATTTATAATTTGTATTTAGAATAATTACGTATAAGTAATAAGCACATACATTTAAAGAGATTTTACTGTAAGATTTCATTTATTTATTAAATTTTAAATTAACTTAAAGAGATTTTGTTTCTTATGTTTCTTTGTTAAAGTTTTTCTTTTCTTTTATTAAAAATAAAAGATAAACAAAATAAAATTATTACATAAATAAATAAAAACAAAATGCAAAAATTGTCTCAAACCACAAACAAAAATTTTGATTTCATTTATGAGTTTTTTTTTTAAATAAAAATGGTTTTTAGTATGAGTTTTGAATTATATTGTATAAATAGATCCAGTTGCTAACTGAAAGTGAATAATACAAAGTTGTAGACGAAAATAATTTTAATCGAAAAGTTTTTACATAATATGACATGGACGTATGAAAAAAAAAACAATTTGTATAAATCAATTCGGATTCGATGTGATATTGAACAAATTTTTCCAAAAAATAAAAAAAACATGGCATTCCATTACATAATACCCAAGATTTTCCGGCACTTGCATTGAACCCCATTTTCGTATATGGAAGCAAAATCAAGTAAATATTAACATTGATGAGGTATTCGTTAACAAGTGCCTCTGAAGAGCATGTAGGACACTCTGGTCAAATAGAATAATTACTTTAGAACTATGGCAGCTTACAGGTGAAGAGCCAATTGCCACACAAAAAAGAGAAAAATGAGGCGATTTGTGATCTTCTTACAAATTGTGATTTCTTGTCAAGCAATACAGGACAATTCGCAACGAAAAACTCAAGACAGCAAGCACGAAAATGACTTGACACAGTTTATATTTCTGTGAGAAGTAGAGAAGTAACGGCAAAACGTGAGCACGCATAAAAGTTCTAACAAGTAATGGAGTGCTATGGATAGGCTATCTGAAATTTTTGTGTTTACAGAGAGAGTGAGAAAAAAAAAATTGCTGAATAAAAATTCCCTTCTTTCTGTTTTTTTACTAGTCCATACATTTTCATTTATCACTAGCTGTTAGAAGTATAGATCTCGCCTGCTGAAATGCTTACCATCGGTTATACACTTGTGACGGTTGCGGTTAATTTGGACTGACTTTCAAAAACTAAATAATCTCTCTGTCGAGAACCGGACAAACTTTAAGTACTTTTAACAATAATATGTATAATATAACGAATTTGGGATGGTATCGTAAAACTTGTATATTTATTATTGTAAACCAGTAATGTAATTTAAACACATATAAAATTTATTTAACCTATCTGTATAATATTTTCGATTAAATTAAATTTATAAATGCACGAAACAAAGAAAAAATTTTTAACTGTTATAAAATTCACATACATACATAATATATACGTATGTAATCGAGTTTTCTAATGCACAATTTATTAAAAAATTAGAACAGTAATTTTGAAAAAAAAAATAAAAAAAAAAAAACAAATAAAAAAATGATAAATTAAATGTAAATACATTTGCGTATATCCCGTTAAAATGTACATACATATATGTATGTATGTATGCATGTGCTGTTATAGATGATATCATTGGAAAATTAATTTATTAGGTTAATTTCTTTAATGTTAACATTTTGCTTTCATGTGCGCTTTCCATACCTCATGCATATTTTGTTCTCCTCTTTATCTATTATTTTTGGCTTTCTATTATTTTTTTGTCTCTTTCTATTTTCTCTATAATATTTTAGTATATTATGACGTACGTATATAAAATTATAATATTCATTTCTATTATTTTATTTTGTATGAACATAGTTACGTGCACATACAGTTTACTATCTTTGATTGTTACAAAGTGATGTTATTAATGAAAACCATATGTTTAACCAAGCATACAAATAAACTGTGAATTTATAAGTAAGATCACATTTTATAATTTTAGTACACACACACACGTGTACAACATATTTTAATATAATTCACGTATTTGAATTAAATTTATGTATATGTATATAAGCAATTTATACGAAGCATATGTATGAACGACGTATTTGAAAAATAACGGGTTAGTTTTTATTGTTTTGTTTTTTATATTTTTATTTTTGACATTTAACACATGATTTACAGGTGTCATTGTCACATAAACTCATTTTGATGTAAATACTTTTTTAGTGGCGCCCGAAAAACGGACCGCCATAGTAAATACTGGCGCCCGAAATATTTAACAAAATTTTACGTTTTGAACCTTTGCATAAATTTATTCGAAAATTTTCTTTGTGAGTACGTAAAATTTTCCG
This sequence comes from Condylostylus longicornis, assembly GCF_029603195.1. NCBI lineage: Eukaryota > Metazoa > Arthropoda > Insecta > Diptera > Dolichopodidae > Condylostylus > Condylostylus longicornis. The sequence continues at coordinate 15,080,315 of NW_026578007.1, forward strand.
TTCATATTAATCATTCGGTAACCGAGCTTGTTGAACGAGATTTGGTGCAGTTTTGAAAATCAATGTTAAATGCACAATTGATTATATTATTTTGACCAAAATGCATTATTTTACACAAAACAGTAGCTCAAAATTGAATTTAATTTCGACTGATTTTCAAAATGCCGTGATCATCATGAATTCAATATCAAAAAAATAATTGACAACGATTTCATTTCTTCACTAAAAATCATAAAGAAGAGCAGTATAAGAATTTATCTAAAGTTGCACAATTATACGAAATTTTATAGGCTATGCAGAATTTCGGTAATAGACACGAACTGCCTAGGAAGCCTAGAAGTCCAAAGTTCTTGAATTTTTTTGGGAAACCTTACTAAACCTTCTTTTTGTTCAGAAAAATGCAATAATTCTGAAAATCTAGTCTTCAAATATGCGTTATTGCAACACATAATTTCCTAATAGTGAAATAAATCATTTATACAATATAACAGCTAATTGAATTCCTAAAACCATTAATTTGACAAATAAAACAATTAAAGTGCTTAATAATAGGCCACAGTTATTTGTATGCTAACAAAAGAGTTAACCTGCAACTAAAATATTGTAAAGGAAAAATTAAAATAAGCAATTGTAATAGCAAAATTTGAATGATTTTACGCGATTACTACGGTAAACAATTTAAAATTTTATTATTATTGTCATTTTGGTTACTCAATTGTCTAATAAAATGCATGAAAACACAAACAAGAATAATAAACTAAAGGAAAATATAACAAAAACACAATAATAAATTGTGTCGAAAAAATAAAGGAATAAAAAATTTCATCAACATACCACAAATAATAACATAATAGGGGTTTTCAGGTTCGTTGAGAGGGGTGATAACTGATGTTATTATTAATAAAAAGGACTTTTTTTGTAATATTATGACTCCATTAGTATTTATAAATAAATGCGTATCGTATGTAGAATAGTTAGAAATATTATGAGTTGGGTATAACTAGTTAAACTCAATAGTAAGAATTTAAACCTAAGGACGATAGCATTAAACAACAAAAGAGCAAATTAAGCCTTTGGGAAGCATTTTAAACGAATAATAAAAAAGTAGAGAACTTGCTTATTAACAGAAACTCTTGGAAATATAGTAAGATCAGAGTATGTTTCGATTCGAAGTATATGCAATCCTGAAGTTACAAGGTTTATGATAACCAATTTACCAATAGATTCTATTGCTTTTACATCAAACTATAAACCCAAATCAATTGGGTAAGAAATTTTATTTCAAAAATATTTCTTTTATACTCTATTATAATCAATGATATGAGTTGCAACATACAGAAATAGATGAAGAAAATAACTGATATGATAGAGTAAAAATTAAATAAATTTCAAAACTCCCCCGTTGTTTTCTAATTTGGTAATGAACTATAAAAAAAATTAAGTTATATACACATATGTGTACACACTAAATACATACAATGTATTAACTCTTATTTTATAAAATGATAAATTATTTTTTTTTTATAACTATTAATCGTAAATTTGTATGTATGAAATAAATTGTAATTGGGCGCATATTTTTATATTTTATAATGCTAGAAAACAACTGTTTTCACTGTTATATTATTCAAACAACAATCTTTTATTTACTTTTCTTTCTACATACGAGTATTTAAACAATTATAACAGTATCTTATATGCATAAGTGAACAGACGTACATATATATATATACGTGCAGCATATTATTATACCCTACACCCTAGTGAGGGTTGTACTTTCCCTGATATGAATTTGGTAACCACTTCAAGGAGTTGCAGTATGAACATGCAAAACTCTGAGCCATGTCCTTTTAAACGATAACTCAAAAATGAAATAAGAAAATATCACTACATTTTCGGGAATTTTTTCTTTCCTGCCAAGGATGACAATCATTGTAATTGGGTCAAATCGGACTGTCATGGTATTGATAGCTGTCATGGAACTGAAAAAGATTAAGTTGAGAATTTTTGTGGGATAGCTTGACAGATTCATACAGTTGCTATGTAATCCAAAAATCTAATTTTAAATATTTCAAAAATTTTAGAGACAATTTCGTGCATGAAAGCCGGCTCACTAACTTTCAATCTTGTAATAAAATTGCCATATAGTAGGGTATAATTCAGTCGAATAAGGTCGACTGAATTATTTTTACTTGTTTATATTCCTTTTATTACTTTATTTATATTGTTATTGTTTTTGTTATTTGATTGCACATTATTATTATAGGCATCGAAGTTTGCCCGTAAAACCCTTTCAACAAACAAACAGAACAAAAAAATATTGGTGTCTTTTCTATTTTTTAAACACAATAATTATACCCGTACGAACGTATGTTCGAAGGGTATACTAAATTTGCCTTACCGTTTGTAACGCTAAGAAATAACGGTGTTAGATATAGACTCAAGTGTATGTTTTTGATCAGCGTCAAATTCTGAGTTGATTTAGCTTTGTCTGTCCGTCCGTCCGTCCGTCCGTCCGTCCGTCCGTCCGTCCGAACGATAACTCAAAAACTAATTGAGCTAAGTTCACCAAATTTTCACAAATGATTTATTGTAGTAAGTGCCAGAACCCTATTTAAATTGGACATGATCGGGGTACCGGTTCGGGTAGCTGCCATACAACTTCAAAATTTATTTGGCTATATCTCAGAAACTATAAAAGTTATGGTATTGAAATTTCACACAAACGAATATATTAGTAGGGCCAATATGCCCCATAAAAGTCGTTGAAATTACTTGGCTCCTTCTGGTACCTGCCATACAACTTCAAAAGTTATTTAGCTATATCTCAGAAACTATAAAAGCTGTGATATTGAGATTTCACACAAGTGAATATTTTAGTAGGGCCAATGTGTCTGGTAAAAGTCGTTGAAATTACTTGGCTCCTTCTGGTACCTGCCATACAACTTCAAAAGTTATTGGACTATATTTCAGAAACTATTAAAGCTATGGTATTGAAATTTCACACAAACGAATATATTAATAGGGCCAATGTGTCTCATAAAAGTCGTTGAAATTACTTGGCTCCTTCTGGTACCTGCCATACAACTTCAAAAGTTATTTGACTATATCTCAGAAACTATAAAAGCTGTGATATTGAGATTTCACACAAGTGAATATATTAGTAGGGCCGATGTGCTTGATAAAATTGGCTAAAATTTCTTGGCTCTTTCTGGTAGCTGCTATACAACATCAATAGTAGTTTGGCACAACCGGTATTTTGAATAACACATAGTACTGAAATTTTTCATAAATTAATATGGTAATACGGCAACTTAAAGTCATAGTCTGCCCCATAGTTAGTTATGGCACATTAGTTATTCGCACATAGGATAACAAATTCGTACGGGTATCACAGAGTTGACAAGGTCAACTCTATTTTTTTCTCGTTTTTATTTAATTTTATACTTTTGTATTATAAATGTGCGTTTATTCAACTATTTTATTCATTTACATATTTTATACATACATTATATCCAATTTGAAAATATTTATGTATATTTAATAGTTAATACCTTTTAGTATACTGTTATGATGATTGTTTTCATTATAAATATTGTATTTTTACTTTGAATGCGTTTAAATTATTTATTTGAATTTTAATAATACAAAAGAAGAAATGAGAAAGAAAAATTGGAAAATTATTTTTTGTTAATATGTGAGAAATTCATATAATTTTTATAGTTGAATTGAATTAGTTATAATAAAAAATAATTAAAATAATTTATAATTTGTTATATTTAGCACATTATCAATTTGTAAACGAATGTAGTTATTTGTTTCATTCTACCCGTCCGATTGCCCGTACGTCCTTTCGAAGCCGAACTTTCATACACAAATGGATTGGTGTTAAAAGCCTATTTTTATAAAAGAATATTTTGACACAGGTTAGGTCAGGTTAACGCGGCAATCGTCAATTACACTTAATTGCAAAAACATAACGTTACCAAAATAGTGAACGTCAACGGTGTGCAATTTCCGTTGTTAACCCAGCACAACAACGGAATGGCGAAATCAACTGTACAGTATTTCGCATACAATGTAACAAACACATGAATTTAAACTATTTTACCACCGATGGAGAAATTCACGTCAGTAATTTCGCTTAACTCTGGGCAATCCCATTAGAATATGTGTATTTTCTACATGAATTCTGACATTTCGCCGCGAAAAATCCTTCTTGTTCTGTTCTAAACTTAAGCCAAATAAGCACGCAGCAATACCGTTGGAACTCTATATACCCATCATCACACAAATTATTCGGAATTTTTTATGAATCGATTTTTTTATGAAAAAAAAAATCGATTTTTTATGAAAAGCTAATCTACTCAATTTAATAAAAATACCTTTTTCAGACATTTTATTGTATCAAAATTATACATTTATAAAAATAAATTAAAGTAACATAAAAAAGTTACGGTTTTCTTTTATTACTGTGAAGTCGTCAATTACGAAACGACCATTGAAATTACGAGTAACTCTAGTTCTTTGGTTTTCGCCTTTATCTTCGGATTGCTTAACTCGTGATCAATCACTTGTTCACATTAATTTCTTCACTAGTTCAATCCTTCAAAGTCTGATTCTGTTATATGGATTGATATAACGTATATAACAGTGCGAATACATTGGAAATGTGCTGTATCCATTTTAAAAATTATTGACTTAAATCTGAATCAGTTTTTTTGCCATTGAATTTTATTGAACTGCAAAAATATGTAAAAAAAACTTTAAATTTTTTTGCTTTTCTTATAGTATACTAGATATTAATGTTGATTTGCAAAAAGTTAGTATTTATAGAGAAAGTATATTGTTATACTATATAAAATTGTTTCTCTTTTTTGTTTTCTTTTGAATTTAATACAAGATTGAATATTAAAATTGCATTAAAATTAAAAAGTTAAAGAAATGAAATTGAAAAAATTTTTATATATTACATAGTGTATAATTTTAAGTTGATATATGTATAAAATATACAAAATTGTCACATTATAATTATAATGCAATACAACTGTGAATACCTATACAAAGTAATACAAATCGTATTAAACGGAATAATATGAAGCGTTTAAATTCGGAGGAGCAACTAAATAAGTTTTTATGACTGTAGTGATCCCATCAGTAAGATTATCGAGTTATACAATTATAAATCAATTTAGATCTAATTCCTATCTTTTAGAGTTTGTGCACTATATTTACATGCCAACGATATACTTACTTAGGTTTTATCATGTCGGAGATTCCAGATGAATAATCCCTAACATTTATGTAAAGTAAAAATTCTATACATCATATTTGCAAATGTTGCAGTACTTTATTACTTAAATGTGATTTTCATTACGATTTCCGTGATTATATTCCATGATTTCCGTGATCACTCATTTTCATGTAAAGTAAAAATTCTCTATATCATATTTGTGAAAATTTTAACGGCACATTATTATTTATCCGTGAATATAATCCTCATTACAATTCCTGTGATTATATAAAGTATTTTACTGATACATCGTGGGTTCTTTGATTAATAATTGCTTCTCATCCAAATGTAAGTGTTATATTTTCTATTTGTTATATATACTTCAAAATTGTAACGCTATCTATGATCTGTGGTAACTCTTAAATATCTAAGATTCTCTAGCAGATCTTTGATTTGCTTTCAAATTATGAGTTGCTTATTATTTCGCGACCAACCTATCTTTACATTCCGTTCCTGCAATTCGATATTGTGTTCAAGTTATATTAGTCTGAGCTCCTATTGTGAATGATGCTTATTCCCAATAGATATTAAGTGAGTAATATTTATTTACAATTTATTTATTTAATAAAAACTTTTTTTTTTTAAATCACATAACTGGAAAGGAAAACGTAAAGTGACTAAAATTATATTTTATGCTCAAATATTTTATTAAATTAATTTCATTATAAATTGTAGTTTATTTTTTATACACTCATTTTTTTTTTTTTTTATAAAATCTTTAAAAAGTATAGGAAGAATAATATTTATTCATTTTTACATAAATTATTTTATATTTTTATAAAACGGATCCAAATAAAAATAAAAAAAAAAATTATTTGTCATTGCATACCGCAGAGTAAAAGTGTGTTCACTTATTGATCACTTATACGCCATTTAACAATTTTTAACTCCTCTAGAGAATCACCTTCAATTTTATTAAAACTAGATGGAATTTTCATAAAAAAATAAATATCTTATGTGTAAAAAACAAAAAAAAAATCGGGAAAGAAAACGTAAAGACATAAATATGACAGACGTTGAAGCAAAAGAAAAAAAAAAAATAAATAATAAAAATTAATACTTAGTTGTAAGTAATATGTAAGAAAATATTGTTAAAATCACAGATAATTTTCAACATAAAAAAACATAATATCAGTGAAAAAGAGGAAGACCAAAAAAAAGGATGATATGATGAACATAAATAATAATTTTTAGTCATTATTATATACATAAAATTTCAGAGGTCCCTAATAAACTCATTGTAATTTTTAAATTAAAATTCTTATAACACTGGTTTGGATTTTGACCCTGCACATTTAACAAGTTTGAATTAAATAAATGCATTTTGTTGGCGTTGTGCTACTGTTTAGAGAATTTTTATCTCTACCTAAGACATTCTTCGTTTAAGACTGCCTGATGTACATAGTCTACAAACGGCAATACCGCACTATTAGATGTGGCAATTTTTGCTATTTCAGAAAATTTTTAACTGAAATTAATTAATGCGACACAGAGTTGCTTCTTATTGCATCATATCGTACCATTTAATTTTCCCGTAAGGAGTATAGCAAGGATCTTCCTTACATAAAAGATGTTTTTTTTGCCTCAACATTATACGTATTATTAATAAGTTCATAAAATAAAAAAAATTCTTGAAATCTTATTAATTAATATTTTAAAACTTGAACGTCTTGATATTTGGAAATATCTATGGAAAATAATATGGTACGCTTTGAATTTTCAAATTAAACTTCAATCTCGATTTTCTAAACGGAACTGATTTGTGTATTTAATTGGAATTATAATTGATTTCCAAAATTTGGCAATTTTTAATAGGTTCTCGAATACCTTATTTGAATTTTTAGGAAATTAAGCGGTATTAAATAAAAACACTTGTGCACTGAAATTTATGGATTTGCTTGAAAATAAAGAACTGTAATTTTTACAATATAGGGACTATTGAATTTTAAAATATTTTTTAATAAAAAAAAAAAAACAAAATCTTTAACTTGTAGGTTACATACGAGAAGTTAAAAATATTTTTTGCTAAAAAAAAATTTTTTTTTTTCGCTTAACTTCATGAAAAGTCATTTGACTTTCTGTCATGGGATTGCGATTTATTTATAGCTGTATATTTGTATATTTTTACAAATTGTAAGATATACTCATTTATATTGAGCTAAGTAAATATATATTTACATTTTACTTGGGTATATATGCATATATATATATATATATCACAATTTATACATGTCAACGACTATATTTTTATGTATGAAGATGAAAAACTTGTTTTTTTTTTCTCGTCTTGCTTTGCTTTTTGATTTTTATAATCTTCAAGTTCACAATTTTCTGAATATCTACTCATTTTATTACATTAATTTTTTTTCGGTCTGTTTTTTCTCTATAAAATTTTCATTCGTTCATTATAAAAGTTTGGTAAGTACAGTGTTAAAGATTCTTAAGATACATACACATTTGTACATACATCATTGGGTAGATTTGTATATGTATACCCTTCTTTATATAAATTTCCAAAAAAAAAAAAAGAAATAATAAAATTTAAATCTGTTCTTTGCTTTTAAACTAAAATACCACAAAACTGCTATTGATTTTTTTTCTTCTTTTCCTTCATATGAGCAAACTACACATATCTAGGTACGTGGTAGATATTGTTGAAATACTTGATATCTTCTTCTCTTCTTCTTCTTCTGGCGCTACATCTCGTGGTGAGATTTGGCCTTCTTTACAATTTGCCTCCATTCTGCTCTATTTTCTGCCTCTCTCTTCCAATCGCGAACCCCTAGTGTTCGCAAATCACTTTCTATGCCGTCTATCCACCTAGCTCGTGGCCTGCCCCTTCCTCTACTTAACAGTGGCTTATATTCGAAGGTTCGTTTTTGTTTGCGGTCTTCAGGCATCCGTGCTAAGTGGCCAGCCCATCTTAATCTCTGGGACTTGATGTGTTTTACAATATTTTCGCCATGTATTGATTGATTCAACTCTTCGTTCGTACGCAGAAGGTATGTTCCATCTTCAAGTCGTTTGGGACCAAAAATCTTTCTTAATATTTTTCGTTCGAAGATTTTTAAGTTATTTTCATCACCCTGAGTCAGAGACCATGCCTCGCATCCATAAGTCACTATAGGCCTGATGGTCGTTTTGTATAAAATGGTTTTTAAGTTTCTTGATAATAGTCGAGACTGAAATAGTTTCTTATTTGCGTAATAACTTCTATTGCCATTTTGAATATTTTCATTTATGCAGGCGTGCATACTATTATCATTAAATATCGTTGCACCCAAATACCTAAAATGCGTAACTCCTTCGAAGTTATATTCTCCTATGGTAATGTTTTGTGGTGCTCTTCTTCTTTCATCTCGACTCATTCTCAAATACTTCGTTTTTTCTTCGTTAACCAAAAGACCTACCTCGAGTGCCATCTCAGCCAAAACGACGAACGTTTCAGCCATCGTTCGATAACTCTTTGAGACAATGCATACGTCATCTGCGTATGCCATTATTTGGTACGGCCTCGTGAATATGTGGCCCCCATTTTCTAGCGTTCCAATAGCGTGTTGCAAAACCATATTAAATATTAAGGTTGATAAAGCATCACCCTGCCTAACTCCAGCCTTGACTGCAAATTCTTTAGACGTCTGGCCTTGTATCAATACAGAAGTTTTGGAGTCCTGCATTGTCAGTAACGTCATTTGTATTAGTTTGTGGGGTATACCGCGTCCAATTAATGCCTCACGTATCTTGCTTCGCTTTACTGAATCAAAAGCCCGTTGAAAATCTATACATAGGATATGTAGATCCATGTTATATTCGTAACATTTCTCCATTGTTTGCTTCAAAAGGAATATTTGATCTACAGTAGAGCGGTTTTTCCTAAATCCACATTGGTATTCACCAATGGTTACCTCACTAAATGGCTTTAATCTATTGTATATGATGTTAGACAATATCTTGTATAAAGAATCCAGCAACATGACACCCCTGTAATTGCTACACAAGGTTCTATCCCCTTTTTTATGTATGGGAACAAGAAGCCCCAGTGTCCAGTCGTCAGGCATCCTTTCATTGCACCATATATTGCAAATCAGAGTGTGTATATTATTTAACAATATCTCCCCACCACCTCTGACCAGCTCAATCGTTATGCCGCTCTTTCCCGGAGCCTTATTATTTTTCAGCTTATCTACAGCTTCCCTTAATTCGTCAATCGTTGGCATGTCTATAACTGGGTCCAGAGGTACATTATCGTATACGTTTTCTTCATCTGCACTGTAACCTTCATTAAGTGTTTTCTGGAAATACTCAACCCATCTATCCATAACTTTGTTTTCTTCAACTATAAGATTACCTTCTGAGTCTTTGCAGACATTAAGTTTCGCTTGGTAACCTTTAGTCTGGTACTTGGTTCTTCTATAAACTTCCCTAGTGTTGCCTTCTAAGTGTGCTTCTTGAATTTTTTCTACTTGTCTTTTCATCATTAATTTCTTTTTCTTTCGACATAGTTTAGTAGCATATTTCCTCTTTTGATTATAGTTTTCGTGGTTTGATCTTGAGTTTCTATTTAACATTTTTTGTCTCGCATCATTTTTAATTTTAATGGCTAACTTGCATTCGTTATCAAACCAATCTATGTTTCGTTCGATCGGCTTCTTTCCTACTACTTCGTTAGCAGCTGTGTTAAGGGTATTTTCAATTCGTTTCCACTCTTCATTTACTGATTCATTTTCTTGAGCGTTGTTATTGGCATTAAGCATCTCGTTCACCCGGGATTGAAACCGTTCTCGAATTTCGGGGGTTTTTAATTTTTCGGTGTCCCATTTGATTCTCTTAATGCCTCTTTCTTTGGCAACATTAGCAATTCTTTGTCTAAGAACCAGTTTCACAAGAAAGTGATCGCTGTCACAGTTTGCTCCTCTACATGATCTAACGTTCAATATGGAGGAAGCTCTTCTCGAGGAGATCAATACGTGATCAATTTGATTAACTACCTGTGAACCCGGAACCCTCCATGTTCCCTTATATATATCCTTTCTCTCGAAACAAGTACTTTTGACTTTTAATGCAGCTTCACTGGCTAATTGACACAGGCGCAAACCATTCGCGCTCGTGTTGTCATGTAAAGAATGTTTCCCAGCAACTTCCAGCACAAATTCTTCCTTTCCAACTTTCGCATTAAAATCGCCCAAGAGTATAAGAGTGTCATACGATCCTGCCTTTTCACACAATGTACTTAGGTTATCATAAAAAATATCTTTTTCTTGTTCTTCGGAATCTTCTGTTGGTGCATACGCACATATAACTGTAATATTGCAGAATTTCCCTTTAAGTCTCAACGTGCACAGCCTGCTATCAACGGGTGTAAATCCTAATATGTTATTTCTTAATTTTTTGTTTATGATAAACCCTGTACCGTACATTCCTCTTCTATTCTCGTCACCACTATAGTATACTATATATTCCTGTTTATTAATTTTTCCATATCCTTTCCATCTGGTTTCTTGTATAGCTAATATATCTATTTTATATCGCAACATTTCATATGCTACTTCTTGCATTTTTCCAGATTGTAACATTGTTCTTATATTCCAAGTACCTAAATTTAAATCATTGTCCTTTAAACGTTTCCTAGTTCTTATACCATTATTTCCATCCAATATCCGAGGCATTTGTAAAGATTGCATAACACAGTTAGTTTTTTGTAGTGTCCGGGTGTTAACCGTACGACTAACCCCCAACCTGGAGGACCGGGTCATTTGATTTCGGAGTTTTCGTCTCCTAGCCTTTGAGAAACCAATCTCCTGACGTGCAAGGCAGCACCACCGGCAGTTGCTTCGTGATTTTTTCCTGCATGAAGGAGTCTAGATAGCTATGCTACCAGGCCTTCCCTACAGGTCAAAATCCTACTCCCTGCACGCTCTACCTATTAGCCCAGTATATTGGTTACCAGGAGGGACCACGAGGAGGTTGGTAGAATGCGGTTTACCCCCCCTTGAAATACTTGATATATAGAAGATATATAATGTATATATTAGTTAATATTGGAATATATATATATATGTATATATAATGTGTTCATATGTTTTAAATATAGAGATATAATATGCGAATAGCATAAGTAACATATTTTATTATTGCATTATTTCACCTTATGTAAAAATCTGTATAAAGTTATAACATTAATGTACAAAAAGGGTCCATAAAATTCTGGTAAGAAAAAAGAAAAATAAAACAAAGAATTAAGAACGAATTTTTTCATATATATTTTGTGATTTTAGCTAAGCAGAATTGGGGGAGGAGAAAGAAGAGAAAGAGAGGGAGTGAAAAAGAGTACAAGAGACGGTACAAGAAGAAAACTATTTGTTTGTAACCAAAAGCAGAATCAAATCGTTTAATACTGTTGTGATCTCTTCTTATATTCTTTTTACTCGTTCCTCTTGTTTTTCTTTTCAAAATTATCTTTTTGTTTTTGTTCTGTTACGATTGTATTTTTATGGTTTTTGTAACAAAATAACAAATTTTTTTTTTAAGCTACACATATTCTTTACCCATTCTTTTTGATTGATATAACAGTGTTACCGTGTTTCCAATTTTTTTGGAATTCAAAATAGTGAAATGAAATATGACACCATAAAACCATTGGCATATAGTCAAGATATGTTCGTATAACGCCACTAGTAGGAAAAAATCAAAAAAGAAAATCTATTGGCAATACCCTCATATTAGATTAATTTGAGTTTGTTATTTAGCGGCAACACTTAGTAATAAATAACAAAGCACATTTTTTGGTCTATGTCTATGTGTTGCCGCTTCCCGTCAATTTATGTTATGTCCTTTTCAAGATTTTTTATTTTACGCTTTCTTCATGAATTTTATTCTTATACTTAAAGTTTAATGGCGGTCTTGGTCCTTTCCAGCACACATATTTAAATAGTGTAAATAAAATTTAATACAATCGTATAAAAACTTGATCATACCGGACGTGTATATGTAAACTGGTTCGCATATGTAAAATATTCACAGCTTATAAGATACCATAATAAAAATTGCTAATAATAGAGACAAGTTAGCTTTTGATTAAACAAAATGGACCTTTTAAAGTTTAACTCAAAAATAAAATATGATAGGCGTTACGAAAATTAAGTTAATTTAATTTAAAAGTTGTTTATAAAATTCGAATACATTCAGTTCCAACCCAATATTTAATTACTATAAAACTCATAGTTAGAGCTGAGATATGTCAGAGTCGAACCAGATACAAAGCAAATATGAAATGGCAAAATTGCCTGGTTTTATTTATTGTTTTTTTTTCCGAAATGTGGTGCCTTAGTCTTACAAAACAATTATGAGTTTCAATTTGTGAAATTTGATTGTTTCGTCGTCCCAAGTTCTTATTAAAATCTCAATATTTTCTTGTTTTATATAAATGCTCTACATCTAGCTTATTTAATCTTCTTCTCATTCTTATAGAAACAGCATCAACACCAAAGCTATAATAAGCAGAATGTAGCAATATACGATTGTATAATCAATTGAATATTAAATGAAAATTTTATTGACAAACCATTTGTAACATTGTCTATTTTCCATTTCCTGTAACAACACTTTGATTTTATGAATGGTATGGCATAAAAGTATTTTGTATATTTCAAATAAATAATCGTAATCGATTGCAACATTTCCGGCAACACTTATTACATTTTGTATATTATTACATATATGCTTATATACCTAAATTTGTAAATTTTATTTAATTTTTATCTTCATACATTTTTATACTTATAAGTATATGAAAATTATATACACATACATGAGTATATCTAAAATGCTTAAAAATGGATTTTGGTATACGCAACCGTTCAACATCCCATTTCTTTTTATAAAACTTTTTCTTATTATTGGTATTATTATTTACCTTTTCTGTTTTTTTTTTGTGTTGTTGTGTTGTTGCTGGTGCTAGAGCACTGATGCTGTTGTTTTTATTCACAATATGTAACAATATTAAGAAAACAAAAAAGCAAAACCCACAAGAACATTCAATTTTTTGTATACAGTTTGTAGCTATTCACATATGTATGTATGTATTTGAGTATGTACGTTTACAAATATGTTGAAGTTATAACAACGATGTGAGGCAAAAAAAAAAATTTCATATAAAAATAAGAGAAAAAATTAAAATCGAAAAAAATAAAAATCAAAAACTCTGGAAAAAGAAACAAGAAAAATAATAAATTAAAACAACAGTAACAACAACAAGAGCAACAACAATATTTTAAAGTCAAGCATCAAAATCATCAGCATCACATAACAGCTAAACAGCATCCGTTTGGCCATAATATTATTTAAGAAAACAGAGAAACTCAAAAAGAATAAAATGAAGAAATCGTAAAATCTTTAAATTGGTGGAAGTACGCAAATATGCCTATATAATGGCATACATACAGATTAAATGTATATATACATACATACAGATTTCACTTTACTGCACCGCTCTAAAATTTTAATTTTTTTAAATTGATCAGTAATAATGATTTTTATCATTTATTGCTATAGATAGATGTATGTCCATAATATAATGTAACTATTATAATCATATTATTCATCAATATCACTGCTTATAAGAATTTATTCTTCATCTGCATCAGCTTCATCTTATTTTTCATGAATGTGCTTATGTGTGTAAGCAACGAAGCAAGGAAATGGTCAAGATCATTTTATAAATCCATATACATAATAAATTGTTGGCAAATATCCTTACTTAAAAATTATTTAAATTCACTATGTTGCAAAATGTTTCCATTTTGAAAATTTTTATTAAAGCTCTAGTTTTTTATACTTAAGTTGAAAATTTACATATAGATCAAGAAGTTTTAGTGATTTTGGTTTAAATTTGAAATATACTACAAATTAATTGTAGTACTTATACGGTCGACTACTTTAGGGTTTGTACAGTTAATTATAATCCTTAAATTTGCAATTTTTGTGAAATTTTACAAATTTTTCACGGCCAATATGGCACTTTCTCAAAAGTTCATTGTAAAGAAGTTAACTGTAGCTATTTTTTCTGATTAACAATATACAATACAATATTTAAATAAATCAAATGCAAGCAGAACGTAGAATATACAGTTGTTTTTCCTATGGAAATGATTAATTTTAGCCGAAATTCTTAAGAGACTGTACCTACATAGTACCGATACATAGTTACCAATATCTATTAATTACTGACTCATTGTACCTTTAGACAATTATTCACATATAATCAATAGCACAATTCATTTGAAATTTCCACGTATACATACTTGGATATTAATTTCCTTCATGACTCCTGTAAGATTCCTTGATGTGCGACCATTTAGTTCCATGAGGATGCGACCTACTAGTTCCATTCTATAATATAATGGATTTAATAATATATGTCATTAATTACTAAGTCCATAACCTGATCCTTCAACTAACCCAGTAAAATACTAGTTCGATTTTTGCACTAAATCAAATTTTCGAATTTTCCTCAAGATTTTTCATAAATTTTTAATATATTAATTTTGGTATATAATTTTTACCCTTTCCAAATTTTTATCCAAATAAATTATAATTTCTTATTACACTGAATTATTTTCTTTTCCTTTTTCTTTCTGAATATAAATAAAATGACCATTTTATACGGCGGTTTAATCATTAATGATTATTGGAAAAGCAACAATAACAATAATAATAATATCAGCAATATCATCATTATTATCATTAAAATTATGTGTGTGTATTTCAATCATCTTCAACACCATCAACACCATCAATAACATCATTACATCAACCATCATTAAAATCAAAACTACTATCAATATCAATAGATATATTGTATAATAAAAATCATGAATAATAATCATTATCATTGATTGAGTTGATTTTTTTTCTGTTTTCGTCATCTTTTAATTTTTATTAACCAAATCTAAAGATTCAATGAACGGAGACGAAATGAAAAAACAAGAAAAACAAAAATTGAAGAAAATTTTTTTTTTGTGATTTAGTTTGTTTTGTTCTCCTTGTTTTACTAAATTAACCCTATAAAAAAATCATGTTGTATATTTTAAAATTTACATATATGTATATAGACTTATTATTACAATATTGAATATATATATATATATATATATATTTATCTACCTACATAATAATATATTGTTCATATTAATATAAATAGTTCTGTATATATGTATGTACATACATATATATATGTATTAGGTATTTATTATAATATATAAGCGTATGTAAATTTAATAGTAAATAATTTGGATCCCCGTTGTTACTATAGTTACACTGTTATACTGCTCGAATTCTGTATTTCTGAAAGTTTTTGATTCAAAAATATTTACTCTTACACAAGCAACAAATATTTAAGAAGCTGTACTTCTCGTAGAATCTCATGCCTGAAACGTTATTATAGATAAAAATTATTATATATTAAATTATGCGATTATCAATCTCAAAAGTAAATGCGATAATGTTGAATGCGGTCTCACCAGAGTACACTTCCGCTGTTATTTTTGCGACTCTCAATCTCAAAAGTTATTGCGATAAAGTTGAATACGGTCTCCCCCTTTAAGGCCCTTTAGGCCCGTTGAGCTACAATATTAAAAAAAAAGCTTCCATTCAATATTATTAAAAATTTCCGAAATTTCATGTCTTGTATATTATATGCTTACCAATAAGAAAGTGCTAGTTCAGTAAATTTATTGATCTTCGCATTTGAAATTATACAAACAAGCTTGAATCAAAAACAGAAGTTAATTTCGACAATTTCTCATATAAAATGCAATTCTTTTACTTACTATTGAATGTATGATTTATATAATTAGCATACATATAAGGGTATAACATTCTTTCTGGCAACAGAGCTGCGAATGATCAATATTCAATGAAAACGACTCAAATTCATTGCAGATCTGCTTTAGCTGTGTTATTTTATAGAAGAGACCACCAATTGACACTAGATTTGCTTAGATTACAGTGTGTTATCACTCTCATGCCCTAATTTAGAATCAATACAATTATAGTACTAACATTTTTAAGACCTTCAAATACCATTTATGACTATAATATTAGAAAAACAAACAAAATAACCCACATTTGTCATAAGACACACTTTTTTTTTAAATTATAAAAGGATCATAAAATTTTACTGTATGTACTTATAAAAATGTTAAAATTGTTATTAAAAAATTGGATCAATAAATTCAATTCGCCTCATATACTCACTCTCTCTCTCGGTTTTTTTTTTCAATTTTATTTATGACTTAATTAATTCTCTTTGTTACTTTAAATACTACTTTTAATACTCTTAATTATTTTGTTTTATTACTTAATTTTACACATATTTTATCTAATAATTTTCATATATAACATTAATTATAAAAAAAAAAAAGAAAATTTATTATATCTACAATTTTATTATAACTATTATTAAGAAAAAAACAGAAAACAAAAAATCAAAATAACTTGTAAAATAATTTATGATTTCAATAAAAATCCTCCTTCCATTCATAACTATTAATTAAAAATAACAGAAATAAAAAGAAAATAAAAAACACTATAAAAAAAATAAAAAATTATTTTTTAATAGTTCAGTTCATTAATTCACCACCAATTTGTTTGGGTGAGAGTGAGATAATTGAGTGAGAGTCATTCATTTCATTCATTATTTTTCATCCTTCTTGTTGTTTTTATTCAATTCTCCTTACGGTTTTTTTACTCTTGTTACTCTTGCTTTGTTGATTATAAAGTGTTGTCGTTGTGTTTTTTTTTTGTTTCTTATTAACAATTTTTTATTATTTTTTACTTTTTTTTTTTAATTTTATTACTTATTATTATTCTTTTATTTTTATGATTATTATAACAAATTTATTCACGCATGCCTCCTGTTTTATTATACCGTAAACTAGCGAATCGACTAACAAATCAACCCAATTTTTTTTTTTTTGCTTTTGTTTCTAACCTGATCAAATGTCGATAAATAATAAATTAATAAAAAAAATACAAAAAAAAAACAAGTAGAAATCGATGCTTTTTTCAGATATTCCTACTTATATGATCAACTCAACTTTGAATAGAATCTAATAGAGAATTGAACAACAAAAAAAAAACAAAATATTTAACCACGCATCGCAAACACCCCAAAAAGAGCCGTTATTTATGATGATAATAAAAAAATACAAATTTTTATTAAAAAAAAAAACGCAAAAAATAAAAAAAAATAAAGTTTATTCGTTTAATAACTGTGAACAATTCGTTAATAATTTTTAAGAATCTTCGGTTTCTTTCGGCTTTTACAGGTTTTCTGTTCTCTGTTGTGGGTTTTTTTTTTTTGTGAATTAATTCTTTTATTATTGTACGGCAATTAATAAATCTTTCTTAGTATACAATAATAATTTAATTAAATAGTGTGAAATAAAAAAAAAAATTTTATATGATGAATATTTTAAATTAAAAAAAAAATATTATTATTTTATAGTTATTTTAATTAATTGCAATGAAATAGGGTAATTTTTTAAAATGGTAATAAATATTATAAAAGATCAACTGCTATTATTAATTTTTGTAAGAGGCAAAACTGATCGTTATATGTACTTACGTATAACAAGTAAATTAATTTAAAAGAAAACGAGAAAAAAAGTAGAGTTGACCTTGTCAACTCTGTGATACCCGTACGAATTTGTTATCCTATGTGCGAATAACTAATGTGCCATAACTAACTAGGGGGCAGACTATGACTTTAAGTTGCCGTATTACCATATTAATTTATGCAAAATTTCAGTACTACGTGCTTTTCAAAATACTGGTTGTGCCAAACTACTATTGAAGTTGTATGGCAGCTACCAGAAAGAGCCAAGAAATTTTAGCGAATTTTATCAAGCACATCGGCCCTACTAATATATTCGCTTGTGTGAAATTTCAATACCATAGCTTTAATAGTTTCTGAAATATAGTCAAATAACTTTTGAAGTTGTATGGCAGGTACCAGAAGGAGCCAAGTAATTTCAACTACTTTTACCAGACACATCGGCCCTACTAATATATTCACATGTGTGAAATCTCAATATCACAGCTTTTATAGTTTCTGAGATATAGCCACATAACTTTTGAAGTTGTATGGCAGGTACCAGAAGGAGCCAAGTAATTTCAACGACTTTTATGGGGCATATTGGCCCTACTAATATATTCGTTTGTGTGAAATTTCAATACCATAACTTTTATAGTTTCTGAGATATAGCCAAATAAATTTTGAAGTTGTATGGCAGCTACCCGAACCGGTACCCCGATCATGTCCAATTTAAATAGGGTTCTGGCACTTACTACAATAAATCATTTGTGAAAATTTGATGAACTTAGCTCAATTAGTTTTTGAGTTATCGTTGGGACGGACGGACGGACGGACGGACGGACGGACGGACAGACAAAGCTAAATCAACTCAGAATTTGACGCTGATCAAAAACATACACTTGAGTCTATATCTAAGACCGTTATTTCTTAGCGTTACAAACGGTAAGGCAAATTTAGTATACCCTTCGAACATACGTTCGTACGGGTATAAAAAACGGGAAGGAAATAAAGTTGGTATTTGTATTATGTAGGCCCTATTACTATTAAAATTTTTTAAATTATTTGACAGCTCTCGTTAATATTTATGCATTTTCTATTAAATTTTGTCGCAATAGCTGGTCAATTAATAAACATTTTAAAATAAATTTTATATATATTATGGTTGCCGAGAAATAGACTGTTAATTTTCGAAATTTTACGGCAGCTATTTTAAGAAAATTGTGCAATATTGGAAATAGTACAACAAAATTTTGTCAAGATAGTGGCCGCAATACTGCAATTCTTTATAAAAAATTTAATTGTTTTAGTTTTTATGATCAAATTATTTCCTAAATTGCGTTGGATTTTTAGCAAAAACGTTATTACATCTCCAAAAATTTTGACCCAAATCAAATTAATGATTAAGACCGAAAATAAAAAAGAATTAATCACCTGTAAAATAATCAACCGATGTTGTATAATTCTAAAGTTGTAAGCATTCATTTATATGCATTTATATGGTACTTTTTTTTAAACAGTCTGTAGCTCGAAAATGAGTATACCTGAACCGTCCCCCTACCAACCAAACAGTTGTTTGCAGAAAATTAATCAAAAAAATCATCCCTAAAATTATTTGCCACTTTATGTGAAACGCCTTGTATAAAATAATTATTGTTATTAACATATTTACAGTGTTCACTACAACAAAAATTACAACAACTTATTAAAATTATAAATAAATTTTCAAAAATTTCTCACGCCATCTTAAACATTTTTTATAACCTTCTCATATTTCATTTGCATTATTTCTATCTATACTGTTTTAATAGTGTTAGCACAGTACAAACACAACTATAAAAAAAATCAGTATTTTATTTATTTCAAAAAAAATTTACCAATATATTATGTATGTATGTAGTAGGTAATGCACATTTTGTTTAATTGGTATTAAACAATTGGTATTAAACTATTGGTAAAGCCAAACTTAAAACAAAATATGCCGCCTGAAATCAAAAGATTTACGAATGTGACAACTTCAGCAAAATCATTATTTTAAAATTATTTTTGTATTAGAGTATAGATTCTAATCTGAAAAAACTTTATTTATTTAATAAATTTAAAATTGTTTGAAGCGAAAGAATTTTGGCTTGTAATGGTACAATTATTTTACAGTGGAACCTGGATTGTACGCCAATGGATAAGGTGGACATCTCTTAATATTGTTCAGTAAACATTTTTATACTTTTTCACATTTCTTGAATTTTTCAACAATATAATCTTAAGTATAAGTGAAATTACCTGTGTCCTCTTTGTCAAAAAGAGCTCTGAGTTTGTGCTAGAATCGAATTCAGTTTGAATAAGTGAAAAACTTTTATCTCTCGTCTCTTGAAAACTCGATTTTTTAGATTTCTCTAGAACCCAAATCAGCTGTTGCGTAAGAATTTATTATGACTTCTTGAACAGAATTGTTCTGGAATATTGTTACTGACTTTAATAAATTTTCGAACTAACCCATATTATATGCTATTAGAACTCGTACAAGTTCGTATTGAATTATATATAGGTATGTTTAGAAATTCCAACCTCAAAAGACAATATATTAAAAAGACCGTATTATAATATTTATAAATTTAATCTCAAGAGACCGTATTTATAATATTTGCAATTATAAATACGCGGTCAAATACTCTGTTAATTTAGAGTCCTACCGAAAAAGGTAGAATCGAATTATAGAAATTTTCATAGCAAGTCTTGGTTCAAAATTTTAATTCTCTTAAATTTGTACTAAAACTCTAATTCTATTCATTTACTTCGGTTTACACAGTTAGAATTGTTCTTATACCTATTAGTATACATAAAACAAGAAACCGTTTAAATTTTAACAAAAACATTTCTTTTATATTCATCCTAATAATTGTTATACAACATACTATACATTTTACATAAGAATAAAATATATAACAATGGATTCATTATTCAAAAAATAAAAAAATCCTTACAATTTCAATTCGCTGATCTAATTTTAAGATTTCCTTAAAAAAACAAAGTAAACGAGTAATAAACTCTACTACAATTATGTTACATAATATGGCAAGGAATACTTTTTCTTTTCGAACACTTTCACATACTTATAATTGTGTAGAAGAGGAAAATATTAAAATAATTATTTGAAAAAAAAATTTTTTATGCAATCAAACAAATTTAACTTTACGTTATTATGCACCATGTCAAAAACAATCTCTTATGTGCGCTGCTGTTAAGTGACAATAATTATTAAGAGAAAAGGAAGAAAAATCGAGTAAAAATGGCTCCTTCTATTAAAATTAAACAATAATATACAAGATACCAAAATATCCGACATATAACATATTTATTTATCCAATTTTTTTTAAATATATTTTTTTTTACAGTTATAGTTGATGTAGCAATAAATCTAATTCTACTTACTTAACTATCCATACACAGATAATAGCCAAAGTAAAACCAAATTAAAGCAATTGGAAAAAGCAAAAAAAAAAATTCAAATTGAATAAGATAAATTCACTTGTATTTTTAAAGTAAAGCTGTTTGACAATAAAATCAATGATTTTTTCGAATTTCAATCTCACATAGAAACATACATAACATGTACATATGTAAGTATGTGGTTAAAGTAAATGGATTTATAAGGTAACTTTACCAATGTATTATAAGCACATTTAGTAAAATCAGTGTAAATATTTCAATGGTATGAAGTGATCTAAGTCCATTTTCGGCCCACACATTCAAATGTAGCTTAAATAGAATTGATATTCACATTTATCATACTAATTTTTGAATTTCGTGTTGACGCAAACTAATAATTCTAAATAGTGCTTTTGTATAATCATTAATAAAGAAATAATGTTAAGTCCAATTTTTATTGAATTTTTGATTTTCATCATTAATTTTTCTTTTCTTTGGTATTTTATTATTTATTCCTAAAATAAAATGAAAAATAACATGTACTTCTCATTAACTAATTGTAGTGAAACGTTTTAAATTTCTACGGTTCTAAATTTTAACATGTTCAATACGGTAAATGGTCAAATCAACATACAGCAGTAAATTAGAAAAATGAAAGAATTCTGGTAGAGAGTAGGGAGTGGGAATAAAACTTCCCCACAATCAAATAAGTTTTTCCTTGTATTCGTGTCACTGTAGACCATATTATTGTTGCTAACCACATTTCGTTACTTTTGCGCTTTACAAATTTATTAATTTTTTCCAAAATATTTTGGACGTTTAACGAGCCTAACATAAAGTTTTAAATGGCCGCATGTTGCCAAGCCGTTCTCTAGATTATTTTCAAAGCGATGATTAATGTTAATAATAAGAAGTATGAACTTTATACTCCTTGGTTTCAGATTTCCCAATTATGAATCTCTAATTCCGAATTCCGAATTTCGGACTCCTACTCTTCAAATCAAAGTTTTCATTTCTAGTTGCCTTCGAGTCCGATTTTTTTATTATTACAGTTTGAATTTTCTTCGAAATAGATTCCAATTCCTCAATTTTCGGAATTTCTGACTTTCAATCAATATCTCCTCTTCCTTTTTAACACATATAACATAATATGTGTTAAAAAGGAAGTAATATATTCTGTAATATATTACAATGTTTTTTAATATTATTATAATGTTCCGTTCCTATTAACTTGTTATCTATGGTACGTGATGTTGTCCATTTGCAAATTAAATCTAATCGTCATAAATTTACAAATTATATGTGGTATTTAATTGATACATTTACCTTATGTTATTCGACAAATAATAATATATATAAAGTAATACAAAATGAAATATAATATATTGGTAATAAACATATTGGTTTAACATATTGGTAATAAATTTTCTAAAAAATTTTAAAGTTTATAACCACCGTTCACCATTAGATTGTAAATCTCAAAGTTTTATTCATATTTGAAATTGCAACAATTCATTTCAGGAACGGGAAGTAAGTATTTTATTTATAATTTTTATACTTTTATTTTTTCCTATTTACTTATTTAAAAATATAAAAATATTATGTAAAAACTAAACAAATAAAATATGTGAGTTTGAAAGTTAAAAATTATTTTCTTTTTTACTACATATTTTAGAAAAAACCGTCTCATATTAATCGTCCAGTCTATAAATCCATACATGTTTGTACAGTTGAATGCAAAGGAATTCCATATATGAAACGAAAATTTACACGGAAAAAAAAAACTGAATAATCGAACGAATAAGCCAAAAAAAAAAATAATATTAAAATCTGTAAACATTAATACAAATAATCTTATCTCATATATTATACTCGTATTTGAAAAAAAAAATATCAGGTGCATTAATATTTTAAATAAAAAAAAAAACATAAAAATCAATAAAAAAGCACACCTGATGAAAAGTTAATGCAAGATAAATTGTCTTTTAATTGATTGTAAAGTGAAAATTCCGATACATAAATCTTAAATTGGGACCCGATCTCGTTTCTTTTCTTCTTTTTCCTTCTTGATTTTATTTAGTTTTCTTATTCATGAAAATTATTTATGTTTTTTTTATTTTTGTTTTGCAAATTTTATAATTATAAGTTTGTTATACATGTTTATATGTAATGCAGTTTTATGAATTCTATTGCATACTTTCTATATACAGGGTGATTCATGTAGGGGCAAACGTCTAATATTATACACACTATTGTTTACTTAATCTGAAATAAGTTAAACTTTTACTCAGAGGAAGGTATTTTAAAGTTTGACAGTAATTAATAAATTTTTTCTGATATACTTATAAGGAATTTTAAGAAAGTGGTGAGAGGGTGGTAGGGTCGCACTTCTCTTGAAACGGAGATTTAATTTGATCAAAAAAAAAAAAACAAATACAACCAAATGAAAATTTATTATGAATATCAGTCGAATTGCTTAGGACAAGCATTAATTATCATGCAAATGAATATTCCACGAAAGAGCTAAAACAATTATAATTTAAACACACAAAATGCAGCTATCAAATTGCTTATGAAAATCATTATCTTTTGGTGAGGTCGGAAAAGGAAATATAGTGGAGTAACGCTTAGACTGTGTTAGCATGAGACACACCTAAAATTTTTGGCTTTAATTTTATTTTATCTTAAGGAAAACAAAAAAAAAATTAAAAATTGAAAAAGTAAAATAAGGAGTTGAACAGCAATATTACTGATATCTAACCCATAGTTAAACAAAATTTAAATTCCTAGAAAGTCTAGGCTTCAAAGAAAACCTTACCAATACCAAGATCAAAATACCTAGAGTTGGAATTCGCAGCAGAGAACATCCTAGCCATCGGTTCATTCTTACTATAATCCATACTATACTGCCGAACATCATTCGGGAAATTTTCTCTTGCATCTTGGGAAACTTCTAACATTTCTTCATATTCTAAAGACTATGACATATGTTACAATATTCTTATCAAAATCACCCTGTATATATTTATATGCCAATATTAATAAGATAATATGTTTGTGCGTTATTTCACATAGCATTTACGATTTACAGTGCATGTAGTACATCTCTATTATAAATGCAAAATAAATAAATTTAATATAAGATATATGAGAACAGAAAAAAATTTGTTTTTTCTTGTTTTTTTTCTTTATTATTCATTTTTCACAAAATGCTTATGCTAAATATACAAAAACTTGTTGTAAATTAAATATTAAATTTGAACAAAATAGGTGTTAAAGGTAAAAAAAATATTCTCTACATTATTAAGAGAGAGAGAAAGGATTAATGTACATAATAAATAGATAAATAAATAAATAAATTAATAAGTAAAATGAATAAGAATTTAGTTGAGACAAACAGACGAACAGGAGGAGAAGAGAAATTAATGTAGCAAATTTTAGCTACTAGTTATAATAAGTTTTTATTGTATAAAAGATGAGAAAATGAAATATTGGTGACGTTGTTGTACTAAAATTTATTGTCTATATGTATAATATACAAGTCTGACAACTCCTGATTGGTACACTACACTTGGACAATTTCAATATTTAAATGCTATTTATATAATTATAAAATTATAAATAATATTTTTTTATTAACCTCTAATTTTTAATCTGTAATTTCATTTACTTAATATTCTAGAAAAAGAAAAGGAGTTCATTTTTGTAAAATTGCAGAACAAATGAATGGCTTGGGGAAAAAAATGAGTCTTTAAATCGAGAAATTAAAAAGCAAATATTTGGACTTCGACTATAGATTATGTGCGGGTAAAAGATCTACTAATTTATCTATGTAGATTTTATGAACTTTCAAATTATTTCTGATTTTGCTTTAAGCTATGCTTGTATACAGCAATATAATAAATTACATTGAATAATTTCCGCCGGTTATATGGTCATCTTGACTGATCGCACGTTATGTGAATAATTAATTTTATTTAATGAGGAAATTTGAAAGTTTTCAAAAAAATATTAAGTACTCAGACAATTAATTGAATCTTTGAAAACTCAATTGAAAAACAAAACACTGCAATAAAAAAGAGCATCATGTATGCCAACTATTAAGGCTCAGGATAGTATAATACAAAATTTATAGAGATTTGCATACATTAATTTTTTTTTAATTGATGAAAAAACAAAAATAGGAAAAAATTTTTAAAACATGAGTGTTAGTTATAATTTCATAAATCATTCAATATTTAATGTCAGTAATAATTTTCTTTGAGTTAGAAAAAAAAACAAGAAAAGTGATTAATAGTTTTCATATTTCAAGATCAAAAAATTTTATTATTTAAAATAACATTTTGTATGCACATTGTATCTCAATATTTCTTAAATTGCATATTTTTAGGGAGCTTGGAAATTTTTTTTTTAAATGTGACTTAAATTTTAAGAAAAGTTTACCATTAATTGGCATTAAGGGTTATTTGTCAATCTTTTTCATTTTGTGTGACACTCTTCAAAAAATTTTCAAAATTTTTCAAAACCTTTCATGTTCTGTTATATCACAATTCAATTTTGTCAAATATAATCATACGAAGAGTTATTGGAAAAGACTCGGTAAGGTCCATAGTTTTAGTTACGAAAGATTTTTAAAAGTCAGTCGCCAAATCCGCATTAAGGCACTCAGAAATAAACATACTAAATATATATGTAGTTTTATTGACATTTGATAGATTTTAGTAGGTTTAAAATGCAATTTATCAAAAAGTCGTTTATGATCACGAGGATGCTCTTAAGGTCGCCGGAAATCTTAAAGTTGTATAAAATTTTAATATAGTCATGTGGGATATCATGAGAGAAAGATCATAAAATATTTAAGATATTAGTGAAAGCACTAAAATAAATAAATAGCAAATGCCGCTTGCTTTCTTCAAAAATTCTTTGATTCTGAGACTTTTTTCGAGAAAAGTACAATTTCGAAATTTGAAAATAATATTTTAAATACATGTCCTTTGATTATTCAAGGCCTCATAGCTATCTTTTACTTTTAAAATGGGACAGTATAATAGTTATTTTTGATTTCAAATTATACTTTAATTGTTATATTTTCTAATGGTATATTAGAAACTATACTTCATTTTTTAAAATTATATAAAATTAAAACAAAAACTATTAAGCATTCCACATATATACATATATATACTAACAAATATCTAACTACATAGGTATATATACGTTTAAATTCTTTAATTGACAACATTTCATCAACATTTTTACATTCACACATTCTACATACACAAATATTATATAATAATTTATTTGTACACATTATATAAATAAATTTCTACTTATATTTTAGATGTGTATATCTACATTATTATATATATGCATGTATGACATAAAAATTGTTATATAAATAAAAACCACATCAAAATAATTGAATTATAAAATCAATACTATCATATTAAATTTTATTTAAAATTACTTAACATAATAATCAAGCACACATATACACCTATTCATATGTTATTTTCTCGATGTAATATTGAATTTATAAATCGCACCAATAAAATAACACTGCGATGGCTCATACCACATATAATATATGTTATAAGATTTTTAAGCTATATAAGATGGCGCTTTCCCATAACTTATATAAACTGTAATTTCCATCAAAAATTGCTCGCATAACCCACCCTATGACATCTTAAGAAATTCGCTGCGCCACCTCTGGTTTCCTATAAGGAACAAATTATAATTTGAATATAATTGAATATAATAAATTAATTCAAATGAGCTCTTTATATATGTACAATCATTGCATGCACACTACTTCGATTTATAAACGTAAAATAATTTTAGAATTTATTAATCGAAATAATACCAGACTGGCTATTATCATTGTTTTAAAAATCACTCTAATCAACTCAATATAAATCATATTTAACTCTGCATTCTCTCCTTAAACCGATTTTTCAAAATTTTGTAATTGCAGTAATATTGTTATGTAGGTGCGAAAAATGCTCACAAAAATTAATATAAAACACTTTTATAAAAATTTTATTTCAATTATATACATTATATACCTATATTTTATATAATATACATATAGTACTGTTTTATTATAATATTATATATTATAGTACTTATCATAACTTATTTGAAAATAATAAAATTAAATAAATATTATTATATGTTTATATAATATTATATTACATATAATAAATGTACATACATATATAAATAATAATTTATATATAAAATAAATTTAAAATAAAATATACACTTATTTATAAAATGTATAACTATTTATATACATAAATATTTAATTTATGTACATAAATATAGGCGCAAAATACATAATATTAAAATATTTATAATATTTGTTATTTGAGTGTGAATTTATGAACATATACATACACATATACAGTAATTTTATATATTATTATACCTGAATATTGTCATTTTTGTTTTTTTTTTTATACTACTTATACTCTCTTTATTTATATATTATAATGGTAGTTTTATCTCTCCAAATATGAGCATAAATTCATAATTACTCTACTTGTATACAATTATAGTTGTATATCAATGTATGAATGTATACTTCATACTATTTGTTTAAATCTGGTGTGCATGCATGTATATAGAAAATGATTTATTCATGATTTTATAAATTAAATACAAACATTCATGTAATTTTTAAAAATTAAAAATATATTCAAAAACAATTAATTCATAAATTTATATAAAAATTTAGCCTACAGGTAACCACCGTATAACGTGATAATTTTATTAGTATGATTAAATTGTATATGATGTTCATTCATTTTGTTTTTTTTTTCAAAATTATTATGACAGATAAAATTTTATTTGATTTATTTTTAAAGAACATGATAATTTAATTAATTTGTTAATAATTTTTATTATGTGTCAAATATTTTATTGTATTTATAATACGTTTGCTTATATATTGGAACAGGTTTACGAATAAATTATAATGGAATTGGAATTGCTTTATAAGATTGGTTCATTCGGAATTTCGGTACCTGTACAACATTTTTTTATATTATTGGTGTGCAGCTTATAAAATGAAAGGGACATAATTTCGAAGTTTGTACAGTGATTCAACAGTGTAATTGTGTAGCATTTTGCTGGAAAAGTGCTGAAAATGTGTTGAAAAATAGATAAATTAAAATTATGATATTTAAATTAGAAATTTGAATATTAGAAAATTGTAACAATGGGGACGTTATGAAAAATTTTTCTTAATTTCTTCCTGTTAAGACGAGATAAATTTTTGAAATCC
This sequence comes from Condylostylus longicornis, assembly GCF_029603195.1. Classification (NCBI taxonomy): domain Eukaryota; kingdom Metazoa; phylum Arthropoda; class Insecta; order Diptera; family Dolichopodidae; genus Condylostylus; species Condylostylus longicornis. The sequence goes on from NW_026578007.1 coordinate 15,108,917, forward strand.
TTCATCTAAGATATTTTTAATATTTTAGAGCTCGGAATGCAAGATTTTTCCTTGTAAAGGAACTGTAGATTTCACTTTAAAATTCGTTTGTTGCTAAGTGAGTTTTATTTTATTTAATGAATTTATTTAATTCTTTAAACAGTTTGTAGTCGTATATAAAGGCAGGTGTACATATACTTGCATGTTTTGTAATTATTAATGAATAATTTTGTTTTTTCAATTCTGTGAAATAAAATTGGCACGATAGCCATATATGTATTTGCCATTAATGCTTTCGAGTTTAAAAAGAAACCCTTACCAAGAAATGGTAGTTTTTAAATTTTCTACCTAAGTATTCAAAATTTTGCTAACACTTCTGTAAAATGTTAACAATATTTTTATTTTTGTTAATAATGTAACTCATGTAGGGCAAGATTTTCTTCTTGGCAAGAATACAAATTATCAAAACAATAGTATTCAAATCTAATTTATAACTATAATCAAAACAATAGTTAAACAAAAGAAATTATTTTTTTTTTTTCCGAATTTACATTTGAATATAAGCATAATTCGGAAAACAAATATTCTTATATAGGAAATGAAAATATCTTGATAGCTTATTGCTGTTTATACGTTCAATTCCAATTACACATTCACGTTGATTTCAAATTCTGCTATAGAATAAAATCATTCCATAGACAGAATAAAAAATCTTATATAATTTTAAAATATTTCATTAAAATTTCCAAAAACCAGTTTATAGTTATGAATTTTATTGAAAATTTCTAATAATATTTTGCTACTATGCTATTAATTTCATTAAAATACACCAAGTTGAATGATGGGTTACCTGTATAAATTATTTTTAAAAACAATAATAATAAAAGCAAAACAAAATACAAAATTTTATTTTTTTTTTTGCTATTTCAATTCAGACTGTCACTGTATTGATTGGCATAAAATTTTTCAAAAAAGTTATAAAATCATCAACCTAAAAAAGCAAAAAATTCAAACGAAATAAGAGAGCAAAAATTCAACAAATTAAAAAAAAAAAACAACAAAAATCAAATAAAAATAATAAAAAAAAAATATTTAAATCCCACCTAATTTTCCTCATTTTTCACGATAAATACCACATTTCATCAAAAACAAAACAAAAAATCAATTCAAATTTCAAAAAAATTAGCAACAAAATGCTCATATCAAACACCATTATAAAAAAAAACAAAAAACAGAAAATCAGAAGAAGAAACTAAAAAAAAAAGAGAATAGCGCATAAAATGGAAAAACAGAAAAGAAAAATAAAAAAAGATAACAAAAATAAGGTGAAACGAGCGACCGACCATCTAAACTGACTTGTTAAATCTGAATAAATTTGAAAAAAAAAAAAAACAAAAAACAGTAATAACAAATAAATAAATAAAAAATAAACAGAAATGATAACAACAACAGTTTTCAACTAGGTATGTAATGAGAGCTTTCGCGAATAAAATAAAAAATCACAACAATAACAATAAATAAAATAATAACGTTAGCGCGCTTATTAAATTGCGCGAATATTCGTTTGTTCAATTTCGGTTGTTGTTGGAGTTTTGTTTTTCTGAATTTTTCCATTTCTTTTTTTCTTGTGTTTTTCTTTATTGTTTTTTTTTGTTTCATTTTCATTCGATTTTTATGTCAAATTCGCGAATTAATACAGAAAAATCAAAAATTATAATATCTAATATTATAAAAAATAGAAACAACATCAAAAATCATGTGTGTATGTATGTACAAAATATGTATGTAAATTTATGTGCTACAATATTTTGTTTGGAAAAAAAAATTACAGTTAATTTATACCATCTGGTATATTAAAATTAACCATAAGCAAAAAAAAAAAAATCAAAATTTCCCGACTTTTGTGCATCTAGCTAACTTTGTGCTAAGTTGAGAATTAACTACATACATACATACTCCTAGAGGTTAAATAATTTAATTAATATCCGAAAAAGAATTGATTTTAAAGAAATAAGTACTTACGAATTCATTTCCAGTTTTATATTTAAAGATCTACATATTTGTTCCTTTCGAAAAAAAATTCTAGCTTAATAAATATTTTACAGTTTAAATTGGAAATGATACCCTATAATTTATAATTTTTGAACAAAAATTTATGAACATAATTCAGAAATCCAAAATTTCCATAGTTTTTATCCGATCAGTATCAAAAAAAAGTAATCCAGTTTTGGGAGTAATTAGCAAAGATTTTGCAACCTTGATTATAAAATATTATCACACCCTAAGAGTAATACAGCTGAAAATATTATAAAATATATATCATTAGATTTTGAAAATTTACTAATATTCTTTACACGAGTATACTCACGAACATACACGAGTACAATCTATAGATTGAATACTATGCTGCTGGAAGTGTAAGCCAAAATGCTTTACTCTTATTTAGCACACAAGCATACTTTCTTATTTTTTTGTTAAATTTTAAAAATTTTTAATAATTCTGTTCAGTTGACTTATTTTCAAAATATTCACTTATATATAGAAAAAGTGGAATTTTTTTCCCCTATAATTTCAATCAAAAACAATATTTGTACATATGGAATAGTTGAATGACAGACCAACGCGTTTTAAATATTTTTTAGTCAAAAGAACATTGCATAAAATTAATACTCGTATGTAAACAATCTTGTTGAACAAATTTACGAAATTCTTAACTCATTTTTTCCCAGTATGCCAATTTTACCAAAAGGATTTTCAAATTACAACGAACAGTAATGATATTTGAATTGTTTTTTGATGCAATTTGATCCGATGAAACTAAAAATTTTTTTTAAATGTGGGAAACATTGTACCTTATTTTTTGTCACCCTAAAGACATTATTACGTCACATATTCGGCTGTCTTAATTAACATATAGTTGAAATTTATAAAATATTGTTTGGCATTTCGTTTCATTTGATTGATGTTTGATAAGTATAAATAAGCGTCAGATGATTTGTTTGATAGCAAATTTAAAGAGGCAATACCAACTTTCATAAAGGTTTCTGGCAAACCTATACAATTTTTTGATTTGCAATTACAGGTTGATTGCAAAATTAATTGTGTTCGCACTTAAGTAACTAAATTATTTAAAATTACCAATTTTCAATCAGTTCATAAGAAAATGCAAATACTGTTTGATTCCTTAATTGCGTGCTATCATACAGTATATGTTGGCTTGATTATAAATCTATGGAATACAATTAAGCAATGAAACAGTTGCAAAACTAAAAAATTCAATGTCTGTCAGAGCCCTAAACAAAACTTATATGACTAATGTCTAAAGCCTTTTAACGAGACAATGCATGTATCACATTAGTAATTCGTTGTTACAAAATTCGTATTGGAAAACTCTGTGTAAAAATTTTAATATGAAAAAAAAAATGCTAGATAAATCTTAGAAATTTTTTTTTTCGTCTTTAATTTTTTTTTGCAATCGTATTGTTGCTGATTTGTTATATATTTTATGATTGTATACATAAGCGCGAACATAACATGAATTTGTTCGCTATTTTTATTAGAAGGTTTTTTTTTTTTCATTATTTGATTTCAAGTTTTTCTGTTTTTGTTTTTTGTCTCATTTTAGTTTATTTAGTGATTTTTTTTAGCATAAATTTTTTTCTTAATCATATTGTTTTTTAATTTTTTTTTTTTAAATAGAAATGTCTAAAACTCTATAAAATCTCTAAACAATCTAATAGGTACAGTACAAGCAATTTGAAAAGAAAATACGAAATAAAGCATAAATTATTATACAAGGTGGGAAAAAATAAAGTGACTGTTAAATTAGATTTGTGACACGTATAGAAACGTTTGTATTTGCATTGTAAAATTGAAAAAATCAAGCTAATGAAGGAGGAAATGTGCTTAGTTATAAAAATATACTAGGTATTTAAAAAAAAGAGCATTACATTTTCAAAGAAAATATGACATTTATCAAGCCGTATCCGCCAGTTTGATTATGTTTGATTATGTTTGATTAGAGTCGTCATGGAACAAATTTGTATGAAAGTGTTTATACTTGATACTATTACAGCTTAGGCAGACATGTAATTTCAAGTTTTGCAACTACTGCTTGATTGTTAAATCGTTGCGTGTACATCTAACCGTAATTGCGTCAATTCAAATCGGGTGCCTTAACTAAAAATTACAAACTGTTTGATTGCTTAATTGCATGCGATACAGTTGCTTGTGCCCTTAATTTTTCTTTTGTATAGAAATTATATTTAAATTTTTAAACCTTAATTTCTAGATAAAATTTCTTAGTATGCTCAACAATTATGCTTATACATAAAAATTTTTTTGCAATGTTCAGAATTTCGGCGGAAAAAACATGCTAACGTTCAACAAATTGGAGGATTAAACAAAATTGGAGGATTAAACAAAATATTAAACAAATATTTTGAAAATTGTATAAAATATATTAAAATTCAAATAACATATAAAAGTAGACAAGCTGGCGTTTTTTAATTAAAGCTCAGCCGGGGAATAACAACATGAAAATGAATAAGTTCCATTTTAATCGTCTTGTGTTGTTATGTTCTATTGGCTCTCCAAAATTGATGAAATCAATTTATTGTAATTTTGTTTCAAAGCACGTTAATTAGTTTTCATTCTGTTAACTATTAAATGTGACACATGTAGAGGCTATACTTTACACACTAACTAATATTGTATATAAAAAATATTTGTTTGTGTGCACTTAAAGGCACATGCATTAAAAAAATATGTACGATATACTAAAATAATGTGAAAGCACATGTAAAAAATGCACTCTAATATGAGAGCAAAGTGACCATGTGCACACAACACTTTTAGCTGTTCATTTCGCGATCTAATTTTCGTCTTTGATTTTCGCTGTACTTTTTTTTTGACTTGCTTGTTGCTTATTATTTTTATACAGTTATTTGTTTAGAAGAAAAAAAAAATTGAAATAATATTATGAATGTATGAGTGAATTTGAACATTTACTGAATGTATTTGTGTATGAGTGCATAAATGTGTATAACTACATTTATAAAATTGTAATAAGCACTGCTATAACAACACGAAAATTAAAATTTTATCAAGAAAATATGAAACTGAAGAATTTTAGTACAGAAAAATTTCAACTCTTTCAGATTTTGTACAAAAAAAAAAAATTTTTTTTTCTCATATTTTTCAAATTTTTTGTAATTCTTTTACTTTTTATTTCGTAATTAATGAAATGTGATGGTGTTGAATGAATATTTTGTTGTTGTTGTGTGTTCTTTTTGTTGTATTTTTGTATTACTACATTTAATTGTTGTTTTGTTTTTGTGTTACGATTGTATTCAATAAAATAATAAGTGATTGACTTTTTAGATTTGAACTTTTTGTATATTTTGAGAAGCAAAGAGAAGCTAAGAAATAGAAAAAAAAAAAGTAAATAATTTTTATGTAAATATCAAAGTGTATGTAAAAATTATATCTTTGTATATTGTTGTATTTACACATAATATACGTAATGTATATATACAAAAAAATTATTATGTATCTATTCCATGACTCTCAATTTAAAATATGAGAATAAAAAAATTTTTTTTCCTAAAAGATTAGCGATAAATTAAAAATTATAGAAAATTTTAAGTAGAAAAATTTAAAGTGATATTGTACTCTAATCCAGGGCTTTAAGTCGCTTTAATCGAAACCAAAAATTTACGATATTAAGCAAAATGAGTGAGATTCGTAATTTATACGAGTTGATAAGAGTAGGGGTAATATAAATATACATTGGCCCTAATAAACTGCTTAAGGGGTAAGATTTGAGAAAATGTATCAAATCTGACATACTGAAAATTTAAATACCGGGTCTAAGCAATACTTGCATTATATATAAATATATTTTAAAAATAACTAATGAACTTTTCAGAAAATTTGAAAGGAATAAGGCAAAACTACTCTAAGAACCAAAAATACCTTTTTCTAGGTACGTTCTTGTAAGCGTCCTTAAAATTTAAAGAAAATTTCATAATCTTATGCAATATTGTCGGAAAACAGGACAATAAACCTTTCGATCAGTTATTTGCTGATCCCATCAGATTTTTTCGTGGACTGTAGAGTTCATATTAAGCTGTTTACATTATAAGATACTCCTTGCCATTATTGCAATCACTATATTTTCACATTATATTTCATATACTCGTAGCTTTCATCTTTAAACTATTGCATTCCATGTACTAATATGTCTATTTATAATTATAAAGTTACATACATAATTTACATACGTATTTGTAATAAAAAAATTCAAGAAAATTCAAAATTTTATAAACTACTTTTGAGTTTTGTTTTTTCCCTACAATAAGTTCAAAATATTTAAATTATCAACTATAATATTAATTAATAAAGCCCGCGATAGTAATGGAATAATGGCGAGAAATGAATGAATTTTATTAAAAGGCTGAAATTATTAGTTAATTATATTTATGCTCTTTTCCCCCTTCATATTTTTCTGCATCAAGTGATAAAATAAGTATACGATAGTTGTTTTTTAATTGAATTTTAAATAATTTTTAATTTTTACAATAGATATTAAATAAACTAACAAAAATGCTTAGAAATACATCGAGTTTTAGCAAAAACACAAATAAAGGTGCCGAATTTACCAAAATAAAGAAAAGGATTTAGGTATTCTGTTATAAACGAAAAAAAGAAAACTCTTACATTGCATTTGTTAATTTTTACTTATTCTTCAATCAACAGAAAACTTGTTTAATTAAAAGCAAAACTTGAGCCCGAAATTGAACTCGTTCATAAAAGAAATCGGATATAAGATTTAATGGGATCATTAATTGGAAATGATACATATATTAATTGGATAATATTCGGGAATTTCCCAAAATTCGATTAATTTGACGAAAAAAAACAATGGTATCTAATTAATATAGTAGTAATACTAAAAATAAATTAGAAAATAATAGAAAAATTTTAAGTTTTAAATGCACTTTATAATTTTGTACAGAAATTGTTCTTAGACAATTATACCTTATCCATACAAGTTTATGTACATGTGTAGCTATCATCTTAATGTACTTATAAGTGCAATTAAAAATGCTATAATTTAAATCTAATTTTCTTTTAACAAATTATAATTTATATTTTAAAATTCAATAAAATTTTATCGAAATATCTGAAAGATTCTATGCATATAAATTATACAGAATTTCTTTATATATTTATACGTATAATTTAAATAGTTACATAAAAGAGCCAGTTGTAGTTCAAAAAGTTCATAAAGGTTAGATTAATTAAATATAATTTTAATATTGATTAAACTTTGTACAAATACTAATACAAATACTATATTGATGATTTGTAATAAGTAACTATTAAGTAATTACAATTTATTAAATTAAATTAATTACTGAAATTATTCTTCATATTTAAATAAAATATAAAATTATCTTGGGTTTCGAAAAGCTAAAATAGGTTTAGCAATGAAAATCACGGTAAAAACTAAATATGTGTTTAAAATGACTGAATATATCACCGTTTTGTTGAAATTAAAATGATTTAAAATTAGTGTTCTTAGCCAATTTAATCGGAGACAATAATCTGGCAGTGATATTTATAGAAATTTCCCTAGAAGTATGCAATATTTTTTATTATCGAAAATTATGAATTTTGAATAGAGTAAATTCTAAAAATAATTGTATTACAATTTTGAGTCATCATCGGATGATCGGTAATATTAACACTTTGATCATATATAATATTTCATAACAGTAACCTAAGATTTATTCACAAAATACACCTACGTAAATACAAGTACACATTATTAATATTATTAAACTACCGAGAAAAAAAAATAACTCTTGAACTGATATGATAATGAGTGGCACGGCACAATACAATAAAAAAAATTCGATAGTTAACAATAACACAAAATTTATATTATTACTGACAATAATGACGTTTTAATTTCACTATTTCTTTTTATGTTTTTTCTATTTGAATTTTTTGCTGTTATTGCAAAAATTCAGCTTGAGCACTAATATGATAATGACTATCTCCTTGTATAATATAAATAATAAATATGAAGAGAGAACATTGGTTTTCTCTTTAATTTCTATTAGAAGTATTGAGTTTTGTTTGAAGAGGTAATAACGAAAAAGAGTGACGATATTAATTGAAAATTTTATTATGCAATTGCTGTGTTTAATGAAAATATTGCCGGATTGAATTTATTTATAGTTGTAAATCTGGTACCATGTAGTATTTAAATATTATCGCTGTTAGTTTAATTTGACAAACAAACATCACAATATTATTTCTGTTTTGTTAAAGAATTTAAAAATGTAACTCAAAGAGTTGATAAGAATATTCAGATCTTAATAATTCCATTCAAGGTGTAGGACTCTTTTCAGAGAAATACATACAAGTAATACATGTTATAAATGTCATTTATCAATGAAAAATCAGCTTATCAAGGTCTATATATACCATGTCTCTGTTATGAGAATATACGAGTACTTGTTTATTCCGTGATTTTTTAAAAACTCTGTTCATAAGCGAATCTTCTTTCTATACTTCAATTCTGAAGAAAATAAATTTATTAGAGCGTACTGATTGAAATTTAGAACAGTTTTTAATTCTCCTAATAATTTTTTTCATAATAATTCCGATTTCCCGGTCAAGCTTTCAGTTTAGTTTTCTTTTAATCGCAAAATCTCTGGAATTCATAGTATCTATATTATATTATGTGCCTTCTACAACGAAAACAAACTCTCAACCTAATTAAAAGTATAACAACATCAAAAACAGCATGAATAATCTTTAATTTCTTAATATTCTCTAAAAATAATAAATTTTCTATTCTACTTTGACAAAATGTCATTTCTATTATTACTTTAATTAAGTTGTTTTATTTTTTTTTTTTTTTTACTAATTTGTCATTTAGACATTAAAAGGTTAATTATATTACAGTAAAATATGAACGTTATCATGTAAAATACTGCCAGAATACAATGTGTTTAATTTTTTTTTTGTTTTTTTTATAAATTAATCAGTTTAAATATAGATTAATTGGTTATTTTATAATCTTAATTATATAACATGTAAATACATACTATGAATACATTATATACATATATATATACAACTCATATACATATGCATGTATGTAGAAGTATTGAAATCCACAAATATTTTACTTTTTGTGACGAAAGTGTATTTACTATTTTAAAGTGCCTTTGTTTATTTTACGATTAAAATCATAGCAATAGAATCTGTGGTAATAAGGGAAAACTGTCTAAATCGGAATGAGGCTTAAAAGTTTAAAGCTGAAAAATAATTTTCCAAAAACTGAGATTTTTAGGAATTTGGTTAACAATTTCCAAATAAATAATTTAAAATTTTTAATTGTTTACCGCATTCCGTTTTTAACTTTTATGATAATTTTTTTTAATCGGAATTTTTTTTTTAAATCTTTCCAAAATTTCGATATTATATGGTAAAGGTTTGAAATTTAATTCGATTTCCAACTTTTCCAAAAGTGTTTTTCTTACGTAATTTTGATTATTATATAAGTATATGGTGTTTTCAAAATTAAACCAAATTTAATTTGAAATTCTTAAGTAGGTTTGCACTATTGCCATCGAAAATTTTTACTTAGTTTTACTTGTACTAGCTATATGACATATTTTTCATATATAATTGTGGTTTATATAAAATGTATTTGAGCATGAATTGCTATCAAAATTCTGAGCACGAGAATTTAAGTGTACACTTTTTTTTTGAAATTTTTTTTTTTTAGCACAGATAAGAAAATTCGCAGTAAAACTGCGAGAATTTGTTCAAAATAAACAAAATATATATAGGAATATTGTGATTTTACATATAAATATATATTTATAATTTAATAATATTAAAAAAGCGGGGACAATGTTAAAATAATAATTTTTTTATTTCAAAACTATTATGATTAAAAAAAATTTTAAGCGAAAAAAATGTTCTAGTTCTACCATTTATGATTACGAATTTGTGGGAAAAACTTGAATTTTTTTTTGTACTTATTACTATTTTTCAATAATTTTAGAACACCTAATACATAATTAATTGCAATTAGTTTTATTAATTGACGACTGAAATGCAAACATGCTTGCAATTTATTAATTTTACACTCAAAATAATTAATTAGTTAATTGAAAATTTCACTAAAGTTTAGTCAGTCTAAATTATTTAAATTAATTTATTAACTATGCCAAATTTTGATTTGTAAAATTCAACCCATGATCCATGTTTAATGGCAAACATCCTAACGTTGAAACAATCACAATATGAAAGAAATCATACAATTATATGGATCAGCTTAATAATTGGGCATAGAAAAACTATGAAATAAATCTAAATTTATCAAAAATCTTTTAAATAAAATCAAATCGTGTTTTATCTTACTCATATACTCGTATGTAAAATATACACAAGTTTAAATAACAAATTTAGGATTTTTATTTTTTTTTATTAAATTAAAATTCAATTCACAATTGGCAATATTGGCGAATGCACTGCAACTATTTTACAAAAAAAATCAAAGGAAGTACCAACAAAAAAAAAATAGAAAACCAATTGAAAATTATTTGAAAATTTAAAACAAGTAAGTAGAAAAAAAAATGGATGCATGATTACAAGCATTTTAGGTAAAAAACAAAAATGTAAGACATGCGCGTTTTCTTAGTTCAACACCAAAAACTAAAAAAACACAAACAAGATTAAAAGATACAAAAAAAAAAAGAGTAAAACGAGTGATCAAAATAAAACTAAAATAAATTCAACGCGTGAAATCATGAATTGCGATAGGATAGAGGTGATCAAGTCAACGTAAACGTTTCATACATATACGGAAATAAAAAATTCGTAAATATTTAAAGAAACAAAAAAAAAAAAAACAAGACTTAAACAGTTGGAACAGTTGAAAATACAAAATGAAAACCAATCAATAAAAATCTGAACCTTCTTTTTCTTAAATTTTTTTCTTATTTCTCTTTTGATTTTCGTAAACAACATTTTTATAACGACCATTATTGGACAAAATGTACAAAACTAAATACCATTATACTAAACATAATCAATAGTCAATATAGTGTAATACTATCCGTGTTCAAGAGAATTAGGCTTATAAATGGATTCTCAGGTGAGAAAATTTAATATAAGTCAGTGTACTTCGCTTCAATAATCGTGGAATATCACGAGAGAGAAATTATTACTTACACTTGAGAAATGAGAACGCAATATGTTGCCAATTGTTGTCGACTGCAATAACTAATATAGCATACAATTACTCTGTTGTACCATCACAGTATTTTGTATTTGCCAGTTTATCACAAATTTACTCTCCTCCATTATTTTATCTCGTTAAGACAATAATGACCTGTGTGAGTATTTTATTTTCTCTCATGTTGTTTTACTCATTTCTAATTCTAGTTCGGATTATATTTTTTCACTTTTAAAAAAAATCAATTTAATTTTTAATTTAAGAGCGAAAATATTTTAGATCTCTCATAATTTATTGAGAGAACTTAAGTTAATTTGAAAACAATCAAAAATAAATAGGATGAAGAAATGGGCTCAGATTTACAGTTTTGTATTATTTTATACTTTACCTAGTATAAAAGTTATTTGGTTATTAAAGTTCTTGTTTATCGTCTTGCCGTACTGCAAATTCAACAACTTACATTCAATTAGCAGGCGTCCGTATTTAGTTAAAATTTTTTCCAAATGAAGTCCCGATAAGTATGCAATATAAATTTTATATATTTTGAATGTCATACAACAGGTTATATGCGTTATAGTATTCATAAAATTTCTTTATCTAGCTTAATGAATTCAATTTGTAAATTGCTAAATATCAGTTAGGTGACTATTAAGTTATAAAAGTGACGAAGTAATGGAGCACTTATTGTGTGAATGCGAGGCAGTTACTCGCCTGCGACTGAGATGCTTCGAGTGAGCTTTGCAACCCAGTGAGGATTTCGTGGCTTGATTTGACTTCTATACTGTGATTTGTCAGGGGCTTAGGTATAGGGCTGATATAGATGAGGATCGGAATTACAAAAGATCCTGTGGATAAATGTGAGAGATACATAAGAGTACTTAATAAGAAAATAATTTTTCCAGAATATCAGAAATCTTTAATTTTAATTTGCTTCTCTCCAATAAACACACCTTATTTTAATAACAAAATTCAATTTCTTTTGAGAAAGGTTTAGTATATTGACTATATGCACTGTTTAACCAAAAATAAAAATAAATAAAAACTAAAAAAAAAATTTTTGTTAAACTTGTTTAGCAACTGAGCGGGAGGGCGAAAAATTATTTTATTATGCAGCACGGAACCATAATATCACATCACAATTTTTGTATTAAATGTTGCATTTGATTTGAGTAGGTATACATTCACATATTATAAGCATAATATTATAATCACAAAACGGTCATCGGTCTTTAAGAAAAGCATAAAATAACAAAAAAAAAAACAAATATTGAAACAAAAATCACAGTTTTCACGTATTACGACGATTTTTCTGACTTGTTTTGTGTAAATGTGAATGTAATGTGCATGGCAATTATAAAACGAATATACTTATGGAGTTTTTTTCATTTTAATTTTATAACACTCTCTTTTGCCCCCTTTTAGATCTGCCTTTTAAATGAGTACATTATTCTCATGGCAAATTTTTACTCTAAAACTTAACTGGTTATTAAAATAAATCCAATATTCTTCTAACTTACACTATTTGACATTTTCTTTGGATTTTCGGTTAGAAAAATAAATTGTAAAACTGTTAATATAACAGATTTTTTTAATTTTGCATTTTGTAAAAAATTAAATACTTTTTGGTTTTTTTCTAATAAAACTTTAAGCTAAATGCTTACTAAATAACATGATGGTGTTCTTGTTGTATAGTTGTTGCGAACACTATAAATGCATAACATTATTTAAATCGAGTTATATGAGCACAAAATAATCTCTTTTTGTGTATGTGCATTGTGCCTATTTTTGTGTAAGCATATATATGCATATACACACGTATATGAAATTTATTTTATGTATGATCAGGCAATACTGTGTATTAAAATATGTATGAATGTGTTATTAAGATCTAGTTTTATTGTTGTTCAAACTTACAATTCAAGTTTTAAAGTAAAAACAAAAAAAAAAAAAACAACACTACAAAAAATATTTTCCTTTAATACTTTAAGAAGTGACAATGACTAAGCGTGCAAGTAGCATAATATGTCGATATGTTAAACAAGATGATGACAGAATTCTGTTAAATATACACTTACTTTGGTTATTTATAGTGTGGATTGATTTAAATTCCAATATTATGTATAGGTATTGTTGTTGGTGATTTTTTAATAATGTATACGTACGTACTTCAGTTACCATATATACATACTCAGTTATGATTATTATATGTTAAACAGTATAAAATTATTGTATAACCGTGTTTCCATCATTGCATAATAAATGTATTTTTGCTTCTTATATTAAATTTTTTGTAAATTATTTAGGTGTTTCGTTTTTCGTTATTCCCATATAATCGGAAGAGTTTGTATAGGTCCGAATTTTGAAAAACAAGTTTAAATTAATTCAATACATATTAAGAAGTAATTATAATCGATATACTCAGAGAACTATTGATAAAAGATTGATTCCGAAAAAAAACTCCGAATTAAAAAAAATGTAGCTTCAAAATGAAAATTATTATACTGAACATTTTGATTCACACATTTTACAGTAGTACTTTTAAGATAAGAAGATTGCCTATAAAAATAGTGTTCCGAATTTCCATTTTTTTCCGAATTTCCATTTCCGAAATCCGAATTTCTAAAAAAATTTTCATTTTCATTTCAGATTATTATTTTAACAATATTATATAATGTTGAGCATATAATATAATCATTATAAATATATTTTTAATTCGTTAATTACAGTATATGATTTCAAAATAGCTAAAAGTACTATAGCATATATGGCTGTTTTCAGTTAATAACATTCGTATAATATTAAGTTACGCTGAACTTTTGTTATTTATTGAATTCTAATAAAACAATAAGGAAGCAAACTGTTATACTAATGTAATAATAATCGCTACATTACAACAATACAACAACATTAATAATATTTTTTTAAAACGGCAACTCTTAAAAATATTTTTATTAATAATGTAGTCGAAAAAATATTCTGTATTTATTACAATTTTAGTGGCTAATTATGGTCGTTCTTAATTTAAATTATTTTTTTTTTTTTTGTTCAGTTTACTGTCTTCCTCATGTAATTTATTATTTTTATTACTTATTGAATTTTAAAAAAATTTAATTTTAAAAATTAAGTAATGGATTTACTTATTATAATGACAATGAGTAAGCAAGATGGAAATACTCCAGTAAGTATTTGGGATTAAAGACAATAAAAAGTATTAGAAAGAGAAAGGAAATAATACGATAATGAGTAAAAAAAAATTATTTATTCATAATGAATTTTACTTGAATTTTTAATTATTTTACCTTGACTTTATGAAAAATATACTTTTTTTGTTAAAATTTATTCGACATTTTTTTTTCTGTGTTGTTGTTTTTGTTTTTGTTTTGTATTTTGCATGTTAAGTGGAAAAATTAATTTTTTTTTTTTACTTGTCAAATATTATGTTTTCATTTATATTTAATTTTAAGTTAATAGTTTGTTTTTATAGTAATTATAATTAAAAAAAAAAAACAAAAAGAAAAAAATTCGCTTCATTCTGGTTTTGGGTTTTTGTTTTAATTTTTTGTAGAATTTACACTTAATTTTTTTATTTTTGAATAATTTATGGAAAATCTCCGTCATCTACCACATATAAGCTGTGCTTTAACACTTAATTAATTATTGTATTTATAAAATTATTTTCGAATAAAGCATCTGGTTGTACTAAATATTTTAAGTACTTTTAAATTTTTTTTTTTCGAATAAATTTATTAATATTCTTATTTACTCTAATAAGAGTTTTGAATTTATAAAATATTAGAATTTTGTTGTCACATAATAATATGATTATATTATTTTGTATTTACATAATGTTGTGCATTTAAAAATTTCAAAACTTCAAATCAATTAGAAATAATTTTGAATTAACCAAATTTTTTTTTCTCAGTGTATTAATATTGGAATAAATTTTAATATCGCATTACTTATTTCACTCACTTGTTTTTTTTTTTTTTCTGCTCAATTTACAAATTACATACTTACTCCACTAATGAAATAAATTACTAATTATTACTAAAAAATAATAATTTAAGTTATACAAGTACAATATTTTAATAGCTATATAACAAAATATACAATTAAAAAGAAAAATTCGCATTATTTTAGTAGTGGTGTGTTTGCGTATTTGATTTGCATAAAAAAAAAAATTTATGGCTCTTGATAGTGAATTTCGCTTTTATATAATTTATATATGAATGAAAAATAATTGATAAAATTTATAATAATTAGTATTTATTCACATTATTACTTCCGTTTTCTACAATAATGGATTAGGATTATTGCAATTTGTGCAAAAAACTTGATTTTAAATTAAACAAAATTAAATGATTTGTTAACTCAATTCACTAGTTTTCAGAAAATTACTTGAGGTTTTCATTGAATTCCGTGAGAAATTATATCGTACAATATTCAAAATAAAAAAAAATATCAAAGTATTGGAATTATAAATATCAAAATTTCCTTTGAATAAAAATCAACGTGAAGATGCTGTAAGACTCTTAATATATAAGACCTCCTATATATGAAATTTCAAATGAAACTTGGTTGGAAATTTTTTAATAAGTTACCTGTTTTCCAAAACATTTACCACAAAATTTCGGCAGAAAATTGCTTGATACTCCATGGAAAATTACTTGGTACCAAATGGAAAATTGCTTGGTACAGAAAATTTAAAAATTTTATCCAATATTTTTGAAATACAGTTTAACAACTTTAAAAATTAGTTATAAATTATTGAATTTGTTAAAAATTTTAAATTTTAATATTTTCACCACATTTTTTTGCATCAAATTAAATAAAGTGTCTATCACGGCAATTACATTAATTTCAGAACTTAATAATTTAGTTGAATGCAGGCTGAACTTAAAATCATTGCTACAGCAATATAAAACTCAACGCATATCTGTGCTGTGTGTTAATTTTCAGCATTATTTAACATTATTTTCTTCCTATATATATACAGAACAAAATTGTCCTGGGAATAGAAATCAATTCACAGCAATTTTGAATATTTTAAGAAATAATGTAGATAACAATTCTATAAATTTAAATTATTGCAACCCTTTTCCAACTAAATAAACAATATTTTGAATAATTCCATTTTATGCTACCGTTTAATACCATTTTGCTATTTTAGGTTTTAAATTTTTTTTGTGTACCATTTTAACAAAATGTGTGAGAAGAGAGAAAAACAAAAAAACCTGAATATAAATTTTATTTATTTTTTTTTCTTTCTCCAGATTTTTTATTTTTTATAGTGAAAATAAATCACAACAAATCTCTGTATACGAATAAAATTTTCATATATACATATTTACATATGTAGTTTTTAGTAGATAAATTTTTCCGTTTAAAATCATCACACTCATATTTGCATAATATTAGTAAAGTGTTCAACTTATTTGCATATTTAAATTTTATTTTTTTATTCCTTTTCATATATATATATGTATTTATATCTAGTATGTATTTTGACACATTCCGTGTTTACGATATGTTAAATATTTTGATGACCCTATAGAACTTTTGCATTATTAGGATTGCATGTTTTTTTTTTTTTTTCAAAATAAATTTATTAACATATATGGGAAAGGTAATAACAATCATCGAATTCTGATAACTTGAATAAAATTATTATATATGAACTGTTAAAAAAGAACATATACTTTAGGTATACCGTATACCTTTTACCTTTTTGCCAAAGGTTCAAATTAAATTTGTTATACAACATTAATAACATTGTAGCATGTGAAATATTTTGTATATGTGAATTGTTAAACTATGCTAACAATAATATTATACTGTTATATATAAATATATATATATATGAGTTCATTGTATAATTAAGTCATTTGTATATAAACGAAAAGAGAGGAATTATAAGAATAAATTGAGATGCAATACTATGTAAATTTTTTATAATATTATATTTACTGTATTTAATAATATTAGAATAAGAGAGAGACAATAGAATGATTCGAATTTTAAATTTGAGTAAAAAGTAAAGGGAATTAGGAATCTAAATTTTCGGTAAAATAATTTTTTATACGGAAATTAAAAACCATAAATGGGAACATTAAAATTTCAATATTGTAGAAAAGAAAAATTTAAATTTAAAATTTGGATATTGGTAAAGAAGATTTTTTCAAGAATTGAAATTAACACTGAACTGGTAACTGACATATTGTAAGAGCTTTGTTAACTTACGATATTCAATATTGCCTTCCATATTGTCAAATACTTTAAATTTCAAATATGTTTAAATTAAACTTTAAACTTTAAAATTTACAGCATATGAAAAAAAAGACATTGAATTTTAGAGGCTATTCAAAAGGCCGTTCAAAACAGATTTTTTTTTTACAATCTAGAAAACACGGTATAATAAACTCTCAGCTCTTATTTTTAATAACTGCAAGCGATTATTAACAACCGTTAATGTAAAGTGAAATATTATAAACTTGTCATTGTTATTTTTAATTTAAATACTATATTATTTTAGGAGTTTTAATATATTAATAAGAAAGTGTTTTGTGGCCAATATGAAAAATATGTGAAAAGTTGGGCCAAAGTTCCATTTGATAATTCTACCATGTTTCAAACAAGGTAGTAAAGCGTTAAATATTCGGGCAGTATTAAAAATTATCCGAAAAGCTTGTGTTAATTAAATTTTTTTTTTTCATTATGTTAAGATGGTTAACGTTATACTGATCACCATAACATAATCAAATACTGTGCTTGAAAATCACAGACGTCTAGTATATATGGCTAATTAAATTTAAATTTGATTGGATAATCTATAAAAATTCGAGTTATAAGGGCCATAGTAACCTTTAAAAAAACAACCATAAATTTTTGATCCCATTTTACACTCATATAACATTATTATGTGTATAAAACTCAATTAAGTTTTACTGCTTGTTACTTACGTTATTAATTGATCGGCCCGACAATTTTTACTACAATTTTATAACTGCAGCTCTCGTATTCAACCAAAGCATGTAACAGACATTTTAAATTTCGGGTATTACATACGAAACTTTACAATTATAACAGTTTTGAAATTTAAACAGATTTGAAATGGAAAAAAAAGTTATGCAAATTAAATATAAACATAATCACTAAATCATCAGAAAATTTAAAGAAAATAAAAAAAGAGAAAAAGAACAACAAATCAAAAAAAAAATTTTTTTTATACAAAATGTACATACTTACATACACATACGTAGTAAAGGTTTTCAAATTGTTGAAATATGATAAACTGACTATATAAGCTCCAGTTATGAAGTTAAATATGTTTCGATCGCTTCAACATGCTTTACAAGAAATGAATAAATTTTGGAAGGAAAAAAAAAATAATAATAAAAATTTAAATAATGCTGAAGGTTTAAAAAAAAAAAACAAAAAAAAAACATTTTTGTTTTTATTTATTTTTTCTTCTTATTTTAATCCAGAAATTATTTTGAGTGTATCTGTGAGCGTGTATTGAGCAGATTTATACAGTTATGAATATGAGTAGGTGGAAATAGAAATTTTGTTATCTTTACTTTAAAAATGTTTTTATTTTTTTCTTGTAGTTTTTTTTAAATTTTGAAATATTTTAAAATATTTTAAGCTATAGTAAAGGCGAAATTATAACGTCCAATCATGGGGTACAATTATTTAGTTATTCATTAGTCAAAAATTCTGTCGAAACTAAAACTATTATTGTTGAATTAAAATTATGTATAAATTATAATATTAATTGTTTAATTTACCAATAAAGTTCGACAATGGATAACATATTATTCTTAAAAACGGATTGAGCATTTTAAATGCTCAGCAGTTTTATAATTGGTGCAAAGTAATACATAATCTGTTAACAAACTATTCCTCAATTCGGATTAATTGGAATAAATTTGCGAATAACTGGTACTTGCAACTTTTTCTACCCATACCATTTACATTTTTTTAACCTCTAACTACGAGCGTCCAATTTTGTCTAATTACTTCTGATGTTTGAATTGAAAATTTTTAATTTTTTTTTTTGATTTTCTCATTTTATATAGATTTATTAGTCGTTACATAATTACCAGAAATTTAAAAAAACATCTTAGATTTCTCTTTGACATGCAAAAAAACATAAATGGTATCTATATGCTAATTCAATATATTTCAAAAATTTACAGTCTCACATACTCTACGTCAGTAGATAAAGGTTAATAAATCTTTAATATAGCTCATATCTAACATATTTTTATAATTTATTAAATTTATAATTTAGATATTTTGAAAAAAATTTTATGTAAATGAAATTCTAATGTAAAATTTTCTTTTTTTTTCTTTCAGGTACGTACAGCATCATTTTTCGACTGTTTGAATCCGGACACTTAATATGTAAGAGTAGTTTAAACTTTTATAATTCATGGTAAACAAATACTCAGAATACATATAATATTGAATAAGATCAGTTCCTAAATAAATTACTAATGTTCGTCTGTAATTCTAATAAATTGTTAATATAGATTTTTCAATATTATAAGTGAAGGTTTTCACTGTTGATCAAAAAATATTGTTAATTAATTAAAAACTGTATTCATTCTAACGAAATTTTCCAAAAACTGCTCTATAACATCATTTTAGCCAATATTAGCTATATGATTATGAAAATTTGCTTAAAATTTAATGATATCGTTAAATTACTATCTTAAAAATCAATCAATTAACGTTAACTGGTGATGCTAATTTGGAAAGATTCCAAATAATGGTAGCAATTCAAAAGATTTTCTGTAAATGTTCTCTTTTTCTAAAATTTTCAAATTGTGGCATTTAAGGGTTATCGGATATTCGCAAAGTATCGGATTGTGACAAATTTTTACAGTATTTTAAAAGTATATTTTATTATAGTAAATTTAATAATAACTCTGATTTAATAGGTATTTCGAGATTTACTCGATAAAAATATAATTTCTTTTAAAATTAAATGATACAAGAGAAAGTATTGATACAAGAGAAGTAAGAAGTAATAGTCAGAAATATTTAATACTGAATGGAACCGCTTGTAATCAGGTCAATTATACAATGAAAATTATAAAACTTACTCATTAAAATACAAGTGCAAAACACCAAATTATTATACTCATATAAAAATAAGCTGCTGCAGAAGAAGCACACAAAATTTTAATTTGAAAAAAATCTTAATTCACAAATATGACGACATATTTAAAGTCAATTTTTTTTTTTTATCCACCTTATATTACGCTACTGTTATACAGAAATTAATTAGAAGAACATGTCTTACATAATTTTATATGCATATAACATTTACATTATAACAGAGAAAAAAAATAACCATTACTTTTTGACTGTGACCTTCTAACGCTTATTATATACCCAATTTTTTTTTTTTATGATAGTACTCGTATATAATTTTCAAAATTTTTATAGTTTTTATTTTAAATTTGAAAATATTAAATTTCATTTATGTATCCATTTAATGTTATATTCTTAATTGGTAAATATTTTAAGGTTAAATTGAAATCATATTATTATTGTGAATTAAAAAATATTGTGATTTGTTCAATCATAACAATTTTTTTTAGTAGTATATTAGGTATACATAAAAAATAAAAATATCAAATATCAAAATATTTTAATATAATTATGTCATTACAATTTATACGCTCTCCACCATACTTTTTACCCACTGCCGCTGCCGCTGTTGTTGCTGTCCCTGTTGTTGCAAGAGTACACCATTATAATTTCGTAAAATAAATTTTCAGAGAAATAGTAAAAACCCAAATAGAAAAACGCAATTTTTTTTACGCGATCAGTTTTTATTTTGCTTTTTTTTATTATTAATATCGCTTAAATCGTAATGGAAAATTAAATGTAGGCAGTAAATTTATTTTAAAATTGATAGTATTGTAGAGTTAGAATGTCTATAATATATATATATGTTTAGTAAAGTAGTATTTTATGGCGCCATAATACTATTAAAATTAATGAAATATAATCAAGTAGCTGTAAATTAATATTATGCTATTCTTAAAAAATAAAAGTAAATTTATTTTATTTAAATGAAAAATGAGATAAAAACTAATTTGAACAAGTTGTGTGCTAATCAATTGCATCATAACAAATTAATATTATAAACTATATATAGAGGAAACGAAATCATCACTTATAGAATTTAAAAAAAAAAAATAATTTTTTGTTCTTCCTTGATTTGAAAATGGGTACTACAATTTTTTAATAAAATATTTTGATGACTTCTTGCAATCCACTAATTTAGTTACGTAATATGTTCCATTGTTTAGAGTATAAAAAATGAGTAATTTTTTAGTTAAGAAGTATAGGTACTAAACCTCAACAGCTTCCGAGATACAGGAATTTCTACCAATTTTCACGAAATTTCTACTCGCCTTAGTTATTTTTCTTATAATTTTCCTTTCTAGCAGAGATAAAAGCTTTAAACAAACAACTTCTAAAGAGTTTGAAAGCAACGTAGTATACTTGATTCTGTATTTTATGTAATTTCTGAATACCAAGCATTCAAATTTTAGAAAAAAAAAATTTCTAGCTATTTCTAATCCAATGATTTCTTACGAAATTTTTTGAAGGTCTGATATTTTTTTCTTTACAGAATTTCGCCTAATAATTAAACTAATTTCTATGTCAAAATTTTAAAGACCTTAATAAAATCTAGAAACTCGAAATATTTTCAATATTTTTGATTTTAATCAATTTTAAGTACTGTGAAAGTTGCATAATACGAGTAACTTAAGCCTGTATCTAAAATTCAGAAAATCTTATAATTAATTTTTCTCTTATTTATCAATACCTAATTGAATTGAACTTATACACAATAATATATCTTTAACGACCACCCATAATTTATTAGTATGATTGAATCTAAACGGCTATATATGAGATTTCTTAAGATTTGCATTATTAAATTTTTAGCTTACATTTGATTCTTGTCATATGGAAATGTTTTAGTAAATGTTTCAAAATTTATTTTGGTATAATTTAGTTCGATTTCTTTCACATAAGCAGGCACTAGTGTATTTTCCCAGTGAGTGTTAATAAAATATTTAGCTAATAATTAAGATTGGTCTAAAATTTACGGTAAAATACATATGAAAATATTTAGTAAGTAAAGAACTTATTATAAAATTTAATCTTGGCGTCTAGGACAAAGTATTGAGCTATTTCTATTTGAAAAAACTTTCAAAAGTTTTTTTTATATGTGTACACATTTCATAGAGTGTAAGAAGAAGTTGCTTTTAGTTCCCCAGTAAATTGTCAGCCGCTTTCGGAAAAATAAGCCCAGGAAAATTATTGTGCAATACTAAAACACTGACGGAAATTGAAAGAATGCCAGCACTTGCAGCAAACTAATTAATTTATGAATTTGCATTTTACTATCGAAAACTAATTAATTGCAAATTTTTTAAACTAAAGAGTGGTAAATTAATCGTACTACCAAACCACGCTTATATAAAATTATTGTTGGAAATTTGAGAATTTAAGATACCTACATATAGGCACTGTGTGCCTATATAGAATTCATAATACCATAGTAAAAAGTGAAATTACCCAATTTTAAAATAAAAAATTGAAATTAAATTCAGAAATAAAATTTAAAGTTGTTAAAAAAAAATATTTTTTTTTTATTTTCAAAATGAAAATTTTTTTGTGATTTATTTTGGAAAGACAAAATTCCATATTTGTATTATAATGGCAAACATGTGTACACAATTATTATTTTTATATCTTAAAATTTGATATGAAAACTATTTTTTTTTTATAGTTTTAATAAATTTTATTAAAAAAAATTTCAAAATTTACTCACACACTCATACACACGTTTTATTTTTTAGTATTATTATTTCTCTATTTGCAAAACAACAAAATTTTGTTACCTCTTTAAAATTTTTTTAATGTTTTATAGATAAAATTTCAACAAACATAAATGAAACACAAGAAAAAAAAAATCTAAAAAAAATTTATTTATGAGATAAAAAGGTGGGTGCAAATAATAATTAAATCATAATATCAAAAAAATACAACAACAACCCAAAAAAAAATTTTAAAATATTAATATCTAATATGCATAAATATGTATATGATAATAAATGTATGTATGTATATGTAGATGTGTATAATAAATAATATATTTATATGTTCCAGTTTATATGTTGCACCTACAGAAAACAATGCCACTATTAAAAAAAAACTGAGGTATATGAAATTCTCCAGTTAAAAATTTACATTTACTAACAATGATACTAGCATTAATCTCGGACATAGCAGCATTTTGGCTGCTTCAGTTGAATATTACATTTTAAATGATTTTTCAGTACTAGAAATTATTATTACACGTTCAATATTACTTTTCAAAGCTCCATCAAATATAGTATAGTGGACACATACTAGTAATTTCATATTCTTGTGAAGCAAAATGGTCAAGTAAATTCTCAGACGAGAATATACCAAAACCAAATATTTATAATTTTAATTCACTAAATATATACATATATTAATAATCAACAAGCATTATTCGGAGATACGTTTCTCTATAATTGAATTGTAAGCGAATTTGAGTAGCCTTAACACAACAGAAATAATGCATTTTGCTTATTCTGACTTGTTTTTAAATTTTCACGTAATTTGAAATTTGTTTTTCAAATTACAATTTAGTTAATCCAGTTAGCTCTGTATATGTAAAAAAAAGTTATTGTTGTAAGAAATTTGGAGCTTAATTTTCCGAGTTTGAGAATTTTCATTTATGTACCTTGTTTGTAATGATAGGCAGTTGACGCTACATTATCGTGTAAAATTACACTTCTCATAGAGCAAAAAGAAAATAGAATTTTTTATTGGAACCAATAATCTTAATTATCGCTCGATCTATCGTTCCACAATTATTTCAATTTTTGCATTTTTTCCAAGTTATAGCATAGTGTTATTGTACAGGTGCCATTTATAAAATTTAATATACAAAATATTTTCATACATATAAATCATTTTTTTTTTTTTTGGTTTGAAATATTCGCGCTAGATTTAAAATTTGATTTGTCTCTATATATTAAAAATACAATAATATTGTTTACATAAATTTGGGTGTATGTATAGTGCATACCAAAAAAAAACAAAAAACAAAGAGATAAAATAGAAAAAAAATTAAAAATTAAAAAATTTTTTTTCTCTACAAATGTCAAAACATAACTGAAAAATATCAACGTTTGGAAGTGACGAATTCGTATTAAGACAAATGTAAATATTTCATACAGATGCACACACATCACATAAATATTGAATAAATTACAAATACAATTGCAATAATTAATAATAGGAAAGGAAAACGAAAACAAAAATTAATTTTTATGATAAAATTGAGTAAAATAAAAAAAAAAAAACAACAAAAATAAATCTTCATGTCACTGTCGTCGCTCTTTCCGCGCGCTTATTTATCACTCATATTTATAAATCGTTTGTAACTCGTATTCGTGTCTTCTTCAAATTATCTATTGTCTATTTTGATTTTTGATTTTTGCCTTAGTTATGTCTGACTTTTACCCATTTTCAATTTGTATTATAGTATTGATTTTTAGTTTGAAATTATATAATAATAATAGAATTTTGCATACTTTTAGGGGTTTTATGTTGTAGCAAAGATTTTAATAAGCTAAAATGGATTCGAATTTTTCGATAATATTAAGATAATCATTATTCAAGATGATTAAACTAAGTTAACATTATTAAAACTGATTTCAAACCTATTGAAAATCGCAAATATCGTAAAAATTTTCAAAAGAATAATGTTATTTATTGTGTGTTTGTATTACGTTCAAAAATCTCCTCTTCAACAAAATTTTAATTTATGCAAGAAATTTCTCCTAAAATTATGCAAACGAATAGCAAATATACATTGCTAAGCCGAAAAATTGCAAAAAAAAAAATTGCATGTTCCTACATAATCGAGCCACTATTCATGTCTAAAATTCTTATATTCAATTTATTGTATTATTTTCGATGAATTCACTATTAAATCGAAAACATTCTCATTTAGGCAATAAGCTGTCGCACATGCAATTCTTTCAAATTTCTTATTCATTTCCACTTTTTTTTTTAAATAATCAATCATACAATAAAAATACCAATTGTTTCGAGAGATTTTTATTGATATTTTCTGAAAATAACTATTAGTATTTTTAAAATGCCATTATTTTAAAATATCGTAATGAATGAACTACTTATTATTTAATTAAAGCATAAAAATATTGATGTAAGACGAAACATAATACAACCCTTCTCAAAATCAAATTAGGTAGAGAAATTTAGGTGATTTCTTACCTACGAGCCGCCGAATTTCAAAATTGTTTTATTTTAAAATAGACTTATTTAAATTATTATTAACATTTTTCTTTTTCGATTTCAAATTTGCGATTATTAACTAGCTAATTACGTATTCCGAATATATCATAATTTATGTACGATATTTTAAGATACAATTGCATACTATAGAATGTTTAAAAGTGAATTTTATATAAAGAATCGAAATTTTTAAATTACTCTACTGAAGGCGTAGTTAGCTGAATTCACAGTTCTTATTACGCTTTAAGAATTTATGATTTATTAATAATATTATTAGGCTTGGATGATCTTTACCACTATAATGTTTTGACAAATTCCGATATATGTAACTTATATAATAGTTAATTAATAACAGGGATATTTTATTTTGTGCCTTATAATTTATAATAAAATTTCATCAACAAAAAAATATAATGTTCATCATTTTTGTACATGTGTATGTATTTAATAAACTCTAGCAGTCTAGCTTATAGTTCATATGTATATATATTTTTGTTTTCCAATCGTTTCGCTATCACTCACCCCATGGATGGCTGAACTAATTAATTTGTTTTTGTATTTTTATTTCTGTTTTCTTTTTTTTTTTATGTTATTTTCTTTTATGCCTTTACCCGCTTTCTGTGTCACAAAAAATTTTTTATCTTCATTTTTGTTATTGTTTCTATATTTCTGATTTTACGAAAAGATCATAAATATATGAGAATGAAAGAAAAAGAAGAAGAAGAAAATGAAAAGAAAGAAAAAAAAATTTTTTTATTTTATAAGCTTATAATTTAACAGTAAATTATCAAATTAGTCGAATGGTTAGCATAGCTTTTCGCTGTTCATTGTTAAATCGTTTGCTTTTTTTTTTTTGATTGTGTTTTATTTTTGTTTCTATTTTTGTTTTGATTCTTATTTTTTATATTCGTTTAATTTTTATAATCACATCTACTATAATAACGTGTTTAGGAGATTTTTAATTTAATCAAAAAGAAAAAAATAAAAAAAAAAAATAAAAAATCTATGATTTTGTTCTCTTCTTATTTTTTGTTTTTTATTTAAGATTTAAGAATATTTCGGCTCTCTCTTATATACTACTCTTTGGTAACATTCTCATATAAATAAATTAAAAGCTCTTAAAGAGTTCTTCTAAGTAGACGTAAAAAAAAATTATAATTTTTTTTTTTGTGATCACATAAATTATTTTTAGACATTTTTTTGACAAAATAAAAAAAAAAAGTGTCATCGTGTTGTGAATATTTTAGTGATGATTTTTTATTTTCAACAAATAAATATAAAATTTTTTTTTTGTTCCGAAATTTTAAAATGTTCATTTAAATTTTTTTCATAAAAATTAAAAAAAAAAAATATTAAAAAAAAAAATTCATAATGTGAGATTCAGCCAAATGAAATTAATCCGAATATTGTAAATGAAAATTAGAAGATTATATGAATAATTGAGAAATTCGGAGTTTAGCTGAAATGGTTCGTCGGTATTGTTAATTTATATGGAAAAAAATTAATCGGGAAATATGCTTCAGAATTTTTTGATGATTAAAAAGAAATTGTATTGGTCAGTTCACATAAGGTGAAATTAAATTGGGATTTTCTTATTTCATACAGAAATTGAAGAATTCGGAACATTTCGGAATGGTTCGTGAATAATTTGTGGATATTATAATAAAAATTTTATTTCAAAATTTATCTTATGAATGGTTTAGTGATTCAGCTTAAATTGTTGAATAATCTTTGTGATTTACATAATATATGAATTAATGGATATTCAATATAGGGACATGGCTGTATTATATTTTTGATTTGTTCCCAATAAATGAGAAAAATAAATATAAAAAATTGTGGCACAGAAACCGGGTAAACGATTAAAAAGAAATTGTATTGGTCAGTTCACATAAGCTGAAATTAAATTGGGATTTTCTTATTTCATACAGAAATTGAAGAATTCGGAACATTTCGGAATGGTTCGTGAATAATTCGTGGATATTTTAATGAAAATATGATTTAAAAATTTATCTTAAGGATCATTTAATGTTTGAGCTTAAATTTTTGATTATTTTTTTTGTGATTTAAATTAAATTGGAATTTTCCAAATAAAAATTTAATATTGATTACAATGTTATACACATAATGGATTAATGGATATTATAGGAACATAACTACATATATAATAATTTTCATTTGTTCCCAATTTTAAATAAAAAGCTAGATTCTATTTCAAATATGTGGATAATACCGAATGATATAATATGAGGAAACTATCTCAATGCTAGTAAAAATAATGTGATTAAAAATTGTTGGAGAGAAACTCTATAAGATGAATGATAATTTTATATTTTCCGAAAATTTATGAAATTTTTATTGAACTTCCGTAATTGTGAATTAACTGTTAGTATAGAGTGTGGTATGTACATTTCGTAAGCAAAAATATTTTAAATGAGCCATATAATAAATTACTGAAT
This sequence comes from Condylostylus longicornis, assembly GCF_029603195.1. Classification (NCBI taxonomy): domain Eukaryota; kingdom Metazoa; phylum Arthropoda; class Insecta; order Diptera; family Dolichopodidae; genus Condylostylus; species Condylostylus longicornis. Next base: position 15,137,015 of record NW_026578007.1, read on the forward strand.
AATTATTAACATACTTTAAATTTTTAGTATTAAGTGAATTCTTGTATAACAATTAGAAGACATTTACAAATTTATGGTAAATATTGAAATTATTAAAAAATAGCAGGAAAAGTTTATAATTATAGTTAATTAATCAATTTTGAAAAATATTACATACTTCGTTCCTATTGTTGACCTTTATATAAATTATTGAAGTGTTGTCAAATAATTTATTTTACTTGAAACATTTACATATTTGGAAAACAAATAGAGGATTTCTCTAATTTGAGGATAATCAAGTAAAGGTGAGTGATTTTTACATACAATTTATTAAATATATTTTTTTGGATAAAATTTTGAAAATGATCCATGTGTTGCGTATAAGATTAATTTTAATATTAAGAATTTTTTCATGGCACTATTTGATTTTTTCTGCTTACTTGGTAATCTATATAGTATGGACTTTCAAAAAAGAAATTTTAACCCAGTTCTAAATTATCCAGAGAATTATTTCTGGTAGCCTACTATTATTATTTCCATTTTATACCATTTTCGTTTCCATTATTATTATTTAAATAATAATTAATATTGTTAAATAAATTTTTAATTATTATAACCATATTTCAGCTATTGTCAACACATATTACGTTTAGCCGTAATTTATACATACATAATTTATGATTTTTGGGAATTATTTCATTATGGACTAATTGTTATTTGTACTTACATACATATTTATGTGTATGCCTAGGTATAACTACAACATATATGTATGTATGTCTAATTTTTTTGTTTTTTTTTTTTTTACTTTATTTTATTTTGGATTAAAGTTTAATTTTTTGATAAATTGTTAAAAATTGCTCTAAGGATGATATTATGATATCAACCATCCGAAAATTTGAGATTTAAAATTAATAATACAAAAAAAAAGAACAAGAAACAAGCAAAAACAAAATAAAAGCAGCAACAGAATATAAATCAAATCATAGAGATTAATGGTCGGATAATTAACAAGGGAAAACTTTTATGTCAATTTGAATTTATTAACTTTTATGTGTGTTACTCTTTTTAAATTTAGTGTAGAGCTGTTTGAGGTTTACAAAAAAAAAAAAAATAATATTTTTATTATGTTAATTTCATATAGGCATATAAATGTAGTATAACATATAACAGTTCATATATATTAGGTACTCACACACAAATACACACATACAAATACTTTGAATATTTTATTGAGTAAATGAAACAAAAAAAAAATTTGTATTTAATTTTTGTGTTTTGTTTTTTTTTTTTTTAAATACAATAATTTTAGTGATCAGTGAGTGATAAAATAGGCAATATAATAGAAATAGAGGAAAAAGGAGAAGAAATGAAAGACAAAAAAAAAAATGAAAACAAAACAAATTTGTGACAGGTCACGAGATTTTAAAAGTTACCCTGTGATTTGTTTGCATAAAAAAAAATTCCAAATCGTTTCTAACTTTTTGTATTTTTCGTTTGTGATTTTGTTTTTGACAGATCAAAAAGGAAAAAAAGAGAAAGAAATGAAAATGAATTGACAGGTTTTTTTTTCTTATTCTCGTTTCCCACTTCTTCTCTAAATTTTTTTATTTATTTGTTAAAAAAATAATAAAATTATTATATTTAAAAAAAAAGTCAGCGAGGACAAACATTTTTTTTATATTTTAATAATAAATTAAAATTAAAATTTGTAAATTTTTTTTTCATTATTATTAAAGATTATATGAGAGAAAAATATTTTGATTTTTGGATTAGTTAAGGAATTTGTTAATCATCCCACTCATATTTTGTTATATTATTTACGATTTTATACATACATATAAGTATAACAAAAATATAATTTAATAGGTATACAAATTCAAGGTATTTTGTGCAAAAATTTCTTATATATTAAATTAAAATTAAATTAAAGAAAAAAGAGAATTAAATGTCAGATTATTGACATTTTACCTATATGTTTACTTGTAATTAAGTGAAATTTTTTCTGTTTTAATTTTATGAGTGTTTAAGACAACATTTTTAATTATAAAAATTTTCATTGAAAGTTCATTGAAATCACATACATTATTAAAAGTGTTATTGTAAACGAACATTTTAATTTTAATTTTAATGAAGAGAGAAAAACTCAATATTAAGAGAATTGAGTAAAAAATATAGGCGGTTGTCTATTGAGAAATGAGTGAAAAATCTATACAGAAGATTTATATAAAATTTTTTACTATAGGAAAGGTTTATTTTGAAAGTAACCTAGATTAGATTAGATTACATTATAAGACATGGGGTAAGAATGCATTGTGACCTAAAGGGTCGGGTCTATATTACTCACCTTCCAACTATCACTATTAAAGTGCTCTCTGGAGATGTATTATTCTGAAATATTCGAGTATCTTGTAAAAAATGCAACTATCCAGAGACTCCCTTCTACTGCGCATCAAGTAACCAAAAAAAGGTACATCAAGATATGCTGAATTCATATCAGAAAGCGATTAAAAATTTATTTGAAATTTCAAAACTCTTCTACTGCTTTGAAAGCAATGATATTGTAAATAATTGGAATTGAAATTTATGATGTTAAAATTATGGTGTTTGTATTATTTTAAATCGGGACAGAATTTTTTTTTTTTTTATAAACAATAAATGACGCTTTTTGTGAATTTTTCAATTTTCTAAAAAAATAAGTGCTCATTTGCTCTCTTTTTTTGTGAATGAGATTTTTTTGTGATTAGCTTAAAAATCTCACTTTTCTTTTTCTCTCAAATTTTGAAATTTACCAGTAGCTTAAAAATTATGTATTTTATGCAAGAGATCATCGAAAATATTAGTGAGCTCAGTTAAATTCCAATTGCTTTTAAATCAAAATACACAATATTCTGTGCGTATACCAGCATTCTGGTCATTCGGGCATAATTACTATTGATGCCTAATTTCACTCAAATCATTGAGTAACTAATTAAAATTTGTTCACATAAAAAAAAATTGGGATATTTATAGGTATAAGTATTTCATATACAGGAACTGAATTTTTTGTTTCGCAGACTGTAGGTTCATCATCGCAACCATTATTAGAAATTTGATATTTTTTTACCATTTGATTTTTTTTATTATTGTTGTTTTTTAACACAAAAATTTACTTACATATTTTCTGTCTTTCTGCCATTTTTTTTTTGTTTCTCTTTTATTCTTCTTTTATATTAAAAAATTTTCGTGATTTCCACTTTTTTTGTTTATGCGATATAGAAAAGAAAAAGAGAAAAAGAAATTGTTTTTTTTTTTTTTTTATGAAATCAAAATTCAAAAATAATAATTAAGTTTTATATATCCAGTTTATAATAAGTAAAAGGTAACAGTGTTGCATAAAAAAAAAAAAATTGTTTAATAAGAAATTGTTGCATAATTATTTTACAAACAAAAAATACACACAACAAAAAAACAAGCATAACAACAAATAACAACAGCACCAGTAACAACAGAAAAGCTATAAGTCATTTAATTCAAGGTAATTTGTAATTATTAATTCTTGTTAAAAAGCTTTTGATTTAATAAGAATGCCAATATTAAATATCATTTTCTACTTTATACTCTAAAGTACATTTCAAAATAATTGCACATAATCATTAATTATAATATATATGTATACATAACATGTAGGTCTAAATATATGACTGTAATATATAATTAAAACTAAGTATGTGCATATCAATTGCAATTTCATAAAAGTTTGATTTTTTTTTTCTGATTTCCATTCAATATGCATTGTGAATAGTTTTTTTTTTTCTGATTTTCTCTTAACAATTGTGAATAATAATGTGCGTATATCTAATGGCATATTTGTTTTAAAAACAAACTAGAATAGATATAGTTGACCGTGTTAACTCTATGATACCCCTACGAATAAATAATTTTAAATGTCGTAGATAATTTGACGTATAGAGTTTCATATAACCTCTTGATTTTTATGTCTAATGCTATTTTATACATAATATATTATAGCAGTTTCCGTATATAATCCCTTATAATCTAAAAGGATGTAAAACATAATAGCCCTGATGATTGTACAGAATTTCAATAATAAAGCTACTATACTTTCAAGAGATATAACCAAATAAATTTTGGAGGGGTATGAAAGCTAACCGATAATCCAGCATGAATCATATCCAGTTTATATAAGATTCTAGAATTTACTATAAAATATCATTTGTAAAAATTTTGAAAACTTACCTTAATTAGTTTTATTTTTTTATAGTTGGGACGAGCTGACGAACGGAACCGACAGTAAAGCAAATTTATTATATCCTAAGGGTATATAAATACGGATATTCAAATTACTGTCATTGTAATATTTATGGCATCAATATAATTAAATGGAATCACTCGATTTTGTTTGAATTTCTCACATTATAAAATTTATTAGTGGAAAACAAACTTAATCTAAATTGACTCATTTTTTATTTAGATATGCAATTGATTTTAAATAGCACAACAATTGACAAATTAATTAAATAATTTCCTATGTAGAGACCTGCTATCTCTACTCAAAATTATCACCCATTTAGAAGACAGCATCTCTTTTCTATTTATAAAATTAAAACTTTTATATTTAATTATTGTTTCCCTATAATTTATTTCCCTCTAAACATTTAGATTTCGATTATTCTGCAATTTGTTATAAGGCAAAATTTTTAATTAAATTTTTTGAAAAAAATAATATCTGCAACTTACAGGAAGTAATGAACCTTCTTGCAACTTACAGGAAGGTATTAATTTCATTCATTTATATGCATTAATATAATAAGACTTTCTATTTAATTAATAGTTTCGCATAATATGAAATCAAAGAATGAAAATAATAATTTGACAATTTGCTCATTTTCTACGTCATATACTCGTAATGTGTAAAACTAGCACTTTTACTAGTGACCTACTAAAATTGTTTTTTATAATTACTATTTACAATACAAGTACGTACTATTTGTATTGTTGCAATGTTTGTAGTAATAAATGATGTGCTGCATTGGAGTTTAGAGTTTACAGCAGAATTTTGAATTAGAAGTAGATTCTTCATTTTACAAATGAATTTTGGAGATCTTCTCACCGAAATCATACAAAATTTATACAATTTTCATTGCTTTCATACAAAATATTTTTACCGAGAACTTGTAATCTCTCACAAAATTAGTGGTTGAGTAAAAAGTTTTGCATTATTCAATAAAATTTTTTAAAAAATTGAGTGATCTTCCGTCCCGGTGAATTAAAAGGAAGTTATGGCACAGAATGAGGTCTGTTAAACCCCACTTACCTTAGCAATAAATAGAACACAAATAAATTAATTTTTCCCATTGTCTTTAGATTCAAGCTTCTTAACAGTCTGGTTTGAAAATACTTATACAAAATTTGTTAAAAATAAATTTAATAACAAATTTAAAAATTAAAGAAAAAACAAATTTTTTTTTATAAACTTCTACAATTGATTTTATTGCTTTTAAATCAAAATATTTATATTTCGTATTTTTTTTGCAAAAAAAAAAAAAAACAAAATTAAATAATCAGTTTTAAAAATGAAAAATGTCTAATATCAATAATAATAATAGCAAATAATAAGAACAACATAAAAATAATAGAAAAAAATTAATTCCAATTTTAAAAAATCTCATTTTTGTTGACTTTATATTTCACACACAAACATACACGTACAAGTGAATATACATTGTATGTGTGTACATTAAAAATATTAGATTATTTTAAAGAAAAATTAGAAAATTAGAACAGAAAAATTAAATTATAATGAAAACAAAAATAAAAAAAAAAAATTAAAACAAAAACAAAAAAATTTTCAATTCTGATGAGGTGATCTAAAAATATAAGTATATAAAAACAAAAACAAAAATTCATTAATAAGTTTATGTATGTATGTATGGATATTTGTATGTTTGTATATATACCTACATATTAAATGTATATATTATAAAAAATTAAATACATTTTTATAGTTTAAAATTTTTGTAATTATTTTAAATTAGTTACACATAGGCTACACATGCACATATGTATACATGCAATTGTATAACAATTCAATATTAAATTATGTATATACATACAATCTATTGTTATATCTATAAATATTTATGTACACAATATACATATGTATTTATATGTAAGTGCGTTGGTACAATCTCCAACCAGCCTATATTAACTTCAAACATTTTTAAGCTATTAAAAAATTTTTGTTATTTTAATTTTGAATATTTCGTCATTTGTGATTTCAACTTCATTTTATGTATGCATATATATGTACATAATAATTATTATTATTGACATACGCTCATTTACGTACATTTAAAATTATGTATATTTTGTATATATACTGGTATATACTCGTAATCTGTTTGAGGTATTATGACGCATATAAGAAAATAAATAATATACTCTAAATAGTATATAGATTCAATAAATAATCTGATAAAATAAACATGAGTATAGAAAACAAAAAAAAAAAAAATAAATAAAAATAAAACAAAATAGCAATATCAACTAAAAAATTTTAATAAAAATACTGGAAAGGGTTACCAAATCAATAATAATTTGAAAATAAAATTTGTAGGAATTTATTAGAAATTTTGCCGAAATTTAATTTTGAAATTCAACCAGTCATTCAACTAAATTTTTGATTGAATTATATGAATCAGTAATTATATTGGGCATATTATCCCATTATTTACTAATTGTCTACATGAAATCAACAGCAGAAAAATTCTTGAAATTACTAACAGAAACATTTTTGAAATTATAGTGGCGCCAAATTAATGGCGCCTATTTTGATTATCAAATCACTATCAAATCGTATATGATAGTTATATTTATCGTAAAAGTTTCAAAAATTTTATTATATACACGAATTACTTGGTTTGTGTTCACAATAACAATATCGAACTTTTTAAGATAATATTATTACTATCACTTAGTGATTGGATGCTCAGAATAATCCCCAATATATGACACTAGATTACGATATTAGCAATTGGCCGACAAACAGATCTACTTTGGCGCCGATTAAAACATTCAGATTCCGCTTAAATTATATTTAAAATTTTAATTTTAGTTCCTGAAGAACTCTTTTGAGCTTTTCGTTTTTTGGCCAAAATTTCCCAAAAAAAAACCTAATTTGATCAAATGTAATCGTAAAATATATAAAATTTTAGTTACTACTGTAAGCATTAGAATTTAGTTACTACTGTAAGCAAAGAATAAAAACTCGAATTATATAGTTTTTTCTTGCAACCACAGAATTTCATATTACATTATAAAGATTTTGAAGACCATTTTTCTTACTTATTATTAAATGAGGATCTCAGAAGCAGAGATAAGCATCAGAAGCGTAAGCCACAAATAAAAAAAAAATGTTTTTTTTTTTGCTGCAATCTGTTATGTATATCTCCTAGAATCAGTCATATTTCAGTTTCCAGTTTCGAAATAGTTTTTTTTCTATTTATTTTTCACAAAAGTACTTTGGCTTCAATCCTCAAATTTGAATATGAAAATACCCCATACGGTGAAATATCGATTTTATGCTTAATTCGATTTTATATTGTTTTTCCTTATTGCCACAGAATTAAATTTCTCTAAAATTTTTTTTTTGTAGGTATGTTTCGTTTTTGTTTCTTTTGTTTTGTAATATTATGCCTCTATCGTTTGGTGACCTTAAATTTAAACTATACATACAATTCAACATAAAAGTTTTCAAGAATTATTGTATGGTACTTACACTATTAGCAACATCGCAGACAATAGAAATAGTGAAAAAAAAACATAATAAAAATAATAACGAAAAAAAAAATAATAATAAGAAACTTTACGTACACAACATAGTCGCGTAATTTTTTAAATATATTTTTTTTTTAAAACATACTTACATACTTATATATTAAAATGTACTTAAAAACGATTATAAAAATGTGTGATTATGTGTGTACATAATAATTGTTGTATGTATACGTATGAATATCACAATTATACAATCGCCGCAATATTTTTAATGATCATTAGATATTTTTTCTATTTTTTCTATGTTTTTGTTTTTCTAAACACTCTCAATGAATATGTCAAGGGCGATGATTTCATTTTTAAAATGAAACAAAAATTAAAATTACAAAACAATAAAATGAAAAAAAATACTGAAATGTCAAAAAAATTATTGTTTTATTTTTTTCTATATTTTTTCTTATTTTTTTTTCTCTATAAACTATTTAACTATAATCTTCAATATTATTATTGTTATTATTATTATGGGGGGACCTTTTATCATTTTAATAAAAAAGTATTGCAGTGGAAATAAAAAAATCTAAAAAATTTTATAAATATTTTAAATAAACAATAAATAGCAGTCCCAATTGCTTGCAATTTTACTTGCATAATGTGGGTATAATCTTCTTTATTTGATTAAGTTCGGTATTTAAAAATTGTAAAAAAGTGAGAAAAATTTTTCGTTTACATAACGCATTTCTACTTAAAGGAATTTGTTAATTATTATTGAAAATTCGATTGGTAGGAGTAGACGTTTTTTGAACAGTTAATCAAGCAAAATGACCAAATTTTGTTATTTATTATAGAAATTTAAAAAATATTGTAGATTCGTACAACTGGTGTAACACTGCACAGCGACCTATTGGGACCCCCAACCCCCGTCCTACTAAATTGTGAGCCCCGGATGGTGTACTGAAGTCTTCCTATTCTCTTCGCTTGAGTAACTCTGAATATCTATTCTAAATAATATAAAAGTTCCTATATATGGCAATATTTATTGATATAGAAAAGGTTTTATCTACTAACTGAAATTAAAATTTTCATTATATTCATTTTAATAAAATGGTAAACCAAAATGTATTTTTGTATATTTTTTTAATCACCATAACTTTTATGAGAAATTTTTTCAAAATTTATAATGCTTGTCATTCGGAAACTACAATACGAGTACAAAATGAAATTATGTGTTATACCTTAAATTTCTCAACGAGATCTCTCAAAAGATCTTTATTCGAGATCATAATTTTTTGTTAAACTGAATGACAAGTAAGAATTTGATGAGTAAGAAAAAACACTTCAAAATTTTTTAAAGTCCACTGTATTTTGGAAACCTGTTCATAATATAAGACTAGTATACAGTTGTAGCAAGGGATTCGTTTACATTTTTCCAAAAACTGATTGACACAATGATTAATATTCTTAATTAAATAAGCAATATGTCATTAAATAAGCATTGCTAAAATAAACATTTACACACAATACGATAGTATGACCATTCGCTTTTAAATAACGGTATTATTTTATACATATATGTTTATCAGTTAGAGTATATTTTATACTATATAAATCAAAGTTTGTTTATATTATGGAAATTTTCTCGATAAACAAATGGTGTGAGTTATATAATATGTTTATCTTAGTAATTTAAAATATAAGGGCCCCAAAGTATATGCAATTTTTTAAATTTTTATTCTTGTAATAAATTGTAGTTAGTAATTCAATCAAAATTTAATGTTATTAATTGAATATGAAATTTTTATATGTATTTTATTTCTAAGTACATATATCTGTATTGTTGTAACACAAATATTTTTTTCATTTAAGCTAATTTGTTTTTATCTTAAAAATATTAAGATTACAAAAAGAAAAAAAATTTATTTTTCTCTTCATTTAATTTTAAATTTATTTTGTGCGTACAACTTTTTAGGTTTATCTTATGTATACATACATTTTTTACATAATAATCTGTACACATATTTTCTGTTAACATTTAAGTATATTTATGTATAGAGTATTATTGTGAATTGTTGCCGTTTCTCTTCAAATTAAAAAAAAAACAAAAAACGAAAAAAAAATTTTCATTTTTGATTTGCTTTAATTTTTTTTTTTTTTTTATTTACCTCTTACTCAAGGTTGTTATCATATTTTTACTTATTATTTTGTTTAAACACATTTAAATGAAAAAAATAAAAAAAAAAAAATATGTTGCATAAAATCAGATTTTTCTTGTTTTGTTGTTGTTGTTGTTTTCTTTTTGTTTATATTATTTTATGCCACAAAATTCTGGATAATTTGAGATCATTATAGCAATTATTAATATTATTATTTTAATTCAAATCTTTTATGTACTGATATTTTAGATTTGAAGATGTAGGTGGTGTAAGAAATAGAAAATATATTGTAATTTTTTTTTCAATTTAGTTCATAATTTATAAATATTTTCTAATAATACATATGTATATAGCTATGTAGTATGTAGGATAAAGAAATGGAAAAAACCAAAGCAAACAAAATTTCATAAATTATCATTTTCAACATTACAAACTTTTAATTGAAAATATTAAGGAAATTTCTATTGAATGAAATTTTATTGACGATATTTTAATTTTAATTTAATTTTTAAGAAAAATATTTTCAAATTAAAAATTTTTATAAATCGCAATAAAATTTTTATAAATCAATTATACTTATTCGTCTTCAAAATTCGGATATTAAAAAATATTGAAATTAAATATTTGATTATTAAAAAATTAACAAAATTTTGTTTACATGGGGCCCATTCACATACAATAAATAACATTCTAAGGGAATGACAGGAAAATAAGGTCTTAGTTACAGACTAAAATTAATATCAGAACATTCTGAACATGGTAATAATTGAACAGTTCCTAAAATATTTCATACAAAATGGAAAAATTTTCCAATTTTCGGACTCTTAATCAAATATCTTATTATTATGTCTTGAACTATAACGTTGTTATAATTGAAATTAATTTTATGAAAATCAGCACTCCAGTATTATAGTATCGATATTCTATACTAATATTAATTCAGTTTTATGTGGTTCAATTTGTCCTTCATATTTTATCAGATATCAAGCACAAACTAATATTTCGAAGTAAATATTGTATTTAAGTATATATTTTAGAATAAATTCCTTTACTTATTCATTTCTTAATATTTTACCTCTTCAACTCCTTTGAATTTAATTTAAACTAAAAAACATTTCTAATATATTAACGTACTTTAATAAATTGATTCTATAATAGCGTTAGATATTAGATACAAAGATATTACATTGTTACAATTATAGTATCACTGAATCATTACAAAATAATTATAATCAATATATGATGTGACAATTATTAAAAATTCATATACTTGTTCTTAGTCTAATTCTCAATGCCGTATCTCATAGTCATTATAATTATTTCATTCTATTTTATTGAATTGATTTACATTTTAGTTGCTGATTTTCCCTATTTAATCATACGCAAACTAGCACACATATATTCAGATACATGTACAATCACACATATAAATGTGAATTATTGTCTTCTATAAGAATAATAAATTTTATTTTTAATATTATTTTTTTTTTGAAAACTTAATCATTTTCATTTATTTTGTACCCCTACTAACAAGAAGCTATAAAAAAAAAACAAAAATCTTATGATCTATTGATCTGTAATTTGTCTACCGTATAATATACAAAAAAATATTTATACAATTTCAATTTTCATTTTTGATGAATGGCGATGAATCGATCGCAAAAGCGACGTAAAGCGACGAACTATTGACCGCTGTGAAGAATATTTCAATTTATCATATCAAAACAAAAAAAAAAAACAAAACAAAAAACAAAACTTAAAATCTAATATTTTATTTGTTAATATAAACAAAAAAAAAAAAAAAGAGAGAAAACAAAAAAACAAACAAAAAAAATTATTTTAATTTTTTTGTTTTGTATTTTTCTTGTGTTCATTTTGTTTCGTTTCTCTATATTTATTTTATAATTGAATTTAAAATTAATGTCAAGTAAATATAAATTTGTATATAGATTTATGAACATTTATATTATCTTATTATGTATATGCTTATGTGTGTATGAATAATAACGTAAACTTTTTATAATGTGCGTCAAAAAGACAGTGATTGTGTGTTGAAAGGCGCGTCAAAGCATCAAAATAACTTCGACTTATATGGTAAAATTTGCAACAAATTTTTTTATTTAATCTAGAAAATCATTTAATCCAGTTACATTGTTGCCATTTGTGCATACACATGAATGTACATAATGTGTGTATGTGTATATTTTTTATTGGATTTATTCTCTTTGATATATGCATTTTAAATTTTCGCCATTTTTATAAATTTTTTTTTCATTTTTATGTTTAAAATCATATTGTAATACACAATTCAGTAATAAGTCCTGAATTGTATTTTTGAATATTTTTACAACCGGGATGATATTATAGTAAATCTTGACCGCGCAATCTGATTTAGGCCCCATCCCTGACTGATGATCATACGCTCGAAATAAACTCTGATAAACTCGATTACTTTATGAGGGTAAATATTTTACGTGAGTGTAAAATTCTTCAGTGTTTACCTTCTTCTATGGGCCGGCCAGAGCATCACTGCCTCCCGGAATATGTACTGAGGTCTTTTCATTTTCTCCACAGAATATGAAAGCGTCTTCACAAATCTAGGCTCGGCTTACTGCGGTATCCCTCTTAATCTACTGTTTGCACAATATTAGTTCAGCTAAAATATAAGGAATTGTAAATATATCATAAAGTATTTTAAATCATATATTGTTCTTACTTGATCTTGATCTCTTAGGGGAAGCATTAGGAGGATATTCTGTAGCTTAAAATCAATTAGTAGATATTTGGTCAGTTATTAATTGTTGTACAATTTGCTATTTCCGAGAAATTTTTAATAAACATGCTGTATATAATTTTCTAAACTCACATTTGATTATACACATTGGATACCTGTTAAATATGCAGTTTAAGAATAAGCATTCTATATAACTCTATATATAGAACGCTCATCTAAAATAATATCAAAATTTTTAATATAATATTAAAACTTACACTACCAAACCTAATTCAGCCCACTTAATCTGATTAAATGTATAATACGAGTATATGTATTGAGTATCTTAGTTTGTATGTGTTCTCTAACCACCAGTACTCTCTTTTAATTATTTTATGCCTTTGTGGTATGGACATTTCAAATTTTAAATGACCCTCATTTATTTCGCTTGAATTGTATTTTATGACTTTGCATGTAGCCCGTCTGGTATAATAATAAAACAGGAAGACATGATAACGTTCTTGAATGGCTATGAAGTCGGTGAAAATTGTTTTTAATGTACTCCCCATTGTGATAGAATATGTGTAATATTAAACCATATTTAGGAGTATCTAAAATTTTTCTTTCTGATATATAATTTTTCGAACAAAAAAATTGCATAATTATGGGGGCACACATTTTCCGTGTTTTACAAAATTTTTTTTTTTAATTATTCTTTTTCAAAATAAAAATCTATTTTAAAAATTAACTTTCATTCATCAAAAATTAGACCACAAAATCTATTTAATTTTAAAATAGATGAAATTATTTCCGAAACAAGAAACAAACAAGGAAAAGAAATAAAATAAACACAGCCTTTAATGTAAATTCAAAAAAAAAAAGTTTTTTTGGTACTTGTACCACCGCATTCTTTACACAAAATTTATTAGAACAAAATAACAAAATTTTATAATTTTTTGTACATATTTTAAAAAACAAAATGAAAACAAGAACAAAAAACAATTCTAATTCTAATAAATTTTCTATTTTCATAATGATATAAGAGAGGATGTGAGGGTTGTGTCTGGTTAATATTATCTGATGGATTTTTCATCAATTATTGTACTAATTTTTTTTTTGGAAGAAAATAAAAATATAATAAAGACGCAAAATTCTTTCTAAAAATAACGAAAATTAAACAGCAAAACAAAATTTGAGAAATTTTCTTGTTATTATTTTTATTGTTTTCCTTTATAAAATGGCCTTTATTCTTAATTTATGAAAATAACTATAAATTTTCTATTTCTTTATTATTTAAGAACGCACATTTTAAAATTAATTTTTAGAATTTTTTCGGAAAATTTACAACATTTTCAATATATTTTGTTTTTTTTTTTCCCATTTTGTATAAAATTTATTTAATTTTAAATGTGCCTGCTTCATATAGTAATTGGTTATGGTATAGAACTTTTTTTTGGATTTTAAAACAAAAACATGAAGGCATGTGGAGGTCATGAAACTATGACATAAAATAAAATTTAGTAAATTCAAAAATTATTTCGAATTCTTCATTCAATCAATATTGTGTACCAATAATTAGTTGATACGGAAAAATTATATTTTAAAATATCTTTTAATTAGAAATAGAACCAATAAACTTAATAAAAATTTATTACATTAAAAGAAATCATAATATTAAAATTAACAATAGGGTGTAATCAGGGACGGACAATAGAAATGCTAGAGGCTTAGTGCAATTAAAATCTTGTAACTAAACTCAAAATGCGTATAGTACCAAGGGATTCCTGACGGTTTTGTAACAATGCGAATTTTCAATATAATTTCTTGTGAATAATTTGCCAAACTCATTTGTTCAGGTTCTTAAGAAATTTATTTGTCAAAAAGACAAATAATTGTAAGTTGGAAATCAACCGTACATACTTTTGGTACTTATTAAATTTTTAGAATAAAAAGCAGCCAATCTGCTGAGGAATGTTTTACTTTTTTCTTTACAATATTATTAACCTATTCTACCCCACAGTTTATCAGTGGAATCGTTGAATATGAAATAACTCGGTGAAGTATTAAATTCCCCGGAGTTTTTTAAGTTATTTGTTAAAATAATTGTATTTGCACGCACAAATTAATCATTCAATACTTTTCAATTCATATTAAAATAATTAAATAAAATATAGAGGAAATTCTAGTTTTTTGAGTTTCTTAAACAAGTGGGTCAGTAAAATTTAGCATGTTCAAATATCAGGTTAAATGTGAGGGCAAGCACAGCTCTTCTTTGGCTGGAACCCTTCTACGGAATCGGACCACATATGGTTCGAGGAGAATTAAGAAATTAAATGAAGAGACTACGTTCGGATTACTGGGGGTGTCTTACAGATCTACGACAGGCTAAGAAGCTTCTGGGATATTATGACCAGGGGCGTTTTAGGAATATAATAGGACTCGGCAGGAATCAGGTGAGAATTTTCCCCGGGATCTTGACGGGGCATTGTCGGCTTGGGGGTCACCTTAGAATGCTTGACCTTAGAAAATGTTGATGTTTGCTTCTAAGAAAATGCGAGGCCCTCGCCTGCATGAGAATGGAGGTTCTGGAGAGCTATGTGCTCATTCCAGCGGAACTGTGGTCTACCGGCCCATCAAAGTTGCTGAACTTCATCTGACGGGTGGGTCTCGAGGACGTGTTGTAGGACTTTGTTGTAGGGCTAGATGGGGACACAATAGATCTATATTTTTTGGTGGCGGTGCACTGTTACCCCTTTTTTCTATCAACCTTGTCTTTGATCATTCAAATCCAGTGCTAGTTAATTGTCATTCATCTAATCATTCCGTTTCATGTAAAAATGAAAAATTTTTTTGCAAAAATTTTAATTTATGAAACTCAAAAATAATATCGAAAAATTTAAAAACTTTGTACTTTGTGCCAAAAGGCACAAATTATACAACATTCAACAAACAAACAAAAAAACTATGTCAACAACTAATATTCAAACGTAATAATTAATCTATGCAATTAATATTCATAAAAAAAAATATTTTAGTTTCATTATTTATGCAAAATTTATAATTTTATACAAAATATTGTTAATGAATGAATGAATGAACAAAATTTAAAATTCAATAGCTACCACAGCTCTATACTAAATCGGAAATAAAATAAACAAGAAAAAAAAATTATAATATTTTCTTCCCGAAATCTCAAAAAGTATGGTAATAAAATTCAATATGTCAATATTAAAAATACAATATAAAACTAAAAAATTAAAATATTTTCTATAATTATAATCAAAGAGAATAAAAATCGATAAATATTTTAATAAACGGATTTTGCTCACCTTATTTAATTAATTAATTAAATTTATTAATTCCCTAAAAGATAATATTATTAAAGTGTTAGCAACAGTTCACTAACACTATATTACAAACTATTATACTATACTTGTGTAGTTAAGCTTATAAATATCTTTTAATATATGATAATATTAATTTATGTAAATTTTTCGGATAGAAAAATAACAAGGAAATAAAATATATACTCGTATTTATAATAAGTATGTCGAAATCTTGTTATGACTACATTAAGATACATAAGAGATAAATGTGCTCATATGCTGAAATATTGTGTAGAAAATGCGGTCGATTAAACCCATTTATACTAATGAAATAGCAGATTCTCGATAGAAAATAAAAGATTTCGTATTGAAGATTGAAACAATTATAGTTCTTGAACTTTTCATGTACCTTAAATAGTTTTAGGTAATTAGTAGGGTTTAAAATGATTTTTTTAAATAATTCTCTCATTACCATTGGATGTTGCATACATTTAGGATTAATTTTAAAATATTTATTTAAAAAATATAACAAATTAAGTAAATAAATTGAAATAGACGATCAAAAATTAAGATGGTAAGAAATTTAACGTAATTTTCATTCAAGACTCATTCAATTGTTAAATTTTCAATAAATTCTTAAGAAGAAAAATTTAATACCGATTATTAAATAAATATATTACACTTAATAACGAATGCACAATTTTAATAAACTAAATCAAATGCTATAAATACATGCACAGAATTAAAACAATATTGACCAAGTATAGATATATGAAATTGGCGCCATAATATTAACATTGTATTAAACACAATTTCATTTAACTATATACACTCATGTATATTAAATTGGTTTGAATTACATTAGTTGTTCCTTTCAATTTTGATATCGTAAAACTATAGTAACAGTTCGTTTGAGGGAGCAATTTGCTTCAATAACATGATTTTATTTTTGAGTAAATTAGAGCTGAGAAGGTCAGAAGATTGTCATTCTTTTATTTATGAATTCAAACTCAATTTTTTTTGTTTGGAAAAGTTCTCGGGCATGCCTGAATGGTAATACAAGACTCCCTTCCTAATTTATTTAAAACACAATATATATTTTAATTTATGCTAGTATTACCATATTTTTTTGTTATTCATATATACAATAATATAAAATTATATAGTATTTGCTTCGAATACTGGGATCTGGAGTGCATATTAACTCTATTGACTTTAAAATTAGTTTTCATCTACAAATAATCTGCAATTCAATACATAAGACAAAAGAATTTTTGTAATAAATCTGAATTTTAATTTTAAAACCTACATTAACTTACATTATGAACGTAATTAAAAATCTCATATATTCATCGAATTTGAGTTCAAATAAATTATATTTTTAAAAATATTTAATATATATATATAGCGAAAATATATGATAATAACAATAATAGTAAGACGAGACTCGAAATGATTAAATTAACACATTTTGCTTTTCTTGAATATTAAATTTATTTATAAATCTTGATTTTTAGCTTTATATACACACATACATATAAAGTATATATACACAAATAATATTTTTTTTAAAGAAAACTTATTGTTTCCTGCCCATATTTTAATATTTTTTCAATAAATTCTTTATATAGGTATTACGCGAATGAGAATATACAGAGGGGGCTGACGACTTCTTTTATAATAAATATTTTAATTAATAAACAAGTCACACTCTCTCTATTATTATATCTTGTTCATCTAATCTGAGTGTTAAATACAAAAAAAAATTTTTCTTTTTTTTTTAAATTTGAATATTTATGAAAATTTTGTATAAAAATAAATTAAAATTTTTGTTATTTTTTTTTTTGAATTTTAAATATTTTAGAAACATTGTGCTTCTATATAAATTTTCAATTGGGGAAATTATAAATTTAAAAAAAAAAAATAACAAAATTATGACATTAAAACTATTGTCACGTGATAATTGTCAATAAAAAAATTATAGGCTATTATTTTTAAAGAGATTTCTGTTATTATTGTGTTGTTTTTTTTTTTTTGTTAATTTCTGAAATATTTTAAATTATAATATTTAAGTATAGAAAACAGTATGGAATAAAATTATTTATAATGAAGGGAATATTAACAATATATAAAGAATAAAAAAAATAAATAATTGATTTGCTATTAATAGACTGTCATAATTATTATTTTTAGTCTTTTTCAATAAATTGAATTGAATTAATTCAAGTATACATAAATTTTTGTATTATTGTGATTTTGAAGAGTAACTAATAATTACTCATTTATTAAAAATTTATCGTACATTGTATCGTTAGATCGTATATCGTTTATAATATAAAAGTGTATACATTATAGGAACAGGTTAATAATTTGGTATTTTGTAGTGAGATAATTTTGTATATTTTGCTACAGGCCTATAAAAATTAACCAACGAAATCTTTACCTCTTCGTCGCCATAGTCGGATTTTAGCAAAGTAGATGGATTACCGTCTTCTACTCGTCACACCAGATTCTGCAGAGTGATTCGCGGATTATGTCCTATTATAACCCCTAACGAAACTTCGATATCTTGCCAACGGAGAAGTATAAAATCCCTCATGGGACACACATCTATCTTTGACCACAATTTTCTAGTCACGTTGCATGTTTTTCCAGTATTTTTCTTTATAAAAAAAAGTATTTTCTTTTCTTAAATAATATTTTCTGACTTTAAGAGAAGTTCAAGAAAGGAATAAATATTTCATGTGAAAAAGCAAGTTTTACAAAAAAAAATTTTGCTAAATAATATCGAGTTAAAAACAATTTGTTTTACTATTGTTTTCTTTGATAGAATAGACTAGACCAAAATAAACCAGAATAGATTAGAAATTTTTGGGTTTGTATAGGATTCAGGTGTTTAGTAGCTTGTATGTAATTTCGGAACAATAAACGTTTTTGCAAGACTTTTACCATAACAGGTTTGGAATTGTTATATTTTGAGGGGGAGGAAGTGTGAGGTAAATATAATTTTAAGTCTTATAGACTAGTATAACGCTCTCACAACAAAAAATTACTAATATTTTCTTAAAAATCAATGATAATTCTGGGTGATCATCGTCAGTTTTCTTATTCTAATGTAATTTTCAGAATACACATTCATACAACATGTACATACAAATTATAGAAATAAAAAAAAAAATATTTTACATATTTTTCAATTTGTTAAAATTTTCCATGTTCTCTATGGTTTTTTTTTTCCTCTCTTTTAATAATATTACACACATCTATGTACAAACATATGTATATAACAACATCCTGACAAAGCAACAAAATACAAACCAAATGCAAAACTGAAAAAAAATTCCAAAAAAAAAAATCAAAAACATAAGAAGCCTTCTTTTTTTTTTTTTTCCAGTTTTTCAATAGTCTTTTTCTTTTTTTCAAAAAGGAAAACTAAAAATAAACAAGAATTTTCTAAAAATAATTTTAATTACAGCAAAATTAAAAAATAACAAAAAAAAAAAAAAAAGTAAATGAAAAAAAAAGAGAAATAAAATATTTTCCGTTAAAGTGGCACGTGCAATAAATACATTTTTCACCACTGTCATAAAACATTTCACTTTGTCATCTAATTGACTCTTCTCTTTATACAAAATGTACAAAAAACATAGAACACAGAAGACAACACATCACAACTACAATAGCGCAATTACATTATAAAATTAACGATGTTAATATTTTTTGACTCTCTCTCTCTCTCTCTTTCTCTCTTTTTTATAAACACTGTTGACATGACGATGGTATTCTGACTCAATTTTCTTTTTTTTTTTCAATTTGTTTTTTTCTGTTTTATTTTATGATTTTTAGTGTCATTTAACAACAATATTAATAAAGATATTCTTTATTTTTTTACAGATTTCTACAATTTAAAAATCAAATTAAAATTTAACAGATTATTACAAAAGCAAAAAAAAAAAAATTATGACAAGTCTAGCCAGTATAGAGAATATTCATAATATTGCTATTGTAGCTCTGTAATTTTATTATATTGAATGAGTTGAATGAGTTAGAAATTATAATGAAAAGAGTGACAAATATACTCATTTGAAATGTGCTCTTTAACTTACTATATATGCATAATTTATTGAAAAATAGCAATCCTATGAGTGAAACATACTCTCGTACATTGATAATATGCAATATATATGCATATTTAGAGAAAAATATATGCAATATGAAAATTGAACATCTCATTTTCTCACATTCAGAAAATCAACTAGCTAATCTTATTAATTTATAATTTATATAAATGTTGCTCTTTCTATATATACAAAATATTTATAAACATGCATATGCATACGTACGTAAGTACACATTGTATATATTGGTGTATATGAAAATTATTTTGTGGAAAATTTATTTGACTTTTTTTTTCACGTTTCACGATATCACTAATTTTCTTGTTGAAGAATTTTCGATCTCGCGTATAAATATTTTTTGTATTTCATTTAATATTTATTTTGGGGTTTTTGAAATTTTGTTCTCTGTTTCGTTTTTTTTTGTTAAAAAATTCTTTTCTAAATTTATTATTTATTTTTTTTTGTATATTTTATTTTTCCTGGTAAATATTTTGAGCGTTAATAATAATTAAATATATTATGTATGGATGTATATAACTGATTATATAAATAAATAAATAAGTGTAATTATAATGTACTTAAAAATAATTTTTAAAAATAAGTACAAAATTTATTTTGTAGTCTTTTATTAATTATTTTTGGGCTATTTTTTTTAATTTTATTTTTAAATATTCAAAATAATTTTTTGTTTAACATTAAATTGGTATAAAGGTGTTCGTTTATTGGTGATGATTTATCAGATATAGTGAACCAATTGATTTGGAATTTTTATACCCGTACGAACGTATATTCGAAGAGTATACTAAATTTGCTTTACCGTATATAACGCTAAGAAATAATGCTGTCCATCTTTCCGTACGTTGGTCCCAACGATAACTCAAAAAACTAGTAGAGCTATGGTATTGAAATTTCCGATGTGTTTGATAAAAGTTGTTGAAATATCTTGGATTCTTCTGGTAGCTGCCATACAACTTCAATAGTAGTTTGGCACACACAGTATTTTGAAAAACACAGTACTGAAATTTTGCATAAATTAATATGGTAATACGGTAACTTAAAATCATAGTCAGCTAAGGCATATTTATTCGGACATAGGATAGCAAATTCGTACGGGTATATCAAAGTTGCCACGGTCAACTCTCTTTTTTCTCGTTTTTCGTTATTTAAATTAATTATGTTTTTGATTTTATTTAAATATATTATTTTAGACTAACTATAATTATTAGAATATTTAATTGAAGTTTTAATTTAAAATTTTAATTTATAATAATTATAGTTTGATGTGCAATAAAGATAATGTGACAATGCAGTTAATATTCTGCAATTAAATACTTATGTAAACAAATTTTATTGTTTATTTTTTAAATTATCACTTTACCTGACAAACGGTGCGTGTCATATGAAATTATTATATGACCATATCGTAGAACATTGACGTAGCTCTTTTTTCTCACAATTTCAAATTTTGATAAATTAAAATAGTCTATTAATTAAGAAAAAGTGTTGCGAATAACACATGCAAACTTCAACAGGCATCAAACTGTTATGGGTGTTTACCAAACATAATTTTTTTTAGCCTGATTTCCTTTAACCCTGCGGAATGGAATTATAAAGCTCAAGTTCCTTTCCCGCGTCCACATTGATATATTTTTACTAAAAATATTTAAGGAAATCACCCCCCAGAGTTTTTGTTTCACCTCAGTTTTGGATCACCCTGTATATTATTATCATTAATAATCTTTATCTGAAAAGTTTATTGGTGACTCAACTAAAACTGTGCAGTTGAATTTTAATAAAAAAAATTTTATCAAAAAAATTATATAGAAAATTTCAAAGAAAAAAATTGCATATATCTTGGGGTCGGATTGATATTTTAATCTAAAAATTTTTTTTTGATATTAATTGAGTAAAGGGAGCACTAAAATATTAAAAGGTTTTATTTTATTTTATTATCTTAAATTACTAATTAATAAAATGTTATTAATAATATTTTCGATAATAGTTTTAAAAAATTTTCTTTGTTGCCCTTAGAAAAAACTTCTAAACTTTTTCAATTCTCTCAATTAATTCAATTAACATACTGTGAGAAATAGCAAAAATTTCCATTGCAGAACTTTTTTCTATTTTCGTACTATCAAATTTTACCTTTTTTTTTTGAAATTTTAAAATATTTTTGCAAAAAAAAAAATAACTCAGAATCTATTGTAATTTGATAATTATTATTTTTGAAAAAAAAAATTTCTTAATTAACGATGGCTTTACTAAGTATAGCAGTGTTTTAGTACTATGCTACTTTTTAGTACTACACCTTTTCTAGTACTAAAATACTTCTATTCATATGTCCTAATTTGATCGAATATTTTCAATTTCCATTCAATTTCAGATTGATAAGTATTGTACTGCAATAAAAAAAATCTAAATATTTTGCAGTCAAGGGTTAAATCAGAGTAAAAAAAAAATTAAACTTCCAATTTATTTCGTTTTTAGCACTTTTCCAAAAATTTTTTGAAAAAAAGTGCTTATTAGTTTCACTCTGTCCGTCCGTCCGTCCGTCCGACCGTCCGTCCGTCCGTCCGTCCGTCCGTCCGTCCGTCCGTCCGTCCGTCCGTGTGTCTGTTTACAAAACTTCTACACCGTTGAAGATAGAAAGCTGAAATTTTGTACGTACATAGATCTTTACTAGAAACTTATTTCCATAGAACAAAATTTTTACCTATCTCCCCCCCTCTAGAAGTTATACCCCCCCAAAACCCTAAAAACGGCCTTTTTTAACTATTTGTTGCAATGAAACCATAAGCATTTTTGAAATTTTGTAAACGCAGAAAGACAATGGCTTGCTTCCTCTAGCACAGTATACTATAGCTAAACTTTAGAAAAACAAAATGGCCGTTCAAATTTACCGTTATCTAAAGTCTTTTTTTTCCAAATTTTTGATTTCGTTTTTCTTCTAGACCCCAGCCTGTAGAAGCTTGAAATTTTAGGGCCTTTTAGACATTACCAAATAGTTCATTTCGTTAGAAGAAAATTTTTTTCCATCTCCGCCCCCTTTCAAGTTATCGCCCCTTGAAATTTGTAAAATTTGAATTTTTGACACCCTATATTTCCGAAACCGCAAGCTTTTTCAAATGTCTATAAACGCTAAAAGTTAACGGTAAATTCCATGACATTAAAAAATATAATTATTTTTCTTAACTCACACATTTAAACCTTAAAATCGAGCATTATGTTAACCCCTCTTTATATTATTTTTGCTCTATTTCAAATACTGCATAAATCGTTCATCCTAAATATATGCAATCCCAGAAATAGTTTTGTATATGAATGAAAAAAATTTTAATAGTGTGATAGGTATACATAGACTGTATTTAAAAACAGAATTTTCACTTGTCGAAGGGAAAAGTGCTACAATACAAACCATTGGTTTGACCCAACTTTATTGTTTTTATTCTTAAAAAAAAATTTGAATTGAAAGCTTTTTTTTTTTTGTACTGCATGATAAACAAATAATAATTTGACATTTGACGTTAAAAAACATTTTTATTGTTTCACTAACACTGAGAGAAAAATAAGCAAGCCAAAAAAAAAATAAAATCGCAAATATTGTTTGTTCAACAATATTATAAGCGCCCCTAATATTCCGTCTATTAACGACTTGTCTATTATTCTTGTCATTATTTTTTTTTTCTTTTTTACTTTGTGTCTAACAAGTTTATATGGTTTATAAAAGATAAAATATGTTAAATATATTTTAAAAGAAGAAAAATAAAAAATTATTAATAAATTAATTATTATTTATTATTATTGGTTTAAAAGAGATTTGTGTTCTGTTTATTTGACTATATTACGTCCTCTTGTTTCTATTCCAATAAAAAAAAAAATTGAAATTTAAATGGTTGACAGCGCATATAGCAAGGCGTTGATTTTTGCTTTTTTGTTTTTTGGTTCTGTGAAACCATAAATGATCTGCCAAATTATTTCAATATATTTGAAATATTTTTTTTTTTGCTCTTGTATAATTGTAATTATTTGGTTGATAGCTTCATTTTAAAAACGAATTCATTTTGTTCTCAAATAATGTACCAACATACATGCATGTATAAATGAATATTTTGTGTAGACAAATATTGTATACAATATAGTATGAAATGTCTGTTGAATATATGAGAAAAAAATTAATTTTTTTATAAGTATTTTAAAAAAGCTTTTTAACCTATATAATATAAAAGAATTTCAGTGATGACTTGTTGATAAAAATTTTAATCGTAAATAAATTAATTGTCATGGTTATTGGTGTAGAAAATTATGTGTGCTTTTATTTTATATTGTATAAAGGATATCAAACTCGAGGAGGAAAAAAATTATAAATATATATGTACGTGTATATATATAATATGTATATTTAATTTTCTGCCATTTATTAATTATGTAGAAAGAGAAATGAAAAATATTTACATAAAAATGAAGGACAAAAGAAAAAAATAAAAATTGTTTTTTTTTTTTTTTCATGTTTGTCTTTTATTTTTTCTCTGTGTATATATAAGAGAATAACATGTGTTTATTTAAATGTTATATTATATTTGAATGACTAGGTTGGAATTGGTTTAATGATTAATTTTTTAAACAAATTACCAAAATTTGTTAAATATATTATGTACATATATATATATAACATGGATTTAAATACTGTCTGATTTTTAAGACGATTTATTAAGATGTTCAATGTTAATTACTACAGGTTTTTTTTTCTGTTATTATCTTTTTGATAATAATTAATAATTTATAAACTCATTAATTGTTATTTAAAATTTTTATACAAATAAGAAAAATTGAATTTTTAGTTTGTTGATTTCAGAAATTACCATATTGATTATATATATGTATATACCATAATGCCACGATATAATTAGTGTATATCTTGATAAAATAATAAAATTTTAAAATTTTCCGAAATAATTATACATATATGCTAGTATTATATGTAGATACATGCACATATATCATTTGTAATTCAGTTTTTAAACGTAAAATTAAAGAAAATAATAAAATATCCTTATAATATTATTTTGGACTATATACAGAAATGGATTTACCATTTAAGATGCTCTAGTTAAATAAAAGATGCCCTAGTTAAATATTTGTATGCATACAATGCAAAAATTTCAATTTAATTGAGTGAATACAGTCCGTTATTGGCAATTTGTGAAACTTAAATCGTATAGTCTTTATATGATATGAATAAATCTGAAAAACTGGTAAAAATACGCCACCGTCTCTTTCAAAATCAATAAGAAATTTTATTATACAAAACGTAAATTTTCGAAATTTCACGATTTTTTTTTTGAAATAAAGAGTAGTTAATGAGTTAAGGTTTAGTTTTCGTCTTTTATTCGGAAATTATTTTAGCTCATGAAACGAAGCTTAGGGAAAATGAATTTATTTTAATTAAATTAATTTAATTTTATAATAAATTTTGTTTTATTTTTGTTAATATTTTTAAAATGAAATAAAATTTCAATTTTCGATTCTTAAGTCCAAGCGAGTACATAATTCACTTTTGATTTTGAGGCGTACAGTTGAATCCGGCACTATAATGTTGCAATATGAATAAAAATACGGTTAACCTCATTTAAAAATTTAATTTTGTGTTATATTGTGGAAAAAAAATTTAAAATTACTGAAATAATGGGACATTTTATGATCTTTAATTATAAATAAGTGAATTGATTTGCGTAAATAAATTTGCTTCTTGAAAATGAATTTCATTTAATAATTGTTCATTGTTAATAATTTATTTTTTTAAAAAAAAATTAAGTATAATGCATCGAATATTAAGTGTTGATTACGAAATTTATTTTAATTTTTTTTTTTTTAATTTGGCAATTATTTCATGTTTTCATGAAATTCATACAGTCGAGCGTTGATTTAATATAACAATGTATTTTTAAGGAAAATATTTTTATATAATATAATTGTAAATGTTCCCTCTATATTCAAAATTCAATTCATTTCTGATTTAATAGTGTGTCCGAGATTTTATGGTATTCGAGAAACAGGGTCATATTTCTTTAGATTTCTAACTAATATGATAAATTTTGAGTAGAGTGAGAGCGCGAAAAGAAAAATGGTGCCTATTATAATGTTTTTACCTTAGTGTACTCTATTATCCTAAATTAAGAATACCATTGAATCTCTTACATTTAATTCTTGTACTTTAATTGCATATTTATTAAATAATACTTCCGTAATATGACAAGGTTTTGCAATTGACAATTGAAATTCAAGTTTATAATACAACTATAATGTTTTTGTTTTTTTCCCACATTTAATACTAGAATATCTAATTGTCCTATGCTAGTTACAATCGTCAATTAAAATTTTTTAAAAATTATAATTTTTAACAAATAAAAATCATATATAACATAAATTCTAACAAGTTTTATATATTTTATATATTCACTATAATTATTTGTAATTAACCATTAAATTAACACCTTGTAAAAAAATTTTTGAATAAGAAATAAAACGAAAAATTACATATGTATATATTTTTATATAGACTAACAAATTATATGAATAATTAATTATATTTAATTACCATAAATTTTACACAATGAATGAATATTTTAAGAAACACTGTAATATTAAATAATGTATATGTATACATTTATTTTTATTTATTTGTAATTATCAAATGAATTAAAAAATTCTAATATTTTTAAAAGAAATTTTAATATATGATTGTAATTTAACCCATTCATTCATGACTTATGTTTTTTCCTTAAATAAAATAATGAAATTCTGTTGCGCTTGAAAATGGTTTTATCGTGGTGTTTTGGAACAATTAACAAATCATTTACAAAAAAAAACGAATTTGTTTACAAACTGCATTGTTATTTTAAGGGAGCGACTTGATGTCCTTTTTGATGAGGAATATATCCTCCATTGGCAAGTCTATAGATAATATATAAGCAAAGACATTTCGTTCAATATATTCAAGAAAATTCTTCTCAGACTATAATTGAGGATAAACGGAAATCGAGTTCATACTGTTTCTTCCAGTCATTTTCAATTTCGTTCTAGAATATTATCTGCAAAAGCTGTAAGAATCTGTTTACTTTTGCAGTGTAGATCGTGCAGAATCTGGCACGTGTATTATTAATATTCACTATTGAGTAAACAGCGTTCAATTTTTTTCCAAAATATATTGATTCTTTTTGATTTACTATAATGTAGGTGAAAGATATTTGAACCATATAAAATAAATCATAGGAATAACTGTGATGATCAAAAGAGGGACCATTTCTTTACATTTCTTTTACATTTTTCTATCTCCGGAATAAATTTTTAAATTCGCACAGTTCACTTATAGGTAAAAACTTATTTAAATATTATCTGATTTTGAACATGAAAGTTTGTATAGCTTCGGGTTAACAATTTGTTATTATAATAATAATTTAACAGTTTGGTGCTCTCGGGTTAACAATTAAAAATAAATATTGATATCATAATTTATACTATATTCGTATTTGTATTAGGAGTTCTAATGTGTATCAAGAATTTTAGAAATTCAGACTTGATATACGAACTCTCGTAGAACCAGTTCTTAATATAGAAAATTTATAAAAAAACAAAAGCATACATAATTATTATTTAAATTACAATCTCATAAAATATTTTGTCATTCAATAAAATTTTGAAATTAAATATTATATGCAATTAATTATAGTGTATACATACATAAAATTTTATTAAAATTGTCGTCAACGCTATTAAGACAATTTCAACTAAAATTATTTTTAATACAGTCACGTGGTCTCATATTTCTTATTTATTTCTCCCACTATATACTTTAACCTGCACAATTAATAATTTTATATGTTGTTGAATAAATTGAACTATATAAAATTTACTTCCTAGATATTAAAAATTACCCGCACATTCTTATTTATTTAATATTATTATACATAAGAGTAGTGCATTGAGCGTACGCCATTTTAAAGAATATAGAATGAAATTGTAAAGTTTTAATACATAAAATTGTATAATTTAATGTCATTTAATTAGAATATTATATAAGTATAAAAATCACCCACATATATAGATATATAGAAATGTATATAATAAATCTTTGCATAATATAAATGTATGTATAGGTATTTTATTATAGTATATACACTGTATGTATATAGTAAATATTTTTTTAATACTTAATATTCTGTTGATTTTTATTGTAAATGGTGTGTAAAAAATCAGAAAATATAAAAATATTTTATTTCTAAATGAAAATGTAGAAAACCAATAAAAACTAATAAAATTTAAATAGCTAGACATACAATGTTAACGTTATTATTAAATAACTCTTAAAACAACACAAAATATTTAACATATAATATTAAAACATACACACATAACTAATAAGGAAGTTAAAGTTAGAATTTTTATATACGAGTATTACAATAATATAAGACACATAAAATACATAATAAAATACATAAGAAACTTTATCGTATATGGTATAATTATGTGTTTATTTTCCTATTTAAATTTTATTTTCTTAGTTATTTTGTTCGATTTTAAAGTTCTATACAAATTTTCTTAAGAGAACTAGTAATTTGTTTCACATTTCAATAGTCAATATAGTTACGTTTTAAACATAAATGAAAATTTTGTAAGGAAAAGCATTCTGCCGAAATTGTTTAAAAATTTTGGAAATTAATTGGAAAAGAATGAAAAATATTGAACTAATTCAGAAAACAATAAAAACTACCTAGGATCTAATAGAAAAATGTTTTAATCAGATGGAATTTTTTTATTCTAATAGGGAGAACAGAGTATTTCTGCCATGAGCACTTGATATACAACTGTATATATTCAAAGATCTTCTAAAACATTTATTTATTTTAGAAACTCAATAAGTACTTATATAATACTTAATTTCATATCGTATTTATGTCTCGTATCGTATTCATACGATATCGTCAATCTCTTGATACTAATATTTTTTAATTAACAAAAACTGACATTGTGATAAAAATTTCTGGATAAATTCTGTACACTAATAATAAATTAATTATGCCTACTAATATTATGTTAGGTAGATTTAATAGAAAAACGAGAAAAAATAAAGTTGATCGTGTCAACTCTGTAAGACCCATACGAATTTATTATCCTATGTGCAAATAAATATGCCATACATCGTATGTCGTATATATGGCCAAACTACTATAGAAGTTTTATGGCTTCATAAAACGAGTCAAGAAATTTCAATGATTTTTATCACACATAACAGACGGACAGACAAAGCTAAATCAACTCAGAAGTCGACGTTGATTAGTCTATTGAGTCAACACACTTGAGTCTATATCTCAGAGCATAATTTCATAGCGTTGCAAACTGTAATGCTAATTTAGTATACCTTTCGAACATACGTTCGTACGGGTATAATAAAATTTCTCGAGTATAACAGTTAGTTAGAGTGCGTAGATCACTATATTAAGTAGATCTGACTAATAATATTTTTGATTTGAATCCCGTTATTTAATATTAATGAAAAATTTACCACTTATATAATTGCTCGTATTTTAATTAAGTGTTATACAAAATTTATTTAATACGAATAAAGTGTTAATATTGTTATACCGTAACAATTTAATTTTTTGAAATACAAAACAATATAATAAAATTCAAAAAACTATTTGCCATTGAGAATCGTGTATACTATTTACTACGTTATTTAGTATATATACCGTATATATTGTAAAAATATATTATAAAAATTTATTTATTGGATAATAAGAACTAAATAACAAAAAAAAATTAGCATTTTTTAAAAATACATTTTTGTATACCTTTGAAGAGTCCAACATAAAAATCATCATATTTTTTTTTTAATTTATTTATTTTTTAATAAAATACACACATCTGTAAGAAAAAACCACAACTGAGATGAAAAATAAATAAAATAAAAATTATTATTTTATTATTAAGGTTGTATAATTGATTTATTATTTTATTATGTGTTTATTTGTATGTAAATCTATACTTTGTTTTCAAATATTTTTTTTTTCATATGTTTCTCTCAAAAAATTATTATTTATAGTTTTTACCTATAATCAGTTGGAGTTGGCAATTATCACAAAAATTTGTTTTTTTTTATTTTTATTATTGTTATTATTTTTATAGTTTATTTCTGTTTCATGTATTTATTTTGTTTTTTTTTATTTTGTATAACTCAATTATTTGCGCTATGAGCATGTAATCATGCATTTTTGTTTTTTTATTTTAATAAACAATGACAGAGTAGGGTTATTTAATTATAATTTTTAAAATGTACTTATACCCATAATATACCCATAGATTATTGCATTATACATGTGTAATGTGACTTAACTATATAGATTACATGCGTATATAAGAAAGGGTAATTTTCAATAGTGTTTTCTCTTCAATAGTTCTCTTTCTTTCATTCTCTTATTGAAAGAAAGAGAGAAAAAGAAAATATAATAGAAATTCTCGCTCAGTAAATAAGTGAAATTCGTTAGTAAGCATAAATGTGTCATATTGTTAATGAAGTAAATAGTTACAGTGTTTGTTGTTTCGACCGCTTTAATATTTATTAAAAATTTACTCTATTTAAATTAATAATTAAATCTTCCGGAAATGATAAGTTTAATTTCAGATCTGACTATTGTATTTTCCTAATTACAGGGATCTTACTACATATAATAAGATTATCGTATTTGCAAAAATGAAGAGCTATAGTACCCCACAAATCGATTATTTTTACGAGTATAAAAAACGTTTCACGAAAACCGAATTCAATAATATGGCCCAAATATTCTAAATATATAAATTGAATTTTGAATTTGTACAACTTTACGAATCCGTAAACTGTCGATTCACGTAAACACTGTAATCACAAATGGATTTCTGCGATACTTTTACGATTTCTAAAATAGTTTTAGTTTTCCCTTAAAAGTAGAATACTGGGTCAATGCATTAAAAATCAATAAACATATTATTCTATGAAGTGAACCGTACAATAATTTCATTTTAATTGCAACAAAACCTAAGAGTTCATAATTAATTCCAATGATTTAGTTAATAATAATTAAGAAAACCTATTGAATTCAATCTGATCACTCTGCCCAAACCATTTTTTCTGCTTATATTCAAAACAGTTAAATTATTCTTAGAGAATATTGAATAAATTATAATAGAGAGTGTATGTATGTTAGAGTTTAATACTACAAAATCCTTTAATTGTTATGTATGTAAATAAACTCATTAAGACTAAAAAATCGACGATCATTTGGCCTTTAAATTAATTATGAAAAATAATTTATATCTTATTATGACAATCGCTTTACTTAAAACCTAAAATATTCTAAATGAAGGTACGTACTGATTTAAATTATGTACACTTTTCTAAAATGCACATAATTATAACAGATTTATTCTATTTATTCAACTTGAATAATTTTAATAGCTACACGCGTCTTAATTAATTAAAATTAATTTATTTTAATATAAAAATAAAAAAAAATATGTTCTTTTCATATACGAGTACTAAACTGTCTTACTTATTCTGTTCCATAGTTTTCATATATGGTTTTAAATCAAAAATTAATACTATAATTAATGAATTGTGTATAAATAATTGTTTTGCCCCGCCTTCTAAAAATTTAATTTAACCACTTTTTTTTTTGCTTTTATACAAAATCAAAATAAACAGAGAAAAAAAAATTACTTTTAATTCAAACTAAAACAAATCGGATCGGATCGGATTTTTTTTTTTTTGCTTTATGGAAAACTACATATGTATATAAAAAATGATTGACATTAATAGGCTAAAAATGAGAAAGAGAAAAAAAATTATTGTATATAGTTTAAAATCGCGAATCTAGATAAAAACATTGATATGTTAATTATTATCGCTATCTAGACTAAAACGCAATTTTAAAATTTTATTGTTGTGCTAGTAGTATTCACCGATCACATTGCATAAAATAAGGGAGGTTATGTGATGGCACCAAAATGTGATGGATGTCGAATTTTCGGCAAAAACGCACTCCTCTTTAGTAGGAAAACGTAAATGAACTATTTTTAGAGAGATGTCGATAGGTTTGTCGTGCATACGCAACACGCATGTATCTCAAGTTCGGCAAAATTAATTTGAATAAAATTTTATATATGGGTTAAATTCGACTATATCACAGATTAATCAACTTTTGGGATATGTCAGGCCTCGGTAACTGGGCCTTTTTTCGGGCTGATTTTACAATTTCGCGAATGTATAAAGAGAAATAATAAAATTTAGTAGAACTTATAAAATTATGGAAAAATTAGGGCTCGGAAACAGAACTACGAGCCAATTTCAGTTTCAGTTGTCACCGAAATTAACTGGAGCCTTTTCAGGGAATTTGATTGGCACAAAGTGAAACTCTACTAAGAGCTAAAGATACATTTTTCTAGGAATGTTAACTAAAAACTTATTAGCATCCTTAAAATTGTAAAAACGTCAGTTTAAAACACATTTTCATTAATACTTCCTCTGGACTAGACAACATATATTGGGGTCGGTTATGTGATGACCACATCAGATTTTTTTTGTTTGCTTTTCTGTTAAATAATATTATAATTGCAGATAATATGGATACACATTATATGGTTAATTATTTTAATTTCACGGATTTAAAATTTTAATTTAATAAATGAATTATTTTGTATGTATATATATACATAAGCCGTTTTTAGCAGATAAGTAGTTTTTTTTAGAAAATTAATCAGGATTTGAGTGGCTATTTGTTTTATTTGTATATTTACTTTTTTAAATTGAATTTATTATTTTGTGGATTATTAAGAATTTTGATATGTTCTTAAATGCTTTGGCAAAACAAGACGTAGATTTTGTAATTTTTAAATTAACTTCTTGGATCTTAATTTTAACTGCATTAACGTTAACAATGTCCGAAATCAATTTTCTTACTTTATTGTTACAGGTTTCACAATTCTAATATTTTTGTAAATTTGACCCATTTTGATTTATATTTATCCTATTATTGTAAGTGAAGTGCTAAGCTTTAATTATTATGAACTTTACAACTGGCTCCATTTATTTCCTTTTATATTTTTTTTAGAGTGTTAACCCTCATTTTCATATATATATTAAGAATGTTAAATCTCTATTGTGTCTGAATAAAGTTACAAGTTTAAATGAATTGTTTGTAGTTCCATAAATGCTCGTTGATCCGAAAATGTTCATTAAATTCGATATAAAATCGCTATATAATGCTGCTATTATTTTGTTAGTAAACTTGATTAAAAATAATTCCAAATTTTTTTTCATTTTCGAATACATTTTCAATTTAATCACATTTTTATTATATTTACACATTTTACGCTCGTGCATGCGTAAATAATTCTACATAATCTTAACCCCGCACATTCCCCACTCTAAAAATCATAAAATACCTAATCTATACTAATAATATAATTTATATAATATCAAGATCATATTTTAAATTTATATGCGCCAAAATTTTTAATACTACTATTATTAAAGCTCATAATTCTTATTTAATGTCATAATGTTGAAATCAACATAAATCATAAAATCACTCTATTAATATGTTATTCATATATGCACACAAATAATACATTAACATGCTATACACATAGATACATTGTATTTATAAGCCAGATCATAAATTATTCTCAGTTATTATATATGGGAAGAAAAAGCTAAAAGACAAAACTAACAAAACAAAAATAGTAGCTAAAATAACAAACAAAACCACAATTTACCTCCAACCTTTAGTTTTTTTTTAACAAATCAATTATCATCTATTGTTCTTAAGCTTTTTATTAACTTTACAGAAGTTAAACAAATTTGTTATTCTGATTTTTATTTTTTAAATTTTTAAATTATTGTTTTTTTTTTTTATTTTTGGAAGATTAAAATCAGTGAACGCGATCAACTTTTTAGTTTTGTGTTTTTTTTTCCTTCTCTATTGTTCATTTCTGGATTTTATTGTAATGTAGAGTGTTGCCAACAAATTTTGAAAATTTTTGTATATTCACTCTATTATAGGTGATTTATAAGAACAAGGTACATAAAATAAACTTCACTTTTAGTCAAATTCTCTGATATATTACTCAGAACTTGTTGCGACCAACTTTTGTAACTGAAAATTAGTACTTTTTCTCTTAAATTGCTAACACTAAGTCTTTCTCCTGTTGTAATATTAAAGACGAAAATTATTTAAGAATAGAAAGTGAAAGTCACCAACATACATGCTCACCTATTCATCTAAATAGGATTGAGGTTGCCACCGAAACCTTTCAAATGTGTTATCTTCCAGCTCGTCCGATTATCTGAGAGTTAAGCTATTTGAGTTTAAGAATTTTTGACAACATTAGAAAAACAAACAGTATTGATAAGTTTCAAGTGAAGTTAGTATAACAGTATTTAATGTAAAAGGGAATAATTTTGTTTATATTTATGTTTATACAGGCAGAAATATGCCTCTCAACTCAAATTGGATCAAAAATAGTTTCAGCAACTCAAGAAACAAGACTATTGTCCAAAGCACTTCACATTAAAAAACAAATTAGTTAACTATTACTATTATATTATGTAAATTATTATATTGTTATTATTATTTATATAAATTATAAAAATTTTTTGACCTTAAGATTTTTAACAGTGCCGGGATCAAATACAAAACCAAAATAATTGCTTGAGCTGTGTCCAGTAACAGTTATACACTCAATTTTGAACTTTTATTTTTGGGCCGTTTCCGGTAATACAAATTTAATTTTGCTCAATAATTTTGTCGTAACAAATAAAATTTTGCTGTTATATACCATATTATTCTTCTAATACTTGCTTATATATAAAATTCGAAATTTTTTTATTTGGCAACTCTATAATTGCTAATTTTGACCTTAAAATTAAATACTACCGGTTTTTTACTTAAGGATTTTATTTGATTATTACTAAAGATCATCATCATATTATATTTAATAAAATTTCAAATCAGAAATTAGTTTGGTAGAGAAAAAAAAAAAAAAACAAATAAATCCGCATATTTTATAAAACAAAAATTTTAATAGAAAAATCAAAAACCACTGAATACACGCACACACAAAATATACTTATAAATTATCGCTTAACATTTATAATTATAATAATGGTGATTTTTAATTTAATTTTTAAAGGTTCTTTTAACGCACCTTCTCCCAGCTAGCATTTTTTTTTATCATTTGAATTTTTACATTTTTTTTTTGTTATACAATTTTTAATAGAATTCAGAGAGAACAAGAAAAAAATTTTAATGGCGTTAAATAGTGGTTATCATCAGGAAATTTTAACGCTTCATTAAGAAGTAAATTATTAACGGTGATGTTTTTTTTTTTGTTTTTAATCTAGTATAGTAGATGGGGGGGGAAAAATGTAAACAATGTTTATAAATTAGTTAAAAACAAAAGATAATTGTTAATTTTTTGTAAATATTTGTTTTTATTTATAATATAATTATGTGTTTGTATAATTATGTATTCTTAATGTTATACTGTTATACAAAATTTTTTCTCAATGTTATACTGTTTTATAATTAAAATTCTTTTTATTTCAAATCTGTTTGGTTTATGTGAGTATTTTTGATAACCTCTTTTGGGTATTTAAAAATATTATATATGAGACGTTTTAGGCTTAGGGCATAAAATTTGTGGATTAAAACTGTTAAATGTTATTTAAGAGAGACATTTCTAACGAATTTAAATTTTAAATCAATATATTGAAAGGCGAATTTAAATTTTATTCAGTTTTAATTATTCTTTTAATACATACTTAAGTTGCAATTAAATTAAATTATAAGAATATATTGATTTACCTTATTATTGACAATACACACGTCGGAAATTAAAAAACTTTTAAAGTAATAACGTTGAATTATTTAAAATGAGAACTATAACCATTTCTTCGTATATACAAACAATACATCATTCTATATAGTCACTCATTCGCATTAAAAAGTTAACTATGTCAACTGAAAACTGACTGTTATTCACATTAAAAAAAATTCTTATATATAGCCAAGCCCGGTTTAAGCATGTTGGGCGCCCTACCCGGTTTTTTAATAATTTCGTCCCAACATTTTCGACGTATTGAATAATATGCAATGAACATTGAATTTCGTACATAATAAATCAATTTGTCTTGTAACACTATTATGCTGAATACTTGATAACTCATAGAATCAAAGCCTGGAATTAGACTTTCAGCTTTTTATTATGCTTATACAACATATAAAGGTACATGTTATTTAGTTAATTTTGCTGTAAATAGAAAGAAAAAAAATTTTTTTGGAAAACAAGTGGTGTTAAAAAAATTTGATTTTTTAAAATTTAATTTTGATTTCAAGTCTTAATGGCTTCTCTATTTTCTGGCGCCCATTGCAAATGTTTGCTTTGCATATATGATATCCACACATCAATACGTTTGTACTAGTAATTTCATTTTAATTTTATTATTCAAAATATTTAAAATTTATTTACTTTTCCTATATAGAGTGATTCAGTAAGTAGTGATTCTAGATAGTGTAGTGACCGTAGATATTTGACACTAATTTCTGGATAAAATTTCTGGATTGTCTCCATTTTTAATTTTCTTAACGATAGTTTATAACATTTCTCTTCTTACTGAATCACCCCGTACATATACAAAGTATCTAATCGTATATACAAAATTAAAATAATTTAAATTCATAAAAAAAAAAACAAATTCAATAATTTTACTATTTATTTTTCATTTCAGGTAAGCATGCACAATTAAATGATTAAGTAACGAAAAAAAAAATTGCTTTAAGTAAGTAATCAAAACAATTCTTTGCATTTTATATTTTGTATGACATTTTCAAACTTTAGGCATAAAAACAAAAAACTAAAAAATTTATTTTTAAAAAATTGCATTTTAAATCACACAAAAGCTCACAAAATAAAAAAAAAATTTAAAAATAAATTTACGACAATCAAATTAATATACGCATTGTTTAGTTTGCGGCTAAAAATATTTTCAATAACTTTATCAAATATATTGTTTTATAATAAAGTGAAAAAAAACATAAAATAATTTGCAAAAAAAAAAAACAAAATTGCAATGATTTATATAAAATTTTATATATTTATGTACCTGTATAAATTTAAATTGTTATATAGGTTACCTTACCTATACAAATTCATTGTTGTTTTTCTAAATGTGTTTGTAACATTGTACTGCCCCATACCACGTTATTATTATATTATTAATTTGTTGAACGTTAAAGACAATTAAAATGGTGCATAGTGATATGCAAGTAAAATGTTATGACAGTAAAGATCGTTTAGTGGCATATAAATTTCATTATTTTAAATTTACTGCTTTAATTATAATATTAACATAATTATAGAATAAGCTTTTAAATTGTTATACTACAAATTTTATATACTCTCGCCCGCAAGAGGGCATATATGCAGTATTACAATAACAATAGGTACTTACCTACCTTAATTGCTAAAAGGTATAGCGTTTAATTTACAAGAAAACAACTGCTTTCCGAAAAACAAAATTAAACAAAAGAATTATAAATGAATTTTCATTTGTATATGTATGTAATTCGCATTTCTAATTTGCAATACGAAATGAGCTATTTAGACTATGAATTATTAAACTCCAACAACTATACACTTCAGTAATTTCAGTGGTCATTTTGTTTTACCAAATTCCAAATATGGTTTACTGTATGTAGAACAAATCAGCCACTACTTTTCTGTATTTGCAAAATTTGGAAAATGCTTATGATTTCTCTACAATAAATAGTTAAAAAATAATGGAATTTTTAGGGTTTTTGAGAGCTATAACTTTTAGAGAGAGGCGGCAGATATGTAGAAATTTTCTTCTCCAGAAATACGTTTCTAGTAAAGATCTATTTAGATATGCTATAATTTCAGTTTCTATCTTTAATAGTGTAAAAGTTTTGCAAACTTGTCCATTAATGAACGGGCGACGCACAGAGTAAAACTCAATTTTTTTCAAAAAATTTTTTGGAAAAGTGCTACAAAAATGTAAAAAATTTCTGTAAACAGAAAATCACTATTTACTTATTAAATGTGTTTAACGTTTAATTAAATTTATATACGTACTTAATTTCCATATAAAAATCGTAATAAATATGTTAAATAAACAAAACAACAAGTATAACAAAATAATTGAAAACAAAAAATAAAATAATTTGTTTTCATTTTTGTGTATTTCGTTTTTTTTTTTTTTTTTTTAATATATTCTGTCTGCGCATTGTGATTGTTAGTGTATTGTACTTCACATGTCATCGTCATTGATCATCGTAATTTTTTTGCTCTTTTTATGTTTGTTTTTTTTTGCAGTTCGTTTCTAAACGCTAAGATTGAAAATATTGCAAATTTTTCATATTTGATTATTTTCATTTTATTTTTTTTTTTTGTTATTTTTCCTTAAATCAACAACACAATAATAATTATATTTTGTATCTATGATTGTATTAGTCGGAAATCTTTTATTAAAACACAAATGGGAGTAATTATTATTATTTAACATACATACGAGTATATGTACGTATGTATGTTAAATATATAGAAATTTATTTTATTCTTCAGTCATGATTTAAATTTTAAATAATAATCATAAACTGCAATGATCTTTATATAATGCGTAAATTGTAGCCAATTCTTTTTAATATTCGACGATATTATACGATATACTTATAATATAAGGGTGAAATATATATAAAATATCGTAAATGTACTAATATATATATGAATATGCACTTATAAATAAATTATTATGTACATATACACTGGTTCAGAGCTAAATTGAAAGGAAAATATGCAAGTAGGTTGGGTGGGGGGAGGGGGGAAATTGTAGAGTTGGAATATTTTAAGTAATGATAAAAATTCTTTTCACATTGAATTAATTAAAAAAAAAATAATAATTTTTTTTTGCAAAACTTTTAGATTTTTCAATAAATTAAAATCTGCTGGAAATCAAAATAATTGTGTTATATTTATAACAAATATGAAAAAAAATTTTGTTGTTATACAATTGAATTGAAATAATCTAAATATATGACTAGAATGATAAATAACACTTTAACTTTAAGAATAATCCTTTAATTTTAAAATATTTCAAATTCAAATTGAAATAATCATCATAGATTTTAAAATTGCATTGAAATACTAAAAATTGTTCGTAAAAATGTAGTACAAACCAAATACCAACATGAAAATTTCTAAAATTTTCTCTTAAACTTTTAATTTTTTTAAATTTCCTTGCTAAAACTGTTCTTACTTGCATCAAAGTTATTAGATTTTTGAAATCATAATTGTTCATCAACTCAATTTGTCAATTTAATTTATTAAAATCGTATAGTTTCTTCAGAATTCCGGGATATATTTAAGAATATGCATAAAATTCGTTCAGAATGGAGAGAAAAATAATGATGAAGGACTAGAAACCTCAAAAAGAAAGTAAAATTTAAAAAAAATAGAAAAAATTTTGTAAGTTTGTTAAGAAAATTTCGTTATATTCCAACTTTCATTTCACATATATATTGTTGTGGCACGCAATGACAGGCTATTACCATTTGCATTTCTTTTAAAAACACAAAATATTCTAGATACATTATGATAATCTGATTGTATATGTACAACAATACTAATAATATCATTATATATAAAAAGTTATTTCAGCGTAATACCTGTAATATAAGAAAGTATTCGAGTTATGCATATTTTTATTGCGTAAATTACAATTTATAACCTTGTATAATAGATTCTTATACAAAATTCATTTACAATTTTCTCGAGAGTATATAGTTTGGAATGAAATAATGCCATATTCTTAGAGAAATGCAAGTATTAATATTAAGTCCAGATTTTTTTCACTATTCATTAAATATAATTCAACTCATAATATAGAACATGCAACCTCAAAATGATTTTAAAAATGAATATAAAATGAACTATAATACCAACTATAGTCAATTAATGGAACGATATAATGATTAACCTAAAAAATGATGTCTAAATATTTTTTTTTTTCATTTTTATTATTACAAGTACCTAAATTATGTATTTTTTTGCTGTTTTGTCTGGACTTTAATAATATAAATAAATTAGTTTGCTTGCGGGTGCATAATATTATATATATTACATTTACATATGTATATTTAAAGTGTATATCTCCTGTAATCTTATGTAAATTATAAATTACTACATATTTAAAACATAAAGTAATTTTGAACTATATGATAAAAAAAAAAATACAAAAACAAAAATTATATATTACCCATAAAAATTTATTGCATTACAAATATATTCGAAAAAAAAAAAATAAAAATAAAATCATATATGGTTATGCACCTACATATATATATATGCAATGCCTACCTATCATATATAAATGCATATATAGCTATTTACCGTGTAAAACATTTTAATAAGATATTATTTTTCGCAAATTATGCACTCCAAAAACAACAACATTGACAACAAGAAACAAAACAAATAGAAAATAAATGAAAAAAACTCTTAAAAATGTGTAAATTTTGATTTTGTTTTGATTGCGCGCAAGCAGTTCCTGTCGCGTCTTTATTGCGTCAATTGTAAAGATTTATTATTCTTTATTTATTGCAAATGAATATCTTTTTTCTCTTTCTATATCTTTTATTTTTAATGTTTTCTTTTTTCCTCTCATTTCATTTTCAATATTTTTCTTATTTTTCTTAACTGCGTGCTCAGTACTCTTTATTAATTTTTCATAATGCATGTATTTGTTTCTCTATATAATATAACAGTTGGGTATATAAATATAAATATAGTCTATATATATGCTTATAAAGTGCATATATGCATACATTATTTCCATTACATTTCATATATAGGCGTACTAAATAGCCTACAATTCCCCACTAAATATTTTTTTTTTAAATAAAAATTGTTTTAAATTTTTGTTTTTGGTTTTTCAGATTTCTTGAACTTATTTTTTTGTGTTTTTAGAAGTTTTTTTTTTTTTTTTGATTTTTACTGCATTTTAAATAAATTCAGTATTTATATATTGGTTTTTGCATTCATATGTATGAATATGTTCAATGTGAGGAAATTCAACAGATTAGCTTATTTTCTGCCTTATTTTATCAGTTAGCCACCGTCGCCGCCGTATATTCTTTATTAATTTCTTTATAGATACAATTTAAAAAAATTTTTTTTTTTTAATTTTTTTCAATATTGCCATCTATCATAGATACATATGTGTGCAGTTTTGTATTCAATTTTAAATTTTGGAGTTAATATTCTAAGAATATTTTGTAAATTATTATTAAATGTATTGGAGGGCACTATAATGACTAGAATATAGTTTGAAATTGACAAAGAATATGTGAGGTTTTATATATAAAACATTTAAGTGCTGCTATTTCGTCTCATGCTTGCTGTTCATTGAGATTCTGGTAATCATGTATAATAAATTATGAAAGTATAAAAGTGTTTGAATGAAAATATAAGTAGTATATACGGAAATTAGTACCTAAAAATATGCAATTTTCTATACTGTATATAATCAAATTGTATAATGAATGTTCTAAAGATAATAAAAACAATAAAAAAATAAAGGCATAAATTAACGTTTTCAATAATATTAGGTTTGTATTCTATTTATTTACTTTTCATAATTTTTAATAATAAAATTACTTTTATATTTTTTAAATGCTCATCATAAAATTTATATAGTGTCTTTATAACAGTTATAAAATGTATGTATGACATTTATGAAGAATGTCTTATAAAGAGAACAGTTTTGGCAATATGTATAACAGTTATATAGTATGTATAACAGTTATGTGTTATGTATAACAGTTAATGGAAATTTTGTCTTTTAATGGTTCAACATTAAAAATCAAGTAAAAATTAATTAAAATTTAAATATTAATTAATAATAATTAAAAATTGAAAAATTATATTTTATATTTTTTTAAACCATACAATTATTAAGTAATGCAATCTTGTCCTAATGGCAACCCTATCAACATTTCATACTTTTTTATTTGTAAATTTATTATATGAAATACGAAAACCACATGATAATCCGATAAATATGAGGATCCGTCCAATTTATAATATTGAAAATTTAAAAAAGAAAAAAAACCAAAAATAAAAAAAAAATTCTTATTTTCTTTTTTTACTTTTAGCAATATGATTTCAATTTTATGCGCAAAGAATTTTATTTTTCTCTTTTTTGTTTTTTTTTTCATTCTGTTTTACTTAAGTATTTTAATAATAACTAAACTAATGGTTGTTCGCCTTATTGCTGCTATTTCATCTTTAAATGCAAAAAGGAAAAATAAAATA
The DNA here is from genome assembly GCF_029603195.1 of Condylostylus longicornis. Taxonomy (NCBI): domain Eukaryota; kingdom Metazoa; phylum Arthropoda; class Insecta; order Diptera; family Dolichopodidae; genus Condylostylus; species Condylostylus longicornis. Next base: position 15,179,499 of record NW_026578007.1, read on the forward strand.
AAAAAAAAAAGAAAAACCAGAACGTAACAAAATAATAAAAAAAACATTGAATTCTCAAAATTAGCAGGAAAAATTTTACAACAAGCAACGCAACAAAAAAAAACAACAAAACTTATAACTTGTAAATATTCCAATTTTATCGCTACATTTTTCACCCACAGATAAACGACGATGAACTGAAAAAGACAACCGAAGATTTGCAAAAACAAAAAAAAAACAAAAACCAAAGTAAACCAACCAACAAAGCGCAATGCAAAGCGAAAAACATAATTTTTTCGTAATAAATTAAACAATTTAATGCATTCCAAAAACAAAAAAAAATAGCAAAAAACATAAGCAACCAAAGAAGAAGAAAAAACAAAAGTCGCACAAGAAAATTACACAAATTTAAATATTTTTCATTTATGAAATATCAAATTTTTGCAGCTCACTCGCATCGAATTGAATCGGACGGATCAAAATCGAGAGCGTGTGTATATATTAAAATGTTAAGTGGTGGTGGGTTATTAATGCAATTTGCTAAATAAGAAAAAAAAATTTTTTTTTTTTGCGTTCCTTTTTTTCTTTACTTCTTTATTACCATTTCAAAAAAAATGAGATGTGATCTGATTTTTAAATTAGTGTTACCATCTATGATATTCATATACGTATGCAATATAATATGTACGTGTATACAAAATTATTTTGTAATATTTATTCATAGCACCTATACGTACATAATAATGTTTGATTGTACAAATTATTTAGAGAGCGTATATGATGTATATATGTATATAAATATTTGTAGTAAGTGTTATATTGTATGAAACTATAAGAAATTCGATATATTAAAGAGATAAATAAAAAAAATTATTTAAAATAACTACATTTTATATTGATTTATAAAAAGAAATATAAATATTATTGGGTGTACAAGGTGTTCAAGCGCAAGTATATTATATTCTGGAGGGGTTTATCGTAAATGGCGATTCAAATTAAAATTAATTGAAAATAAAAGAGAATGTAATTTCATAGTATTAGAAATGCGGAAAATATTCAATATCTACATTGGTTTATTAATAATTTTATGATTCCGTACAAAAATTAGCTAGAAATTTAGCCAAATTTGTAGTTTTATTTAATTAAAGTAGATACCTAATTTGTTCCGAAATTATATTAAAAATTCTAATAATTGCTCAATTTTCTCAAAAATTCGATGGAATTTTAAATATTAATTTATTAGAATTTTGAATAATAATGGAATTCGAAGGAAGTTTAGGTATTGTGATTTACATCCATGTACTTGCAAGGGGGGATAAAGCAGATTTATAAATTATAAATTTCGTAGTAATAGGAAAAATCTCGTGATCTCCATAATATTTCTTGGACTCTACTATTTTTCTCAACTATTTTAATACTAATGAACTGCAAAAAAGCACCCTGTCTTAATATTTATAATAAAATTTTTTTTTTTTGAATTGATAACGATGCGTACGTGGAATTTTAGTTTACTTTATTTTTTTCAATTTTTTTTTTTTTAAATAAAAAAAAAATTTATTTTTTTATATTTTGTTTTGCTTTTTCTTTTTGGAGGATAAATTTGATTGAATAGTGAACCGCAAAAATTACCAATTACAATGTCAGTCCTAGCCTTTATACATACATACATGCACATACTATCAGTGTATACATCAATTTTGCATGATTAAAGCATCAATTTAATATAAAATAAAAATAATAAAACAAAAAAAAACAAGAAAAAATGTAAAAAAAAAAACTCGAATACGATAAGAAAAATGAGAAACAATTAAATTTGCCGCGAAAATAAAATATGAACATTAGTTTTACAAAAACAAAAATAAATAAAATTAAATAAATGGGAAAATAGAAAAATTAAAATAAAAATAAAAATCAATTTTGCTATTTGTATTACACACAACTGAACAAATGAGTGAAATAATAGCAATAGCTCTTGTGTACGAACGGTTGTACAAGACAACAAGCTGCAAAACGCGAATTATTTTACATGTTTCATCGTTTGTTTTAAACATTTTTTTTTTTTTTCATGTTAAAAAATTATTTTTAAAATTGATTTAGTGATTTTTAATATTTTCAAATTTATTGTGTATATTTTTTCGTTATAAAATATTTTGCTTTTAATTTAATGAATAAATGTATGTGCATGCTGCAAATTCACAACACACTATACAACACCACTGTTTCAATGCAATTTGTATTACATAATTATAGTTATTTTTGGAAAAAAAATTATGTTTTTAAATAAAAATGTTTTATACATAAAATACTAAATATAATAATCATAAAATACAAGGAAGAATGTAGAGGTTAATAAGTATGTGTAGTGGACAATATATGAAATTCATTTATAAGGTTATTTTAAATCATAATTACAATTATGTTTAGCTGTACACAAAATATAATACTAAAATTTGAATTACTTTGTGTAGCTTAAAAAAAAAATATTTAACATAATTAATATTAGGCAATAAACATTGTCCTATTTAAATATTAAAATTAAACGAGAATAACTATAGGCATCCTAAGGCCAATGAAGAAATGAATTCAACTACTTTTGTTAAATATGATAGCCCCAATAGTATACTTGTTTGCGCGTAATATCGTAAGCGCTAATTATATCTGAACAGATGGTTCAGATGAGGAACGAGATTTAAGAGATCCGGCGATACCACAACGGGCCTAATTGGCCAATGTGTACCCTTCGGGCAGCTGCGACAACCTAACCTAACCTAACCTAGTAAGATATACTGCTCAAACCACTACATGGATTACATCCAATTTAAATAGGGTTTCGACATTTAATATTATAGGTTATCTATGAAAACTAATATATATGTCTAATATACCCTTCGAACATACGTTCGTACCGGTATAAAAAAAGATCTTGTTTACTACAATATATAAAAAGGAATAATTTTAATATTATAAAGATATAGTTTTATAAAAATCAAAATGAGCATCTGCTGTAAAAATTCTTTGTTAATTTTTCATAAATTTCATCTAAATTTAATGCAAAAGCACCGTCTAATAAATCTAAAATGTTATCGTTTGTAATACAGGCTCTTCAATTAATATTGCCAATTTTAATTTGAATCTTAAATTTGTGACACTCATCTTATTTCTCGAAAACGAAAGATGTTTATAGTAAAATGTAATAATTGTAACTAATTATCCTCTTCGTTTTTATTCAGATTATCGGGTTTTCATTATACGCTACCTGTAGGTCGGTAACTTTAATATGGGAACGAAAATTTTCTTACATTTTACGCTAAAACGGTTGTGATTACAAAAAAGTTAATTCACATTTTCGATTGAATCAAAAATACATTAAATTTGATACGATTGAAAATTTACATTTAGCCATTCGTTATATTTTTATTACAGAAAATTTCGCGGTTTAAAGACTGCTCGACTGCCACTTACATTTCAGATGTTAAGAGGTTATCTAATACCTCATTTTCGAGTTTATGGAAAAAAAAATGGAATTCGAAACGAAGTGGAAATGCTGCAAAACGTTGCAAACAGAAAAATAAAGTTATTTTTCCCTAAAAGTATGCAATTTTACATTTTACTTTAAAATATTGTTTCTATTCAATAAATTTGATATTCTCCTTTAGATACTCATTTTTTCTTGTTAAATAATTATTATTTTTTTCATTTGCTAAGCAAAACTAGTTACATAAGATTTTCGATATAAGCAGTCCCGGAAAATTTTTAAATGATTAAAGTCGTCAATCAATAATATAAAACTAACAAAATTTTTCAATTTAATCAAAAAATAATTTTAATGTATTTTTGATGATTTGAAATCATTAAACACTTTGTTGTGGTTACGTACACCTTCCTATAATTAATTTTCTAAATATTTTTTTCAATTTAAAAACAAAAATTAAATTTAATAGAAATAAAATAGCTAGGCTATAATTGAAATTATTATATTTGCGTGTGAATGATAGAAAGCTTTGCCAAAAATTTTAAATTAAAATTTTGAATAATGTTTTTTAATTTATTAATTTTTATTTCTCTTAATGTGTTTTTTTTTTTTCTATAAATTCTTTACTTAATTTCAAGTAAAATATATTGTCGAAGATTATATATGTATGTATGTATGTATGTACTTGCATATTTTCTGCAATTTTATAACTTTATTTATGATCAATCATTTAAAAGAGAGGCAAAAAAATGAATCATATCTCATTTTTAGAAGCAATTTTTCTATGGCCAGGCAATAAAAATTTTGATTTAAATTTTTTTATAAAGTACAAGAAAATACTTGAATAAAACAAAGAGCTGAAAAGATAAATTAGGCTTAACGAAGGGTTTTCCCTTTTAACCACTTATTAAGTATTTTTTGACGAAATTCGGGCTGGAGGGGTTGGAATTGAGGAAATGGAATAATTTGCGTTAGATAAGATAAAAACCGTCCTAAATTTGGAGTTTCCTTACATTTATTTTGTAGATTATTCTTACTGAAAACTTTCACACTGTATTGTTCACTCTTTCACAAAAATTTGAAGAAACGGAATGGGAGCAAAAGAAACTGCGACAATTTGTGCAAAATAGCCCAAAATTAGTTTTTCAATTACAAAAAGTTTTAATTCTTCTCTCTCATGGCATTTACAAATCAAATCTGATTATAAAAATTTGGATTGCCTTTACACCTAATTTTCAACCTCAACTTCCAAAATTCTGAAAAATCCCATGAAATGAGCATATTGTAAATAACTGGTTATAGAGACCATCAAATATAATAAATTTTCATTATTGCATTGTCGGCCACGACCGATACATTCACGGGTATGACAAGAAAATTTTATTACTACTACAAACACATTTCTAATGTCTATACATAAAAATGAATAATTTTTTTTTTTTATTTTAAAATTTAATTTTGAATAATTATTGATGTCATTATAAAAATCTTTGAATACAAGAATTTTTATTAGATTTTGAGACCGGAAAAAAAAAGTTTTTTTTTTTTTTTAAATAAAAATTATAAATATAAAATTTTCTAGGCGTATTTGACACTTAATTAATGTTCATAATAAAAAAAATTATAATATAAGAAATGCATTTATTATCGCATATATTATTAACTCATTTGGGATTCAGTAGATATAAATGAATTGTACGCTTGATATAAAACAAAAATAATCTATAAAGATCTTCATGGTTATTTAAAAATTCAATTTAAAATAAATTGTACAGAAAATGGCTATAAAATATAACAATTATATTGAAATTATTTTAAATTTCTGTTCTTAAAGAATACGAAGAAGAAGAATAAGAATATTTCGAATATAAATTATAAACTGAGGACTATATAATAATTAATTTAAATTAAATAATATTTATTATTATTACAATGTTTCTTTAATACTGAACATTATTGTTTATGTTAAATGGATCGCCATAGATTAGTTTGTCTACTATGATTAATAATATTGATTAAATTTCTATAATAATTAGTGTAACAATAATAAGAAAATTCTGTTATAAGAAAAATATCATTGCCTTATAAATGATTCATTGGTTAAAATACATAATCTTTTGTGAGCTATGTGAGCGGCCTATCGGTAGAATCATTAGGAATTCCAAATATATTAGATTGCATTAAAAGAACTCCAAACGAACTCTCTTTTTAAATAAATGATTTTAATTCGTTTAGATACGAAAATTTTCAATACTTTGAAAAATTTTCTTAAGTTCCTAACTATTAAATCTCATTTCATATAAGTTTAATTTTTTTTTTCACTGTATTATCACATTTAACGCAATGTGTGAAGGGCACAGATATAGACTAAGTAACAAATTTAAAATTTTCCAGGGAAGGGTTTTGAAAGTTTTACAAAATTTGCGAAAAGAAGCCATTTATTCTGTGTTTTTTTTTTATAATTAAATTATTTAAACTTGTTTTTGATTTCAAATAAGTTTTTTTAATAAAATTTGAGTTTTTTCAGAATAGGTCGTATTCACTTGGCATATAATTTGCCTTTCATCAGTATATTAGTGTTTTTAATAGACACATTCTAAGAAAGCATTTAGCCATCTTTCGCTACTTTTACCTTGCTATTCTATTTTGCCATCTTTCGCTACTTCTACATAAGCTATTTATACCACACTGATCTCGAAAACTAATTCATGTACGTCACTTATATCTAAAGCACTGAAAAAGAGCTATTCGAAATCGCTATTGGTGTAAAAAAAAATCATTTTGAAAAATTTTCTATTTAGCATATCTCTGTATACTTCACCACCAGTATGAAATACAGTAAAACCCTAATATTACGGACACTTCATATCGCTGAATAAAAAATAACAATTCCACGAACAATGACTTTGACGGTATAGATTTTCTGTTTTTATTTCGCTTGGAAATCTCCTCCATGTCACGTAAATTTTTGTAGTACAATTGATATTTATCGAATTATTTGTGTTCTTTTTGTTAGAGACTCTCTTATATTCACCACATTTGCACCATAATTGAATAAAGATTTTATATTTAAATGAAAAATATTTTAATTGATCACCCGATCAAACATAATTTCTATTTTAAAATTTGAAAAAAATTTTTTCCTTTAAAAATAACTTGTACACCACTATTAATCCTTATATACATTTCCATACATACATACATAGATAGTAATATGCAAGTATATAATATATACATACATAAATAGTTATAATAGAGAAAAAAACAACTTACGATAAATACATAAAATATTCTACTTCCTTCATCCTTAAAGGAAAAAACATACCACATAATTAATCCCTGTTAACTAATTTTTATATTGAAAAGAAGGGGAGGACTAAACTCAAGCCCCCCGAAAAAAACAGAAAAAAAAAATTTTTTTTTTTTAATTTCAAACTTTTCTTATACTGCAATTTTCTTTTTTTTACTTGCCTTTTAAAAAAATGCAAGCCAAAAAAAATAAACCAAGAGAAAAAAGGAGTGAAAAATTTTTGAAAATTTTTCTTTTTTTTTTTTTTAATTTTTTTCCGATAAAGCATACAATGAACTTTTTTTTTCCTTCTCTGCTTTCTCTTTTTTTTTTATTTTTCTTGTTTTGTCTCTCTATCCCTTTACCTTCCTCCATTTTTACTCATAATATTCTCTTTTCCTCTCTTTTATTTTGTTTTTAATTTTTTTTTTTTTTTGTTTTTAGTGTACATTTTTCTGTCAAATTCACAGAAAAAAACGAAAACAAAAGAAAGGGAGAAAAAGAGAAAATGAAAAACACCTTCAGACGCCATGAAAATTTATTTGTGGATATGCAATAGTACTAATGGTTAAGTGCAAGGTTGAAAACCCCATGCTTAAAAAATTTTTTCACTTGTTTTTTTTTTTTTTCATTCTTTTCTTCTTTGTTTTGTTGATTGTTGCAGTTTAGTTTGTTCTGATTTAATTTTTCTTTTCAGTTTTTATTTTCTCTGATTTTTTTTTCTCTTGTTTTCTAGTATATAAATCGTAAATGTAGAAAAAATCGTTTAATTTTACATACATACAAAAATAACGTAATAAAATGCTATAAAAATGTAAAATTTTTCTGTTTTTTTTTTTTTGGAAACAAAAAGTGAAAGAAAATAAGACACAATAAAAAAAAAAAATTAAAAATGTAGTGGACACCTAGAGAATACTTTTTATACTATCGACAAAAGAGAAGCAAAAAAAGAAAAAAAAACCGAAGTAAAATAGTATCCGAAGAGAACAAAAGAAAAAAAATTAAAATCCACTAAAGAAAAGTACAAGGAACAAAAAAGAAAAATAGTCAAATTTACAAAGGGGTCCCAAGTTGACGAGGACATATAATACATAGTTGTCACTTTCGGGTTAATAAGAATCAATATGATTAACCCTAAAGAGCATGCAAGACATTCATTTAAGTGGAACATTGTGAATAATCGAATCGAACAATGTGTCGACTGTATTAAAGTTTTTTGACTTGAATCCGCAATTTAAATCTGGATTTTAAGTATAATGTGATTCACAATTACTTAAATTTACGATTAACTCTAGATAAAGATTAATTAATCCTGAGAGTTAAGCAACCATTAAATTTATTGAAGCGTTATTGATTATTGTATTTATATTTAGTTAAAAATCAAATAATTTTCGAATATAATATTAAAGTGTAAAAAGAGTTTGACTCTATATTCTATTACAACATTGATCATAGATAAAATTACCAACCATTTACAGAAAATATTTTTGTACAATTCTGCTTTTACTTACATTTCGAATTAGATTAATGCTGTAACAGTAGGTCGAAAAATAAAATACATTATAGTTGGTAATTCAATAAGATAGCCGACGAAATGCCAATGACATATTAAAAATTTTGACATAGCCAACGAAAAATATAATTTCACACATTAATTGAAATAATAGACGCCGATATGACCTATTTTTATGGGTCCCCAAGAATTTATAACAAAACTCGAAAATATACTTTTTGTATTTCAAATTTTATTACAATTTGTTTCAGTTCCTTTATCATTTGTTAGTAAAATAACCGCACATTATTCTCTCTTGGATTGAACAACCTGTATTAAAAATTTTAATATGACAATATTATATCTATGCGTTTATATAATTTTGTTCACTATATCATCCTAGATATTATTCTAACTCTTATATCAAAGACCATTTTTTGTGTTGTTGTTTTCATCTTTAACATTATTTTACTTTCCTCTTTCATTTTTTTTAAATGTAAAATGAAAAAAGAACCGATTTGATGTCGTCTTTGTCCAGATAGTTTACTTCATTTTGATATACACACATATATACGTGCATACTTAAAGATCCACGGTTATATGTGGATTTTATCAAAACTATTTTTTATACATATAGATACACTGCTGATAAAAAGCAAAAAAAAAAAAATATACACAAAAAATTTTTGAAACAAAAAAAGAAAGAAACTGCATAAATATAATTGCAGTTCATTCCTGAAATTGAACAAAACTGTTACATAAAGATGATACATACAATTGTAGGTACATCACAAGAATATAATCCAAAAGTGCATATCCTATTTACTTGTACACATGTTTGTGTATTATATACAATATAAACACAATTCAGTGGCGCAACTTATTTGTATCTATATACTCGTATCTTTAGGAATTTACGAAGTATAATAAAAAAAACAAAAACTTAAAAACAGCAACAACACTAACAGCAGCAACTTAACAATATTAGATTCTCTAGAAAATAATATAGTATAAAACTTTAACCATCATTCAAACATATAGTTTTAACTATATAGAGAGAGTAAAAAGCAACGACAGAGAAGCAGTGAAAAATAAAATAAATAAATACAAAAAACTTGAAAGAAAATGAGAACACTAAAGAGCTGAGTTCAAAATAAAAATAAATAATAAGAAAAATCAAAAAAAAAAAGAAGAGAAACAAAAAATTGCAAGCGATTATCCTTAGGTTCCTTTTGATTTTATTTTATATTTTTTGTTTATTTTTTATACTATTTTAACTCTTTGCTTTTCCTATAACAAAAACATTATAGTAATAATGGCAATATTGATGATGATGATGATAGTGATTGTGATGATAATAGTTATATTAATATGGTGATCAAAATGACGGTGATTATTATTTTTCAATGGTGGCAGTAATATCATCTGAATAATAAAGATTTTACTAAATGAGGGGGCAGAGGTTAGGAGGAAGAGCAATTTGATTTTGATGAAACGATATATTTAGTAATGATGATGATAATCATTGTACCGATTACGATGATAATAATAATGATGATGATGACGATGATGATTATAATGATTATGATGACGATGATTATGATAATGATGATGATTATGATGATGATGATAGTGATAACGATTGTGCAATGCATGTAACATTCCAATAATTTTATTTTCTTTAAAAGTCACCTATAAGGTTTTTGTATATTTATGTTAGTTACTAGCTTAAGGTTTCCTATATTCCTTTATTTTAACTTACACTAAAAACTATACAATCTTACATTTCAATTTCTATATTACCTTGTCTCCCTGTTAAAAAAAATATATACTCATTTCTATTTGCTACATTTTATTTTGAATAAGAGTTAGTATAAGGTCTAGTATACATTAAGATTATACACAAGAGAGTAAGAATATTTATAACGTTAAAATGAACAAAAAAATGTACAATTTTATATACGCTATACAACTAAAACTTTACAAAAAAAAATTGAAAGAATAAAGTTTAAAAACTGCGAAAGAAAATGAAAAAGGATTTTTCCTGTTACTATTAGGATGCTCTTGCGGGTGCTATAAATTTTTTTTTTTATAAAAAACGAAATTAAAAAAACTTCTCTCTATTTTAATCATTTGCATTTGCACATATGTGAAACCAAATGCATAAATTTTGAATACAAAAAAATATCTAAATTTCAATTAGTAAAATTGTTTTTACTTTTCCAATTTAGTTTTGTTAGAAAAATTCACAACTATCTTAATTATTTTTCGGCGGTAATTATTAAATTTAACACAAAATGGAGCTCTCTATAGTTAAATCATTGTATTCAAATTTGATTAATATGTCCCAGTTCGTTCTGAAATTGTAAAATTCTCCGTCAGAGTCTATAGATTTTTCTATTTTAAATAAAACAAGATTAAAATTCTTGGAAATTTTTACTAGATTTATTTGACCGAGTTCAACATACTAATTGATCGCCTGAATGCAACAAATTTTGATCCATAATCAAATTTTGTGATTTTTAAACAGAAGAACATTTTCATAGGTTATTGAGGAGGATAATCTTTCAGAATATGCGATATTTCATTTTTCATTAATTTCATTTCGTAATCCATTCACAATTTCATTTAGTTTTATAGGCATACGGGCATTATTTTGTTCCATTTTCGTTTTTAATTCGATTTTGGTCGGAGTATGACCTACATATATCTAAAATCGTTAAAGCGTATAAATCAAATTTCTATAAAAGGTTTTTTTTTCAAATTTAAATTCATGAATTTATAATTCAAAGAATAAAATAAAATATTATCGAAATTTTGTGGCAAAGATCCCTGTGCTTATGCAATAACTATCAGCTAAATTTTTAAAGAATTAAGGCCGATATTTTCAATAATTTGTATAAATTGCCTTGTTTTGCCTTGTTGTTGAATACAATTTTAGGATCGTAGCTCGTATTGCTTAAATTTGCGACAGATTTTAAAAATAAATTTAAATAATTCTGTATAACGTTGCCCAAGAAACCTTTTCTAAGCATATTGTGAGAGTTACCACTATATTACTTATGGTAATAAAAATATTATTTTTTTTTTCGAATTCCCATTCTAATTGTTTTCGATATTTCGGCAAAAAGTTTCAATGCGCTCAATATTTGCACCACTTAATTAATTTTTAAAAGTTAATTAATTTCCTCAACAAAATTTTCTTTTTCCATATACATACAAAAATTATTAATTTAAAATGCTTAGTTGTAGCCACAGTTAATGCCACTGTTAATTATTTAAAAGCTTATTAATCAGTAATCAGTAAAACTGTACTACACGTTGCTCTACTCTTATATAATTATAATTTAACAAGCATTTAGTTAAATCTAAATTTAAAATAAAAAAAATTTTAAAATATTTGAATTTGTTTTTTTCTCTTCTCCTTTATGCCTTCACAATTTTATAACTTTTTCCAATAAGTTTATATTTTGCAATTATATATGTATGTATGCATGTACCATGCCACATATCCACATTATACAACTACTTAGAGTTTTTGTATACTGTGATTATTATTAAATAATTCCTCACTTCTTTTTTTTTTATTTTCCACAATAACTTTATTTTTTATTTATTTTCTATTTTACTTCATTTAATAGTAAAAAATATAAAATACATAAATGTAAAGATGTTTGTATATATATGAATGCATATGTGTGTATAATGTTTATATATGTTTGTGTAGCTGTAATATATAGTTATATTTATCATGGTACCTTTGCATCCTATTATAAAATTCAATACTATTTTTGTTTTATTTGCTACATGCTTACAACTATTTAAATAGAAATATAATGCAAGATATACTTACTAATCTAAGTACATATTTACACAATCTAAGTTCAGACCTATGTGTATAAGAAATATATGTGTAGATTTGTCATATTTTTTATTATATTTTTCATATAGCTCACATACTATGTATATTTAAATTTTAAAAGAAAAGAAAAGAAATATAAGTTAATACTAATGGTTTATGTCAACGTATTTAATACAATTTTAAATTAATGTTTTTTTCAAATATTTTATTTAGGACGTCATTCTATGCCTCACCTTTTTACTTATCTGGTAAGAAGCAAGTAAGTTAGAGTAACATAATATACCCGTAACTTTTAAGAGACGAGAATGTTTTTCCAATTATTTTAAAATATACAAAATTTAATCATTATGTATACGTGGTCGCACGATACATTTCGAAGATTAGAGTCGGAGATTTAGATAGATTCCTTTATAGAACCGGGTGGATTAGATATACCACCTGTAATCATACGCTCTATTAAGGACTGGCAATGATGGGGTAGTAGTAGTAGCGAAATGGCAAATATGTATTAATTGGAGTGCAACGAGTCTGTTGCACCGGCCAAGGCAACCAACTAACCAACCAATTTTGTTTTGGAATGTGAAATATTTCAATATTTTCGAAATAAAATCAATATTTTACAATTTTTAAGAAAATTCAAATAAAAATGAATAACCCTGTTTAAAAAACTAGAATTATAAATTTATAACTAAATGATTTATAATTTTTCGGCGAGCCCACAAAACGGTACACAAAGCGGTGCAAACTACTCTCTTTTACTTTTTACTTTGGGCATATTCGGATATCAATAAATCAAATTCAATTTTATAAGAGTAAGCGCCAATAGATCGGTTAACATAATAACTTGCAATTATTTTTGTACAATAAGTATGAATTTTAATGAACGTCATTGAGCTTACTAGGTAGGTTCGTCACCTACTTAGTAAGCTCAATGACGTCGGAATCTGATTCATGGTTATTTACAGTAATCATGCACCAGCCCTCCTTCTAGAAGTGAAGTAGAATTGAAAAAAATAGTATGAATTTTAAAAAACTTAATCGCTAAGTAGTTCTCAATTAATTCGAAATTAATTAGGGCTGCACACAAATTTTATTTTAATTTAATATCGAGTAATATTTAATTTATAATCGAGTCACTGAGTATGATTAAGACGATTAAGAATATTTCATTATTTTATTACTTAAATTCATAATTGACAAATCTTATATTGAGTAATAATGTCATATTGATTTAGTAATTAAAGTATAGAAGCAATTATAATGCGAACGGGATGTATATATAGAAAATGTTTAAAACTGATTTTATAATGGAAAAAAATCAAGGAGAAAACAAAAAATGATTTGTTTTTTTCTCAAATAATTTCAAAACAATATAATTTCCTATATACTTTTTCAATAAATGTAAATAACTTCATCTTATATACAAATACTGGCCCTCTATATATATAAAATACATTCGTTTTTTTTTCTTTGCAATTATTCCAATCAAATTAGAAAACAAGTATGCGACGTTCGTCCGTCTGCGTCTCTGGACAACTAAAGATCTTATGAGAAATCTATTATTCTAGCAAGGAAATTTTTTTCTAATATATATATATATTTTTTTATTTCTATATATATATTTTTATAATCATAAATATTTTTAAAAATCCTCCAAATCTAGGCGACACCCACTTTCTTCTTCTACCGAAAAATTATAATTAAATTATAATTAAAACTTAAATGACGATTTCCTGACGAATTTAACTGCTATCTTAAATCAGATCCATTTAAATTTTTTAAATAGCTTTTCTCTTAGACGATATGATGTATGGGATTCTACAAAATTTTAATAGTTTATCGACATAATCAGTTCGTGTTCCTTGATAACTATTAATGTAGACATTAATGAAAAATTGTATTTATGTATATTTATTTTATTATATAAAAATGATTTTCGCCATCTTAAGTTCTTCGACTAAATTAGAATTAGAAAAAATCGGGAACTTATTTTGTCTTTCAATTTTACTTTCATTAGAAAAATTTGTAAGCTTATTGTGTATTGTGAATTAACCAAATGTACGGTGAAATAAACAAGAAATCTAGCTAATAAGATAGTTTAGTATCAATTAATGGTGAATAAATCCGTTCGTATTACACTGCAATATTCAATTCTAAATAATTCGCAAGTTTAAGAGACAATTGGTCGAATTATAATACAAGTGGCCGAAAATGCAAAATAAGTTGCCCAATCTACCATACATAATGAGCGTAAGCCTATTAAATTAAGCCACACATATTAAGTCCACATATTCAATTTTGGTTACACAACTCAATCAAGCCGCCTAATTTTTGTTTTTCTCCTAAAGCTATGCAATATTATGAAAAATTACAATATTATAAAAATAATGTTAATATTATAACAACATTTTTGTTTTCGAAAGTATTTTCAAAATAATTCAATATATTTAAGGAAAATGTGCTTCTTTAGCAACTCTAAGTTTTGATATTAATTTATTAAGGTATATTACTAGTATTAGATTATAGTAAACTATAGTTAGTGTGCTCATTCAAATTAATTTTTTATTTGGTTTTATTTTCATTTCTCTTTTTTCTTTTTTTGTTTGTTAAGGTTGTTGCGCAGTTTCTTAAAAAAAATTTTTTTTTCAATTACATGCATACACAGAAATAGTAAAGTTTAATACAATATTATGTGTATGTACGTATGTACGTATTTATTATACGTACTCGTATATTTACATTATAATAAGTAAGTAATATTAAGTTTTATATACTTATACAGTATTTAAAATTCATTTTAAAAATATTTTCACATTATTGTCCGTATATACATATACACATCTATGTATATATACAAACATTATGTATGTGTGTATTTAGTTTTTGTTTTGTAAATCTCGAGGAGAAAAGTTTCAGATTTTAAAACATAAAAACTGGTAGATAAATTTTTTTTTTTTGTATATATGCATAATATATGAATAATTGTACAACTATATTAAAGTATAAAGTATACACGTACATAATATAATATTTTTACTAAAACAAAAATTCGACTAAAGTAAAAAAAAAAATTTAAAAACAAAAAGCAATGTAACATAATGGAAGTATAAAAATATTTATAAAATTTTAACAACAACATCATTGCAAAGTTGATAAATATTTATACATACTTACATATACATATATATATGTATGTACATATAGTTTTTAGGGTATATTATTATGCACGTATAAAAAGATTATATTTTATACACTTGTTTATTATATACATTGATTTCAATGTGTCAACAGCAATATTACAGAATAAAATATATATGGGTACCTATTTTATAGTGTGTATACCCTCCTAGATCTAGTATACATGAAATAAAATGTTTCTCAATTTATATAATGCTACTGGTATAACATGTACGGATAAATATGCATAATATGTAGGTATACAATGTTCGTATGGGTATAACAGTAGATATATATATATATATATATATATATATACATTTGTATAACAACATTTTGATGCATTGAAAGTTTTGATTTACTTAGAAAATAAATTTAACTTTTATGAAACTAAATCTATATAGTTATATACATTTGTACATACATATGTACATATGGGTGTATATAGATATTTTTTATAATTCGTAACTCTTTAGTGTTGATATAAGGTAATAGTGTAAATGATTATATTAGCATTACTATTCATTTAACTTGGGAAGGCGAAAATTTTAACGGGGAAATTTTGCAATCCGATTTTTTAAGGCGAATTCATTTTTATAAGAATTTTGAGTCCGGATGAAAGCCGAATTTCTTCCAAGAGTACCATGTTTAGGAAAAGGTGTAAGGGAAAATATTAGAGTTTTAATTCAATTTTTTAATTTTTTGATTGTCTGTAACAGATGCATGTAGTTCTGGAAGTTTGTACTGTAAAATAATTCGAATTATAAATTATAATGGAAATTTATTCGAAATGTGCTTTACTGTTTACGGAAATATTTCACGGAAACATTCTCGTGAAAGAAACAATAGAAACGTCCGAAAACGGAAAATCAATATTCTGTTTCGAAGCCCTTTCGTCTAATGTGGTAATACCAAAATTTGTAAATTAAACTAATCTGGCTAAGCACAACATTAGACGAAAGTTTCACGTCAGCGTAGGTATGAGGCGCAGTGAGTTATTGAGGAAAACATAGATACTGATGACCTGACTCGTAAGGGAGCAATCACTAGATTTATTGTTTGAGTGGCGACTCAACTGACGAATTCGCAGTCCAGGAATAGTGCACTTCAAAAAATTTGGTAAGCCCTCGCAGGGAGCAGAAAAAGAAGCTTATCTCATTGAATTTAAACTAAACTTTGTCTTTCCATGGTTCACCTGAAAATAATCGATAAATTAGAGAGTGAACTGTATTATTTCTACTTAGAAGAAAATGAGACAGCAGAGTATAAGCTGTTCGAATAGGATGCTGTGGATTATATGAAAAAACCACACTACTTCACATAACGATAGAAACATTTGTATCTGTCCCATAAATTATATTATGTATATAAGTACGTATGTTAATGCTCAGCATTTAATCAAACCCATCCGTTCTTCTTTTATAGAAGTGTTAAATCGAGAAAGGAAAGAAGTATAGATTTAAAATTTGGGACAAATGAATATTTTTCTACCCGAAGATCGATATTAAAAATAAATAAAATTTCCCCCCCCTGAAATTGCTACGAGGTCCCATCTCTGCTATGAGGTCCCATTAGGTATTGTTTATAAAAGTTTAACTTTTATATTCTTAGTTTAATTATAACTTTATCATTCATTCCATATTTGAATTACTGATTATAAATGAAAATTATTATTTGTGTCTATTATTGCTCTTCTTACCTTATACACTCAATATCATCATCGTTTAGTACTTTTAGTGAAAACACACTATTCATGCACAGTATTGAGTTTTTATAATTTTAGTTCATAAAATGTGTTTTTTTTTATTTTTGTGTCATTACATTTCAAACTTTTAGAATTATATAAGTGCACATTAGTGTGTGGAAATGTTCATTTAAAGCAAGGAAAAATAAAAAATAGAAAATAAAAAAAAATTGTATTTTTTTTTTTTGTACCTTTTATTTTATTTCATTTCAATTTTTTTTCTCCTATTTTATTTTTTTTTTTTTTGTAATTTTTCTGCGCTTCTGAGCAAAACGCTCTGTTTTCTTTTTATTTTTATAAAATATTTTTTAATTTTATATTTCATTTTTATTATTTTTTTTTTTTTTGTATTTTCAGTATTCAATCGTATATACTATAGAGTAGGCCATATTGTGTATAAATGAATGTACTATAGTAAAATATTTTTACTTTATATTAGTTTAGAAGAGACCCACACATAATATTTAATATGTATACACACTTATACATATCATACGATTATAATTTTGTAATAATTGTATATTGAAATGTTGAGAAAATATATTTAATTGTATACATATAAGTACCTGTATGTAAATCATTATAGATATGTAAACAAAATTGTTATAAAGCGATGCAAAATCATAAACATAAAGACTATACACATAACTACGTAAAACCATACAATCATAGGTACGTTTATAAATTGAATCGAACTATATATAGAGTTGAAAATAGTACGTATGAAAAGTACAAATACAGTACTTTCTAAAATTATAAAAATTTAATTAAATTATAAAATATGTAATTGACAATATTTAATTAAATATGCAGTACATTTTAGTTTTGTAATAATTAAATTTATAAGAAAACAATTAATTTCCTGATCTGTACAGAAAATTGTCTGTTATCAGTTTCAGTTTTAATAATTGGAATTTTAATATAAGAAAACGATTAGTACTTAATATAATTCCATGGAAACAGTAAATTTGAATTGTTTCTATCAAATATTTACAAAAAACTCTTAAAATATTTCTCATTCAGCCAATTACTAATCATGCAAGAAAAGCAATCACGTCAGCTGTAAATAGCGCATTTTCAATTCTATTCATACATGTTACCTTTAATTATATTTCTCGGAATTTATGTAAAACTAATAATTTTTCAGAAATAACATACCCAGTACATATTTATAACAGCTGAAATGGCAATAAATCCAAAAAAAAATTCCACATCTGATTCTAACAAAATTACAAATAATTGCGTTAGGAGTATACATTCATCCTGGACAAAGTCTATATATGGGTAATTAATTAGAACCGTGGACGATTATTTATTATTTTTAAAACTTCGTGATTACCATTGGTATAGTCATAATTTTAAAGAAAGGTTATTTCAATATTTTAGCATAATTTACTTCCAAATAATTCCAAAATTCTTATAACAATAAATTAAATCCTATATATAGAATTTCAAATTTTTAAAGACACGTGTAAGCTTCTAGTTACCTAGTTACATATCTCAAAAGTTGATCAATTCAGAACCCAAAATAACGTTAGATACAAAATTTTCGTTAAAATCGATTGGATCGAAATTAAGATACAATAGTGCTCATACAAACTGTCAGAATAATAAGCCCACACCTCTCTAATTTTCTCGTTCATTACCTTGACTCATTTATTTACCGCGGAAAACTCAACATAAGAAATTTGTTATTGCCATCTCATAACCTATCTTATTGTATGCAATGCTATCAGTACTAATTTAGTTGCATCAATCCTAATAGTAGATACTGTGTGTGATTATCAACAGTTTAAAACTCTCTAGGTTTCAAATTAAATCGTAGCTTTATCGTTATTTTTCTTTTTTATATTATAAAATAATAAAAAATGCAGATTTGAGTTTTGTTTCTACCTTTTTTTTTCGAAATTACAAACTCTGAAATATTTTTGTTTTTTGCTTCGTTTTTGTCTTTAGCGCGAAAAAGCAGAGAAAATGACAACAAAATTGAATGAAAGAAAAAAATGATCGTACTTTACCTATACAATTTCATTTCTGTTTTTTTTTTTTTTTTTCTTATTTTTTTGTATTTTGCGCTTTTTTTAATTTTTGCTTTTTTATTTATTTATTTATAAAATGTCTCGCATGTTCACAGGTTATTTTTTTCTTCTTTTGTTTTAATTTTTATTTTTGTTTTTTTTTTTTTTACCTTTCGATTTGCGTTCACTGTACACAATAACAACTTTGTTTTTGTCTTTCTGTTTTTTTTTAAATTCTGTAAAAAAAAATATTATTAAACGATAAATAATAAATGAAAAATTTAATCGTAACAAGAGTTGCCAATTATTATTATTTAATTCTGCTCTCGATTTAAATTTGCCGTAAAACTTGAATCGCATACTAGTTGTTTAACTGTACTTCAACAATATTTTGAAAAAATTTTGCTAGAAACTCTATTTATTTTGAAAATTTATAAGTTGTTTCGAGTATAATATAAAAATAACCATAATTAGTTATTTCCTATTAACAGAAACCAAATTAGATTTAGTTAAAATTTATTCAGAAAAATATTAAATATTGTATATTCAACATTCTTCTAAAAAAGTTCGAATTTCAAGGCATAATTTTGAATTTTTAGTTCAAAAAAAAATTTCCTAGAAGTTCAAACAACAATATGAATTATGATTAGTTGTAAATCTTAATAAATAATTATTCTTCAATCAGTAAATTAATTGATCGAAATATAAATATATTCTTCGATTTAATTCGATCTAATGGATTTTAAATAAAATTCTAATTTTTGTCTTCTTTAATTGTTTTCTTACAGTTATTCATCATCGTTATCATTGCTCTTTCTTGAAAATAAACCATTAAATGCTATTATATCAAAAATATCTATTAAATGTGGTCATAATTTAACCGCTTTAGAAAATAAATCCATATTTTCGGTTCACAGTAATACTTGCCCCTATAACTATGCAAAATTTTACAAATTATCAAGTTTTGATTTTGTTTAGTCATACACAAAACAATGATATAAATTGAATTAATTCCGAAACATTAAAATTTTAGCAAACACATAAATTGAAAGCGTGTGACGTACAGTTGTACTGTCATAACTCTATTATACTAAAGTCGATTACAGTAGATTTTGAAATTCTGTTGAAAACGCGTTGAAAATAAACTTAAATTGAATTTTATTTTTTTTTTTTTGTAATTTTATTTTTTTGCTATTGCTGTTATTATTATTATTATTATTATTATTGTAGGGATGATATGATGAACCAGTATGTCGGATCTTTAGTTAATACACTGTTCTATATGCGATGTATTTGTATGTAAATATGTACATACCATGCGTACATATATATATATATATATTTTATATATGTACTCATATTCACATTTCTATTTACGTGTTTACTTGCATTCATTTATAATTTTTATTTTTTACGTTGACTTGGAATGTATATTATACGTACATTATTTATAATTACGTATGTATGTAAACATAAATATTCACGGTTTTTTTCCTGACTTCAAATAATATAAGTATGTATATTGTATATATGTATATTGTATATTGTGTATAGTTAATTGTTATTCAAATACAAAAATATTACGTCTTTTTTTTTTCATTATTTTTATTTTTTTGTTACTATTGCAATTGAAATGCTAAGCTTTTTTCTCTCCATTTTTTTTTTGTTTTTATTTTTAATAAGTGTAGTATCATATCACAGTACGATATTTGACCTCAAATGTAATATCCTTCATGTAAAATAATTTTTATATACATGTGTATGAGTAAATATTATTTTTGTACCTCTGAAAAAATATTATTGTATAAATTGGAAAAATTTGTAGATTTCTGTAACATTGACTGTTAATTAAAGTAATTTTGTTGTGTTTTATTAATTAATATGTTGTCAAATATAAATGGCCATTGAACATATTTATTGGAAATTATTTCGAAATAATGAAAATTTTGAATTCGAAATTTGAAAAATTATTGTTAATAGTTTGATATTCGCATTGCCGAACATATTCTGTAATCAAATTCAAATCAGATTTTTTACATACGAAAGAAAATCAAATTCAAAACGGATTTTTTACATATAAAAGAAATAAATTATAATATTGAGATGCAATTAATTTTCTGGGATCCAATTACAGAAATGGATGTAATATTTACATTTTTACTCCAAAATATATAAAATATGTTAAAATTGTAAGAAAGAAAATGCAATTATTGCGTGTGAATATGAAAAATACAACATGAGTATTTTTATAAAATTCTCTCGGAAAATTCAGAAACCCCGTAATATTCAATTTAGTTCCACAGCGAGCTGTTATTGAGTTAATTATGAAAGTGAAACTCTTCTTAATTTTTTCTTATATTTCAAACAAAGCCACATTATTCTGTCCAATTTTCTTTTAAGTCACAAAATAATTCATCAGATATCTAATAAAAAGTATTCCTGCCGTTGATCTCAAATTCTAATTCTTTCCTCAAATCTATTTTCATGTTATAGCCTTAAATTCTCCTTTCGTTTTGGGCTATTTTTTTGGCTTTAGTTCAAGTTTAAGTATTAAATTAAAACGCTCTATATTTAAAACGGTAGTTTTGATCTTGATTTTCGCTTCTCAATTTTAATTTACGATTATTCAAATAATATCCAAATACATAATAATTTGCAAAAATTCTAAATTATACGAGTATAATTTTAGGGATGCCAAATATAATTTGTACTTAAACTTATGTACATAATATTAATATGAATAATGTGGAAAAATGTAAGTACTAAAAATATAATATATTTTTTCTTAATATATAATAAATATTATGCATACACAATTATGTACCTTAAATTATGCATCTACTGTGTTAATAAATATAATATGAAGGTGTACAAAATTTAAATATACTTACATACATACAATATACTTGTTACTGAATATAGAAAAGAATCGATTTGTAAATCGATTAAATATATAAACTAGAAAAATTAGTCGATGCGTTTTGAATAATTTAAGAGAAAAAATTTTAATTTATTATACGACACTTTAGAATATTTAATTTTTGCTTCTGTTTTACTATTGACAAGTTCAGTAATTCACAGGTTTAATGAAATTAATCGTATAAAACGAATAATATAAGTATAGCTGGTAGTTATTCTATGAATTTTGAATTCTAGTTAATTTTTAAAGAAATTTTACTTAACTCAGCTCAGTTCAGCATTCTGAACATATTAATTTTAAAATTAAATCGTATTTGTGTTAAATAAGTTTAGGATTGAGATTTAGAATTGCACTAATTAAAATTTTGTAGGCCATTTTAGTAAAAATTTCGATTGGAAAGTTTTAAGATTTGGAAATAAATGAAAAATTTTAATTGTGCAAGTACCCATTGGTTTCTATATTCGAAATTCGAATTTTAAAATCAACACAATTTGTTATTCTATTCGAGATTACTGAAGTCGACTAAGTAGTGCGATGACGAATCGCTTTTGTTCAATTTAGATGGCAATTGTAATTCATGCTAAGAGCGTATAGATTTTAAGTCATCCGAAGAACAAATCAGAAACATTAAAAATTCTTCTATAATTTTTTTATCAAATTTATGTTTAAAAAAAATAAATGCAAGATCCTAAAATTATCACATTTTTTATTATTGTCAAATTTGAAAGTACCTACATTATTTGCTTTATTTTGAAAGTGTCATTTTAACACTATAAGTAAGTTCGGTGTTTTTTTTTTTGTTTTGTAAAAAAAAGTGACAAAAATTTTTAAAAATCTGTTCAAAATTTTAAGAAATAATATTGTATAGAGCCCGACAATCACCGACTTGTGTTATTTTAGTCACAATTTGCAATCTCTGTATATAGACATTTTATAGTTTGCTGTGGTGATATTTGAAAAACATATTAAGAGTAAAATCGAAAAAAATTTTAAATTTAAAATATAGGGTTTTCATTAGAGAGAGTATAGAATGAAAGAATGTAGATTTGAGTAACATATAAAATTATTAACTGAAACTTAGGAATAATCAGAAAATAAGGAAATTTCGTAAAGAATATTTCAATTTTCAAAGTTCAATATTGATTAAGAGTATTAATTTTCAAAGTTCAAATTATTAATAATACTAAGGAAAGTTTTCAAATTAATGTCATCGAAATCATAGTCGGAAATTAAAATCGAAATTTAAATTGGAGTCAAATTCTATTGGTTTCAGAGAACTGAGTCATGCCCGCAGTGAATGTCAGAGTCTTACTCAGAGTTTAAGGTGAAAATTCAAATAGTTTTAATATAGACCACGTTTTCGTTGGGGGAATTCGGATTCAAAGCCGTAAACCATATTCAAAATCAAAATCAAATTCAATGTCGCAGTCTAACATAAATTTAAGATAAAAAAAAAACTATTTTACCGCTAAGATCGGAATTGAAATTTTACAACAAACAAAGCTGAAGTCAAAATATCGTGACAATTATTAATAGTTTACTATGATTGCTAAAAAGTGAGATCACAGATATTTTTCGATAATCCATATTGAGATAGATACGCCATATTGTGCCACTCTATACTCAAAATTTTTTTTTAATAATAATTTATTATATATATGTTTATATATAGACGCAAAGAGTTTATTGTCATATTACTTAAATTGTCATATGGTAATTTATAAAAATCCCGTATACGATATCACATTAATTTTTTCTTTTTTTTGTACATATACTCAATATTTTTACATTTTGTTATAAATAATCAGAATATGAACTCATGTATGCATGTATAACATACTCATGTACGTATATAGGTACATTATGCACATTATTATAGCCGGCTATATAATATTAATTTGAGTGTTTATATGTGAAATGTTGTTATTGAAAAGTAACCAGATAAAAATTTTAACATCATAATTTTTTGTTTAAAAAAAAAAAAAATAACAACTAAACGAAAACAAGTGAAAAACAAATATTCGTTTTTTATTCACTACTTTTTTTCTCTGTGTTTTTTCATTTTTGTTATTATTTTTTCATTTTATTAACAAATGGGGATGCAATATTCACTTAAATAAAAAAGTCAAGTCGTTCAGCTTTTTTTTTTATATGTTTTTTTTTACTCTTCTTCATTCTGACACGAGAAACATGCAAAATGAACAAAATTAACACAAAAACAAATTTAAAAAAAAAAAAAATGGAAACTACAAACTAAAACAAAAGAATTATTAAAGCAATGAATAAAAAAAAATTATTTAAAAATTAAAATATGTTAAAAAACAACGAGAAGAAAACAAAAAAACAAAAACAAACAACTTGGGACGAGTGAATAAAATAATTTTGTTTTTTTTTTTTTCTTTTCCATCTCCGTTGTTTTCTTTTTGGTAAAAAAAAAAAGAAGTGAAGTAATAATTTTTAAAAATTGCCCGAATTCATCTGAATTCGCCACCCATTCAAAAAAAAAATGAGAAATACATGTACTATATGTATGTATAAATATTTGTATGTTGTGCAGTACAAAAATATTTTTGCAAAAAATAAAATTATTTTTCAATTTTTTTGGGTATTTTGCATTTTTTTTTCTTCCCGATCAGTTTATGTCCTCTTAATATAAAATATTGAATATCTTACAACAAGTATACGTATACCTGTTATGAATAACTATATTTTTATGAATATGCATGTACAGGGTGAACCTGTAACGTGATGTAATCTCTCGAGGGTGAAAATGTGAGATAATTTTATGAAAAAAATTGTTCCTTAAGAGAGGGGTAGTCTAAAAATTAACTATTTATTTTAATATTTAGATTTTGCACTGTTCAGTTAACAACAGAATTATATAAGAAACGGGTAATCGCACAAATAAAATTATTAAAACGTCAACTCTTTGAATCCAAAGATCAACAAAAATCTTTCAAAAAAAAAATTGAATAGGGTAAATTTTTTAGTAATTGGTCACTTTGTGAAATAATTGACATTTTATGTAATGCCAAAAATGACATACCTTTTTTTTAAAAAAAATAATGAACAGCTTTTCAGCTTTTCAATTGCATATTAATTTTTTTAAATCTGTTAGCAATTATGGCAATTATAGCCATTTAAGTTTATACATTTTTTTTTGTCGAAATCAAAAATTTCTCAACGAGAAATTTGAGGGTTAAATATTCATTTGCGGCTACACTCCACCTCTTCCCTCCACGATTTTTTTCATAAAATTGTTTCACTTTTTTTGCCTTCGACAGATTATATCCGTGTTACATGTTCACCCTGTATTTATATATATTCAAGTTTGTTTACAATGTACAAAATATATGAAATAAATGTATGTGTATTCTTCGATGCATTTATATATATTTGCTTATGTACATTAATATTGAGTTACCGATTTTTTTTTGGTTTAAAATTTCATAACTTTGCCTATATTTAATATAATATACATCGTTTATATATTCAAGTGTTACCTATTTAAATAAATAAAATTGGAGTATTACAGTGTAAAATTTTTATTGTTGTTACAATAGTGATAGGTTATAATTTAACATTATAAATTGTGGTGTAACGAATTTATATAGCCTTCTTGTATTATTTAAGAAAATCATGCATCAGATATTACAATTTTATTTAGCCTGATATTCGATGTATGAAAAAAAAAACAAAACATTTTACGAATTACTACAACCCATGATATCACTCTATGAATTAAGTTAATTTTTATACGGCGCCAGAAGATATGCAATTTTTTTTTTTAAATAACCCAAATATTCTTTGAATAATGTCAGTGTGATGCATGTTATTATTATTGAACAAATCAAATGATAAATTTTTGTTTGTCTCATTTATGTTTATAGAAATCATCGATATTAAGGAATCCTGTTTATAAGTATCTAAATACTATAAAGATTTTATAGAATTATGCAGAATTATGCAGAAAGCTGTTTCTTTTTTTATACTACTTCTTATTGCACACCTACAATGCAGTATGGGTCAATGATAAATTGGTTTATCATTATTCTGCCCGAATTTATTTCAGAAAAGAATTAGGTACTAGATTATGTAAGATTTAGGATTTTAATATGCAAGATTGATTTTAATATTGAATTTTTAATTTTTTTTATAAAATTTACTACATGTTATTTTATTGATAGAGCAACTCTTAATTCTGCTACTTTGTAAGTAAGTGCCCGAAAATGAAAACAAAATTCAAAAATAAAAAAAGACCCTCAAAAAATTTAAATAAAAAAAAAAGTGCACGTCCAAACTAAGAATTAAAATTTATTTGAATATTTTTTTTTTTTATAATTTATTATATAAAAATACGACATACATATATACATTTATTCATACATTTTTCGTACACATTCATACATTATGGTAGCACATAACATTCAAAAAAAAAAATATATGGACATTTTGTAAAAAAAAAAAAAAACAAAATATTAAAAAAATAAAATTATTTGATTTTTTAATAAAAGTCCAAAAAATTATATGTGAGGACGTATACGTTAGGATAAATTACATATAGCTACGTATACGCACATACATATATAACATATTTGAATTTTGTGAAAAAAAAAATAACAAAGAAAATTTACAAAAAAATATTCAAAAGCTGACTAAAAAATTATTAATGTTTTTTATTTTTATAAAAATATAAAATAAAAGTTGAAAAAAAAAACATTTTATACCCGAGACAGTTGAAATTGTTCTTTTTTTTTTCATTTTCCTACATGTAATAAAAATATAAAAATTTTGTAACAAATAAAAAAAAAAACTTTCATTTAGCATAACTTTAGGCTCTCAATATTTTATTATAACAAATTGAATTAAAAATAAAATAAATATGAAAATGAAAGAAGCAATTTTCCTAAAAATTATTGAAAAATAAAAAAATTTTGCATTTGTGAATCGAAAATTTCATAAATCGTAGATTTTGTTAGATTATTTAGATTTTTACAAGAACAGAGTCGGACAGGAGAATCCCAAATCGGCCACCGCAACCATTCGCAACTTATTATGGCCTCCCCATACTCTTACTTTCAATATCCCGATTCCAAGTATAAAGCTGTAGTTTCTGAACGCTTAGGAAACCATGTCCAAAAAATGTACACGAAATATTTTGTAAATGTACGAGTAACATAAAATGTAACTTCAAATGTATTAATATTTTTGTATTGTTTTGAACGAAAGCCTCAATTGAACTGATCATTAGGCTTCTTTATTTGCATATGCATATTTCAGCTTTGAAAATATATTGTTCTTGTTGAAAACGCAAATCATTTCAAATTTTTTTAAAATTTATTAAAATCTTAGTCTGTTTCGCAAAAAGTCAAAAACTGCCTAAGTGAGAATAATTATAAAATTTTTGAACTCTTGAAAATTAAGCAGTTTTTTTAAGAATATATTTTTTTTTAAAAATGTTGAGTGGTGTATTTTTCTTTTTGGTTTCATTTAAATCATCTTAAAATTATTTGAATTCAGCAAAATTTTTGTTTGGTTTAAATATTTTTTGGTTTCGGCAAAAGTCCAAAGTATCAAGTCAAATTATACAATTTTGTGCTACTATGCCACAGTAATATATTAACATTTTTTGTAAATACAACATTTTTAAGAAGAATAACATTTAATATCTCATTTACATTTATAAATATAGATAGGGCATTGTTCTATCCGAAATATTAATGTATATTCCATTGTATTTTGATTCAGTGTGGACGTTTTGTTAAAATTATATTGATAACATTTTTATAAATTGAGCTCTGATTTTAAGAAAAGAATTGCTATATCAATTGCGAATGTTGAAAATTGAATTCGATAACAAAGATAAGTTGTGAATACTATGTGCTTGTTAGAATTTCTAGTATAAATAGATGCAATTACCTTCCTCACAAGTCTACGTTTGCTTTTATTTGAACTTCATGAATTTCCAACTTATATTGGAGTATTATCCTGGTCAACCAAAAAATTGAAAATTTCTCTAATATATTTTTTTTTTCTTTTATATTATTTTCGTATTTTCAATTTATTTATAATCATTTTTTTTTCTTCTTCTCATTTTTTTCTTATTTAATTATTTTATATATACTCTTACTTGAAATATTTAAGAATATAAGACTGACAACGTGTGTACGAGACAATAATCAGCGACAGAAAAAAATTTTTTTTTTCTTTTTTATGTATGTACTTGTGAAAAAAATACAATGAAAACAGAAAAGAAAATGTCATAAAAAAATAAAATGTAAAGACAAATTACTCAGATATTTTTTTATAGGTTTTTGATAACATGAACTTTACCAGTCTAGAAGAAATTAATGCCAATAGCAAAACAAAAAAAAATGAACACCAAGACGGAATTAAATTGTTTTTTTTTTTTTATTATTGTCTTTTTATTTTATATTTAATGTAAAGGGAAAAATTAAAACAGAAAAGACTAAAGTGTTAAAATTGAAATATTTCACGTAATTCCAAAGAATTTTTAAATCTTAGGGTATTGTTTACAAATAATATAATAATATTATTTTAAGTAGTTTGGCTACTTATGTTTAATTTATAGTAGAGTCTACAGAAACTATTGGAATAAAATAATCTTAAAGTTGCTGTACATTTGCATGTGAATAAAATACAACTCTTGTGTTTCTTCGCTACTTACCATTAACAAGCTGATTAAAAAGCAAATTGTAATTTAAAAACTTGAAATTTTTTTAGGTCTACACATTCTTGCATTCAAGCAATCATAAAATTTTATTAAAAGATCAAATTCTATATTCTTTAATTTCTAATTAGAAATTCTAACATGAAATATTTGTTAATAAAATCACATAAGTATTCACACCTTATCTTTATTACAAAATTCAATATTCAATATTCTCAATTCGAATAGATCAAACACGCCTACACACCTATACTTTTCTTCTCTTAAAATCGGAGCTCAATTTATAAAAATTTTTTTCAATCTATAAATTTAAGACCAATTGCATTTACACTCATACTTACTCATATAGTGAAAATAAAATATTTTACAACACTTTTAATTTGCAAATTTACTATGCGGTTTAAAAACTCCATATAATCTTGGAAATTTACTTGGTAGAGCGCAATAGAAACAAAAAAATTTTTTTTATAACAATTCTAATTTTTTTTTCTAATAAATTTTTTTTCCATTTTCCATTTTATTGTTTTTTTTTTTTGAAAAATCGTTAAAAATTACACTGAAAAAATAACGAGTTGAAAAGCATAAATAAATAAAATAAAAATAAATAGAGAAAGAAAATAATCTAAGGCAGTTGCATTCTTAAACTCATTCTTAAATTTATATTGAATGTTAAAGAAAGAAATGACATGATATGAGAGAAACAAAATAATAAACAAAACGAAGGGGAGAACTACAATATACTAGAATATTATTGAAGAGAACCGAAAGCATGAAAATATACAAGAAAAAACAAAAAATAAACATCAAATCAAAATAATCGCAGTTTAACTATGGTCGTTGTCGTTCTCATTGTCGTCTTTTTCTTCTTCGTTGTAATCTGCGTCGTCGTTGTCGTCGTCGTCCGTTCTTGCTGTCTCGTCAGAAGGAGTTATGAAGGATATTAAAAAATAAGAATAATATACTTTACTACCATATGTTTGCTCATAAAGTTAACCATCTTTATTTAAAAGATTACTTTGCTAAAAGTTTTTTTTTTTCATTTTTTTTTTTTTATTTTAAGTGCGCTGTGCAAAAAAAAATAAACATTTTTTTTTTTATAGTACATTAAAATACATTAGAAAATAATTTTATTTTGCATTTTACTTACACATCTATATATATATATATATATATATATTTAAATATATATTAAGATTTTTATGTATATGCAATATTTTAAAAATTTCTATGATTAAATAGGGTGTCTAATATTCGAAATATTCGAATATGATAAGAACAATTTTTTTTTTTCAATTAATACAGAGAAAATGTTTTGATAATGATTTGAAATAATTTCGAAAATATTTCGATATTAATTTCAATATGATATTAAAAAAATTTAAAATATATTTCGAAATTAATTCAAAACTAGTTTCGAAAATTTTTTAATTATATTCGAATTAAATGTTAGAATGTTTTTCGAAAATAGTGTAAAACTAGGTATTACGAAAATAATTTAAAATTTATCCTGATTTAAATCGAGAATTTCGAATCGAGAAAAAAAAACAAAATTAGAACATACTTCGAATTTATATTAAAATTCGAAAATTTTCGGAAAAATTTTTAAAAGTTCGAGAAATTATGATTATTGTTAGTAGTAAGAAGCAATAATTTGATAGTGATCGAGATTTTTTTTTTATAAATATGTAGAAGACTAATGTCTAAGAATAAAGCGTCCAATAATATAACTTACAATACATACAATAAGGTCGGTAATGTAATGAATGCCGCTTTTGAATCCGAAATTTTCAGTGTTGTATTTTCGGTGGGAATACGCTTGTCCGTTGCAGGGAAACGTTAATGAACTGTTTTATTAATGCTTGAAGTAAAATGGTATTTTAAGGGCCGATTTTATGTTTTTTTATCATATCTCTACTAAAAATCAAAAGCGAAAATCTATACTAAGAGTCAAATTTACATTTTTCTACATATATTAACTAAAACCTAACTAACTTTCTCAAAAATGGAAAGAAATATTTCAAATATTTTTTTTTTAATCCTGTGTAACACTTTTGCTAAACTAGACGATAGAGATTGCGGCCGATTATATGCTAACCGTGTCATATTATTTTTTCAATAAAACCGCCTTAAGTATTGAATACCCTACACTTTATATGAGAATTTTTATATACTAAGTACATATGTATACAAACATACATAAAATTAAAAAATATTTAGAGCTGTACATATTGATATTATACTAGTGCAGTTTTTGCTTCTATATATTAAATGTACCTATAAGTATAATAAAAATTTAAAAAATATGAACATGAAAATGGATAAAAAGAAAAAAATTGTCAAGGTATGCGGTCGAAATTGCAAATAAAAAAAACAAAAACAATAAAATTAAAAATGAAAATGAAGAAAAAAAAAAATATAAAACTTTGAAACTTGATGCACTTGTAGAAATCAACCGTATTTTAGAAAAAAAAAAAAAAATATATATTTTTCTTCGAAGATTTGCCCCACACATAATTATCGTATATTTTCAAATACTTCAGTTTTTTTTTTTATATATTTTACTTTATTTGACTTGATTTTCTTTTTTCTTATTTTATTTTGTAAAATGTCTCTTTTGTAAAATAATTCACAACAATTCATACTTATTACTTATTTCTTATAAATATAATAATAATAATAACAGGGTGATTTGAAGCATGAGCAGTTATTTGAAGATATCGTAATAAATTATTGAAATATAAAAGCACACCTCTCCGGAATGAAAATACTTTGAAAATTCTTCTGTCTGGAATGCAATTTTTTTTTTAAATCTTTAAAATATGAAAAGGAATCTTTAAGCTGCGCACTTAATACACGAAAATTCATTGGCATATGAAAAGAAATCTGTCTGGAATAATTATAATTTGACAAGTCTGTCAAATCGTCTGTCTGTAACGGAATATTTACGCATTGAAAATGAAAACACATCTATTGGTATAGTAATTTGTAAGCAACTTAATCTCGAATTAATTCCAATTATTATTTTTGCATTTATTTTCGAAATCACCATGTAAAATTCTATTTCAATTATCATAGAAAATATAGTTAACAATTTTTATATTTTTCCATCTAATATTTTTTATGTAGTTATTTTCTGCGCGATGATTATTTTTTTTCTTCTTCTTCTTGTTCTTCATGTTCTTTATTTCTTCAACTATTTTATTGACTTTTTATTTCTATTACAATCTGTTTTGGTTTGGTGTTTTTCCGTATTTCTTTAACATTTTTATTTTTATTCTTGATTTTCTTCTCGAAAATACTCTACTGATTTTTTGCTTTTTTTAATACTTTTATATTTATAACATTACATTTATATTAATCTTTTTATGCATAGTCGTATGTTAGTTTCTTATTTTCTTCTTTTAACTTACATATCTCGGGAATTGAGAAGTTCGATAACTTAGTTTTTTTTTTTTTTTTTTGCTTTATGCATGCTGTGTTTTCTAGTTCTTCTATTTTAAAAATAGTTAAAAATATTAACTAGTAATCCAGTAATACTATTTTGTACACATATAAAATATATTGAAAGAAGAAAAATTGAAAATAGAAAATATTTTAGAAAATAGAAAGAACGAATGCAATTTTACGAGCTTGTACTCTTACAAAATGCTCTGCCGCTCGGTTAGTGTTTGATTCGAATAAGTGCCATTTTTTCAGTTATTGCATTCCTGGTATTCTTGGGGGTGATCCGTCATAATATTGCTTAACTAATTAGTCCTATATCAAAAGATGAGGAAATTATTTTATGGTAATTTCATAGCATTTAACCATTTAACATGCAAAATAATTCTTAACACTGAGTTGTTTGAAAATTAAATATTTTGTTGTAATTCAGATATCTCAAATTAAAATACGAGCGAATTCTGGTAGGCAACTCTTAATACCGCAAAACCAAAAATTTTTAAAAATGGCAAAAAAATATTAGGCGTATAACAGTTAGGTAAACTGTTATACAAAAACCAATATCTTAGTAGTAATATTAACCGTTCAGTATTAATGAATTGGAATCAAAACTTTAAGATCCTTTTCCCCAAAATCTCACTTATGATGCTTGTACGAAAGAAGCAATACATTAGGCATAATATAACAGTTAGGCGAAATGAATTTAAGTATTAGTAAAAAAAAGAGTGAGTAAAAAATAAAAATTTTAAACTGAGATTTTTCCAATATTATTCAATTTTTCTTTACAATTTTTGTGTATTTAAAAAATAAAGTAAAAAAAAATTTTTGTGTTTAAGAAAAAAAAAATCAGCAAAAAAAAAAACAGAAAATATTTTTTCTCTGTTATTGGTAAGAGGAAAAACGTCGTTCATTTCTACAATTTTTTTCTTTTTAGTATTTTTTTTTTGTAATTTTTTTGTTAAAGTTACAAGTATAAAGAGGAGACTTGGCGGACTTTTCTTTTTTAAATATGAAAACCTAACATTACCGTTCAAATTATTGCTTTACTTTTTTTCAATTCTCTGCCTTTTTTTTTTTTTTTTTGGGTGGTAAAAACCTTTAGGTTAAAAACTAATATTTTCCTTTCTCAGAATATTTAAGAAATTGTTGAAAAACACAAGTAAATGAGAGTAAAAGAAACAAAAAATATAATTAAATGAGTGCATAAAAGTCAAATTTTAACACGGAAGTGATTACCTTAAAGCTGTTCAAAAAAAATAAAAAAATAAAAAATATTAAGGTGTACCAAAAAAAAAAAGAAATAATATAAAAGAAAACCGTTTACATCTGGTTATTTTATGAGATGAACTCAAGAAAGTCGTTAGTTTATGCAGTAACAATAGCCATATGCATACAAACATATATATACACGTACATAGAAGAATGTATAAAGTATTCGAAGAGAAATAAGAACAAAAAATTTTTATTTTGCTAAAGGGTTTTGTAAACAATTTTTCATTTTCAAGAAAATTTTCTCTCCTTTCTCAATTTTTTTTTTTCATTTTATATTCATTTCATATTTAAATGAAATTTAGTTACTTGTAGGAA
Organism: Condylostylus longicornis; assembly: GCF_029603195.1. Classification (NCBI taxonomy): domain Eukaryota; kingdom Metazoa; phylum Arthropoda; class Insecta; order Diptera; family Dolichopodidae; genus Condylostylus; species Condylostylus longicornis. The sequence goes on from NW_026578007.1 coordinate 15,213,171, forward strand.
AATATAAGAATTGGACTTTTCTTCATTTAATATTGTTACTCGTATATTGAATATTTATTTATTTTTATTAACATTTTCGGTTTAGAAATTTTTTAATTTTAAATCTGGAAATTTTCAGTTTTAATGTAAGGTAAGCATTGATGGATAAGTTTTTTGTAAATTTTGTACCTGTTAATATTTCATACTTTAATTCCTGATATAACGGCTTACATATCAATTAGGATAATTGAACAACTGTGTTGAATTTGTGAGAAACAAGAGTCAATTCGCTGATAAGCTTTACAAAAATGAAATGCTAGAAATTCTTAATTCTTATAGATTGTGGTTTATTAAAGAAAGGGTAAAGGAACATTTCAAATTGAAACACCACAGTCAACTTTTACTTATTGTAATTCTCTCATATTATATTCCACTTACACTGTTCTAGTGGTAAGTAAGTTATTCTTTTGTTCTCTTCTTGTTCAAATATAGAATTTCTAGTTTTTCTAACACCCATTAAAACTTAAGAACTTAAAGAGCTAAAAAACCATATAGAATACGAACTCCTTTATTTTTTTAACATTTTATTATATTTGGAGAAATTACCTTCAATTTTCAAACCTAAGTTACATACATTTCACCGTAAATTACTCTATATTCTTCATTTATGTGTGGTATTGATTTCTTTCGCTCTATAATGCTGGCTAAAAATAGGCTGAGTAGAAAATTTTTCAAAACTCATCGAAAACTGAGCGAAAAAAAAAATCGTTATCATTCGTAATCGATTAACTCCAAATCACATTTGTATTTTCAAACTTTCATTGCAATGTACAGTTAATATTGAGTATTGAAGGAAACAAATTGTATCACTCGTGCTATACGGCGATAATTTGTAATCCAGAATTTTGGATAATTAAATTTTTTTAATTAATTTCAAAAAAATTACTCGGAGAATCAGAGAACTTGACCACCCCTATTCGAAAATTTCCAATTTCTAAATTTCAAAAATTCATCTTTTCCAATTATTTTTACACAGAATTTAAGTTTAATTAACACAAAATTTCACATATAGATATAATGAAGCTGTCTTCTTATTAAGTAATTTCTCACTATATTAGAATTACTAAATTTTATTTCTCTATTATTATAGCCCCATAATAATTTGTTCTATGATTAAATTTCATACACAAATACGATATTGATCGAATTAGAGTAGGGAAAATTTGTAATAACATTAAGATAATTCAATGCAATTATCTACATACATACATATTTATATATGGATATAGATAACTACAAACTTAACAATCCATCAATTACTTAATTAGAAAAAAAATATCATTGAACTCTTATTACTTCTAGTCAATAAATCTTATTAGATTTCCTCTTTATGTTTTTCATACTTTTCTCTGTTTCTTTTTTTTTTTCTGCTGCTCTCATCTCAAAAATTCTTTTACCAAAATCTCCCCTTAAAATTTATTTATTCTCTATAATATTATTAGTATATAAGTACAAGTATTTGGATTTAAAAACCAATGTTTTTTTTTTCGAATATGAATTCTTCATCTTTGAAATTTTTTTTTTTTATAAAAATGAAAAATATTCTACTACTTCTACAACAATAATAATAATAAAGAGAAAAAAACAAAACAAAATGAAATTCGATACCAAAATATTTATTATTTTTTTTTTTCTTGTATTTTTTTCAGATTTACAATCAACAAAATAAGGATATCATTTTCAATGGCTGCAGTTTAAATTAGGTAAGTTTTCATTTTCATTTATTTTATAAAAATTCGGTATTTTCTTATACCGAATTTTGGTCTTAAAAATATTCCCTGCGTATTTTTATAAAATAATAGATAATAATGTATGTATATATAAATGTTTGTACATATTTTTATTATTAATGATTTATCATTTCCCATTTTCTTATAATATATGTAAGCATCATGTACATGTATATATATATAATATACGTACAATATATGATTAGTAAAATCTTCTAGTAATAACCCTATTTAAATCGAAAAATATTTTCGACAATAAACTAAATTACGTCATAATAAGAATGAATTTTTTTTACAAGTACTAAATATGTGTGTATATATGCAATGTATATGTACATATGCAATGAGTAAAATATGGTATGTACTTGGCGTACTTTTACATGATAGGAATTTTCCCTATATTTTACTTCATTTTTTTTGTTTTCTGATTTATTTTGTGAAGGAGAGAAAAGAATTAAGAAAAAAAAATATATTGGTACTTACATGCGTTATTGGTATATTGTGCGTTTTATATTTTACAAAAGAAAAAAAAAAATCGAGGAAATTGAAGTTATTGCTGACAACTATTGGGTATTAAGAGAAGTACAATATAGTTGTGAAAATGTACTTGTAAAATGTAAATAACATTTTATGGTTTTAATTATTTTAAAATATGCCGAATGGTATTTCTAGATTAAATAAATTCCTTGATTTAAATTACTATTCAGTATTTATCATTTCATCAAATTCAACATTTATTGCTCAGAGTATATTTGCAATTTCATTATGCTTTTTAACCAATTCTTAAAATCACTTAGCAATTAATATTAAATTTCTCTAAAATGTCAAATATTTCAAAACATATGCATCGTCATTGATTTAGAACTTTTTCTACATAATTTTGAGATTGATTGGCTATTAACGTCATTTCAAAATCGATAACATATACAATAAATTAATCTCCTGAATTGAGTAACATAATGTGTCCATATATAATCGGTGTCATATCTGCCTCAATTCATGCTTCAATACAGATTTAAATTGCTGATAATAATAATTAAATTCATAATTTGAAAATTAAGTATATAACATTAAGGCTTCTCTACCATTTTCCAATAAGATTAATATAAATAATAGGAACAATGCAATTGCTAGAACAACAAATTGAAAAAATTTTCATATATTAAAAATTCTAACATTATAAATGATAAATTACTTTTTTAATACGCTTTTCAAAAATCATATAAAATCAAAGCAATAAAGAAAAAAGACAATCTTTAAAATGAATTACCCTAGTACAATTGATAATGAAAAATTCCTTCTTATTTCAAAAAATATAAATGAAATTTCATTTTCTAGTACCACTTTTTTTTTTTTTTTTGGTGTGCCAAAGGAATTTTCTTGAACACATGTTAAAAAATTAAATAAAAATAAAAAAAACATCATTCAATTTTGAATGAGTTTGTATGTATGTGTGTGTGTACGTGTTGGTGTAAATTGACTAAATACAAAAATTGAACTTACTAAATAGGAAATGTCAACAACCCCTCAGAAGTTCAAATTTTTCAATTTTAATTCCGTTTATGCGATTGTAAAGGAAAATTCCTGATTTTTTTTGGTTCTTTTTTTTTCTTTTTAAATTCTTTCAGATTTTTATTATGCTTTTTAGTGTCATTTTTCTGGTAATTTTTGTTTTTGGATCAGTTATTGAAATTTGTGATAAAATTGTTGTAATACAAACAAAAGAAAAAGAAAACTATACTTACACCTTGTGGGAAAGAAAAATAATAAGAACAAAATTGGAAAAAAAAAATTCAAATTATTACACAAGAAATCTCATTTTTAGAATAAAAGGAAATATTATTAAAATTATACTTATTTTTAAATTTTCCTCCTTGAATTTTCTAATAATAATTTAATCGGAAATATAAAAATATTCTAGACGCTGTCATCATACAGGGTGGCATTACATAAAACAATAACAATAATAAGAATAAATCTTAAGGGAAATCATAAAATATATGGTTAGTGAGAGAAATGTTGATGAGGAAGAACAATTTTTTTTATTTTTATGTATATGTATAACAGTTATACAGTGTAGTTTCTGTAACATTAACTTGATTTTGGAGTGAGAAATTGAGTTTTCTTAAACAAAATATACGACAAATTTGATATGCGACAAAAATGATTTTTAGTATAGGGATAAAGATGAATATTTTAGTTTATCAAATAAAGTTTCGCTTTAAAAATAGGAAGTTTTATTGTTTCTTTTAAGAATTTTTACCCTAATATTATTAAAAGCATTATAAAATAGCCCAGCCAAACATCCGGATAGCATGAAATTTGATGCATCCGGACATTTAATTCCTTATATATTTAGTATCAAATCGGAGGTCAAAATATTACAATTTCTTCACATAAAAAACCTATAATGTGGGCCCATACCCGTAAAATTAAGAATAAAGTAAAACTATATACATATGTATAAGAAATTGAAAAACTAATTTTCGAAAACCAAACTTCGAAACTCTGAAAATTTATTTAATTTCCGAAAAACTTCCAAACTCATCATCCCAATTTTAAATTTTAAAAAATCGACTTTGTTATTCAGAATAATTTTAGAAATATAATTTTAGAAATAGAATAATAGAATTTTAGTTATAAATATTACCTTTAAAATCTATTATATTTGACAAAGTTAAGGTAAGCTAATCAAATTGACACGAAATATATAAATAAAGTAATAGAGAAATTGAATTTTAAATAAATTTGAAAATTACAATATTCGATTATAAAACTTCGAAAACTTGCGTGAAATTTTCAATACCACAGCTTTTATAGTTGCTGAGACATAGCCAAATAAATTTTGAAGTTCTATGGCAACTACTCGAACCAATAACCTGATCATATCCAATTTAAATAGGATTCTGTCATTCTTCATTTCATTGACTTCAACATGCAAATTCTAACATCTTATTCCTCAAGATTTTTATATTGAAATTTGTTTTTTGTTTCAAATCAAATTTAAGTAAAATATGAAAGAACAGTTTTGTAGTTTTAACAAAAATTCAAAATTTTTAACTTGGCAAGAGGCGCCAAAATATGAATCTTCGACGCATGCGTTAAACCAGTGCTCCTATATGGTAGTAAAACGTAGCTAATAAAGAGGAGCTATACGGGCATATTGCAGACCTTCATATATAAATGCCTACGTATAATATGCAGAATATTCTGGCCAAAAATCACTAGTAATAAAGAACTTTGGGAATTTACAGGGCAGGAGCCAGTATACGCTCAAATTAGAAAGAAAAAATGAAGCTGAATAAACCACATTTTCCGAAGGTCAGTAAATAACATTACACGAAAAGCTCTTGAATAGAATCCGCAGGGTACAATGGGAGCAGGTAGACAATCAGTAAAAGGCGTCCGAAATAAAAGAAATAGCGCAGAATAGAATAGATGGCCTGAACGGAAGATAATTGGTTAGAGAGTTAAATAGTAGTTCAAAATATGCTTTTCATCGTCAGTGATAAGTGTATGTTATGATTAAATGAACAAATTGTTGCTTAAATCTTCAAAATTTTTTGTACATTTTTTCGTACATGCGATTCATAAATAATTTATTCTAATATTTAAGTTATAGCATTTCATACTATAATGAAAGAAACAGTAGTACTTAAAAAATGAATCCTCTTTAATCCAGTTTTAGTTCCTGATCAATTAAATGTTTATATCTCTGGCAATTTTGTTACATAAACCAAACTATATTCGACTATTAAATCTACATTTCTGTTTCTCATTTAATTAAAATATTTTATTCATAAATTAATATTAAATTATTTTCCTTTTCCTTTACATTAAACTGAAATAATTGCTTTGTTTTTATCAGAAACTCCAAAGAAACACTTTTATTGAATTTCTTGTTTTTTTTTTTTCATATACAAAAATATTTTCAAGTGATTGTATTTAATTAAGTCCCTTTCTAAAAAAAACAAAAAAAAATAAAACAAGCAAGTTAAAACTATGCCTTAAATCTTATCTTTTACAAGATGTCAAAGTTCATTGAAACTCTAAAATACAAAAAAAAAAAACAAAAAAAAAATCATATTTCCTTGTACAAGTTTTTTTCTTTTTTTAATTGTGTTAGCGCTATGGTTTTTCAATTGATTTCAACACATTCCAATATTTTTCTATTGTAAATTTTTCGTACTTAGTTTATTCTTCCTCCTTCTCCTTCTCCTCCTCCTTCTATTCCACTATACATTTTCTTTACATTTTCATCTTTTTTGTTCATCTCTTCCGAATCTTTTAATATTTTATTTTTTCTTTTCTTCTCTTTTTCAAATTTATTTCTTTAATAGTTTCTTATTTTTTTGTTTTAATTCAAATTTCATTGATCTTAAAAATATTATTTAAAAAAAAAAACAAAAAAACATTTTATGTATTTGTTAGAGAAAACCTATTTTCTTTATTATTTTTAAAATTATTCCTGTGTATTAACCATCATCATATAATCAGCATCGTCATAAATAACTGATATAGGAATTAAGATTTGATTTTTTGGTTTTTTCTCAAATAAAAATAAAAAATAGAGAAAACATGGCAGATGTTTGTGTATTTGAATGGTACATAATGATTAAATCTTAATTTTGATAGTGTTATTTTGAATTTAGGTTTAAGATGTTCAGTCTTAGAATTGCCATATATAAGAATATTAAAGAATATTGATTCATTCAGAATCTCTCTAAGTTCTCTTACAAATTTCTCTGTTCTTAGAGCTTGTTAGAATTTATTTTCGATTAAAACTTTTGTTAAACTTCATTTGAAAGCACAATAGTGTGTTCTGCCTATGTCTATTGCATGATCCACGTACAAAAGCATCAACTCCTTCGCTTTCTTATATTGTATATTTTCTTTCTTATGTTTATGAAAGAATCTTATACTTTTAATAGCTTTTTTTTCGCTAAAATTTACAATTGCCCTTGTTACTTTATTTAATCTTCTTAAAAGTAGTTCTTTGAGAGAAACTATTTGAATAAGACAGCAAATAAATAAAAACACAAAGAAATCTACTATTGTTTGTAACTACTACAAGAAATCTACTACTGTTTATCTATGTGAGCGTATGAAAGAAGAGTTGCCATTTTCATATGAACAAAGCTATGGTATATTCGAACAATAAGCCTACAAAGTTTTTTCTCTGGTTCAAAAGAAAATCTTATACGGAATCGAGTTGGAAATCCTCTTAAACCTGTGAACTTGGTAGTTTTCTTTATTATAACAAATTATAGTGCTGAATCTGCTATTTTTCATATTATTTGATTTTATTGTGACTTTCAATTAACACAGTCTAATGTTGGGTTTCTGAGTGTAAGTTTCCTTCGTGATAAATAATTTTCAAGAAAACCGTTAACAGTCAAGCAAATAACCAAGTAGTCATAGTATCTTATGAACTCTGATCAATTTAGTTGCCATATCATGCCGGCTAGTTTTGTTAGCCTATAGTATAGCCTAGAATAATTCAATAGTGAAGCCAATTTTACGACGATTTCTGAAAATTAATTTATTCCTTTCGTAATACTTGATTAAATCAAATCAAATATTTTGGAATAATAGTGCTCCCTATCAGAGGCTTGTAAAATAGAAAACCTAAAAATAATAATAATTGGCCATTACAAATGCGATTTTAAAAAATAAACTTTCAATTAAAAATTTTTTTTCTCCCTATTTTTTTTTTTTAGATTATTATTTTCCATAAAGAAAGTGAACTAAAAATAGAGATACTCTCTTTTAACAATACAATTTTTTACCATAAAAACTTAAATATGTAATTTATTTATTTACAAATAAATGTGTATGTGTGTGTGTGTATGTTTACGTATCATTATGTTTGCTTGTATGTTATTATTCATAATATTTATTATAAATTTCAAAAATAGATAGAAAAGCAAAATCCATATGAAATATATTTTCTATACATACTTAAACCCTAATAGCCATAGATAGCTAGAGAAGAATGAAAGGCATAACAAATTGAACACAAAAAAATATACACAGGGAAAAAAAAAAGTTCAATAATAATATAAACCAACAACAATAGTAAGTGTGGTAACAAACAAGAAGCACACAACATAATAATAAAAATAACAACAATAACAATAATAAATTAATAACATAAATGTCTACATTTTGATAAACACACATCCAAACACATCCATACATACATTATCATTGTACGTATGTACAAGCGGTAAATAAATTAAGGAAAACTACAAAAAAAAAAATGTGTCGAAATGCTTGTAACAAAATTATGTTCCAGATTTCATAAACTCTTTTTGCCACTCTCTTTTGATGATCAGTTTTTATTAACCCGAATACTCGTACTATACATACACTTTAAAAAAAATTATTGAAAAAAAAAATAAAATTTTTTTTTATTGTTGTTCTATTTTTTGTTGTTGTTATTTTCCTTTATATTTTCCATTACTTAAAATAATAAAAAATTTTTGTTGATGTGGTGTTGTTATTTTGGCTCCTATTATTAGGTTTCTGTTGTAATTTTTTACTATGGTAAGATATTAAGATAATCATAAAGAAAAAAATCATAAATTTGAGAGAAGAGAATTTTTACGCATAATCACCACACTTTTATTAATTCATTAAATTTTCATTTCTGGTATGTTGTATTTTAATATTCTAGAGTACACCATTGTAGCTCTATAATCTAAATTTTTTTTATAACCCTTTAAGATCTAAACGTAATATTTGTACGTATGTCATTCATTAATACCAAAAAATCAAAAACGACCGATTTTGAAAATCTCGATAAGAACTTGTTAAATGCAATTTAATTGTCTAATACCTGTAAATTTCACAAACTTTCACGAAAACATATAGACATGTAGCAACGATACTTTGTTTAGTCACGAGTTTATTCTATTCAAATGAAGAATTAGCATTTATAAAAGCTAAAATCATCCAACTGAGTAAAATCGATTTCCTGAAAGAATATACATCGAATTCCTGAAATTTATTGTTGTCGTCAAAGAGGAGGCGAAAATCTCGAAATGACTCACCATTTTAAAAAACAATAATGTGAAATGTCAACCAAGTAATGGACACCAAATTTCATAAGTTTGCGAAATCAGCCCAAAAGCTCTTACCATTGATTTTACTCTGAATTCATTAAAATTTAAGTACTACGTTCACTAACTATACTCATTTTTGTCATAATATTCCTATTATTACCCGGTTAATTTCATTTCTTTAACTCGATTAGCAAAGTTGTAATTTTTACCAAATCGTACACTTCAAGAATATCTTTTTCAATTTTCGATATTGCACAAATAGAACATAGCTGCATATGTTAAAATTTTGTTCTCTATACTTGGTATGGAAATGGAACATCTGAAATTTTCAAATAAAGAATTATTTATATTTACTTACCATTTTTGAGGTAATAATTCGGCTTGCAATCGATCGTCTCCTAATTTTATAAAACACGAATAAAAATTTACTGACATACTGACTACATTATTCTTATTTCATTTAGTTCCTTTGTAAAAAAAAAAATTTAAATATATGCCTTACCCTAAAAAATATCAAAAATCCCAAAAATTACCAGCTTTATAAAAACCAATTAAGTGATTTATTCAAAATAATAAACACTAATAAAATAATAAAAAAGAAGATAAAAAAAATCAAAAATCATGACTTAAAATTTTTAAAATCAACATAAAAATCTTAAAAATATTATTAGTGAGTATTGTATGAGTCACAAGAAATATGAGAATGAGCATGGTACAGTAAAAATTTTTTGTCTAGCACGTTTTTAATTTACAGCGGGCCCAAATTTTTTTTTATTCTCTTTTTCCATATGTATGCCTATATTGTATCATACATACTCACTTATGTTTGTACTTCAATATGTGCATTACTCCTTTTATTTATCTTTATTCCTTATTTTCTCCCATTATTACTATCAATGCATACACTGTCCTGTTTAAAAATTTAATAAAAACTGCTTAACTCTTTGTTTTTTTTGCTTGTTTTTATAGTTGTTCTTTAAAATATATCAATGTCTATAAATAACATATCTATATATAGAATAAAACTAGGTTTAATTGTTACCAGCAAAATTTGTAATCTTAGCACTTTAAAAAATGTTTATTGTTAATAACTATGAGTACAAGTATAATAGGCGAAAAAAGCAACACATACAAGTTATGTCAATAATTAATTCGAATTCATTCAAAATATTTATATTCGGGAAGGTAAATTCAGTAAGAGTGCATGAATAACACCTTTAATTTATGCATTTTTACTGAATTAAAGGCGTAATTCACGCACTCGTTCTGAATTTATAAAAATTTGCATTCAGAAAAGAACCAGTTTTGTTGATTCAAAAATGATTTTATCCTGTTTTCTCTTACTGTTATGTCGATTTAGGAAAATTTATGAAAAACAGTACAGGCAGATGAACTGGAAACCTGGAACACTAAGCATTCATTACTGGTCAGATCTAGAATTTTGGCATTGGCACATTCAAACTCTTGTATATATTGCAACCTGTTTTCAAATCAAAATCAAAAATCATGAAAAATGGTGACTTACCCATAAAAATAGTTAAAAAAACTTTACAACTTTTATTTAGTAAGATTTTTGGAAATTAGTTGTGCAAGACTTCGAACTCGGAAAAAAATGATCAATGAAATGCCTGATAAAAATTTTCAATATTCAATAAGTTTGTGATAACTTGTAACAAATTACAGTAATAAATTTAAAGACTATACAGTGATAAATTTTCAAGAGCTCTGCATATTTTGTTCAACTTTTATTCTCGACCATGCTTGAACAACAGCCCCATGACCCCTTGTCTCCAGAACAACTTTACAAAAAAAGAGAAAAAATAGTGTTGAATGGACGTACAGACAGACAGACAAAGCTAAATATACTCAGAATTCAACGCTGATCAAAAACATACACTTGAGTCTATATCTCAGAGCATTATTTCTTAGCGTTACAAGCGGTAAAGCAAATTTAGTAAATTCTTCGAACATACGTTCGTAGAGGTATAAAAATCAACCGAGTATTTATACATAAATTGCCAGTGATTTTAGACTAACATACTTATATAAGCATGTGCATACTAATATGCATGTGTATATACTCAATTGTACATTATGTATGTCAATATATATATAGATATTATTTATAGATAAATTTAAGAGATTTAATAATTTTTTTTTTATGCTTCTCATTTTCCATAATAAAAATTCCAGAAAAAAAAAAAAAGAAACAATACAAACAAAAAAAAATTATACCATTTTTCAGTCAATGAATAGATCATAAAAAAGTTGGAGCTGAAAATCGATGTACACCACTATTTCATACATATGTACATATGTACGTACATATTATTTGTGTAGAAATGTGTGTTTATATATACTCGTAAATTTTATGAATATTTGTATGTATGTCATATCATCTCGTGTTAAATCTGGTATTTTGTACAAACTTATCCATGTACATAATATAATTATCATGTGTATGCACATTGCCATGTATTAATTTGTATGTATATACGTTTGTATATTATGTTTTAAGTAAAAAATAAAAAAATTAATTGTATAGACATTTTATGTGCTTGCCCACAATATAATAGAAACTCATTCAATGGTTGAATTGACATACAATCATTGATACAAAATTATTTACGTAACTAGCATATATACATACGTACATACATACATATTATTATTATCTACTTACATATGTGGACAAAGATGAAAAAACAAAAGAGAGAAAAATAAAACTTTAGGTTTTAGTTTTATTTTTACATTTTTTTTTTTTGTTTTATTTTTATTTTTTCTCTTTTGTTGATCCAAAAACATAAAAACAGTATAGATACATAGATATGGGTACTTTCTTTATTAGATTACACTCTCTAGAGCTGTTGATTTTTCGGTTAATGGTTTTATTTTCTATTTTATATTTATTTTGTTTTTTCTTTACACTCATATACATATATACATATGGATGAACACTCTGTATCTTGAAAAAAAAAAATCATGTACATTGTGTTTATGATAAATTACAAAGGTCTATTAAAAAGTTAATTGAGACAAAAGTTATTTTATGTAGTAATTAAGGCGGTATGCCGTCGAGGTTCTCAATGGGTGCAATATGAGCACAATATGAGGCTCGTTATGTGGTGGGTATATAATTTTGTAAACATTTTCATACATCTTTCAAATCGCGAAACGTACATTTAACTTGTAAATTGAATCAAAGGACACAAATTGACTTAGGCAGTATTATTACTTGCATGTACAAATTTACGAAACAGTTTATTTTTTAACTGAAAATTAAAAACACCTGTTAGAAATTATCGAAAGGCAAAGATTGGCGGATCCAAGCTGTCATTCGACTTATTAATAGTGGGTGACTTTAACCTATAACCTAAACGCATCTGAATGCTCATAAACTCCCAAAACTAGTCAAACTGATTGATCATTAGCTTTGCTCTATAGTGTTTTTATGTGTACATTCCATGAGGGAAGCCACAGAAGGGCTGTAACAACCTTTCCGAATAAATCAAAACGTCTCATACGCTTCAGTTTTTCTTTCTATACCCTTTCCCTGTAATATTGCTGTAACGTCGACAAATATAAACACAGCTACACCTTCTGAAACTGGCAAATCGGTTGTATAAAACAAAAATGTGATCTATAAAGATTAATTTTCAATTATTCTAATATTTATTTCTGTCATTATATAATATAAAATGCTGCGCATAAGCCGAATTTTGAAATTTTCCAACTTTCCGAACTGTTTTGACTTAAATTCCGCTAAAGAAATCATTATTTATTTTCTATTTAAATTCCTGTTGAAATCTTTAATGCTTTAATCATAGTTCAATATGGTTTACTCAAAAAACAACAATTTTTTGAATTAAAACATTTATTTTTGTAAATTACAAATCAAGGGCTTATGGGAAAAAAGCCTCTAGCCTACAATTTATCGTACAAATTGTAGGCTTTTACAGCAATCAAAAGATATTTTATTTTTTTAAATGTGGCAGTAGTTGTTATTAATAAAATGGATTTGGAAGTTTCCTTCTAAAATATTCTAAAATTTTGCATGTTGAATAAAGTGTTTCCCCCACAAATCGTCGAATATTGTCACTATCACAATAATATTCACAATAGTTTAAAAAAAATTTTAATAATATTACAATAAATAAATATTAATAAATAATTAATGAATAAATCATTAATGCTGTTGATAATCCAATAAAATTATACAAAATGAATAATTGTATTTTTTAAATAAACAACAACATTTTGAAAAAAAATATTAATTACAAGTTTTATAATACAAACTCCTTATATCATTCAATAAATTAATTATTACTTTATTACTACAAAATAATTATGAATAAATTTAATTTAAAAAAAAAATTTTTTAATTAATAATTTAGTACAAAACAAACACCATAAATTATAATATGTGTAGAAATAAATTATTAAATTTTAAATGTTATTCGAACTATAATTAATTATTTTTGCTTTTTTAACTTAGAGCGTCGTTTGACCACTGATTTAAAATTGACTGTACTTTGCCCATATTCTTACAAAATTACATTAACTGTTGTTTGTATAATTTATTTAATTAAGTATAGCTATCATGCGAGAGTGTAAAAGTGGTAGTGTTATTCAATTACAATTTTAATAAAAATTATTGTTGAAAATTATGAAGGTTATTTTCGCATCTTATTAGAACTTACAATTTACAAAACAAAAGCACAAAAGTTACAAAAAATAAATCGAAAGAATAATATTATACCATTGACTTGCACTAAAATGCAATTCTCTGGACATGATTAAAATCAGAACTTAACATAGAAATTTTTTTCTCATTCAATTCGGGTACGTTATCATTGTATTCAGTTTTAGAGTCATCAAACATACGCAACCGATTAAGATGGTAGAACCATTTTGTGATTCTAATGATGATGAAAGTTTTATACAATAAGTGGTCTCCCCCAGAATCCGTGAAACCAGCCTCCGGAGAGTATGGATTTTCCAGATTTACTAGATTATTACCTGTGGCGTGGTATAAAATCCTTTTGTTTTGTTCATTGCATTGCTTTTGTTTTATTTCGGAGTTTACTTTTCCCAGTTTTTAGCAATAAATACCTCGTACAAGGCAGTACGCCCAATTTCTGCCGTTCCTCAGTAGCTCTCAGTCTGGATTTGTACTGGATTTTAGTGGACGAATTATTTACGCCCCAGTTTATATAAATTTCTCATTTCTCTTAATTAATTGCCATATAATATGGAAGTATTAAATACTAATAACATTCTTTTAATAGGAAAAAAATTTTCACCACACCTCCGTATTTTTCAATTGAAATTTTTATTACTTTTCCACTTTTCATTGTTTTTTCATTTTGTTCTTGTTATTTTCCATTTTTCATTCGTTTATTGTGTACTTTTTTTATTTATCTATATCTACTCAATTCAAATTCATATCATAATGAGTTAAGCCTCACGTAGCAAAAATAACATAAAAGCATTTATTTTTTGTGGTGAACTGGTGGTAAACATTGGTGATGAAGTCTGCATATCCGATATGATCCATTTCTATATTTAGTTTTTCCATGTCTGTTTTTAATTTTATTTATTTATTTTTTTTTTTCATTATTATTTTCACTATTTTTTATTGTGGTATCGATGAAAATTCTTTAAAATAAAAAAAAATTATTTTTTATTTTTTCATACATAAAATCTCGTTATAATAAAATAAACATGCATACAAAAATTTGTTAATATAAATGAGTGCCTATATATGCGTGAAAAGGAAGAATCGAAAATGTGAGGAGAGAAAAACAGAAATTATTAAAGTATAAAGAATAAAATTTTAAAAAAGACGAATTAAAAAATAGGTAAATAAATAAATAAATTAAGAGAGTGAGAAAATAAAATTAAAAAATTGCAGCTTTATACGATTAAAGTTAATAACGAAGTTAATTAAAGAGAAGCTTTTTTTACTCAAATTGATACGAGTTATTTTACTCAAACTTTTGGGTTATGGGCAGTATTTTAGAGCAGCAATTTGACAAATTGATTCCTCTAAGCTAATTTGAGAAAATGAATGAATATTAAAGTGGTCGGTCAATTAATTTCAACAGTGTTGAAAAAGACATGATTTTCCGAATAAACTGAATTTACAGTATAAATTTGATTTAATTTTTATTCAAACATTTTCAAATTTTTTTGAGCTGAATAGAACAATAGATCGAATTAGGAAACGTCAGATTTTGATGTTAAGAAAAACGATTAAATATTCTCATTTAAATAGAATTAATTAATTAATTCGAAATAAAATTTGAATTTGAAATAAAGTTAAGAACTGCCAAGCTATAAATTCAAACAGTATTATTATTTTTATTCACATAGTTACTCAATATTTAGGGGGGAATATAAATAATAGTTTAGATATTAAGTAACTGAATTTTACACATATTTCAATTGGATTATTAAATTTAGATTAGATTTTAGGTTAACGTGGCTATCAGAGAATACATTTATGTTAAATACGATACTGCGGATCCGTTATGATATCCCGGATCTAAATATTCCCATTCTCATGTGAACCAGCCGAAATTCATTTTAAACCGGTTTAAGTCCCTGGAATTTACGTGCGAAAGTCACAAAAAGAAATGCAACCCAAGAAACCCTTGCCTTCCTTGTGCCGCAAGTTATTGAATTTACAACGTTTAATTTGGGCCGCTTCGAGTTTCAATAAAATTTTCAAAACTTGCTTTCGATTTTCTAAAAAAAAAACTCATATAGAAACTCAATTGAACTTCAATTCACAATTAATTTTTCATTAATAACCACAACGATCAAAAGTACTCACTTAGCGCCTTTTACACCTTAAAATTTTTTAATTAAAAAAATTATATTTTTAAAAAACTATATTATTAGTGTTGCCACATATCCCATTTCTAAAAATTAAATAAAAAATTTTTAAAAGAAAATTTAAAACAAATTTTTTCTGTTTTTTTTTCCCATTAAACTCAAATATATTATACGTTTTTTTTTTTGTTTAAAAAAAAAACCTCTGTAAAAATAAAAAAATTAACAATTAAATACAAAATTTATAAATTGAAAATTCATTTGCATATGTAAATATAAAAATGATCTGTCAGTCTCCATGTATTTATAAAATTCCATATTATTATACAATAAGTTAATATTAATATAGAAGAAAGACGATCATGAAATCCCAGCAAGATACAACAGAGTATGTTTGTATGTAAACATAAATATATAGGGGAAAGAAAGTGCGGTAGAACTGTGATTTAAACAAATTATAAGAAACAAGAGGCAAAACGTATAACAAAATTATAAGTGAAAAAAAAATGTATCTGAAAATATTTTGGATATTCTTTGGCAAACAATGCTATTAAAGGCGCCCTCTTCACAATTTATTTCCATTTTTATTATTTACTTTTTCTCGTATATTTTTTTTTTATAATATTATATGAAAATAAAATATAATAAATTCAATTTATAGACACTTTTATATTCATATAAAATATTTACATACGCATGTGTATAACACACATAAGAAAAATTAATTTTCGAAAAGAAAAAAAAAATAAGAAGAAAATTATAAGAATATATTTTTTAAGGCCGAAATTATCACTATAAATTGGAAAAACAGAACAGAAATCAGCACAAGAGAAAGAATTATGAAGAGAAACAAAGACATTCTAGAGAATAAAAGGAGACATAAGGAGAAAGGGAGCGAAAAATTAAAACAGGAAAAAAAAACTTTTTTTTCTTTTCAATTTTTAGAATTCAAGAATGAAAATATTGGAATAAAGAAATTGATGATTTTAAATTTATAAAATTTCAAATACCTCTACCATATGTATGTATAGTATGTATATATATGAGCATAATATGTAAAAAGATATATAGGGTGAACCAATATGGCCAATATTTATAAGAAAATGAAATAAATTATTCAATCAGTTTTATTTCCCTTTTCAAATCTGTTCTAAACACTTTGTTTCTCCTGTATAAACTCCTCTAACAAAACATGTGTCAATTAGAAACGAATACAAAATAGTCGATAAAACTTTATTTGTCAGCAGTACTAATTAAATAATCAACAATCTTTAGAATATAAATGTGATGTCATTTTTCTCAATAATGGAATGAAAAATTAAATAAAATTTGCTCCCGCATATTCTTAACAGAATATAAGTACGTAACTTGCCAAAATGTATTCACTGTCAAAAATGTACTCGCTTTACATATGAATTAATCCTAAATCAATAAATATTCTTCAACGAAGGAAACACAGTATGGGCCAGAAATTGTATTAAAGTTCATGTCGGACACGTTAATCTTTTCTTGGAAATTTTCTCGCAACTTTTTCTCAGTTAAAAAACCTACATAAGGGTATCGATGATTAATGTCAGACTTGCCGTTTTCGAGTAATAGCTTAAATATAAAATTTTTGAGTTAAAAAATATAAAATTTTTTAAAAAAACATTGGTTATTTAAGAAAAAAATCGCTTATTTTGGTATCCTATTTTTGACAAATAAAAGTCTACACTACAGAAACATACATATAAGTGTCACGTTATTAACGATATCTGACATGTATCTATATAACTATGTTAGTGTATAAAAATTTGTACTTTACAAAACTTGATATCAGTTATGTTAGATTAAATGTTACCGATGTAATTACAAATATATTTGGGATATTTTCAAAAATACAATTCTTAAAGTAAGAGCTGCAGAGCTTTCAGAGTTTTATAAAATTTGCAGTTCTAACTTTAAAAACTGCATTGTCGGAAATATTTTTGCTTGAAATATCGGATAGAACTTGCAAAGAAGATGATTTTCATTAATGATTTTACTATTTAAAAGATTATCTAGGCCAGATCTAAAATCATACCATAACAGATTAATTTTTTGAAAATACTGAAACACCCTTTACCAACTTATTAAATCATGTAAATATATACATACATAGAAGGTTATAAAAAGAAAAAAAATCTTTTTTTTTTTTTGCTTCTTTCTTAAATTTTATTTTTAGAATTGAAAAAAAATTTCTTTTTTTGGGATCATAAACAAATTATATCTGTTCATATACATAAAATTGATACATTCATAATATTGGAATATACTCAAGTCATGTGTATATTAGATGCGGCGTTACTCTATATATATATATATATGTATATACAAAAAATTTGTTATTTTAAGTAATACTTTGTTGCGTTAAATAATTTTGTTGTTGAAGTAAATTAATTTTTAATTTTATTACAATTTTCGCTTCAAAATTCATGGATGTTGGGCTTTTTTATTATTTTTCACATTTTTAAATTGATCTACTTATAGAATGATGTAATTATATGAGACTTTTTTTTTTCTCCTCTACTTACTTGTGTATTTTTATTCCTTTGTACATAATTAAATATACGTAAATAAATATTTCGTTTTTTTTTTTTTTTGAATTTATTTTTAATTTTTGTGTAAAAATAAAATATGAAAATTTGTTAATTTCTTCTTTTTTTTTTTTGTTAACTTAAAAATAAATCTATTTAAAAATTTTATTGAATTTTATTATTTTCTTGGGTTTTTCCTTTTTCTGCTTTTTTTTGTTTGTTTCTGGAAAATTTTAAGATAATTTTCTTATTGAGCATATAAGAATGAATTATTTATCTAATATAGAGGAATAGGAATTTAGAAATTGTAGATTTTAGATATTTCTGTAAATAATATAAAATAATTGATCTCAGTATAGATTACGGTAGAAATGTGGTGCCATTGAATAGGATGATGTGTGCCGTCAATTCTAATTCTGGTTATTTTGATCTCAAACGCGCTGAGATCTGTACTTTCTAGGAATTTAAATTATATCTAACTTTGGGTTATATAACTTTGGGTGGTATTGTTGCTCAAATCTATTTTTTTTTTTGTTTTTCCTTGTTGTTGATCCAAAAATTTTTTGTATCTCTCATAAACAACATTGCTTAACACCATTTCCTTTTCCGTCCTCACCAAATAATGGTGACTTTGTCCGGCAATCTGATAGTCGCATTTTTGTGTGTCTACATCATTTAGATGTTCGGCTTTTTTATGCAATATTAATTTTACATGGCAATTGAAATATATATATAATTAATATCAGGAGTATATCCGAGTCTCCATGTTCACCGAGATTTCAAATAGGTAAATCTGATACTCCTGGAATGGGGTTAGATGTTGGGTTAACTACCCAATTCCGTTAAACAACATTAGTTATGAGACCCAACAATAGGCCTCCAATTGAAATTGAAATGATGTAGTTATTGAGGAGGATAAAGTTCACTCTGGGCTAAATGACCATGCATGATAAGGATAATGGTATATATAATTAATAAAATAGTTAAATAAATTCGATGCAATAAAAATTTCTATACAATTTTAAGATTAAATTGTTATAAAAAGCACTTCATTCCAAAAATATGGCATTAACAATTTTAAAAAATTATTTTATTTAGCTCTTACAATAATGTCCGGAAAATGTTTCTAAAAATTTTTGCTTGAGACATATTGATTTCAATTCAAATATCAACAACCGACAAATATTGTAAATATCAACAAGCATTGATTAAATCGAGTTAGAATTGAATTTGAAACTAGAATTTATATGACAAATAATGTATATAGTCGACAACACCTTCTTTCTAGTGTTAAATCCGACATTGATTAATTAACAAATTAAATATTTGTTTTCTGAATAATTTTCAATGAATATTTTTATTTTAAGATATTTTTATTAATTTGATATGTATATATATATATATATATATATATATATATATATATATATATATATATATATATATATATATATGTATATATATATATGTACGTTATATAATAATAGTATATAAATTCTTAAATGCGTAGCATTGAATGGAGAATAATTTGTTATATAATATACTGAAGATTTCTATACCCTCTCTTAATAATGCTTAACAAAAATTAATTATTATAATTTATTCAAAACAAAATACCGTTAATTATATTATATACTGCAATAATCACTGTATATAATTTATATATAATAACCTAATTGAGAAATAATTTCAAATTCATAATTTTACAATTCTAGAGAAATATTTTAAAAATAATTTTAAATATTTAAACTTAATTGCAATATCACATGAAGATCGCTTAGCTATACACAAATTACAAAAATTTTATGGAAGGAACTCCAAAAATTTTTAAGGAAGGAAAATCTTATTTCTAAATATTTATTAAAAAATTAAAATTTTTTGAACAAAACCACAAAAAAATATCCGATTTGTACTTGCAATGATCTTCATTCCAATTTTTAATTGTTTTGCCATTTTTTCTGAAATATATTTAATATTTTTGGCCCCATAATTGTTGCTCTAATCATAACACAAAATTTTATAATACTTTCTTATTTCAAAAATCTAAACTCAAAATTTTTTTTTAAAATTATCAAAGAGGAAACCAATTCAAAAAAAAAATAATAATATACACAATAAAAATTTGATAAACAAAAGACTTCAATGCCTTAAATTTATTTTTTTTTTGTTGTTGAAAACTTTCATTAAAATTAATTTCAATTATAAACATAATACATAATATACGTATACATAATATATATACAATATTCTATTTATATACATATAAACAAATTCATAATATATAGTAATGTATGTAATTTTAAAAATAATCATATACAATATCTACATATAAAAATCAAAAATCTCATTAATTTTTCCTTAAAATAAAATTTTCCATTCATACAAATATAAAATTTTAATAATATATATATAAATATATATACATAAATAAATATACACAAACACGTAAGTAAATCTTTCTAAAGCAAAACAATAAATTCATAAGGTAATAACAAAATGATTAAGAGCATAAAAGAATATGTTATACAAAATCTTAAAAGATATTAACCTAATTGACTATCAATCGATTTTAATAATGTAAAGCTAAATATTCTCGAATATTCACAAAACAAAGATATTAAATGAAGAACTTGTAAAATTATGAAACTCTCTACTATGAACATACATACGTACATGTCTTATGGGATCATCAATTTATTAAGAAAACATAATAAATTACAAGCTGCTCACTATGTACAGGAATTACTTGTATAAAGAAAAAAAATATCAGCAATTTAAAAGAAAGCCATAGATTTTAAGTGGCACAATTTTTTTAATACCAATATTTTTTTTTTTTCAAACATATTCTTTCTTTTATTATTTTATTAAATCAAAAAAGAAATTATTAGTAAAAAAACAACAGAAATAATAATAGTTAAAAAAATCTTAGCTAACATTGACTATATGGCTATCGAACATCAATATTATTAGACCAGCTTATATGCATATAAATTTATACTATACACACAATAAATCTACATTACAATATTTTAACATATAAAAGTCTTGAACTTTTTATATAATGTACACATCATGTACAAATTATATTAAAATATACTTATATATGTAAGAGGAGTTAATATAATATTAAAATATTCAAAGAAAATGAGCACCTGCAGAAATGTTTTTTCTTAACATGGTATGGTACATACTTATGTACATGAAAATTATGTATTCCACTGAATAATAATATTCATTCAATATACATATATTAATATAAAGAGTAAAGTATGTAAAGAAAAAGTTAATGTGTGTGACGTTTGTATGTTTATATATCTATATATTTACATTGCAATTAATGATAATATTTACAAAATGAAATCATCTTTCGGTCTTCTTGACCCTATAAAAAATAAACATAAAACAAAAATTAATTTAACTCTTGTTCCTCGTCTTCTACTTCTTCTTCTTGTTCTTCGTCTTCTTCCTCTTCATTCTCATTCTTTTTCCTCTTTTAATTGAATCGTTTTTCTTTAATTTTCTTCTTAAATTTTTTTTTTTCTAAGATTAATTCATTTCCAGTTGCTTACAATATTGTTTCTTAGATTTTTATGTATATACATACTATGGGCAAGAAAGTATTTTGTTAAAAGTAAAAAAAATACATTCGTTGCTTATTAGTTTATTAAAATATCTTTGAATTCATATATTATGCTTCTTCTTATAATAAGTTCCACGGTAATGAACAATTAGACCATTTATACAATAACAAAATGTTAATAACAATAATAAGAATATAATAAGAGAGAATAATAGTAATAAAAATAATAGTAAAAAGAAAAACAAAAAATGAATTAATAAATAAAATATTGGGACGCGGATATCATGTGCTTCTCTTTCTTAGTCTTTTTCATCGTCTTCTTCTTCGTCTTCTAATAATTCTTTGAATAGTTAAAATCCATCATTTTGAATAAATAGTATAAAAGTAATAAGTTAATGGAGAAATTAATATTTTCGTGTATATAAAAATTATAAATTAAAATTTTTTCAAAATGGTATTAAAGAATTTATGATCAGTTTTTTGTGAGTTTTTATTGATCCAAAATCTCTTGCAAAAAGAGGAGCATTGAGTCTGTGATAGAGGTCGCCAGAAGAATGGGCCGGCCTGCGTACGATCTCTGTAGGAGCTGCCCTGACGAGGAAGAGGATGAGCAAACGGTTGAAAGAGGCGGAGATTCCTTGGGTCATTTTGCTTTTTGCGGACTATGGATCTGGCAAATGTGAATTCTAGGGAACTCGACCGGTTTCTGAAAAACTGGGGCTTGCTTTCGTGAGGGTGGGGGATTATGTGGAACCGGCTGTATCACAACGGGCCTCACTGGCCCATGTGTACAACACTGTTAAAATATAACACTTTATGTGTATATAACACTCCAAACTTTACCAGCTACTGTAAAGCAATATCTACTCATATTTCTTCCAGGATAAGGCATCTAATTTTTTTACATATATATAAAATGCAAAATTAATTTTTATTCTTTAATATTTAAAAGCCTATTTTTCTATACAACAGAACTATACTGCATTTATAAAATAGTTCTCAAAACAACTCTTGAGTAATAAAATGGTTCCAGTTTTTGTTTTGCGATAATTTTTTTACTAACCCTCATTTGAAGGAAATTAAAAATCAACTCCTTTTTTACTGTTACTTTCACCATTTTCTACTATAATAACATTGTTATGGCAGTGTTATTCTCATGAGTGCAAAAAAAAAATTCACTCATGACAGAAAATTGAGATTCTCATGAGCAATAAGTTTCCGAAATATTATTCAATATATTACTTAGATAAGTACAAAGCTATAATTATAATGTTATACGGAAAACTCTTATACAAATGTAATATTTAATATTCCTATAATCTTCTAGTATAACGCTTGAATTTTGTTTCTTAAATAAAAAATTTTTTCCATTATTAAATCAATTTTTGAAATCTTTGTTGGTCTTTCTATATTTTTCGTTTGTTTTGTTCTACTTTTTTTCTTTCAACTAATTCTATGTTAATTCTTTCTTTCTATATAATATTTTTTTAATTCATCGCTTTTTATTTCAATTGTTTTTTTTTTATTTTTGTTTTTGTTTTAACTCTTATTTCAATAATCATCATTTTAATTCTATACTGTTATACACATTTATATTATATGTATAACAATATGTACATATTACAAAAATACATTTACTTACCTACAATAAACGTGCAACGTACTCACTAAATCTAGTCAATTTATCAGGTGCTTCGACCCATTTCATATGAATAAACTAAATAATATGCACAAAAATCTTCATACATAAATACAAATGTATACGAATATAAAGAATATAGATATGTAATTTAAATTGTAATATGCATACATATATGTTATATATGTAAATATATATTATGTATGAATATATGTAAATTTGCAAATATATAAATTTAAAATGAAATTATTACAATATCACGTGTACATTAGAAATTTAAATTCTAGAATATTCAAATTATGTTTGCATGTATGTACATTTATATATATGTGTATATATTCTTAATATACAACAATTGTACATAGATATATTATGTGTAGAAAGATAATGTAAGTATGTAGTTTGAAATGTATTTTTTTTTTTTTTACTTATACTTACATTTTGTATGAATCTTATATGAAAATGAAGAAAATTTTTAAATAAAGAATAAAAAAGAATTAAAGATAGAATTGTTATCTACCTTAAACGTGGAAGAAGAAATTTTTTCTTTCACTTCTATTGTTGATGTACACAAGGTGTTTGTTTAATTATTTAAATTCCACTGCCATAATATAGTAGTATAGTATATTATACCGTAGCATAGATTCTTACGAGCTATTGTACAACTTTTACTTCTATAGATCATTACATAGACCCCTATGAGCGCAATGGAGTGAATTTTTGCAAGCAGCCATTGTTAACGGGCTGAATCAGCTCTAAGATAATGAAGTCTAACGCAAATTTTGTCTTTTGTAGATCTTATAAAGCTAACTAGTATAAGGGTATAACTTCATTTCTATGCAAGAATTAGTTAAATAACAATATATGATTTTAAAATCGCCAAACTATTGAAACGCCTTTTTCTAACAAAAACCGAAAATATTCGTTCATTTAAACTCTCATTATTCTCGGGATTTCGGGGCCCTTTGAAATGACCTCTGAAATAGGCCATGAAGTAAAACATTCCTTAATTTCTGTTTCTTTTAAAAATATACTTATTATACTTGCATTCTTTAGTCACTTTAGTGCATCATCCTGTAAAATTACCAAAAAAAAAACAATATTAAAAAAAAATATAATCATAGATTAACATAGATACAAAAATCATTGCAAAACAATTGCTACATATATATATATATATATATATATATATCAACATCATTACTACTATCGTCATCATCCAAATTGTAATCATCAATATAATCATCATCATTATTTTTGTCATCATCAGACAAAAGGTCAATCACTTAGTAGCTTCTGAATGTGATTTTATTTTTGCTTTTTTTTTTTTTTGTATAATTTTGCTTTTTTCAACTATTATTTTTGTATTGTTGCTATTTTATTGTTGTTGCATTTAATAGAAATACTAAATCTGTTATATCTATATTGTGTATATAAGTATATAATACGTTAATCGCGCAACTAAACTGTTATATCTGTTCAATTTAATGTTATCTTTATCTTATTCTTTATTTTCTTTTAAATTTGTTTTATTTTTATTTTTTTTTCTCTCCCTCTTTCTCTCTTGTTTTTCAGTTTTCTGTTTTTGTTTCTTATGAAAAAAATGAATTCATTGTTCTTTTAAATTTTTGTTTTTGTTTTCACATTTTCTTTTGTAAAAATTTTGTTTTTCATTTCTAAATTTTTCAATTTCTTTTTTATGTATCCCCCCCCCCATCCTCTCCGCTCATTCCTCGATGATATTTTACCTAATGTTTCATCATCATATTGCTGCTATGCTATCCCAGTTGCTGTTTACCATACCAATTCCATTATCCAGTGTAGTTTCAATTTAGTTTTTTTTTTTCTGATTTTTTGTTTTTCTTTTTCAAAATGATTTAATTTTATTTAATAAGTTGAAAAGAAGAAAAATATGAACTCTTCCTAGAAAATATTTTTTTTTTTTTTTATAATGTGAACATGATGAGATGGTGTATGTACTGCGATATAGATGCGATGATAGACACATTAGATGTATACATATAGAATACGTCTTGTATAACTATACATTATGTACGTAAATGGTGTTTCAGATAAAATATGGAAATAAATAATTTTAATATGAAAATATGTGTATGTGTATTTATGAGAATTTAGACCTATTTGAATTTAGAAATTTTAGTTTTATTTTATTTTAATATTTTTATTTGTTTTTTTTTTCTTTCATATTTTAAATGCAATTTGCAATTATAAAATTTTCTCTATTGCGGGTTAAATAGAAATAAGAAAAATGGGGAATAAAAATAATGAAAAATGAAAAAAAAATTAAAATTTAAAATTATTTAGTTTCCTTCTACAGGGTTTTTCAATGTAAAATTGTAACAACATAGAAAATTGTTCTTCAAATATTTCAGAAAAATTAAACATTTAGATGTTTAATAGTAGTAGATTTAGATAGTAGTGTGATCACAAGTTGCAGTAGTTTACAAAAAATACTAAATTTTTGTAGGTTAGGAACATTGAACGAGTTTATGGCCTGGTATAGCATTGGGAATTCAATCATTAATATAATAATAAAAATTTGTTAATTATTTTAAAATCTACAACTGTTAAACTTTATTTATTAATTAAAAATCATATTTTTTTTTTTACTTTCAGGTAAGCTGTTAAAATATTTTGAAATAAGCTGTGAAACATAAAACTTAAAGGTATTTTAAAATAATTTCTTCATTTTAATTTTTAAAGGTATTTTAAAATAATTTCTTCATTTAAACTTAAAAAATAAATCAATTCTCAATTTTATTGAATATTCTGTCACTTTATCAACAATAATTTGATAAAATTTTTCGAACTTTTTTGCTTACTTTTTCTTTTATTTCAATTTAGCAGTCTGAGAATAATTCCAATTGAATAAAATTTTGCGGAATTTAAAATAGGAGTACGAAAAATTTAAATATTTGTATCTTGATTTTGAGCTTAATAAATTTAAAAGCATATCAAAATCTAAAATTCTTCATTAAAATTAATAAAATTGTATATAAAAAATTGCATATCTTTAGGTACAATATTTGTTACAAATACGAATACAATGTCGGAATATAATATTATTTTAAGAATTTACAATTTAAAGTAATAATTTGGTAATTAAAATACAGTTTTTAAGCGTTGGAATTCTTAAATTTATATTTCTGCCCATTTGCACATTTTAGTTCTAATATTAGAGCAAATTGCATTTTCATAAAACCCGAAATTATCCATTATTATGTTTCTCAATAGTAAGTCAAGTTTCTTCTTTGAATTCTTTCAAAAGAGTTAAAAATATATAAGAAGTGTTGATTTATAATTAAACAGGATTGACATATCCCAGAATCAAGAGATTCAAGTTAAAATCACTACTGTCATATAATCAATTCATAAATCATTACATAACTATCATATGAACACATAAAAAATTTAAAAAATTAACACATTATATATGTTAATTCACTACCGGAATATTTATTCAAATAATTTTAAAATTCTTCATTTTACCCACCACTACCCACCACTACCCACCACCACCTTCACTCTTCTTCTTATATGTTGTCTTTTCTTTTAATTTTAACATTAGATAAATTATTCCTGTTTTTTTTCAATTTTTATATTGTTTTTATTAGAATGACTGAGAAACTTATCTACATAAATCAGCTATTATGGAATTTATATATGTACATATACTTACTTAAATATTACAATAACAAAATGGAAAATATTAAAATATTGCGAGCGATCATAAAAAAAAGAAGAAATTTCTTAAAAAAATGTTTAAATTTTTTTTTATTATTCATATTGGTTCATCTAATGGCAGCTTAATGTATTCTAGACTTTATTTTTTTTTTATAAATATTTCTCATGTTTTTCTTCTTCTTCAATTTTTCCCTATTTTTTTTTTATTTTGATTTATACAAAAGTAAAATTCCCAATTCTTGGGATGTGCTTGCTTATGCTACTCTTTTTAATTCCATAGTTTTATAAAAAAGAAAAAATTTCATTGCCCTTCTTCTTAATTTTAAATGGCTTTCAATTCTACATTTCTGTTTCTCTCATATTATAATATATTGGGATATTTGTATGTATGTGTTTAAATGAAATTATTCTTATTCAACCTGAAAATTCTTTTGTCATCGCTCCCGTTCATTTTTATGTAATATTTTTGTTTTATTATTTTTTTTTTGTTTTATACAATGAAAATGTAGCGCAAGTCTAACATTGTATCTAATGTATACAAGGGATCAGTTAAAAAATTGTTACTCTTCAGGTATTTTTTTGTTTCTTCTTCTTGTGCTTGTTCTTATGTTTCTTCTTGTGCTTACTCTTTTTTTTTTCATTTCAATCACTTGTAAGCGTAAAATAATGTAACTGAGCAGTGATAATATTAAAAAGCCCATATGAGAATCAAAAAATTGTTTTTTTTTTTTTCATTTTATTGTGATTTGAACCTTCACTGAAATTGTTTTTAACAATCAAATGCATATGATATATTTTTTGTATTGTGTATATTAAAAAGATCTTCGAGTCTTGTTCGTTCAAATTTTCTCATTGTTCTGCGCGGCACATTTCTCTGTTTCTTTTAGCCCTTTTTTTTTTATTTACCTGTAATTGTGTTTGCTTTTTTGTTCCCACTTTTTATAATCTTCTGTTCTTATGTACCTGAATTTATTTGAAATTGTCAGGTATTTAAAAATGAAAAAAAAAAAGAAAACTATAAAATATTTGAATAGATTTTAGTAAAATGCCATTTGTATTAACTGAGTTGTAACTTTTTATTTTATTATTATTACTATTTTCTTTGTACAAGAATACAAAAATTTTCCGAAATGAAATGACAATAAGTATGGAGTAGAGAGGAGGAAAACAAAAAAAAAAACATTCTTTTGAATGATTACTGTACAATTGTGAATTGATTTTTAGCTTTTGTTTTACTCCGCATTCTGTTTTTCTCCTTTCGTTTTATATTTCTGAATATTAAGACAATTAGAATAAAAAAAGAAATTCTTACGAGATTTTTTTGTTTTCTAATTTCTAATTTCAAATTTTTCTCATATAATTTATAAAATCAAATAATAATGTCAGAGTTTTTATAATAAAAAAATTTTTTTAGTAAAATTAATTTCTATATTAGAAAAAAAAAAATTAAATGATTTTTTTTTTATAATTATATGTTATGCAGCATTGCCAAATAGAAAGACATAAGAGCACATTTCAAAGTAGCTAATGGTGCCTGTTGAAAAATGATTAAAATAAGATCGTAATTCCATTACATTTTCATTAAATTTAACGGTATTAGAGATTTTAAGTGATATTGTAGTTGGAAAACTTAATTTTCCTAATGAATTTAGAAACAAACGAATTCACGTATCGAATGTGAAAAATGTATCAAAAGTAGAGAAATTATCTTAATCGCTGAACTTAAGGGAATCATATATTTTGAAAACATCAAGAAATTTTCATTAAAACCTGTTTATTTCTGACATCAATTTGCTGTATTAACTAAAATTCGCCTATTTTTTTCTTTAATTCGCCTATTTTCTTTTTAAATTCGCCTTATTCAGAAATGAAATATTTTGAAAACACCAAGAAATTTTCATTAAAACCTGCTAATTTTCTGATATCAATTTGCAGTATTATCTAAAATTCGCCTAGTGATATGCAATTTTTTATATTATTTGAATATTTTAACAATCATTTGTATTTTCAATTTATTATGATTTTAATAATTTAATTATTATTATAAAATTATAATTATGATGATTCTTCATTCTATTGAAGCTCAAAGAAACTATTTTAAGTAAGTTACAGGTCTTTTAATTTATTAATCTATATCTTGTAGTATTTATCTACTATTTTAATGTTAAATAACATTGTAAGTGCACCTATATAACAGTTTCCGATTCGATTTAATCTACAAAACATAATTTGATTTTTTGAAACAAATTTTAAAATCATATAGATTTTTACAACGTAAAAATTTCGAGCAATTTTTCAAGAAAATTTATGCATTCTTTGAAATATAAAAAATTATTATTTAAAAACGTCTTGGTTAAAAAAAAAAAACATCATTAATACACCAGACAACAATATAAAAATCATCAAAAATTGCATGCTCATTTTATTACTTTTAACCGAAAACAAACCAAAAAAAACAAAAAATTTCCCATTTAAAATACCCCAAATAACTAAGTTAAATATTTAAGTTGATATGAAAAGCATGTAATCGTAAAAAAGAGAAAGGCAGCCGATAACTCATTAAATTTTTCAGATATGTACATAGTATTTGTGTACATAAATATAAGATTTTCTTCTTTAGGATAGAAGATATGACAACAATAAAATAGTAGAAATGAAAATAGTAAACCAAAATAAGAAAATTACGGTATATGCGCCCATAAAAAAATTCAAGAGAAAAAAAGAGAGCAACGTGGTAATTGTGACAAAATAATGGCAAATGATGTTAAGAAAAAATGTAGGATATTGCACTTCATATATTATAACAGTTAACATTTTACCTCAATTTTTTTTTTTTAATATTTTAATGTACACAGTATGCAAACATAAATATTTCGCGGTATGTTAATATTTTTGAAGAAAATATTTTCTGTACTCGTTACGTGCTTAAAATACATGTATAGTTTAGAGTGAAATTTTTGTGAGTTGTGATAGATCAACAAATAGTTAATCGTATGACTTTATTATAATTTATAAATTAAATTTTATTAAATAAAATTTTTACATACTATTTAAATTGTGACAAAAAATGATTTTGAGAAAATAAATAATTTCTTTAAAAATTTATTGAAATCAAAATTTTTTACGATCAAAATATTGAAATTTTAAATTTAATTATTAATATTTTCAAGCTTAACGCATATAAATCGTTCCAAGTAATTTCTTGTATTCATTCACAAAACCTCAATATAAGAATTTGTGAAGTAATAAAGGAAATTATTCAGATTATCAGATGTAAACTGTTAAATCTGGTGAACACTTCAACTGCCTGTGGTGAATTAGACTCCTGAAAGAAAAACTTTCATTATTCACCAAGAAACCATGGTAGTTAACGTGTTAATATTTTATTCTTACCCTTCACTTTACATGAGTTATACTTGATTTTTTTATATTTGATCAACTCACTTTTACCCAATCTAATAACTTAATTACGAAAATTCTTATATTATGTTGAATTACATTTAAATAATATTACTTTAATTATTTATTCAACATAACATCATTCTGTTAAATATAAAATTAACATCATGTTTTATTTAACCTAATCAATAAAAAAAAAAGAAAATATTTTATATATAGTTGCATTATAATCATTATTGTCTCTCTATATGCACTATAATTATCATATATGTATGTATATTGTATACACTAAAATTGACTTCAATCTTATAATCATAATACCACATTTATCAAATAGCATGCATAATAACGTCTCACTAATACCATATCATCATACATTGTGTATACTTGCTTATAAATATTTTATATAATAAATCATTTTTTTTTTTGGTATACAAAATAATATGATATGTTGCAATTGATCTCGTGATAAAATATTGGAACCATAACACTATAGAGCTATCATATATTTTATATTGCATGCTAAAATGATTATGTTTGAAAAGTGTTTACAAAATAATTTTCTCTGTTTTATTATTTAAAAAAAAAATAAATGATTTATAATTAATATAAAAAAAAAATAATTCTATACTTGGTATATAGTATAGAATAATTGGGTGAATTAGGTGAGGAAAATGGGAAAATTAAATGTTTTAAGAGTTTTTAGAATTTAATAAATCAAATAAATTTAACATTGTATTCTTAAAACAAATTTTATAAGAATATTACTTGTATACATTATGGTACACTATGTTAGAAACTAAGTTAATTAATGTTCAAGTCAAATTATTAATTAAGTAAAACAGTGTGGGGATATTATGATGAAAAATTTAATATTTATTAATAGAAATTATTGGTGATATTATTGATCTTTTGAAATAGGACTATTGCTGTTTTAATATTATTGTGTCTCTTTTACAATTTCGGAATATTTGATAATAATTATTTAGAACAATCGGATAATGGCTGTCATAGAATTTTAGGAGTGTAGGACTAGTGCTTTAAAAATAAATAAAATTATAATAACCTTATTGAATGGACGACAATTTTTGCAATGTATTTCCAAAATATGCAAGAATATAAAGACAAAACAGGCGAGATCAAAAATACCAAGGCAAATTAAGAATGATCAAATGTGATTAATAAAAAATTTCTAAATTCAAACCATAAAATCAATAAGAAATTCTTTGAAAAATAAAAATTTCTTTATACATAATACTAATAAACTAAAAATAGACCCAGTGATTTATTGTATTCGACTAATTCTAAATTAAATCTAAAACAAGTATCACATTAAATTTAATTACATCACTATCACATGAAACCGATCTTTCCTGTATTCTCATTACTTATTCTCATAATTCTGTATGATTCAGATCATTATACTTCTAATACATTCTAAATTTTCAATACACTAACACAACAAATTCATTAACTTAATCATCAATGACGCAATAAAATAGATCTATATCACATCAATCAATGCATTTTTTATGCATTATACAATCAAGATAATAAAATGACTAATCAATTATTTAATAAACTCAAAATGTCAAAATAAAATTCACATAATTTTAATTATATAGAGTGAATGAATAATCAGACGTGAAATCAATGTTTAAAAAAAAATTCATTTCACTTAGAATGAAATGATTTTCAAAACCTGCTGTTAATTATCACCAATATATATGAAAAAATTTAAAAGTTCGAAAGGAATAATAGTCTTACAACAACAACAACACAAACAACAACGGAAATTAATGATTTTTATATAAAAGATGAGACCATAGCGATATTTTAGTGAAAAAAAAAAAATTCATGATTTCAGAAATATTATTAACGGCGATAATGGAAAAATAAAAATTCTGTCACGATTTGTCAAATTAATTAATTGTTTTATTTTTAAAAATTATATTTTACATTATATGTTTTCTGTCAGTTTTCTTTAATAACAATAAGCTTTTTTTTTTTTAAATGGCTACTGAATCAGAACTTCACGATTCAGTGAGCTCTAGTGATTATTTAAGCGAAAACAAAAAATATTTTCGACTATTAAAAGAAAGTCATTTAAGTAAACGCATTGAAAAGTACATACAACAAAAAAAAAATTTAATCGAAACTTAAACTGATTAAATTGAATGATTTCATGATTAATTACTTAATAATTATGATTTGATCTAATAAAACTACATTTGCGAATCATGGAAATGTAGTTGCATGATTCACAATATAGAAAATATTTGTTTTAAATATAAATCTTGTATTCATATATATAAAATTATTGTTTCATACAAAATTGACGTTTCAAACAAATAATGGTTTCATACAAATAATGGTTTCATACAAGATGTTGTTTCATGTAGGATTTATACAAAAATGTTACTCTCAGACAAAATATAAATTCATATAGAAAATGTACAAGACAAGAAATGTCTTCACGAGAATGATGTTTCATTAATTGTTTCATACAAAATTTTAGTTTCACATAAAAATTTCGTTTCATACAAAAATGTAATTTCATACAAAAATATTGTTTCATGCAGGATTCTTGTACTCTTTGAAAAATGTTGAACTTAACCAACAACAATGTGGTATCAAACAAAAATTTTGTACGTACTCTAATACAAGCACGTTGCTTCATACAAAACTGTTGATTCATACAAAATTGTCGTTTCCTGCAAAAATGTTGTATTATACAAAAATGGTGTTTAATGCAGAAATATTATACTCATAGAAAAATATTGCACTTACACAAAAATTTTTGTTTCATACAAAAATTCTTCTTCAAATCATACAAATATACAGTATAACTACTGTTTTTGCCCTGAATAGCTGTACAGTAAAAGTTCAATTCATCACCGAATTCAGTTCTAATTTCTCCTGTTCTTTACATTATACGTAAATAATAAAAAGTTTGAACGATTGAACATGTTTGAAGAAGTTTGAAAGCAGTGACTGTTAAATTAGTTTGAAAGTAGAGCAAAAAAAAAAAAACAGCCTAGAAATAGATTTAAATTTAAATTTTTAAGATGCTAATGAATTTCGCATTTTCCTCTTAATTTAAGGCATTTCTTTCCATATTATTACAGGAAGCAATGGAAATCTTTGAAGTTAGTAGACTAATACTGTAAAATCAAAATTGTCGTACAAATAACTTTTACCTTAGCTTAACATAATGCATCCCGATTATTAATCGTTTTTATTTCACACTCATTTTCATATTGATTTGTGAATGAAACTTGCAAAATTACGATATTTAAGAGATTTTCTTTTAAAAAACAACTCCCATTTAAATTAATAAGTTAAACAACCCTAATTAATTGCATGTCCAAATCAGTTAACAAAAAAAAAATTAACTTAAAACCAACTATGACATACATTTAAATTGAAATTAATTTTAATTTCATATCAATAATCTTTAAATGATTTCACGATAAACTGATGTACATTCTCAAACTCTAACCTGTATTAAGACATTAAAATAACTACAAATATGCATTCGATTAATTTTCATTACCATCCACTTCAGTATATTAATAATAGTTAGTTTACTTATAGATTTTAATCTTCTTCCTTATCACGATTGCACTAAATATTTTTTCTAAAATATAATTTAATTAAATAAGAAAAATATTTGATTAAACATTGCCGATTGCCGATTACTACTATACTTAAAACACGTAACATTTTTTGTTTGTTAATTTTTTTTTTCAATAGTATGGCCAATATAATCTGTATGTTGACTGGTTTTTGATGAATAAATTATAAATTTTGTTACGAATGTAACAACTACATGTACATAAGATTATTCATTAATAAAAACATTAATAAAAAAAACAACAGTAAAGAAATAATTTTGAAAAATTATCAACGATACTAAATCGTATCAAATTACAAAATCTGAAATCATTTAGTAAAACCGGTTAAATCATCGCGTTTAATTGCCGTAAATTTTAAAGCGTTTTTTTTTTGTTTTTTTGATTCATCGTACATATCCCCAGATAAACAAATAATTAAAATAAATGGGTGTCAGATATTTTAGTAAATTATCCTCTAAATGAAAATAAAAAATTAAATAGCTACTTGGTATTCTATACGCAAATATAAAAATATTATGTGCAATACTTCATACATGAGTATGTGTACATGTTGTATGATTATATGCATTTTTTAATGTATTAATTAATGGTTCCAACGATAATAATTGTAATATTAAAATTTTAATTAGTATTTGATTAAAATGTGAGATTGGCACTTAAAATTTGTATGTAGAATGAATTCTGGATTAAATTAGTGCTGATATTTTACCTAAAATTACTTCACAACGAGTAACATAAATAATTTTGGATATTATGAAATTTTAATATCGAAATTTTTTTTACGATATTAAACACCTAATTTTTACGATATTAAAAAACGATCTTATTTTAAAATGAGATTGTATTTTCCTAAAATATTTTCATTTGTTAATTATGAAATTAAAAAAATTTTTTTCACAAAGGTTGCACTTAATTTTCAGTAAAAACTTTAAAATCTTATCGTAAAATCTTAAGCACAAATTGTTTATTACTATGATCTCATTTTGATGAAAATCAATTAATACTTGGTGCTCAAATAATCTGTGATTTTTACACTTTTGATTTATGAAACTCTCATTGTAGAACTTATAACGATGAGAGCGTTGTGAAGGTGAAATTCCAATCAATGTCTGGACATCTAGAAAATATAATATTTTTACTCAATTGAAAAATACTACTATATTCAAACAAGAATGTATTAATTAACATGAACAAAAAACTGTGGACAGAAATTGATAAAATTTATACATCATCCCGCAAAAAAATTAAAACTTTCTTTGACTCAAAAAAGTGGACGGTCAAGTGGAGCCTTATAAATTTAGAATATATGTAAAATGAAAATTTTTCATTTTTAGTTAAGAATTTTGCCCTCTCCTCCTGATATTGTGTTGAGGATTCCCCTTAACAGACCAAAAACATACTTTCAAACCGAAAAGGACAACATTTAGTAATTAAATCTTTAATATTCATTTTTAATAGTAGTCCTCATTCATAAAATTTATATCACTTATACAAAAAGCAATACAAAATTAGAAAAAAATATTTTAAGGCCACATAAATATTGCTTGGGGGTATCGAAATATTTACAAATACATACATATATATCCAGTTTTTAATTATGAATAACTATATTATAAATATTTAATTAATCAAAATATAAATTCGATGAAATTTTATGATGGTCATACTGAATTAAAAAAAAGATTAATTATGGTTTAATGTTATTATCAGATTTGATGAAAATTAATACTTGAATTTGGTGTATTTAGCGCTTCATCTGAATAAATGTAATTAAGTAATCACGATTGATTTTAAATATTTAAGATAAAATTTGTCAATTGCAATATTAATTAAACGATTGAGTTTTGTATTCAGGTTGTTCAGATTGTTCTGTTTAAAATAATAGGCGAAGAAAACTCGACCTAATATAAAACATTTTGAAAGGTTCTTGATTCATATCTCTTAACCAAAATAAATTGAAAACCTTTAAGTATAAAATCGCAATCGTTAACGTAACACCTTTAATATACATAAGCATTTCAATACCATGTCTGCTCCCCTATACAAATGGAATACATAATTTTATACAAAATTATTATTTTAATGAACGGAAGACAAGAACATAAGAGCACAAGAAACAAACAAGCAAGCAGATGAATTCAAAATACAAAAAACATTAAAAAAGCAGTCTGTCAAAAAATAAAAATAATTTTTTTTTTTCTCAAATTTTTTAGTTCACCTTGTTGATTTCCTTTTGTTGTCTTAAGGATCACATCATGATACATACTCATACAATATATCCAATGATTCACTCTGATTCACTTAACTGTATACCTAATAATCATATGCAATGATCTTATATTATAAAAATGCAATGTACGCATGTATATAAAGTTGAAAAGTCCAAAATTTATTTTGTATTCATAATTGTAATTCCCAATACAAATATAAAATTTATGAATTAATAATAATGTGTTTGTGCATGTCATGTATAAGTACGTTGTTTACATCACTGTTTTTTTTTTTAATATAATTATATAAACTTCCTTTAAACAAATACAAATACAATTAAAGAATAGCAGGAGGATAATTCAATATTTTATCTTCTATATGATCTTCCTTTTAAATGTTATACAAGTTGATGGTATAATTATTACAGTACAACGTCATTATAAAGACATTCAAATTTGGAATCGAATGCCGGTGGAAATTTAAAGTTAAGAAAAATTTTTGATTAATTAAAACAAACGGTAAATTAATAAAGAATTGCAAATATTTTGAAAGACAAATTTTGCAGTTTCGCACTTTGATCTCCATATCGCCTTTACAACTTATTTAATGCTCTACAACACTCTTAGTTTTAAAAATTAAAT
The DNA here is from genome assembly GCF_029603195.1 of Condylostylus longicornis. Classification (NCBI taxonomy): domain Eukaryota; kingdom Metazoa; phylum Arthropoda; class Insecta; order Diptera; family Dolichopodidae; genus Condylostylus; species Condylostylus longicornis. Next base: position 15,250,212 of record NW_026578007.1, read on the forward strand.
AAGATTTAATTAAATAATCATAATGCGATGTAGTAGTAATCGTTTCCAAGAAATTTTCGTAGCCGAAATAAAATGCGAAATTAAGCAAAACTTAAGTAATTATCCGAAATTTTCCATTTTCCACAATAAAAGTGCATATTTCTGCGTATATTATAAAAATGTAATTATAATTTAAATTTAATATAGCAATTTACCTCACTATAAAAATTACATAATCCTAATGTTAATCAAAATGTTAAATAGTTCGATAATATGAAAGGAGATGCACCAAAAATTCAATTTCTAATTCGCATAATTCAATCAGTTCCTATATGATTTTTTTATACAATTCAAGTTCCCGATTACATTATTCAGAAATATATTCATTTCATACTTCCCCAATTAATTATTAATTGAAATTCCCATTATCTATTGCAATATTAGCATATTGGAGGCGGTTACTGATCACAAAAGTAATCAATGCTCAAAAAATACCGATTAAATATTTTCAATATTAAATTGAAGTTCTACTGTATATTATATCCCTGACTTTGCATAATATCGTTAATAAAAGATAATTATCATAATGTTATAAACACACATTTCAACACGCATACAGTATATAAAACATTATGTATATTGAACTTCAATCTACAAAAGTTACCATATCAAACATAAATTATAACAACAAATATATTATATTTTATATAGTTATATTTTATATAAATTATGCATTTCATAGTATGTATTTACATATATCATTAGCGCAAACGATTATGTTAGCATAGTTTAATCGCCCACTTCAAGATAAAATCGCATCTGTCGATTACACGGATTCACAAAAAACAACAAATACCAAGTAAGAAGAAAAAGCAGATTTAGATTTATCTTATACATTATAACATTTCATTAATATTTTAGTATACATACATAGTTGAAACACATGTGTATATATGCGTATGTGTATGTTTGCAGTAAGGTATTGGAACAAATCTTCTGCTTATCTACGTACATATTTGGAAATACCAAATTTTTTCTGTGTTTTGTTCTTTTCTAAAGAAAACCTACACAATCAAATAAATGGAGGATGTGAGTTTACGAACGTATGTACAGGATGTTGAAAAATACAAAATGATTTATTTTTAGTAATTTGACTACAGATTTTTGTGTCGTAGAAACGCTATTCTTAATATTTTCATTAAATATTTGGTTTACTATTAAATTTCAGAGCAGTATCTTTTAATTATCGTAAAAAATAATATTCCACGAATGGGCATTTGTACGTTGGGAACTGGAGTCTAATAGAAGCAAAAATTTCGCTAACTCCAGTTATAATTATGACTTTGGAAATGGTATACTTCATGCACTTTAAAATGAATGTATAAAAACGCTTCCGTCTGTCATATTTTTTAAGATAACAAAAAAAAAACTGAAAATAGGGCGAAAAAACGGAAATGTCTCCGTTTATTTTGCGACCATCTGGTTCCATTCTGTATAGCTATATATTTCAGGTGTACAATACTCGTACACCCTGTATATATGTACTTATATTTAATAAACTATTATAAAATATAAAATGATTTTCAAAAACTTCAAAATCATAAGAATTTAATAGAATCCTTAATCCTATATATAGATACTGTTATATCTTATATACAAATTTAAAATGTGTTTGAACGTGTGGGAGCGTACATACATGTAAACAAATGTATGTGTAGCCACATAAAAGTTAAGTAATTCTTGTACTTCTTGTTTTCATCTTATTTTTTAAACCTTCTTCAGGAGAATTCATGTCGATATTAGTGAAAGGTAAATGATTAAAAATAAAAAGGACCATAATATAAAAATACAAAAAAAAGGATAGCATTGAATACGCAATGAAAAAAAGAACAAAAAAAAAAGAAAAAATTTCATCAAAACACAACAGGATGCAAACCTACCGAAAATGAAGGTGGAATAATCCCCGAATATCGTAAAAAAAACAGAACAAGAATAAAAATGAAGAAAAAAGAAAGGACAATAAAAAACAGAACAGAAAGAATGCAAAAGGTCAAAACAAAGAAGTTTTATAAGAATTTTTCGATGCTCTTAAATCATCAATTTAACATACGCACACACACATTTATATTTATTTTACCATACTATTACACATTACAACATACTCATTAAATATTATATGGCATATTGAAAACATTTCAAATCAAAATTAATAAATTAGGGTGACCAAATGACCAATATAGATTAACAGCTTAAACTGTAATTAAAATTATTAACGTCAAACTGTGTTTTATGACAAAAAATTCTCGTTTAGGCCGAATTCGGATTCATTCCAGCCATAATTTACATTTAAAATTTGACCTCCCGAAATTTCCCATCAAGTTTTTGGTAGGTAAGGCATTTCGACTATTCAAAATAACACGGTTAATTCAGTAAGAATTATAACGGCAGAAATGGTAAAGGGGTCAGGTATAAAAAAAATTAAAATTTACGAATTTTTCGAGCTTTCGATTTTGAATATAGAAATTTACGAATTTTTCAAGATTTCGACCTCGAATATTGAAATTTTTTCGACCTTTCGACCTCGTATCTTTTGCCGTCACATTATTATTTAACGTTATTTTCAGAAACCGATTTTCATTTATAGTTGAAATGATTTTCCTAGTCAAGACCATAGTATTGTATAACTCTTGCACTATTAAGAATATTTTATTTTATTAATTTGCACTTTAAATAATAAAAAATAAAAATATTATACATTTGTTAAATAAAAATGTTATAATCGCTAAAAATTTCTTTCAGTGACAGAAACTTGCATCTTCATAAAGGTCTAACCAATTGAAGTAGTCGTCTCCAGTATGGACATGTATATATATTGTTGTGCCGCGTTGATTTATCAATGTCCGTCCGTGCCGATCGCACGATAACTCAAAAATGAATAATGCAAACGACAAAAATTTCCTTACTACTACTGCTACTACTACTGAAATAATTCAAACTCGCATGAATAAATTAAAAAAAAATAAGTATATAACAAAAATTATTGATAGTCTGGAAGTCTGAAACTTTAGGCTCCAAGTGAAATCGCAGAAAATTAATTTTTCCCGGCATAACTTGATAAGAATTAAGTAAAATCACATTGAATCGTACCAAATTGAACCGTAATCTATTTATGGGACGGACATATAGTCGATATTATTTTATGTGAGGATTACCCTATAACTTAAAGTATAAACGTATATTTGAAATCAGTTTCCTTATTATGCTTCTGAAAATATTTGTATCACTGGCAAGCCAAAAATCAATATCTTAGTATCAAAAAATAAGTTGAACTTTAAATTTTTTTTTGATGAAGAATTTTTTTTTTTCTTATATTTCTTGTATTTTTGACATTTGGGTATAAAAATAATCTGTCTATCTGTCAATAATTTTTTTTTAACATTGAATCCACATAATATTTGTTATTATTATGTTTGAGTTGCATACAAAGTCGAACAAATCTTATACAAAAAAAAAAAGCATAAAATCTTAAAAAAGTTAAAGGAAAAAAAAATTTTTTTTTTTGTTCTTTTACCTTTCTTCCAGGCATATTTTGAGGTCAAATTTTTATTTAAAAATTAATAAAAATGAAAAATGAAAAAAAAAAGAGAAGTCGTAAGATTTTTCGAAACTTCTTTCTTCAAAATATTTTATGTTGTTTTATTGATCATCATCACATCTTCCTAATAAAATGATATTAAGAGGAGGATAACAAAATCAAAAAAAAAAGTCATACATTCAACATTAAAAAATAATTTTGAATTTTGAATTTTTGTTGCTTTTTTATAAATATTACAAAAAGGGTATTAATTATGACTATTAAATGCCGCTTCAAAATATTTTTTTTTTCTGTGTATTCTTAAGGTTTTAGTTTTGATTTGTTTTTGAATACAAAGAAGATTTTCCGACACGACGACTATCCATTGTTTTTTATTAGCCCATATTATACATAGTATTTGTAGTTTAATCTGTCAGTTTAATTTCTTAAAATGTTTTTTTTTATTGTTTTTATTCTCTACTATTCTAAAATTTCAAATTTCTTATGGATTTCTTATGGATTTCTTATGGAATTCTTATGATTTTTTTTTTTGATATAAAAAAAAATTTTATTATTTATTTTTTTTTTTTTTTATTTATTACAATAGGTGGTGATAATAAAAATATTTTTTGTTTTTCATTTTATTTTGATTTTTATTAAAAAAAAAAAAATTTGTATAAAACGTGATTTTTTTAATCATTCAAGATTACCACTAAAATTTTCCATGAAAAACCAAAAATAAATAAAAATTTTTAAAAATTTAAAATTTTTTTTTTTGTTATTATTTTTTCTTGAGTGTTCTTTTTTATATATATATTAATATAAAATAGATCTGATTTGATTAAAAATTATAACAGTTTTTTAGCCGCCATCGGAAGTGTAATTGAAATTTAAAAATTATAACTTGTATAATATTGAATATTATGGGTTCGGAATAAATTTGAATATTGGTTTCGAAGTTTTTCGTAAATTAATTTAATAATTAAATTATTTTATCGGTAAATTGAGAGCTCAATAGTTGACTTGCCTTACCACTCTAAGCAAGTTGATAAGAAAGTATAATTTGTTGATGCAAAAATTTAATACAATTCAATTAAGTGTGTGTAAAATAGGAAAATTTTTTATCTATAAAAAAATTTCATAAGTGCATTTCATATGAACTTTGCATTGACTTTATATGGTTACATTCAGGGGCGGTCCTGATGTATTCGTCGCCCTAAGCGGTTCCTAAAAAGTGCGCCCCCCCCCCCCCCTCCACCGTTTCACCGATTTTATTACTGTGAACAAAATTTAATAGGCATTGCACATGGTGCATCATAAAGCACTTTCTTGTAACCTTATTATGCTGAATTATAGAATTAAAGTCTGGAACTAAACTTTCAATTTTTTGTTTTATAAATTCAAAAACAAGGTAATTTATTTAACTGTATGTTTTTTTATGAAGTTATGATCAGATTTATATCAATCATTTAAACTTGATTTTTTGATTTTAACAACCAAAAAATTTACTTTTTGACGTTAGTGAAACTTATTGTAAAAGGTTCTATGAAAATTATATCAAATGAACTTTTTCAAAGCTTATTTGAATATGAAAAAAAGTAGAAATTTATTTTTATTTTTATTCGTAATTTTAAATTTACGAATAAAATTTGGCTTTTTATTTCACTAATCGCCTAAGAATTTAAGCAGCGTATAAAAAAAGTTTCGACTTGCATTCAAAAATTTAAGGAAAATCAAAGTTTCGTTCTAAAATTTATGACTTGAAAACTAAGCTTTTTATGTACATTGGTACAAGCTTTTATGCTGTTCATTAAATTTTTTTGATTTTATTAAAATAAATCCATTTTTAATTTTGGAGTTAAATGTGTGAAACAAATTATTGCGCCATTTCATTTTACTTTTATTGTTTGCATGATTTACACAAGATCAATTCAACATAAAATTGTTAATACTCGCTTGATTATTAAACAACATTTTTCCAATTCAATATAAGTAGTAGATATTACCAATTAATATTTAATTCTGTGATTGATAACAGTTTTTTCAAAAACGAAAGCAAAACATAGTAGTAGAAATTCATAACGATCATGTAATTTTGAAATTCGTTCAAAATTTTTTGTTGTTAAACAAAAACAAAATATTGGTATACACAATCTCAATATCAAGCTATGCATTCCATTATTTAAGAATATTGCTCTCATTCTCTTTTTCTAATTTCTTTCTATTCTCATTCTTAATTTTTGTTTTTTTGTTTTGTTCTTGTTGTTTACTAATGCAATAGTATACAGAAAAAGTAATACATTATAATAATGTGTTTGTTTGTTTGGTGAGTGGGCGACAACTAAGCAAAAATAAAATTTTGCATGTATGAAACAATTTAAATATAATGTGTACGAACGAGTGTAGCCAGGGAGATCACTAAGCATAATAAAAACCTTGCTTTGTGATATAATTATATGCGTACGAGCGAGTGTTGATAGGGAGCAATCTCAGCAAAATAAAAATCTTGCTTTATGAGATAATTATATGTGTACGCATGGGTGTTGATCTTATTCATATTAAACAATATAAATTATGTGTGCGTGTGTATTTTTGAATATTTTTATTTTTTGCGTATCTTGGTTCTATGCATATTATATGATTTCACTTATGTATATGTAGGATTGAATGTGTATAGCTGTATGAAATAATATTTTCTGCGTATAGGCATAATATGCGAATTTATTCTAGTATGTATGTAAAAGGAAAAATTAATATTTGCAATTCTGATGATTCATACATTGAAAAAAATATTTTGTGTATTCGTACAATAAATAAAAATAAAAGAGTAGTTTAGAGTAAGAAAATGTGTGAATAATTTTCATTCTATGAACATTTCATTGTACGGTGCGAAAGGAAAATATATGAAGATCAATACTAAGTGTTTTGCGTAACTGACCGTTTTTTTTCATGCACATTTTTTATATTATTAGGAATAAATTGTTATGTTTGTATGTAGGTACATTTTATCAAGTAAATTTCGCTGTAAATTGAATTAAATTTGTATTAAATTTTTTTTTTTTTAAATTTATGGTTTTTTAAAGTTTCTAATGGCGCCCCTGCTTTTCTGTCGCCCACTGCAAATGCATACTTTGCATATATGAACCGTCCGGCCCTGGTTACATTGTACACCTTTAACAACTTAGATACTGTTAGAACTTAGATATTACTTAAATTTAATCATTAATTGATTGTAACAAAATGAATAGGAGTATACCTACACGTATCCGTTAAAATATTGACTCAAAAAAAGTTCGAATAAAAATATGGACACTCTGAAAGTCTGAATCTTAATGCTCTAAGTGAAGGTTCTGAAAAAAAATTATTATTTTTATTTAATTGCTTTCCGAATATGTATATAAACCTTCAAGTAATATTAAATTGCACTAAGCCTTATTAAAATCTCCAACTTATGTGAGAAGATGAGACCGTGGAATAATTATATACAGTTACACAATGTAAATAACATAATTCAACTATAAACACAATTTTTTTTAAGAAAATTAAGCTGAAATTCCTTACGGCTACTTTTCAAATTAGAACTTTGAAATTTAACTTAAATACGATGTAACAAAGAATCTAGCTTGACTTCGGATAATTTAAAATTTTTGATCAAATATCTTGTCTATACTTGTTCGTGAAAAATAGGCTACTGTTTTTCTAAATTGTATTCAAATTCAGACTGCATTAACTGCATTCATGTTAAATCAAGTAAGAGCCATGGTCGTGAAAATATATTATTTTTTCCACATGCTATGAGGGACTCAGAAGCAAAATGGTCTACCTTTCACTCCCAAAATTTTTAATACAATATATGGATTAGGTTACTTTTTCACTGGCAAAAATTAAATTTTTAGTTTAAGCCAAAAAAAAATAAAAGAAGATAGGAAATATTTGACATAATTTTATATACATTTCTAACAAAAAAAGCAAAAATTTTTGGGAGTAAAAGTTAAGCCACATTGAGTCTGAGCGCCTCACATAATAGCTTTATTTTCAATAAAATTTTGCTAATGATCATAACCCTATATAAGCAGTATAAGTGAGAATAATTTAGCCCGTCCTGGATTTTTCTAAAATTTGGACGAAATTTGAACTAAATTCAATCACTTTGTTTAAAAAAAATCAATAATAATTTTTCTGAATTATGTGAGAAAAAATGATATCACTACTAAAATCAAGTAGTGACTAAAATAAGTGATCCTATATGATTTAATTATTATTTGTATATATGTATGTGATAAAATGATCATATAATTTGCAATTTACTGTTATATTCCCATGATATTATATAGGAAGCATTAACGTGTGAAATTGTATGAGAACTGCACTTGAAAATGCATTATAACTATTTATTATAATTTTAGTTAATGTCCGTATAAGGACTAAAGAATGAACAAAAAAATTTTTGAAATTCAATAAAAAAAAAAATTTTCGATTTAAATTTAATTCAAGTTTGTGTTTATTTTTACATTTTTATCAATTTCAACGAATTCTAGTTTAAAAAAAAAAAATATCAAAAATACAAAAAGAAGAAGAAAATCTTGTGTTTTTCCAATGAAAAACTGGTTTAAAACTGATTTTAAAAGAAGAATATTCATAATTCCGATTCTTATGAAAATATTTGCACAAACTGTTATATTTATATTGCACTATATAGATCTACTATACATATCTCTGAACATTTACACATTTTATATTGGGCAGTATGTATGGTATGTACGAGAGTGTGTTTGTGTTGTACTTTATTATTTTCTTTGATCATTTGCTGGCTGTTCCAACGAAATATCCCATATTTTTATTTTTTTTTTTAACCAAATTAAGAAAACGGACAAGATGTAAGAAAAAAAACCAAAGAAAAAAATTTTCTGCAGGACAAAAATAAAAAAAATTAACTAAAGAAACGCACTTAAACTGCGCTACATACAAACATACAAATACATATATACGTACAATAATAATCGCCATATCAATCAAAAATAATAATCAATGTTATCATCGCCATAATCATCATCATCATTATTAAAGTTTAACTTTTAATATCGTCAACCAAAGCGATTTTAAATTTTTTTCTCTTTTCTTGATTTTGTTGTTTTTGTTTTGTTTTATTGTTTTGATTTGACTGCAACCGATCATGATTGCCAATGCCAATAAATTTGCTTGTTGCGAAAAAAAAACAAAAAAAATTGAACTAAAAAGAAAACAAAAAAATAAAAATATAAAGAAGAGAAAAAAGAAAGAAAAAAATTAATTTCTGACCTTATACTGGCGATGAATCCTTCTTGTTAATGTTAAAATTTTTTTTTCATTTTTCTTCATCATTCTTTTAGAAATTTTGACTAGAATTTCTTGTTTAGTTCATAATATTATTAAAAAATAAAAATAAAATGCAAAATGAGTGTGAATATTAAAAAGTGTGATCGAATATTAAGTAGATCTTTATAGACTAATTGAAAAACCAAAAAAAAAAAATACTCCTGTAAGAAAGCAAATTTATAGTTGTTTTACGAGAATTTAATTGCCATCGCGAGCTATTAACATTAGAGGGTTACCATTTTCAAACTTTATTTAACTTTCCCCGTTATATAGACATTTTAAGTTTATTTATTTCTCTCTTTAACTTGATTTGTGAATAGAAGAAAATAAAATGTATTGAGCAATGCTTTCTTTGGCAAACCATATCTCTCTTTCGGAAGAGAAACTACTCAAAAATAAAATAAACATTGTATGGTTTTCTAAAATATTTACTTACATTTCTAATACAAGTGATGCATTATGCATATATAATAAATATAATAACGTGCAGAGTTTAAATACGTCTATAATGGGCAAATTAAACAATTTTAATTTTTTGAAATCCCATCTTCCTAATTTTGATTTGAGCACTTACCATTCAATTCGACTCATTTTCTGATTATGTAAAAATTTCAAAATTTTGTATCATTTTGTTATTTTCCAAAATTGACAACTTGAATACATAACACTTAGTCAGGTTCTTATCCTGAATAAAAATATATGATATAAAATAAGGTCCTAATCGTATTAAAATAATATTCAGTCGAACAACAAATATGCGATTTATTGCAGGTGTTTTTCTGAATTCTTTTTAATCAACCTGAAATGAGCATTCCACCTGATTTTTGCATTTAAATAAACCATACATTGCTCTTAACTAGTCTTTAACACAAATCACAAATATATAGGCTTGGAAATCTTCCGAAACGGCCTCAAATGCAGGCGATTTTTGTATTTAAATAAACGTTATACAAGCCCTTAAAGAGTGTTGAGCTCCAATATCCTAAAATAGGCAAAAATAAGTTTTTATACTAATTTTCGTCTCCGTTATCATTTAGTTGTTATACATACATAAAATATATATTAATATATATATATATATAGATGATCCCCAACGTTGTTTTTTTTTTTGTTAATTTAGTTGTGGTTTAAAAATTGTTGGCAGTTCGATTCAGTTGTTCTTGTCTTATTTTTGTTTTTGTTTTTTTATTATTTTTTTTTGTTTTCGTCGTATTTTCACATTGTCGTCTTTTGAATTTTTCTTATCCATTTATTTCAACTTGAAGATATAATTTTCAAAGCAAAACAAAAATGAAAATAAAATTAATTTTTTAACGTGATGTCTACAAAACATACTGAAAAAAAACAAAATTAAAATAAAAAAGAAATAAGACGAACAAAAAAAAAATATAAGACGAAGCATCAAAAAATTGACCGACCGGCACCAAGCAAAAGGTACACAAAAAAATAGAAGAAAAAAAAAGTATGAAAGAAAAACAATTTTATATTTTGAATGAATGTATATATATATAGGTATGTGCATAAATAAATAAGTTATATCTAATATATACATACAAACATACATACATTTCTACATAATGTTGATCTCTTATGCATGCATGCATGCATTTAAAAATATTTCATACCTAAGTAAGTAGGTACACAACACACACATCGTGTATATTACTCCTCGAAAATATTTTAACAAGTTTAGATCTGATTAACAGTATTACTGTGAAAATGCGTAAGCAGAGTCTCATATTTGTTTATTCTTCTTATTTTTTCACGAATATCCTTGAAACCAAAAAAAAAAAAATAAGAAGAAAATGATGAAGAAGAAGAAGAGCGCGAAATGCCATTATTAAAAATATTTGTACATACCGCTCTGTTACCTTTATGGGTATTTTATGTAAGTATTTACATACATATGTACATACATATACATACATACATACGTTTAATGTTTATGGTGAATGTATAAAACATAATGTTGCCATTTAATTTTATCATTATACCTTCATATTATGTACTTGTATGTTTGTATGTATACACATATATATACATATTATGAGTAAAATAGGTACATGTTTACATTAATATTATATTTTTTTTTCTTATTAATCTCACAATTTTAATTCATACATTGATGCCAACTAAAAAAATTATACCTATATACATATACAAACACCTTATACTACATTAAATTCTTTAAAATTATATTAACATGTATAGCAATATTATGCGTATAACAGTAAGTATATAAAATATATTATAATACTATTATACTTATTATGTTATAAAAATATATATTCATACATAATATGAAAATGTACCTGTTATAATTTAAGTATAAAACACCTTATCGTTTTATTATGTAGACCACACACATTGAATATTCTTATATATACAAATTAAAAAAAAATCATAACTTAATGCCATTTCTATATATATATATACGTAATATTTATGATGATGAATAAAAGGTATAAAATTTTTATTTAAAAATATTATACATAATATAATTATTTTGCTACTTTTATAAATTTAAAATATATAGGGTGTCCGAGAATAAAAATAAGGGAATAAAAATAAAAGAATAAAAATAATATTGGTGGACCTTATTTTTTATGCACTACCGTCATAAATGAATTATTATGACTTCTTCCTAGAAAATAAATTTCATGTATTTTAAAATTCACCGCAAAAATTAATTTTCTATCTGTAATATTATCCGAATAACGAGCAAGAGCGCAAATATTGGACACTTCAAAAAAAAAATTGAATTTATGTAGCAATTGAGAATATTTTAGATCAAATCTAGGGAAAATTTAAGAATTGAAACAAATTTTTGTACATCCAATTCAATTAGAATGTGATATAAGATGATAGAATTGCGGCAATCTCATCGAATCGGGATACCCTATATATCAAAAATGGTACCATTACTAATATAGTTATGATAAAATTTATGTCACATTATAAATTTTTTTTTTTTTTAAATAATTACTGAAATAAATTGTAATTATAATATATATGTGCGTTAAAGAAAAGAAAAAAATAAGGTCTTGAAAAAAAATGTTACGATTTCATAGTTAAATGACTTCTAGTTTACGAAAAAATTTCTAAGAATCTACATATACGTTCCTATATGTTCTTACCCTCCAAAAATTGATAATATTTCTTATATTGATGAAAAGATACTTATACTTAATTAATTTGGATTTACGTCCATTTCTTTTTTTTTGGAAATAAAAAAATATTATTGTAACAGTTGCAGTTTTAATTAAAATCGCCTAAGTCGAAAAAAATTGGTTTTTGAGTAAATCAAATTAAAAGTTTTGTTTTTATTTGAAAACAAAGGGACTGCAAACAATTTCGAAACAAAATGAAATACAAGTGTGCTTTAAATAAAATTCAAAAAAAAAAATTGAAATTCGGCCTATAGCAACTTGAATATGCCGAATAAAATTTTCAAAACAGGAAAAATATTATTAATTATAGATTTATTCGCTTTTATTCATATATTCGGGCAATTAAGTCGAATTATGGCAAATTTGTCAAATGTTACACAATTGTCACGGAATAGGGCTTAAGTAAATTGATAATTTGAATTGAAAATACAATAATGAGCTAAAAATAATGAAACAGTCGCTCATTTTTTTCACATTAAATTTGAAATTGTCATCGAATTCTTGAAAATTTCTTTAAAATTTAATATGTAATTTGTTAGGAGCATACACAATTCTAACATTATTCACAAATATTTCTACATTTCTCTCAATTAAAACTGTAGGCAATTATTTTAGTATTTATCTAACTTCAAATAAATCAACTGCAAGTGAAGTGACATTTCACCGTAAGCACACGTACAATTTAGTACTCTTGTTTCAATTACATTGTTGACTTTCATTTTTCTTCCTTTTCATATTATGTACTTTTATTTATTTATTCTTACACATAACGTACATAATACCAGTATAATCAGTATATTTTATGTCTTCTGATTACTAATTAATTTTTTTTTTTTGTTTTCAAAACGGTATATATTCATTTTGTAATATGAATGTATATATATACAAAAAATTATTATTGCAATTGCAAATATAATTATTATTCTAAAATTTTATATTCTTAAAGAAGAAGTGTGTAAATAATTGTTTAAAATAATTTCTATATTTTCTATAATTTTTCTATAAATTAAAATTATGCATTACCTCATTTCATAAATTTTTTTTTTTTGTTATATTCAGGAAGTGAAATTAAAACTTAAACTATACTATAACATAATAAGAATTTGTTTGTGTATATATATATGTTCATATTATTCATTATTATTGTACAAACATAAGTTAGTAATTATTATAAAATATGTTTAGATGTTCTATAATGTTATGTACACTTAAAATGCATTGATTTTACACCTGTTATTTTAAATGAAAGAAAAAAAAAATGTATGAATACTATGAGGAAATAAATAAAATAAAAAATTCTATAATTGCTCATATTTTATTCAAAATGCATAATTATAAAATATAGTATATTAGTATATACACAAACATACTTATTTACTCTCATAAGAGCAAGTGAGGTATAGTGTTTTGCTTGAATTTAGATTATAAATTTTTTTTTTCTTTTCTAATTAGATATTATAAAATATAAGGTGAAGATAGTAACCGTGTAAAATTTTATTTTGTTCATTAAACTATATATAATTATTAAAAAATATATTATAATAAAATAATTATTATTTTATATTAGTAGTTCTAGTTTGTTATTTCATCAAATATACAATATAACTTATGTATTTTACATGAGATGAAAAATAATGAGCTAATAATGAAGATGTTAAATTGGCGAGACATTTTTGGAATGTATTGGAAAAGAAAAAAAAAAATATGATTAAAATTATATATTATAAAAGAAAAAAATTGTGGGAATAAAAATGAACACAAGTAGTGTTAAAAGAAGTCATATGTGAAAATCTTAAATAAATTACGGAATTACTTCAATTGAATATATATTGAATATGAATAAAAGTTCCGCCCTTTTGTGATTTTAAGTATAATATTATGTCGTTATTATGTTGCTAAATTTTTATTGTTTTAATATTAAATATACTTTATTAATAACAGTTTCTTTTGGTTTATACATAAAAAGTATAAATTTAATTAAATAGATGTTGTTCTATGTTCAGTTATAGTTCTTTACCCTATATGTATTGTTAACAATCTTAACCGAATAAAAGTGCAATAAAAAATTATATTGAAATTTATAAAAATTGCATACTTCTAGGGGTATTCTAATTTAAAATTAAAAAAATTAAAAAAATACCTTCCATCAAATTTATAATATAAACGTTCACTATTTAACTTTGAAATTTTTTCTTTGTACGTAAAATTTTGTTATACAAAATTAAAACTGCCGCTTTTCAAAAATCGAATAGCAATTCATCTAATATGAAAATATTATTTAAATCCATCTATCGTGATAAATATATGAAATTATATCTACGGGAATGAAAGTAAGCAAAACTGTTATACAGTTTTTAAAACATAATCATCACTAATTCAAATAACATTAGTTTACTCACATTTAATGATGATTTAAGACTCTGAAAGGAAAGAAAATACTCGGCAGCAAATTCTTATTTCATAAAGTTAGGAAGTTATTACAATAGTACCTTAACAAACATTTACATTTTCTCAAATTACTCTTAATTTAATATATAAACATCAATAAAATTATATGCAATATAACAGTTTCAAATTTATTTAATAAATCATAAATATTATGCAATAAATCAATTTTTCATTAAAATTATACATTTTTCAGTAAGCATTTTTACTTGTTCATAACCATAAAATTTAAATTTTTGGTTAGTTTTTTAACTATTCTACACTACATAAAAACCATGAATAAATCTTAAATTTATAATATTTTAAATCAATTAACACATTATACCTATACATTATACAAACAATTAAAAAACACACATAATATATAACAAAATAATAACAAGAAAAACAAAATCAACATAATTCTATTCTCATCACTTACATATTAAATGTCTACTATTTAAAATATTTAAAGAAAAAAAAAATTTCTAAATTAACCAGTTTTCCCCCTTTTTTCTACACATTAAAATGAATTAATAGTACATTAAAAATCTCTAAAACGAAAATATAAAAAAAAAATGAAGACGACCAGAACAATCCGTCATGCTATGATTTTTCAATAAAAGTATGAAAAACAAAAAACGCACACACAAAAAATATAAAACAAAACAAAAAATAAAATTTGTAACTCACACATACACACCCTAAAAAAAAACACTAAATTGAACAGAAAATTATCCCATTTAAATAAAAGTAATGCGGTAACACTAATTTTATTAATGTATCCCATCATATAAAACCGATATACAAACATACATTCGCACAATAAATAAAATTTTAAAATTTACTCATTTTTTTACGAGTATTTCCTAAAATATTATTTATGCATGTAGGTCTACATTTTTTTCCCAATTTCAATAAATGTTTAAAGGCATGTGTATGTTGTTATACGTATATTATATATTGAGAAAACAATATAATAATTTTTTAAAAAAAAGAAAAGCAATAACGATAACAGTAATAACAATAACAGCGACAACACCAACAATTACACAGAAAAAAAATAAAAAATAAAAATTAGTGTAGAACAAAAAATAAACACAGAAAAACTAAAAAACAAGAACCTCTAACTCAATATAAGTAAAATTATTATCACACACAGGGCAGTTGAAATTCCCTGCAGTTTTACTTATGATTAATAGTATTTATAATACAAAAACAAAATACATAATAAAAAAAAAATAATAATAACTAGAAAAAGATACATGAATTGGTAGGTAACTTCATCACTTTAAATCAATCGGCATTGCATCAAAACACTAACAAATCAAAAACAACAAAAAAAAAAAATTTAATTCTAAATAACAAGAAATTTATAATAGAAAAAGAGAAACATTAAAACGCTTCCTTAAAATCATCACATAATCATCATCATCAAATCATCATAATCATTATAATCATCAACAATATGAGAAACAAAATATAAAAAAAAAGAAGATGAGAAAAACAAAAACTGTACAATAACTATAAAAATAAAATTATTGTATTATGATAGTAACCAACAAAAGAAAAAATTTATGTATGTATGTATGTATGTAAATAGTATAGAACAAAAAGGAATCAAAATTATTACCGTAATTTGAAATGCCAGTAATAGCTTTAATTTGCCAGCGTTTGTATAAACAATAACTGCGGGTAAAATATGTTCCAGTAAATCCTTATAGAATTGTTGTATCTACGAGTACCTTCTAAAAATAAGGACTCTATACTCTTATAATAACCGTTCAAAAGCCCTATCTCGCTAAATGAATTTGGGAAACTTGTTTCAAGTTCAAAAACGCAAAACTTTGCCATAAATGGATCGAAATTTCATTTACCCTAAGTACATGTATTTAGATTTTATTCTCTTTCTTTCTAGAATCCTAAAATCATCTTCTAGAAAAAGCTAAACCTAAAGTGTAATTTAATTTTATTATGGTCTAATAAATAGTGATGAGAATTTTCATCTGATTTTTTCATCTGAGTTTTGATTACTTAAGGTCTATTTAAATTTTTTTCTCAAATCTTTCCTTATTAAGTTGCTTCGATTACGTATAACAGTTATATAATTCCTCTTGTTGGTCATTGAGCTTTAGAAATCTTCCTTTCAACTCTCATAAAATACGTTGTATTAAAAAAATTGTCTATTCCTTTATACCAAGTTTAATTACAAATGAAATGCTTTATTCCGTTTAAAATTCCTACTCTTGAACCTTAATCGAATAAAAATTTAAAATTTTTGCCCCAAATTAATCGATTTCCAAAGACACTGAATATTTCCCTTTAAAAAAAAAAAATTTCCCTTTTCCCTATTATTACTAAAATATTGTCAAGAATTACTCAATAATTGAATTTTCAATCAAAAAATAGAACAAAACAGGCATTTTCAAAATAAAATTTATTTAAGTACATTTCATAATCGTTTTTTTTTTTCGTCCTAATTCCCCCCTCAAATATTATTATATTTTTTTTTTATCAAAGATCACAACCCCATTTTATATTAAATATTATTCAGAGAACAGAAAAAAATTTTTTTTTTTTTTCAAAAACTACCATAACAAGAAAAACCAAAAAATTAACTAAAAGAAGAAAGAACAAACCAAAACGAAAAAATAAAAACAAAAAATATCAATGAATTCAGAAAAATTTTAAAAGATAAGAAAATTTACCGGTTTTATACACACATATATCTACATACATGCATATATATTTAAATACACATTCATTTTACAAAAAAAACACTTTTTTTTTTAGTATAAAACTAAAACATATTTTACAACGCAAACAATTTTACATATATTATAAATTTGTATGTATACATGTAAATTTAAAATTAAAATATAAGTGCATATTATTATAAAATATATACTTACTTAAATATGTATATACATATATATACAAATTTACGTTATCCATACATTATTTCCCTTCACACCATTCACACATACCCACACACACACATGCATATATTCATATATTAAGTCATTATATAATAATATATATATAGTATATATGAAAAAAAATATAGATACATCATCAGTTATTAAAATTATAACCATTACCACCCTAGATATAATAAATATAATAAAGTAAAAAAAAAAAATAATAAAAACAAAAACAGAATAATAAAAAACTAATAAGTATAAAAACAGAAAAAAAAAACAAATGAAGAGAAAAAAAAACCCTCAAATTGACACATGAAACAATGGGTGCTGCTGAACTGGTAAATAATAAAAATTTGAAATAAAAGAAAAACACAGAGAAAAATTCTAAATGAAAAGAAGAGCATAATAAACTACACTCAAATAAAACACGAACAAAAAAAAAAATCAGAATTAGGGAATGAACAATATAAAATGCAAAAAATAAAAAACAAAAAATTATAATAAAAAAAAAGTCATACAGGCTTACATACTTAACTAAACATGGCAATAAATAAATATAAAATTCTTAAATCCATACATTTGTACATATGTACACTGAGAAAATATTTTTACAAACGTATGTAATTTAAATGGAAAAGAACATTTTTAATATATTTTCATATACAATAATACTATTAATATAAAAGTGTGTGTATTCGACGAGAAAAGAAAAAGAAAAAACAAGAGAATAATATATTATGTATAATAAAAAAATATAACAAAAAATTTTTGTAAATACAACTACATTGAAATCAGTATAACTTTATTATTAATATACTCATGCTTCTACTTTTATATCATTTTATTAATTTTTACTTATTTTTTTTTTTTTCTTTTTTCTGTTGTAATCTTTTATTCTTAAATGAGTATACATTTCATATTTATAGATTCAATTGATTATACATACATTCATATACATACCATGTATGTACACAATCACGCACAACATTATATTATTATTGTTTAGTTACTCATCATCCTCATTATTTTCGTCTTTTTTTTTTGCTTTATTTCATTTAATATAACATTAACATATTGTGTATTCACTGTTATACACATATATTTTTATATTATTATATTATTCTACTTATTTTGAGAGAGAGAGAGAGAGAGAGAGAGAGAGAGAGAGAAGATTATATTAGAAAAGTGAATCAATAAACGAATACATATGTAAAATGAATATTTTAAGTATAACAAATAAAAATATTCTCTTCTTTCTCTTTGATTATTATTAAATTGTATTTTTTTTTTCTTTACTTATTTTCTTTACTTTTCTTTTTTCTTTTAACATTTTATAAATTTTTTTTTTTTATTATTCAAACTTGGCAAATTCAACACTAAATTCATTTCATTGTTTAGTTAGTCGTATAAAATTTTTGTGAGTGTATTTGTGAATTAAAAAATTTCTCTCATATGTTCTCAATATTTCTCTTTTCTCTTACTTTAATACTCATTGTATGTTTACGAATACTAATACAATATTTCATTTCATATTGATTTTCATGTGTTTCAATCTCTCATTGAAATTTTGCATTTTTTTTTTGTTTTCAAATTTTTTTTTTACTTCTCTTCTTCTCTTCGTCGTCTGTATTTTTGATTTAATTTTTTTTTTTAGTTTTTTTCAATTCTCTTCTCTTATTTTCTCTCATTTTATTTTAATTTCTTATTCTACTTATTCTTCATTTGGATTTCATTTATATTTAAAAAAAAATATTATTATTTTTTTTTTTATTTTGATATAAAAAGTCAAATATTAATACAATCAACAAACAGGATAGAAAAATCCTGCTGCTTTTTACTCTCTGCTTTTATTTATAACATTATTATTTTTATTATTATTTATTATTTTCATATACGTATAATTTTTGTTGCTTATGTTGTTAGTATTATTATTATTGTTGTTCATCTATGTATATATTTTATTTCACATTATCTTTTCATATGTTTTTATTTGTTTGATTGAATTGGTGTTGATTGTATGTATATAATTTTTCTCTTCTTTTATTATTACGAATAAAAAATTTTATTCTCTGTGATGTTTATATTTTGTGTTCAATGTTCATCATCATATCCTAATCGGACATGAAGGATAACAAACATATTGTACGGGTTGCTGCTGTCGACAATTTAATTTATATTTTAATGAAAAAAAATATTGTGTGTGAATAATATTTGAAAAATTTTTAAAAAAGAAAATTATTTCGAGAAAAATATTATGTGAATAACAAAAAGAGTAAATTAAATTATTTATGTGATAATATCGAAAAAAAAAAATTAAAGAGAATATATTTGAGAAATTAATTTAATAATATAAAATTTTATGTTCAATACGAGAAAGAACATGAGAAAAATTTAATTAAAATTGGCGGTAAATAAATTTAAAAAAAAAAAAAATAATAATTTTAATTTTGATTAGGTGTGTGATTTGAGTGATAACAACAGAAAATAATAAAGTGAAAATTTTATAATTGAAAACTTGGAAATTGTAAAAATTCCAATATTACAATTTAAAATATAAAATGAATATTAAATTAATATAAATTTTAATTAATAATTTTGGGGTGCAGTTTTTGTAAACTAATCAAAAAGAATAAAGAATTTTAACCAAAAAATTGTATAAAAATAATATTAACAACTTGATATTGAGAAGAAAAAAATTTGTGACAAAAAAAAGTTTTTAAAATTTTATGAAAATATTTTAAATTAAAATTCAAAATTAGCAAAAATTTAATAATATTTAAAATTAAAATAAAACAAAAATTTTCAGAATTCAAAATTTTAAGAAAAAAATTTCAAAAAATTCTAATATTTCAATTGATTACTTTTAATCTAAAACCCAAAGAGTATAACATTTTGCAACAATTGAAAAATTTTAATAAATCTTAAAATTTTATTTAAAAAAAAATATTAAATTAAGTGTTTAAATGAGAAAAATATAATATTAATTAAAAATAAAAAGAAAATTATTAAGTATACAAAAAAATTCTGTGTGTAAAAAACCTCTAAAACTGAATTTTTAAAAATTTAATACTGTTATCATCACAGAAGGATTATACAAATTTTGAAAATATTGTGGATAATCAAATGACAATTTATAGGTAAAATATTTAAAGAAAAAAAAAATAATTATTATTTTTAGAAATAATTTAGAAATATTTCTTGTTTTTTTTCTTGATTTCGAATAGATTTTCTCGAAAAAAAATAATTCATTTTTCGAAAAATTTCAACAATATAACAAAAAAAAATTTTCTTGTCTTTAAAACCAAAAAACAATTTATTTTTTGTTCCAAAAGAAATTTTACTTAAATATTTGCAACAGTAAACCGATTGTTTACATTATTTACCTGAACTGAATTCTATTTATTCTTTTTTTTTTTATTATTATATTCTTTTGTAAATTATTGTTAAAATGTGCTTGCTTACCTGAAAATAAAAAAAAAAATAAATAAATTCTTTGAAAACCAGTTTTTCTCTTTCATAAAAATTCGTAATAAATAAAAAATATACCTAAGTACATGCTTACATATATTCAAGAAATAATTTTGAACCGAAAGAAAAGTGAAGAATATTACAAGGTGTACAATTCTCAAATTATTTATGAAATTTGTGCCTTGATTTCATGTTTGATTAAATATATTAAGTATAACTGAATTATGGGGATTAAAATTTTATTAATGAAATAATTAATAAGATACTCTAGAACTATAGTCATTTGAATTAATTGTCTCGATAAAAATTTATTTTGAATTAAAATTTGGGGGAAAAAAATATTGTAAGTTTTTTATCAGAAATTCAAATTTAAATAATTGACAGTGTCTATTTAAATAATTGACATCAAAATATTAATTTACGAATTTGTGCGAGACCGAAACAATTTGTACAAATTAATAATTGTGCACTTATAATTTTGATTTCTAATACCACTTACTTATTAAATTACTAAACTTATGTACCTAATGAACTAAAACTTCCTTAACAGAATTAAAATAATTTCTTATTATTGCACTTATAATTAATAATTTTGCAAATATTTTACCATGCATTTATAAAATTTATTTGAGCAATTAAAATCTATTTCAAATTTTAACATTTTATTTAATAAAACAAAAAGTATTGACATTGTCACCTTAAAATTAATTGGATATAAACAGTAACTAATTAGCACAATTTGTGATACACTTTATAATGTTATAATACTAAATTAAGTAAGAAACAAAATAATTAAGAAATTATTTAGAAAAAGTGGTTCATTTACGTTTTTCGCACTAATAATTGAATTAAAATATTTTTAATCATAAACAGTACACAATAAATTAGTATAACAGTTCTTTTATTAATTCACAATTTTAAAAGTAATGTCGTCAATAATTGGCGAAAAAAAATTTTGCAATATTTTATAAAAATATAATTTTATGCATTATTCAAATCTCAAAAACAAAATTTTAAAATCTCAAAATCAATATAACAATTTTATTTTTGAGTAGCTATATACATATATGTATATGTATAATAAAATATTTTTTTATAACACATGTATATAATCCTAAAAATCAAAAAATATA
Source organism: Condylostylus longicornis (assembly GCF_029603195.1). Taxonomy (NCBI): domain Eukaryota; kingdom Metazoa; phylum Arthropoda; class Insecta; order Diptera; family Dolichopodidae; genus Condylostylus; species Condylostylus longicornis. The sequence goes on from NW_026578007.1 coordinate 15,272,239, forward strand.
CAAAACTAATTTCCCACCCTTAACATTAAATTTGATCCCTTAAACTCTTATACTTATATACCTCAATAATATTTTATTAAAGTATACAATTATTGTTAAAAGTGTATAACCTTTTATAAATTTTAAATTAATTTAATACAGTGATTTTTATTTTAAACATTAACACACAAATAATTTCTTTGGAAAAAAAAAGGGATAATTTAATTTTGCCACTACATTTGAAAAGTCAAAAATACAAAAAAATGTTACACAAACACAGCTACTTACATAAAGAATAATATTTTAAAACATATGTGTATAAAAGTTCAAATATTACAGTCTTTCAACTTTTTCGTTTTTTTTTTTTTTTTCAATTTTTTGGTCTAATACAAAAGTAAACAATTATATTATCCTTTATTTATTCAATTCAAATGCCTCAATGTACATAAGTAAATAAAACTAGTTGACAAATATTTTTTGTAAATGCAAATCAAGCACATCATTTAGACATTCACAATTCCATTCCTTTTTTATAAATTTTTTATAGTGAAGATATTTTAATCGTAAAATTTAAATAATGAAATTGTGTAAGAAATTATTGTTTTATAACTGTACAAAAAAAAAAAATTAAATGGGATTGAGGGTATTGAATTTCAAGAATAGATTTTTTTTTTAATTTAAGAGTTTTAGAACATTTTGGATTAATTGAAATTTTTAATATACAAAAATTAAACAATATCATTTTTGAAATCATTATCTCACTCATATAGTTACTCAAATACAGTAAAACACATTTTTCCCGAACTTTGCACAATTGGGATCTTATGGCTAGCCAAATTTAATTTTTTTTAACAAAAATAATTCAAAAATATTTGATTATTTTCTATTAATTTCGAATTTAATTAAAAAAAAATAAGTAAAACATTAATTCTTGACCTAATTCTTTACTTCACATACTCTCGCTAGAAATTTTTGTGCCGCCTTCCGAACAGTAATAATAAAAGGTGACACAACACGCATTGTTCTTTTGTTAATGCACAACACACATTATTCAATAATTTTTGAATCAATCTCTTCAAATTCACCTTAGACCACTTAACTATAATTTTTTTTTCTTAACACTAGCTCAAATTTAGTTTTAAAATTTTAAAATGTTTTTGTATTTTACGAAAAATTTTACGGTATTGCCGTAATTTTGCCGTAAAAACTGTAATAACTTTCTTTGAAGAAAAAATTACACTTTTTAGTAGTTAAATATGAGAATTTAGGTAAAATTTTCTTTTTCTATCTTTAAAAACAGTCCTTATATTTCTAGCGGAAAATTAGATCTATTATAGAGCATATGAGCACTTTCAATTGAAATTTTTAATTTCTCATATTTTTTAATACAATAATTGTCAATTGGTTAATTTACTTATGTATTAATTTAATCTTAATACTGGCAATGCTAATCATACCACACAAAGTATAATTTAATAGCAAAAACAATTGTATACAATTGTATAACAGTAACACTCCCATCTTCATAATTGAGAGTACGACTATAAGTTAAATTTTTTATTTTTCTCTCCATTGTTTCAAATTAAATTCAAGAAATTCTCTCCGTTAATTAGTAATTAAATAATTTCGGTATTATTTAATTTTGGTGAATTAATTAAATTTTAAAACTGTTTATACTTTAATTTTCTTATATTAAAATTTTAATATTTCCGAAAACAAAAAATCCGTTCCTTTAATTCTATATTTTTATAATATCTTCCTATATACATATAATAAACCCTTCCTATTAAATTTGCAACCCTTTCAATTAAAATCTTTTCATCCTTTTCTAATTCTCACAAATTTATGTAATTAAAAATACATTTTTCATTATACAATATCAACCAAAAACACCTAAATACACCCAAAAAAAAAAAAAAAAATCACGCGAATTAATATTATTTTATCATACAAAATATTTACTTACCTTCACTTTTATAATTTTTTCATATATAAATCATTTTATTATTATTATTATTTTTAGTATCCAATTACTATCCATTAAAATAAAATCATTTATAGTATCTGATTACTACTCAATTTTAGTATAATTTTCAATAAATCATATAAAATTTTCCACCTATATTATAATAATATTGTGTTATGATATTATAAAAATTATATTCTACATAATATTATTCTGTTATACTCTCCACACTCTGTTCTTCTTTGTTTTTCTCTCATATGCAATAATTCATTATTTTCTCTTATATTTTGGTATGTTTGTTTGTATAATATGATTTGCCTATATTGTATTAAAATATAAAATGTATATAATAAAAACAAATTTTTATTATTTATTACCAATATATTATTTTCTTTCAATACAATAAAAAAAAAGGAAAAATAATCATAAAAATTTGATAAATTCTTTAATCTAATAGAAATGTTGTTGTTTGTTTTTTCTTGTTTTGTGAATATCAACACTATCCCATCTAAATGATAATAATTGTAGTGAAACGAACAAGTATTGAAAACAACAACAAATGATGAGTGAGAGACAATATCAACAACAGTATTGCCTAATTCATTATAACCCTGCTGAACACACATCCCTGATACCAAAAACCAGAAAAAAATATTACAATTATTCATTTTTGTCTTTTTTTTTTTGTTTTCGAATTCTAATAAAAGGAAATTATACTTTAATAAATTTACACAATATTACATAAGTATTTTTTTTTTTTTGGATTATTAATTTTAGGATACAAAACTACAAATATATCATATACATACCTACACAATCACACATGTAAGCATACGTAAATTTTTTTTATAATTTCATATTTTTTATTATTACCATTCCCATTCACAATTCAACGCGATTCACTTACATATTATTATATTATGGTATTTTATATTTGTATTGAATGTCATATGAGTATGTACATAGTGTGTATTTGCCTTGCATTATGAAAACACAAAAAAAAAATTATATACGCACTGTATTAGCACCATATTTAATACGATTGAATAAACAATACTTACCCTATTACCCTCTAATTCTTTACTGTTTAGTGTTTTATTTTTTTTTTTGTTTTTCTCTGTGTATTTTCATTTTTTTCCATTTATATAGTGCGATAAAGATATTAATAAATTAATACACACATATACTTATACTTAAGTGAATTTTTATAAATTATTATAACTATTTTTTTTTTTTTTTGATAAATGAAAAATATGAAGAAAAGAGAGGAATAAAAAAAAAAATTCAATTAAGAATAGTTTAATTTGTATATTATTTAGCGCGTATCATTCAATGCCACCAAATAATACTCTTGTTATAATCTGTATATGGGTAATTGAGAATAAAACTACATGAAAAAATCCATCCGGCAAACTGGAAATAAGTAAAGAAATTACGAAAAAAAAATACATTGCTCCCTTTTAGCTCTATTAGCTGCTCAATTTAAAACTCAATTTAAAACTTTATACACCTGTTCTCTTTTCTTTCGATAATAATATTAGAAAAATTTTTTATATTACCTTCTATTCCTCATCTTTTTTTGAAACATTGAAAAATTTTTTGTTTCCATGTTCAACTTATGGGTAAAGTGCCAAATTTGTTCATGCCCGAAAGGCAAATAACAAACAATTTACAAATTTCATTAAAATTTTTCCTGTGTACCATTTTCTCAAAATTTGTTTAGTGATTCAAACTCTATAAAATTAAATAGAAAATTAGATAGGTCTTTATATAAAATATTTAGTACGAAACCCGTTCCTTACTTAGTACGATGAACACCTTTTTCCATTTCGTACTCTATTAATAATGTTAATTTAGCCACAAATACCTCTTTGCTACTAATTGTTATAACTGAACTAGTCAGTATTTGAAAAAAGTAATTTTAATTTCTCTAGTTTCCCGGTTGTTACTCGGCTATAAGTAGTTAATTTTGTATAACAGTTGCATACATTTTGTATAACAATTTCGCAATTTGCTTCTCATATTTTAAAATTTCGATTCAGTATAGCAATTGGATTTGTCTTAATATGAAATTAAGAATATTTCATGTATGGTGCCACAAAATCAATTTATCACTGTATTCCTTAAGGGCATCGAAATCTACTCATATTTTTTTTAAAGAATTCCAAATTTGAAATGAAATAGAAAATAAATTTTTGGTTCACTTTAAAATAAAAAAAAAATTTAAATGAATTCACGTTCACTGTAAAGTAAAAACAAAAATAAATTAATAGAAAAATTTCCACAATTAAAAGTAGAAATGAACACAAATTTTAAGATTTTATCATTGTGTTTGTAAATAAAATTATTATTTTTCTGTTTGTTTTTTTTTTTTTGTATTTTAAATATTAGGGAAATCAAATATGGGAAAAAAATTTTTTTATCCTCATAATTTTTTCCTTTATGGTTACAAGTAAAATGCATTTTTCCCTTTTATTTTTTTTTCTTTGCTTGCCAGCTGTTTTTATCGAATATCTGCTCACTAAACAAATACATTCAAAATTATCAAGGAAAAAAAAAAGCAAATACAGTTAAAAAAGGTGAAAAAAATATTGTTAATTTTTTTTCTCTTTTATTTTGTGTGTATGTTTCAGGATATTTTTTTCCCTTTTCACAAGAATTTTTGCTGAAATTTTTATTCTTTTCTTTGCTTTGTCTTTGTTTATTTTTTTTTTTTTATTTTTATTAGCCTTAACAATTAAAAAATATTCCTTAATCTATAACATTGTTGTAGTAGCTATTCAGATACTTGCTGTATACAAACTGATTTTCAATTATTTATTGTTATCGTATGAAATATCTACCTGTTTAGTATTACCGTTTTGAATTCCATTCTACATGTTGATTACTGATTTTTAGAAGAATGATTTAAAATTAAAGTGATCACGTACATATAACTGTTTTATAACCCTTAAGGATTTTATTAGGCCCCGAATACATGTAAATAAATAATTTCAATATTTTAAAATAATTTAATTATAAATGTGTAATCTTATTTTTAGGAAATCTTCAGGCAGCTTCATTTAATCCAACATTTTCCTAATGGGTTCACTGTTAAAATAACGCTTTAAATTAAACGGAACTCCTTTATCAACTTACCATTCTTGTGTAGCGTAATATCGTAATTTTCTTATTTCCAATATTGTTACGTTCCAAGCAATGGAAAAACGAGTTCTCATAATTTTATTCATAAAAATCCAATAACTGTTTTAAATCTTCTAAGTAGAAAATTGAGCTTGAAAAAAGCCTCTGAAGAGGCAGAGGCAAAAAATTTTGTTCTATTTCACAAATTAGCAAGAATTAACATTACTGTTTATCTAAATATTATTTCAAAAAAAAAAAAAAATTCCAGAACCGTATAACAGGTGACTACTTGCCCGGAGCAACATATTATGCAAATGCGGCTTTGATTATATACGTTTTCCTTACAACAAAACTACAAAAACTGTGAAGTGATAAATTGATAATAAAATTAATTAATGTACCCTATAATTGACAGAATGTAATCAAATTTTTTTTTTTTATTTTCTACCACAATATACAAGTTATACAAAATGTTTTATAATATTCGCTTTAAATCGAGTGCAATGCATTTTTGAAAGAAAAGGACATTTTATTTTATTTTATTTTTTTTTTTTTTTATGATTGTCATCTGTTTTTATTTTTCTTTTGTTTTGAACAAAAAAAAAATTATATTTTTTTCTTTATTACTTTTCCATGAAACATACAAACACACAATTAAATGATGCACACATTGTCATCGCAATGCTTACCTTTTACTACACTTATGCCTTTATTTTGTGGCTATACAAAAATTATTATAATATATACGAGTATATGGTTACCTTATTACTGTATATCTATGCACAAATACATACAAAATGCGTATATGCGTATTTATATGTATGTATGGAAAAACGTATGAACAAATGAATATTTTGTTATTGATATCTAAAGAAAAAATTATGAGTGAAAATTACAAAAGGAAGTGAAATGAAAACCTTTTTGTTTTTTTTCGTTTTTTTTTTTTTTTCAGAATAAAAGACAGGCATAATTTTCAATGGCAATTGATATTGAAAAAGGATTTGAAATTTTTATTATTCTTCTTTTGTTGTTTTTATTATTTTTACTGTTGTATTTGTTGCGTTTTTTTTTTTTTGCTCTCCCTTAAATTATGAGTGTTTGGTTATATTTTTTTTTTTTCTTCAATTTCTTGCTTGTCTCATATTTTTAATGGCACGAGCCTTTATTTTTTTTCCATTTCTTTTTGATTGTTTTTTTTTTTTTTTGTAATAAGTAAATTGAATTGCTATCAAATTTGATGATGCACTAACACGCATATAAGAGCATTTTATTATTTAATTTTAGAAATTATTGTTGGTTTTGTTTTGTTTTTTTGTTCTCATTTTATTCTCTAACACTCTACTAAAATCATCATCGTTGTTGTTGTCGTCGATTGTCGTCATAGATGATGGGATTTTTTTTTTTAAGAGAAAAATGTTTATTAATTGAAATTGGCTTTTAAGAACAGAAAGGGAGAGAGAGAAAAGAGTTTTTTTGTTATTGTTTTTTTTTTTTGTTAAATATTTTCTTATTAAAAAAAGAAGCGACATTTAATCATTATTACACTTGGAGGCTTCTTTTTAGTACAATTTTTATTTTGACAGATTTTCGTTCTTTTTTTTATTTTTTTTAGGAAAAAAATAAAATTTTTACAAAATACATACAATAATTATGTATTTGTTTGTAAGTATGTTTATTTATGCATATTATGCATTTATACATATGTTTGAATTTATTTGGTTGCATGTGAATTGAAAATTAAAAATATTATGAAAGTCTATAAAATGCATCAATAGTAATATTGCAACGTGGCATTTTTTTTTTTATAAATACAGTGTTACCATATTTATTTAACTTGAGTATGAATTTTTTTTGGGAATACTGAATGAAGCAAGTTCATTTTCAAATTATCTTTGACTTCCAAAATTCAGTATTAATGTCATAAGTCAGCAATACACAATAATACCGAGAATTGTGCATTAATACCGTATTACTGTATTTTGGAAGTCAGAGTATTATACTTATATCAAATCAAAAATCCAATTTGATTTCAAAATATTTTTCAAAAAATTTTTTTGCTTTAATTAGCCAAAAAAGTAGAAGCAACTGTTAATTGTAAAGTTTATCCTATAATATGTCATTTCCAGTTAATATAACAGTATAATATAGTGTGTATGTTATAATTTACCTGGAAATTAATACGAAACTTAATTCGAATATGGGAAGAAATACTTTTGTTCTCTTCTCTCTTTATTTGAATGAAATCTGTTACAAATATATGAAAGGTCGTAAAATTTAAGAAAATTTTATATAAATAAAATTTTATATAATTAAATTTTATAATAATTTGCCCGGTATATAGTTGTAATATCGGAAAATATATTCATGATCGAAACTGATATCTCACAATTCTTCTAAAATTTAATGAAATTCAAAAGAATATTTAATTATTATACAACCAAGTTAATTTTTGAATAAAAATCACTGCCGCCACTATATACGTTTTGCAAAAAAAATTTTATTCTTACATTTATAACAGAAAAAACTGACGTTCAATAAAATAGTAGTTCACTGTTAAATTTTCTCAATAATAATAATTCTTTTCATTTTATATTCAATAATTTTATTGTTGAAGTCCAAAGAAAAAAAAAAAATCATCTGCTCATTTTTAAAACAATGTTATTCTTGTTTCATTCTTTACTTAATGCTTATATCATATGAAATATGCATTAATGTGTATGTATAAATGTATACTTTATTTTTTAATATTATTGATAGCTCTAGATAATTATAATTTCCCAGAAAATTTTGGGTTAATTTTTTTTTTTCGTTCTTGTTCTCTTCTCTGTTTATTTTATTTACCAGTTGCCCTTCTTTCATATTTTCATTCTTGTGTACAAGTTACCGCTGTAGGTTATTTTTGTTTAGAGGTTGAAAACAATAATTTTTCTTCTTTTCTGGATATGGTAGACTGAATTTTTAAATGTAAAGGAAAAAATTATAAAATGAAAAAAAAAAAATTTTTTTTTTTTCAAAATAAATGCGTAAAGCTAAAATTCTAAAAAAAAACAAAAAAAAATTGGTCTGTGTTACAAATGTTCTTAAACACACGCAATCATCAAATTGAGTGGTCGACAAAAAAAAAAAAACAATAACGAAAATTAAAAAAAAAATGTTAATTTTCTCTTTTTCAAATTAATTAGGTCTCGTCGTTTAGCGTACTATTGATACAATTGAATCTACTAAAAAAAAAATAAACTAAAGTTTAACGAAATGTAACGAATTTTTAAACTCTAAATGCATTCTATGTTTGTATAATATAATTTAGTATTTAATAAATATAGTTTTTAACAGTTTTTAATACAAATAAACAACACATACTTACGAAAGTGTACACATCTGACATGAAGTGACCAAAATTAATTTACAACTATTAAATTGAGTAGACAAATAAAAAATAATTTTTTTTTATTCAATTTATTTTGAAATTTTGATGATTTTTTTAAAAATTATAAAAAATAATGAAATTTCCTGTTCGTTGATTTTTTTCCTTTTGTTATACACAGAATTTGATTTCAATTAATGTTTTCATTTTAATAGAGAAAAAATATTGTGGAAAATTCGTTTAACCAATTTCATATTCGTGTGATTCTAGGTTAAGTTTTACTTGTAAATTAAATTATTTTAAATAGTCGAAAACATAATTAGTAAGGGTAACTTTGAGTTTATTTGAAAATCAGTCAACTATAATACTATGGGATTTTTTATGGAGATTCTTTTTGCTATATGGGGAACATGAAAAGAAATTAAGATTTAAACTAAAGTAATTTTATTAATATCATCATAAAATTATTTAACTTTTTAGTGCCATTTAGTAGTAAAGAACTGATTAATTAACTATGATAATTAATTACCGAAAATTTTAGAAAATTTCTGGAATTAATTCGAAAACACGATTAGCAATCTTCGGCTTTAACAATTTTAACGGAGAACCGATATTTTAATATTATAAAAATTTATTACTGTCTCAGAATCACCTAGAACTACTTTATACAAAGAGAGAAGATTTTTTTTTTAAACTTATTATAACACGATTTCTTATACCAGCTTAACATAGCCTTACAAACTTAGATTCAGAAAAAAATTCTTAAAAAACAAAAAATTGTGGAACACATTTTAATGCTAAATGTTTAATTTTCTTATATTCATTAAAATTTTTTTACTCGATTAAGATATCAAATTCATTTTGAAAACAATACAAAATAATCGTAACAACTAATTGTTTTAAAGTCGTACCTTACCAAATTCAGAGATTATAATATTATCTAGTTGTCTACAATGAACTACAGCAATAAATGGGTTAAGTTTATTGATAATAATTTTGAATAATAAAATGTTATAATTTAATTGATGTATTTTAAATACATTAATAATATTTTTAGGTAAAATAACAATGAAAATATGAAAATATAAGAGATGTGATTGTAATTTTCCAAATTTCAACCTTATTTTCGTTGAAATAATACTTGAAATGCTCTCATCATCCGTTTTATTCTTGGATTTTATAAAATTTTATTTTTAAAAAATTATTAGTGTTTTGAAAATCTTGTCAAAATAATCACTTTTGTAACAACAAATTTCCAGAAACAAAAAACGAAATCTTAAATCGAATTATGTCACAAATATCATAAATTATGACAATATTTCCATTTCTCCACTCTTTATTAAAAAAAAAATTAACTTTTAATTTTGAATGTTATACTCTTAAAATACCCTTATTGATATACATATAACAATACTCAAGTGTTCTATTATATTTGAATTTTCCCATATATAATTTATTTATTTATTTATAAATACTTACGTACTTAATAAAAAATCTCAATTTGTATGTTTGAATGTTCATATAAATTCTCATTTTATAAACCTGTAATCTCATTATTATTTATTTTTAATATTTTTTTTTTTTTTACTTTTCTCTCTTTCTCATTGTAAACGAATACTTTACGAATTCTTTAACGAACATTATCACTTACTTTACCTGTCCAATATTTTATTTTCGGATTTTTTTATTTTTTTTTTTAATTTTTAATTCTTAACATTATTTATTTATATTTTTATAATTTTCTTTTTAAAAAAGGATTAAAGATAATTAGGGTTTTTATCGTAAAAAAATTAAAATTAAAAAAAAAAAAACACAACAGTCCAAATATCCAAAATAATTTGACTGATTTCATGCCGTGACTTTTATAATTTTTTTTTTTGTTTTTTCCTTGTCTTCTTCAATTTCAAAATTTTTCACGTCCAAAATTTCAATTTATTCTCATTATTACTCTTTTTCTTTTTTATTATCATTATTATTTTTATTATTGTTATAATTCTGATTCTCCATAAAAAATTTTATACTTGTATGTATGCATGTATGTTGCCTCTTTTGTATTGCGATTTGATCCGAACTTGACATTTTTTAAACTTACAATATACAGGATACAAAATATTACTATGCATACTTATATACATATAACAATATTCATAATATGTGTATGTACCTGTGTACCACATTAAAGAACATAATTTACTTGCTTATGTACTTATATTTTTTTTTTTATATATCCAACTTACTAACATACTTTAATAATATAATTTTGTTGAAATAATATGTACGCATAATAAAAATCAATTCTCATACAAAACAAAAAAGTAAAAAATGAAAAAAAAAAAAACAAATGAGAAAACAAAAAAAAAAAAAAAGAAGAAAATTATCACAAAAACAAATTATATTTCATAGTTTTATAAATTGTTATACATACCTAATAATAAAGTACCTTTAAAATGTATTCGAACACAAGGTGTTTAAGTTGACAAATAAAAATTTAAAAATATTTGTATTTCATTTTTAAAATAATGTTTGAGTGAACGCTTTTATGTTAACTCTTTTACGCCTAAATGACATACTTGAGGACGTTTCTGTTTGCTATAACAACGTGAATAGCTATGTGATTCCCGTCTACTAATTCTGTGTGTCTATTATGTGGTACCCATAGTTAAAGTTAATTATTTTACTCTCCATTCACTCCTAAATTTCTTTTTAGCTTCTCACATTCGTATAGATTGAAGTTTCTCAGATATAACAGTGAACAAAGGGATGGACACACAGCCATGGTTAAATCGATTTAAAATTCTTTCTGGAATAAATATTTATTCACTAATATAAAGCCTCTGTATATGTCAAATTATTATTATCCCAAATATATTATATAAACTGTTATACAGAACTATATTTGATAAACTATTAACGATTATTAGTTAAATTCTTTCAATGAATAGTTTAGTGACAGTTCTTATTTGAGTACAATCACAATTATTTTTAAAATATAACACTTTTCTGTATAAGAATTCTGTTATACAACAACAAAAATCACTCTATATTATAAGTTTTAGAGCAATCTATCAGAATAAATGTGCATTTCTACACAATTATTTCTTTACGAAAACCGACGCAGCTAGAACTGTTATACGCGTACTAATATAAGTGTTATACTTATATGCTTTTAAAATGAATGCTGTCAATATATAAAAATATTTCCTTTATTTTACAATTTTGGTAACTTATACACTCTGTACAATTCATAATGAATACATAAATTTTACATTTCAAGGCTCTGGGAATTTTTAAGAAGAGAATTACAAAAAAAAAAAAAATAAAAGCGAAAAATCAAAATAATAAAAATCAAAAAAATGAAATGAAAAGAAAAAATTTATCCTGAATTTTATTTTAACAAAAATTAAACTCTCAATGGGATTTAAAAATTGTAAAAAAAAAGAAGAGGGAGAGAGAGAGAGAAGTCCGAATATATATTGCTTTTTCATTCATTTTGTTTTTCTCTTTATAATTTCACAATAAAATTCTCAATATTCTTTAAACTGAACAAATAAAATTTCGATTTATCAACAACAACAACAAACTGGTGATGAGTTTTTTTTTTTTTTTGTAAAACGCTGACATTGGAATGAATGCGATGCGAACATAATCGTTTGACTTAATAAATTATAGTAGTACATGTATATATATGTGTTTGTATATTATTACAAAGTAAGGGCCTATCGGTGGTATATACGTATAAGTTAGTTAGTCTTGAATATTAAAAATTGTTATAAAATTCGGGATCAAAATAAAATTCTCATACATTCATTTTTTTTTTATTTTTATTACAATATTTTTGTATTTTTTTTTTTTTTTAAATCTTAAAAAAATCAGGAAATGTGGTTTTGTAATATTCATATCGGACCATTAAAAGCAAGAAGAAAAAAATAAATAAAATCTCAGAAAAGATCTGAAGGATTTTGATTTTTTTTTCTTATTCTTTTCATTTCCTTTCTTATTTCATCGTTATATCAAGAGTTTTTAAGCATAGAATGAAAAGGGATACACAATATATGAGTGAACATTATACGTATATAAATAAATACAAATAAATATACGCATTTATGTATGTATGTACTTATGGTAATCATGTTGACCTCATAAATTAAACCAATTTAATATTCAACTAATTTAAGTATATGTAATGATAAGCTATATGTCCATACATTTGTACATAAGTATATATATATATGTATGTTGAGAAAGAAAAAATATTACGATTTCAGTCAGTCAGTCAAACAAAATAATTGCTGTACTTAAATACACATGTTCACATGATATACGTTTATGTGTATAACACTTTCAAACCATTCAATATTTGACTGAATTTATTTTAAACATATTTTTTTTCTAAAGAAATTTTGAAGTGTTCAAATTTTCGAATAAATCTTATGCATTTGAAAAGTTCAATAATATAATTCCGGGAAAAATTTCATCATACAGTTGCTTAAATTATTCTACATTTCGTCCCTGTTTTGATTACTCCGTAGTCTCTGCAATAGTTCCTTTCTTTATAATCAACAAATCATTCTGAAAATAAATATATTTTTGTTGGTCTTAAATTGGTAGCCAAGATCTATTTGTTTTTCGGGAAGAAACTACATTATTATAACAAATTTGGACTGCAAAATTGTTAATTATTACCTAATTTAGTAATTAGTTTTAATGCAATTAGTTTTTATTTATTTAGATTGTTATTAGTTAATTATTTTGCAATTAATCTGTATTTAGAAACACAAACCGCTTAAGTCAAATTTTTGAAATTTTGAATTTTTTTTTCTAGTTTTAATTCTTTAATTTGCTTAAATTAACAATACTTCAAGGTTTAATATTGGTGAATCTAAAATATTTCCAGAAAAAATGAACAGAAATGAAATTTAAAACTAAGCAAGGCGAAAAACAATGCTCAGGACTGTAGTGTACCTACACTTTTTTAATATTGAATAAGTTTTTAATCGGCAAAAGATCAATAACTCGATTCGTATAGATATTTTAAGTATTTTTTATGTTACATGTTTTTTTGTTCTCTTTTTCTTTTATTTTCTTGTTTTTGTTAATATTCGCCCTTTTTCATCTTTATCAAATTTCTTCAATGTTTCAGATTTCAAACTGATTTACTCGCTTACTTTTGTATACTTATTCGCTTGATTATTTACTTGAAGAAGCATCAAAAATACGATAACAAAAAAAAAATTTTTTTTTTATTTTTCAGTCGGATTTTATAAAATTTTTCTGCTTTTTTTTATGTGTTACTTTCTCAAATTTTTTTTTTTTTGGTATTTTTGTTTTTGTTTTGTTGCATTTCTTAAATTTATTGACAAAATACAGAGTGTTTTAAAAAATTTAAACGAAATTTAGCACTCTAAAGTTTAGAAGCGAAAATTTCTAGCCAATTTTATATAATATGGTTGAGAGAGGTACTTACGCACATTAATTCCGCTAGATGGATTTATATTTTCAGAATAAATGAAAAATATCAAATGTTGATATTTGAATTTGTAAATAATTAGACTGAATAACAAAATTTTTCATTCAAAACAGCCATTAATTCTAAAATTACTCCCAATTTTACAGGAACATTTCGGACATTTATACATATACATCTAAATATTTTGTATATAAAATAAATTTGAAGGTTCTTTTTTCTTAAAACTGTTAAATAATTGTTTAGCAATATGAAATATTCCTAGATCCGAAGACGTTTCATATTCCGTAACAATTTATCGGGATTGTTGGTAAATAATGTAAATATTTCTAACAGTTGTTTTCAAGCTGGTTGCTTTTTGCATGTGAATAATCTCTGCTACAATCGGATGGTCTCAGTAGTCTTAATTATTTTGAAGCATTTTTCTACGTTCCTCAATTGTCAAATTTTAACTGCAAGCGCCTTAAACGAAAGTGCCGTACATTTCAAAACTCCTATATTAAAGGTACACAGAAACCCTGCATTTATAGGAACCTTCTAAAATATTAGATCCATATTTATGGTTGTAAAAATACAATATTCAAAGTATCATAATGCTGTAAGAATGAGAAAGGCCAAAAAATATTTACAGAGAAAAAAAAAATTTTTTTTTATAACCCAAAAAAATAATTTTTTTTTTATTTTTCAGAAAAGGACTTTTTTTATTCATACATTTTTTTTGGTGTTTCCTTTTTATTTTACAATTTTCTTCATAAATACGCAAGCATATTATGAATACAATGTTTGTATATGTATGTTTGTAAATATACAAAAAAACTGTCAATAAAATATGAAAAATTTGTTTTTCTCTTTTCTTATTTTTCGTTTGTGGGAATATTTTTTCTTAGTACGTACGTATGTATGTATACGTATCACAATTTTTTTATATAGTCAATGATAAAATATAAAAAATAAAAATGTGCGTACATGAGTATATTTTCATAAATATAAAAAAAAAATTATGAAAAATATACAAAAACAGAAATATAAAAAAACAAAAAATTCACTCCTCGCAGCTGAATTTGAAACCATAAAAAATCTTTCAAAATATGAAAAAAAAAATTATGCTTTAAATCGCCATCCTTCTTTATACAGAAGATGCAAACGAGCACCATAAAAACAAGAAAAAAACAAAAACAACATAACACCCCAAAAAATATTGAAGGCATTTTAAATTTTTTGAATCTTTGAAAGTGATATGAGGGTGAGCTGAAAAAATATCAAAATATAAATTTCTCCACTATCATTCAAGAACATCCAAATGAACAGATAAGAAGCAAAATATTAAAATACATATTAAATATATTAAGTCCATAAAATTACAGTGAAACTTTTCTAGTTTTAGCCAGTCCAGATATGAGAAATGGAGACAAATCAAAAAATAATGGAATAAGGAAACACAATAAAATATTTTTAAGAAAACTTAATATTTTTAAGAAGAAAAGTAATATTGATTCAAATGTAACCTATAGAGAGTTCAATTAAGAGGAGTTTCACTGTACCACCAATGGAATTTCTTAAATCTTAAATCAACAATTTAAACTTGCTGTTCTGATTTAATAACTTAGAATACTGTTACGTTCTAGCTCTTCTATTTGTGTCGTATTTTTATATGAAGTATTTTCCTTCCTATATACTGAATGTTTTGAACGCTTTAAACTGATCCTCATAAAATAGTGGAACTCTGTTGTGATTTTTAAAAATTTGTTATCCCGGAATAAAAATCAACAAATTTAAGTATTAAAGATTTAACACTAATTTATATTCAATTCAAAATCCAAGTAGCCGACAGGCAGGTGAAATTAGGAATGTAAATACTGGACACACTGTTTCTCGAGTATTATATACATTTGGCGTTTTTTATAGTCTAAAAATAAAGGCGCTATTTACCAGTATTCATCCTTATTTTTTGTCCACATTCATTTGTGGTTAATGAGTTGTCATAGCCGGCGAGATAACTTTAAATAGCCGTAAAATTAATGTTTTCTCTAAAAAGAGCAATTCCACTTATTTTTCATTTAATTCCAGCAACTCATAAGTAACTACATTTACATTTGCACACAGACTTCAACAATCATACACACTAATATACAAATGTAAATGTAAATCTAGTACGAATCTTATTTTTTCCAAATTTTCTAAACCTCTTCTTCGTATTGTTTTTTCTCCATGTAGTTCCAGGTTATACCAAAAGTAAAATTTTCTTAAAAAACAAAAGATTTTTTATTCGTTTTTGCTTTGATTCTTAGTACTATGAGAAATTTTTGATAAAATTTTGAAATTATTTTCGAACAAAACATAAAGAGGACAGAATTTGATTTTTGAGCCCTTCTTATTTCTTATTTTTTTTTCTATGCTTTTGCTACAATTTATGTAGTTAGTGTTCGTCATCTTCGGTTCTAGAACTTTGTTTTTGTTTAGTACCTTATTTTTGGTTAGTTTTATTCAAAAATTTCCAAACAACATACACACACACAACATATTTCTTTAAAGTCAAAAAATTCTCATATATACTTCGGAAATTTTTGTTCTAAGATTATTCAAGACGTTTCTGCGCTTTACACTAGAAGACAACATTTCAAGTACACGGTAGATTCCACATTTTTTTTATTACTTAATATATAAGAAAAGAGTGTTGTTTTCTTTCTCCTGTATCTCTACCATTATCAAATCTTTAATTTTGTTTTTCTACTAATTCTTGAGATTGAAAATAAAAACTATACAATTTCTTTTCTTTTGTACTCAAAGATTTTAAAAGAATGTACGGATAGAAAGAAATGCTATTGTTGAAAATAAAAAAAAAAAATAATAATTTTCCAATGTCATGCCAGTGTAAAAAGAATTACATGAAAAAATAGTAGATATATGTATAAGAATCATAAAATTAAATGATAGAAAAAGAGAGAAAACGGAAAAGAAGAACAGGTCTTTTTCATCAAAAAATAATCATCAATATTTTAATCATCATCATTTAATTCTTACTCTATACTATATTTTGTAAAATTATCAATATTATTTTATATGGGACGATTTTAAATTGTTAATTTTTTAAACGTATAAATAAGAGTAAGAAAAGAAAATAGATACAAGCAGAAAATTAACAGGGTAGCCAAATGTAACTATATTTGTAAAAGACAAGAATTTAGTGAATTTAGTATGTGGCTTTCAAAAAATAAATTCGGACTAATTACCATTTATTATGGGAAATTTTCTCTTATGGGAAATATACAGCCTTTACTAGAGGGGGAAAAAAAGTAAATTGAGCATTTTGGATTAACAAAACTCTATAAAATTTATTGTTAATTTTCGACAAAAAACTGTCCAAGAGAAATGCAAAATTATTTAGTTAAATATCTGATCAGCTGATTTTATGCTCGCATAAATTCAAAACTCCTGTATTAGCAAATTAACAATTTTAGCGCAAAAATTTTTGTAATTTCATTTAAAACTCAATTCTGAAATTACATTTTCCACATATTACAACTTTTCTATGGTTAAACAAAATGACTACTCCAAATATCATTTGTATATCTCTTTAAAATTTCTGTCATTGCTCGCCTAGAAGCAAAATCTGTATATATAAGCAAACAAAATTTCTACAATTTTCGATGTGCTTATAAGCGGGTACAACTGTATACCGGAATATGGATTACCATAATAGTATATATATACATAATATATGTATTTGTTATACTACTTCTTATTTTGAACATTATCTTGATCCATTGACATATTGAATATTCTTATATATAAATTCATTTATTTCGGAATATGAATGATTGTGGAAAAAAAAGTTGCATTGTGTGTGATCGCAAAAAATATTTTTATACATAAATCTTCTTCGTTCTTATTTCTTTTACTACTTTTTTTACTTATTTTTTTTCCCCTACTATTATTGCTAATCTATATATAAAATGTATGTATGTTTGTTGGTAAAATATTTCTGTACCCACATTCATGTAATCGTGGGAAATCTGTCGTCTTTTCTCTCTGTGTCTTTTCAATTCTAAATATTTAAAGAGTTTTAAAATTTTGCTTTTGTTTTTAATGTGATGCGATAATAGTAAGGTTGTATTCCACTTTTCACTCACTTTGTTGTTACTATTATTTTTTTATTTTTTTAATTTCTTAAATGTTATATTGTAATTTTTATGCTAAAATTATGTTGTTTTTTCTTTATATTTTTATTATATTGTTTGATATCAGTCAACATAATAATTTTTTCTTTTAGTATTAATTGTTTTGAAAATAAGAATAATTGTTTTGAATTTTTTAATAATGTAAATTATTAAGTGTTATAGGGTAAATGCACTAGTATCAGAATCGTTTGAACATCTTCTAGACTTTAAATTTATTTTGATTTCTCAACTAGTACAGTTATAAGGCACATATTTAGAATGTTTGCAAAAGTGATGATTCTTTTCAGTAACAATATGATGTAAATACAGTTGAAAAAGACTGATTTTTACCCTATTATGGGGTTAGTTAACGAACACTTTCATTTTCAAATATCCGGACATAGAAATGATTTTTTTTTTTGTTGAATTATTAATTTATAAAATTGAATTGATAAAATTGCATGGGTAATATGTAATATCAGCCGCAGTTTTCAAACTGCCATAATAAATTATTGATCTATAGCTCCGAAAGAATTAGATTGATTTACTTGAATTTTCAAAAATGCAATTTTACACAATATATAAACATATCTTTTTAATTGTATTTATTTTTGAATGGTTTTCCCAGAAAAATTCCCATTTTAGTGAAAAAAAAATAGTATAGTGTTCGGACACTAGTATTTTTACCCTATGTTTATATATTGAAGAAGATGTTTACACGTATGCACTTATATTATATATGTATATGAAGAACAAAATGATATACACAACTGAGTTTGCAATGAGTGTTTGTTTGTATATTAACAGTTTAAATTTAATTTAAATGAATTTATGAATGCGAGTACAATAACATTTTGATTAAATATTATCCAAATAATATAGAAGAATGAAAATTAATTTATGAAAATAATAAGAAAACACATTTATCCGCATATACATTCAAACACACACATATATTTGTGAGGTGTACATTTGTATGCACATCTTATATTTTGTATATATATTGGGGGAGTTTTCTTTCATGAATATTATCATTTATTAATACAATAATAATTTTCTTTTCAAAATAATAAGAAAAAATATAACAATTAAATTATTTTCTTAGACATTCTTTGCGCCATCTTATGTAAAAAAAATACTAATAAATTCTCATCATTCTTTCATTTCACTCAAATAAAATAAATTCTTTTATTTATAAGCAAATTACTATGTATATATAATGAAATGCAAGAAATAATTTTTAGATTTTTTTCTTTTTTTTAAATTATTAAAGTATAGAGGAAATTCTAATAATACAAGAGTTGAAGAAAGCTAAGAGTTGAATTGTAATTCTACATAATAAAAATAGTATTGATAATTTAAATAGCAATTAAATTATTTATAGCTGTAGGATAGAGATTTCGAGGAGTTGTAGGCTGATTTTGATTTAACTTAAAAATTTACAATACGAAACTTGAATTTTAATAATAAATTTTAGGTTTTTTTAACTGAAATGGTTATTAAAACTATGAACAGAATTTAAGACTGCATTGGGTTTTAAAATTCTATAGGAAGCTTAATACAACCTAATTGTCTAATTTAGTTTAATATTTAATAACTAATTTTTATGGTATCTTTTACATCTAAATTTTTCTCAGTGTACCCACATGTACCTAGGGCATAGTCTTTTCAATTACATTATATTTATCAATTTCTTCATGAATTACTTTTTGAATTCGTTATGTTCTATAAAATCTTGCTGAACATAAAAATATTTACCAAACACTAGTCCTATATTCAGACTATATGTGTTATGTTCCCGTAAAGAGAACGACAATCAAAATTTTTTCTTATTTAACAACTATACTTTACACCGCGTAGTATAGGAAATATGGGAAGTGAAACATTGGCATAGGATTTGTTACCATTTCTACATTCTTGTACATTCTAGAATTCTGCGTTAGTTATGACCGTCCACAAGTTCTTCTCCCAGCAGTCCGTAATTTCGCATGATTCTTTAAAAAGGAAAACACTAAACACCACCAAATTTTCAGTAATTATTTATTTTTTTGTCAAATATAACTACTTACAGTAATTGGATTAATTCGAACAAATGGGTTTCGGTAGCTCCAATTCAACTCAAAAATATTAACATCAAATATTTAAAAAATTGGTGGAGTTAGCTGTATGAAATTTGGTTGACATGGTCGATTTGGTTGTAAAACTTGACACGTTCAAAAAGCTGTCATACAATCCTTAAAACTAGTTTTAAATATCTCGAAACTACTTCAAGTACCTTAATGGAATTTAGTAAAGTAAACACACTTAGTATCGAATTATTCCCTATACACGAACAAAAATTTTCTCACCTTCACGACCAAATTTTTTCTCACTGAGTTTTGTATTTATTACAAATCATTTCATTAATTTACACAAATTTAAATCCCTAAATCTTACCTACCGATAAAAAATAATTAATTAATTTAATAATGAATTAAATTAATATTATTAATTCGATTCAAAAAGCCAATTCAAAATTATTAAAAAATTTTCTTTTTAATACTCCACAACATAATACATAAAATAATAATTATTATCATTTAGCTATATATACATACATAACAATTTATTATTGTCTACAAAAAACCTTAATAACATTAGTGTTTAAAATAATCAAACTATTCGCCTAACAAGAATAAATTTAAAAAAAATAAAAAAATGATAATTTTTAATCTTATCATTTGCAAAATTCCACCTGTCATTGAAAATTTCATCTTCACATCAACATACATATATATTATAATATATTGACATAACATACTGATATAATATTTATACATATACATACTATATTAAATAGTATATTAATAGCATAATAGTATAATAATAATTATATTAGCCACGCTTAATATTTTTGTATGTTAGAAGCCGCCAAATGTGTTATATTTTTATTTGAATTTATTGTTATATTAATATATATATACAAGTATATTATAGAAATGTCAAATCACTAAATAAATATTAAAGATAGTAGATTAACTACGACTTAATATATACATTTATGCTTAATAATATCTAAAATTATTATAGTTATACATACATACATACTTACAAACAATTATATACGAATAAAAGTAAATAAAAAATAATTTTTTTTTTTTATAAAGTACATTATTATCCATTTATCACAATCTGAGTATATACACACTCGTATAACAGTTAAATACTAGAACACTCGTATAACAGTAATATGTATGTGTATAATTAAAATTAGAAAAAAATTATTTTGAATTTTTGTTATTTAGCAAAAAAAAAATGTATATACAAAAATAACGCAATTAATTTTAAAAATAATAATTAAACAATTTTTGGAATTAAAATATAGTAGGTACTTTGATTAGTGGCAAGTGATTTGTGATCGATTGTACTTTTATAGTAGTGTATTATAAGAAATTATTTATTTACAAAATTACAAAAAGATAAAAAAACAATTAAGTAGCTTATAATAATATAAAATATAATATTAAAAATTAAATTTTTATTTATTAAAAAATTTGATATAAAATAAAATATTTATTTGAAACAAGTAAGTGCATATTTATTGAAAAAATTTCATGAATTATGAAATCTACTCTCATTATATCATTGCTTTATACAGAGCCTTATTCTAGTTGTCGAAGTAGAGCGACAATTGTCGTCACGACTTGAATTTGATATTCTAAATGGCGATTACAGTGACACGTGTCGTGGAATAGCGGGAAAATGTGTTTCAGGTATATTCCAGTTGTCGTTGTAGAGCGACACATGTCGTAGTGAAACGACGTTTTTTGTCGAAATGTATTTAACAAGTGACAAGCGAGATGGATACACCAAAAATGTAAGTTTAAACAAAACAATTTAATAAAAATATAAAAAATAATAAATTTTGTAATTTAATACATAAATTAAACCATATAATATATAATTTAATTTTTATTTTTAACTTAAAAGTAACAACAAGGAAGCAATTTGAAGGATTGGGAAATTTTATGACGGAGAACGCCTTTATTGCGAAAGGCCTTAAATTTGCTGAGAATAGCTGCATAAGCAAATGCGAGTTTGATGCAAAATGGAACCAGCTAACAGAAAAGCTTAATAGCTTGGGTCCGCCCATTAGAAGTACTGCAGGATGGCAGAAGGTAATTTTAACATAAGTTTAATTTAAAATTTAATTAATTTATGTAAATTTCAGGTAATTTTCAATAAAGGAATCATGAGATGATCCCGGATTATTAGCATCCACATACCTGATGCGCATTTTATGATCGCAAACCTTTAAGTCACATTATATTAAAATATTAAAATTGTTGTTTTTTTTTTTCAATTTCATTACTCTCGGAGTCTGATGAATCCATAAACCATAATGCAAATGACGACATTTTTTATTTCCCTCGGATTAAAAATATAAATATATACACCGAATTTTTTTTTTTAGTTTGAACTTTACTCGCCAAAATTTCTTTTTAAAATGTATCAATTTCACTTGAAACGTTTCATTTTCGTTTATTTCTCGCAGTCACGTCACTCGACAACTAGAATACCACATTTCAAGTGATGTGACAGCGACAACGACAAATGTCACGTAAGTGACGCGACAACTAGAATAAGGTTCACAGTATCGGTCGCACAACTTTGTTGCTCTCTCTCTAAATTTATTTTCTCTCTTAAAGTTTATAACATTATTAAAACTCAATTAACAGTAACAAATAACAATATTTGATGAGCAACAGTACTGTTATTTCTAGTTTATAGAGAGGGGGTATTTCAATTCAAAGACCAGGAGAATTTAAGCATAATTAATGTAATTATATGATAATGTTAAACATTTCTAAGAAATCTTTGGTTTATGTATATTATCTGGTATTCTTGTCTATATTCATATAACACTACCAGGCTCTGAAGATGAAAAAAAAATATGGTTGAAATATTTGCTCTTTGCCAGTAGTGCATCTGATCAATTGAACAGAAGAGTGTCGGGTTCGAACCATAATCAGGTCACTATTATGGAAATATATTTAGTAAATTATATTCATAATATCTAATACTATAAATTAGAAATTGACCCGTATAAACAACATTCATACGAACGCATGGTTTCGGAAATTAAATAAACTATTGCAAAAATTCATACAAATTTCGGCTATATTCCATTATTCGTTAATTTTCGGGATTCGTGTAATAAATATTGAAAATTATATTGTATTTCGTAATATAGTCATCGAAAATAGACAGATTATCGAAAATTTGGTTAAATAATCATGCATCTCTTGGAAATATTGGTTAAAATTTAATGATAAAATAAATTAGCAAAGCAACCAAATAAAAATATTCAACTGATGATACTAGTATGAAGAGATTAATTCAAGCTTTAAATTTCAAATTTTTATGCAATTAGAATTGACTGGCAAATGATATTTTCAATTATGAATATTATTTCTCATAGATATCACATTCCCGTCTCATTTTCTCAAATTAATTTTTGTATAAACCGGTATAAAATTAAATTATACGTATAAATTACAAATCTAAAATTAAAAACAATATTATGCAATAACAATAAACAATATTATAATGATAAATTATTCTTAAGTATATATATATATATATATATTGAGAATTGATAACACTTTCTATATTAATATTTTCTATTGACGGACGATTAAAATTATTATTTAATTTTTTAGTAATAGCACAAAGCTAAGCGATCATACGACAAGTGTATTTCTTTTGTTTAATAATAATAAAAAAAAAATAATCTCTCCAATAACTATTGATTATCTATTTCTATTAATAAGATTGCGGAACTTTTCATATTTTAATTAATAAATAATTATTATTAAGTATAATACTCTCTTATATATTTGAGATTTTACGTTTGAGATATTTAATAAATCTTATCATATAAATTAATTAAATCCATTTGAAAATAAAGGTCGAATAAAAAAATTTTTCGATTATTATAATTCAATCTTAATTTATAAATTTCTTACAAATTCTTCCTGCTTAGAGTTAATTCTGAATAGATTATCGAAGGGAATAGGAAGCATTTATAGTATTTTAAACTGAAAATTGGAAATTTTTTTATTATTCAAATATGAAGCTGAAAAAAGAACGCCCTCATTCGAAAATTCAAGTGCACTATTTTGAAAATTTTAATATGGGGTTGATTTTACAAGCAGTACAATAGTTAAAACTACTCATTTCTCAAGGGAAAGAACGTACCATGCACGTTCCATATTAAAATTTCTAAGCTTAAATTATTTTGGAATTTCACAGCTTATTTTTACTTTTCCTAATGAATAACATTTTATTTTCCATAAAATTCTAAAATTTTCGACCATTTTTCTTCCACTTAATAATAAGGTTTCTATCAGTTAAAAACACTAAAAAAGAAAAAATAACAATAAAGCAAGAATAAAAAACAAACCAAAAAAACCGCGAAAAAATACTTTTTTTTTTTCAACTTCATTTCCAAATATTAAATATGTAGCTAGTAAAGAAAAAAGTTAGAAAATAATAAATCGCAAGATAAGACTCCAAAAACGTAACGAAAATATTTTTTTTTTTTTTAATTATTAGAAACAAAAAGCTTTGACATTTTTCAAGTGAATTTTTTTATCAGTCACAATTTTTTTTTTTTTTTTTCAAAAGTTTATTTGTTCTAATTATTCTTTTGTTTTTTTTTTGTAGAACGCGCGTATACCTTTTATTCCTGTATAATATACTATATAATAGAAATAAACATATATGTGTAGTATACGATTATTATACCTATACTTCACAATACTAAATAAATCAAGTGATTACTAGTTAATTTAAATTTATAAAATAAAATTCTTTAATACTGGGTGATTTATGTATGAGAATTTTTTTTTTTTGCTATTTGTTATATTGAATTTCCAAGTAAAAACACAAGCGTTTCAGACAGAATAGCTCCCAATTTTTTTGTATTTTTATGTTTTGCGTTCCGAACAGTCAAAATTTCACCATTTAAACGCTTTTGGTATATTTTGCTTTTCGAACAAAGAAAATTATAATATATTGTTTTCTGTTCGTAAAATTGACATTCTAGGCAGGCAAAATTCATCCAATTTCAGAATCCGGAAAACCTCTGTTTTTTTTTTGTATATTTTGCGTTTCAAACAGACACAATTTTAATTTTACTTTCGAGTCGGTATGTTTTGCGTTCCAGACAAAAAAAATTCCATATTTTATTATCTTACTTGGTTGATTTTGCGTTCCAAAAAGGAAAAGTTTCATTATTTTCCCAGTTATGGCATATTTTACATTCCAAATATGTCAAGTTACAGAATTTTGTTCTTTTGACTAGAATTGATATATTTGACTTTCCTACTGGCAGACAAAACTCCAATTTTTTCTTCCTTTTGAGTTTTTTTCCTTCCGAATCGGTATTTTTTGTGCTCTAAATAGCGAAAACTCCACTTTTCCGCCCGCTTTGGTCTATTTTCCGTTCCAGAAGGACAAAATTTCAAATTTTATTCTTTTTTTTCTAGATTTTGCATTTCAGACAATCAAAAATTCAATTTTATAGTCCTTTTTGATATATTTTTCGTTCCAGACAGATGGAATTAAAAATTTTGTTCCATTTGGTATATTTTGCGCTTTCATTCAGATGAAAATCCAAATTTGGTTTGTAGACTATGTTTGAGGCAATATTTTTGAATTTTTTTACTATATTCAAACGAATTTACCTCGTACATTCATTCTTTTGATTATAAAATTCCGTTCTAATTTCACTTGACTTTTATTGTATCCAATATACACCCTGTATTCTACATTATTAATACCTACTTATATAATAATAATTCATATATAAACAATAATTTAAAAGTATATCAGAATTTTTAATAGTAAAACTGTATAATAGAAAATATATTAAAAATACTTTGATTTTTATTTTTTTTATTTTTAATAGCCTTGTTTGCGTTTCAGTTTATTTTTCGCTTATATTATACAATTAAATTTTGTGATCGCGCTTTATTTTTTTTATGACAAATTACTCGCTAATTAAAAAATCAGTACCTACGTGTAATTTTATATTTTTCCTTTTTTTTTGTTTTTTATCAATTTTTTTATTTTAATTTTTAATGGTCCCATTATAATTTGTACTTTTGTTTTCTGTTTTGTATGCCTACGTACATATGTGCAAATAAAAGTATGTATTGTATACATATATGTATATATAGGTATGAACATTTTAACTTAAATTATTTCGTCAGATTTTATTACCTTAAAAAAGAAAAATGGAATAATAAAAATCTTCTATTTTTTTTTTTAGAAAAAAACATTTTCTATCTTATCATTATTATTATCAAATGTATGTGTGTGTACATACGCATGAATTAATTTATATAATATGTATGCATGTATAGCTTTGAAATAGTTCTACATTAATTGGAAAATCGCAATTTTAAAAAGTTCTAAATCTTGAATGTGTTCACTGTGTATTGCTCAAAAGTAAAAGCCCTTTTATATATTGTGTTAATGTATATTTATGATTCTGTACTTGCAATTTAATTAATTAGATTCGAATTAATAAAATATTTAATTAAACTTCATTGTATATTTATTATTTACAATTTTGTATATACTAGTTAATACAAGATATAACACATTTTTTAAATTAAATTAAAAGATTCTGATATTCTTACATATTTTTAATTTAATTACCGAAACTAAAATGATTACGTTCTCATATTTTCAAAATCTCTTAATCTTAATATAAAATTTGCTATTTATAAATCAAAGACTAAAGAAAATTTATTCATTGGATTCTAATTTAAGACAAAATTCGAAAAAAATTTATGGTTGTTATAAGACAGGAAGACAGATTTCTATAACAAATACTCGTATATTCAAAAAGACATCACTTTGCAGTACTTTGCAGCATAATATGATAGGCAATTACACAAAGTAACGGTAAATCAAGCCTGAAATTTTCAGTTACAATTTATTAAAAATTGATGTTATAATTGACGGTAATTTTCGTTGTTCAACTTTCTATTCATACTTTGTTGTGCTTTTTTGAGGGTATTTTGATTGTAAAATTTCTTAATAATTTAGAATTTTTTGGAACCTTTACAATATTTTCTATATTATTCTTGATTATAACGCTGTGTTATGCTTATTTCGAATTAATATCCAAAATATGTATATGCTATTTAATTTCATTTAACACTTTCAAAGCAAATACTTACAACAGCCCTTAATACAGCTCTTATAAATATTAAAGGTATTAAGAGCAATATTTCTCTCTTCATATTATTAAATTCATATTTAACACAATTTTAATTTAATTTCTAAATTTTCATGTAAAATAAACCTGACTAGTTTTCATGAAAATTCCATTTCGAATGAAACATAATATTAAAATCATACCATTTTCAAAAATTCATTTCTTTGCCTCACTAACAAAATTTAATAAAATAAGACTTAGGATTATAATAAAAAAAAAAGCAAAATTTTTAACAACAGCTTTACAATGGTTAAATTAAAATATAAAAGAACAAAAAATATAATTAGCAAGCATTAATAAGTATAGGTATGTAATTCGAAATGTAATACAAAATAGTATACAGAGCCTAGCATATACACACGCACACACATTTACGTACGTATAAAATTGCGTTGGCATTATAAGAAAATAAAAAAAAATAAATATAAGAAAAAAATTATGTTTTTTTTCCTTGACCACAAGCTCGTGCATAAAATTATGGAAAAAACCAAAATGACAATGGCACCCTTTTTTTCTCTTAATTTTTTTTTATTGTTTTTGTTTTTTTTACAAATAAGCTTATAAACATTTGGTTTTTAATATTTTTTTATTTTTCGATTTTAATCACCATTAAAAAATTTATTATGACTTCAAAAATTTTTCTTTCATAGCCTTTAAATTTTTTTGTTGTTGTTGTTGTTGTTATTTTTTGCGTTTTTCTTTTCTCAACTTTTATATTTGCCCTTTTACATTTTATTTTTTTTTTTTATTATTTTCTTATAGGTGTATTTTATTTTTACCGAAATAAAATTTTCGACAATTATTAAAACAAAAAAAAAAAACTTCCAGACACACACAAAATACAAAAAAAAAAAAAATTAAACAAGAAAAACCAACTGTCTTTTTTTCACCTGTTGTTACGCATTCACCTGAAATTCTGTGTGTTTGTTTCGTTCTTCTTATTTTTCATATTTTTATTTTTTTTTTTTTCTTATTATATGATTTTTGTTCTTTAGTGCTTTTGATTCTTATCAAAAATATTAAAGAAAAACACCAACAACACCAAAAACAACAACAGTAATAAAAATTACGTAAAAATTGCAAAAATATTAAAAAAAAAAATTTACTAACATACGATTATTATGGCTATACGGTGAAAAGAAAAAAAAACAGCAAATTATTTCCATGGCACGTGTGACATTTACTTAAAACTTAATTTTACTCATAAAGTATAATGAATGCATTTTATACCTATACACCTACATGTAAACATATGAAATTGTATATTGTATGAAAATTAATGAATGTGTGCGTGTATAATAGTAATAATAATAATAAAAATAATAAATTTGCTTGTAATATTCGATTATTTGAAAGTAATTTTTTTTTGTATATGTATAAAATGAAATTAAGAAGCAATATTAATAAAATTATAAGATCTGGTCAACTAAGGGATATTTGCTCGTGAGAACTAAGTTAGCAAATTTTATAAAATACTTTTCTCATAGGTTTTAGATTTGAAAAATAAGGGCCGAAAAAATTGTTGTAGAGATTTTGGAGATATTTTTTACGATATGAAACATGACCATATTGAGTGAATTATTTTTGAAGCCGAATACCGAGACCTTGCACACGAAGAACCAGTTCCAGTAGGCCAATCCTGTTTATTTTCAATACTGATCGGGGTGCCGTAAAAATATATATATATCTGCGTCAAGTTATAAAGGTTATATGCTTAATATAATACCGAAAATCCGCAATAAATATCGACATTATGCAGTATAAAACCTAGAGTTTCAGCTTTTTTAACATTAATATTAAAAGAAGATTTTAAAACTTAAATTTTCCGAATCTATAATAATAAAATTACGATTTACAAATATTGACCTTAAAATTGGAATATATACTCTGAATAACTGCAATATTATTCCGTCTTATTAAATACACGATACGTTCTATTCTAAAATGTTAAACTGCGTTTATCTACAGCTCATTTACGTATACATAGAAAATTCTCGTATTATCTAAAATACAAACACCATTTTGTAGGAATTAAAAATTGCGGAAATATTTATTATAAATAATTATCTTACATTGAAATACTTGATATTCCAACTGAGAAACCAAGACATTGTGAACGTAGCATTATTAATTAGGGACCCAAATGAACTTTATGAATATTTTGTGTTCCATGGAATTCCTCCTATTCCTAAACTAAACAGTATATGCTATAGAATAATTTTATAATAACAATGCCCGACTATATTATAAACATAAAAAATAATTTTTATTAAAAAAAAGGAAATTTAATAAAATAATTGAAAATTAATAAAATATATGAAGCGTATACTATATAATAATAGTGTATAATATACAATAAGTATATAATAACAATTATATTATTAATATTAATAATAATGTGCATTATAATGCATAGTAACACCTTTGTTAAACAAGAAATACCTGTGTCATAAAATTGTTATTCTTTTGTTATCGTTTTGTTTTGTTTTTTTTTTTTTTATGATCTACCACCGTTTTAATTAAACATATTCTTATATATACATACATTTCACATACATATGTATATTCATATTTGCGTTGAGCCGGACTCAGGCCAGTAAAACATTATTATCCTTTATGTATTATTCAATTATATTAACTTAAAATTAATAAAAATTGCATGTACATGGCGTTTAATATTTTCTATACAAAATATATATATATAGGTATAAGTTTATATACATATACATATAATTTTGTAGGTTGCATCTCATTGAATTTTATTATGAATATGACGGTAGTTTTTTTATTATAAGACCACAGGTGTCAGATATATTTAAAATAATAATATAGCCTTTTTGATAATCCATTTAGGATTCCAGTCGATTAAATAGTTTTTTTAATAATATTATATAATTCAATAACTACATAGCTATCCATAATATTTTTTTTTTATGATATATTGGAACGCTAAAAGAGCAGCTTATATTCTACAGCTTAGGAAAAAATATAATTTTGTATTAAAATTTTGATAATAAAGAGAAAAATTCCCAAACTAGATGATGATTTAGCATTCATGTATCTTAAGAATGAAAGTTTTTTTTTAATAAATAACTGATAGTTCCAAAAAATCGCGTTAAAAACACAATTTATAAACAAGTTCTTGTTTGAATGCTTAATGCTCTAATGTGTGTCAAAGGCCGATGATGACTTATTCAATAACCGCCTTATGCGGTTTTCAAAATTGCGCCCTTCTGCTTTCATAGTAATGAACAATATCCATTGTGGATTGAACATCTCAAAATAATATTGCTCTTGTTGATTTCCAGCACTCATTGCATATGCCTGCTCTGCATATATGGTAAATCCCGCCTTGAATGTATCATAAGTTGAGATTTGAACTGATACTGGATAATTTATATTTCTGTATAGTTCAGCAATTAACACTTAACCTGACTGAATCGTATTAGCTTAAATGGTAATTGCTGAATTGTCTCAGCTTAAGACTTAATTGTACGATAATACAGTTTCGTTTCCATGGCGTTAGATTTACGTTAACAATGTAAGAGTGCATAATTTTACAAACAGTATTTTAGAATCGATTTAGAAAATTTACTATACTTAACTACTAAAAGCGGGCCTTATTCACACATACATTCATAATATACCTGTACTTTTAAGTGCACGTATACTTAAAATTTTATGTATGTAAATATAATAATTTATTACTAAACAATTCGACTCAATATGGTAAGAAGTGAATTTTTTAACAAATTAATCAAAAAAATTAATAAGAATAAAGAGTTTTCTTTATTAAAATTTTTAAATAAATGTATGTAAATATTATTTAAATTAAAAACGATCTATATATATACATATATGTATGTATATATAGATGTAAATTGTGTTTACATATTTTGTTTAAATAATAAACATGTTTACTTTTATCGTTATTATTTTCGTTTTTTTTTCATTTACTTGTGGTTTTATGCGACTTACTTTATGAATTAATTATCAGAATATGCCTACATACACATATAAGAATTTTACAGTAATTTTTTTTTTTGTGTGAATTATTAATTTTAGAAAATTAATTTTTAAAATTTTACTTAACATACAAATCGTGTACAATTAAAACAATAACAATTTTTATATAAGAAAAATTTTGTATTAATAAATTAAAAAGCAAAGGTAATATCGTAAATAAAAAAAAATTATTTATTCAAATAAGGGTTGATTTCTTTTTAACGATTTTAACATACATACATTAGACAAATTAGATATTTAAAAAAAATTAAAAATTTATGGGAAATTTTCGATCTAAATTATTGTGCTAATTGCAACAAACTCGTTACTTATCCTACTGCTTAACAAAAACCCCTTACTTGTGAATTGCATAGTATACAATGTGCCACAAATATTAATACAGATTCAATGAATATTTCATATTATTGTAAAAGAAAGTTCCATATATCGCAATAAATTTCCAAAATATGAAATTTTTCGAGTATTGGAATTTTTGCCAAAGATTGTATGTTATAACAATTGTTTTCTTGTGGTGAAATACCCTATTGTACTTTAATTAAATTACTAACATAGTACATAATTTTTAATGCTTGTTGAAGGTATTTTAAAATTTGTTCTCCAAAATTCTCTTCATAAATAATAATTTTTTATTATTTATAATCTCGAAACAGCAAACTTTTCCACATTTCTATAACAGTTAATAACTAATGACAAATCGTATGTCATAAAATACCTTAATTATTTATCGTAACTCATTTGCTTAGCCGTCAAATACGATCATAATTATTAAGGCTTCTTTAATTTGTATTTTTGTTTTTCCTCATCCTAAATGTATGCAAAAATTTTATGCGTTTTGTTTTATTAATGAAAATAATTCAAATAGTGTAGCAAGTACCACGAACGACTTATATTGTTTTTAAAAGCAGTATTTTCACTTGTTGACGGAAAAATTGGTACTTCAAAAGGCATTGGTTTGATCCGAATCTAAATAAATTTAATTTTATAACAACATAATCCATTTACTTTTTCCAAATTTATGCAATTTTTCATTAATTATTTGTTATATTAAAAATTTAATTCGAAATTTTAAATTTTAAATTCATAAAATTAGAAAAAAAATATTTATTTTTTTTTGTTGGAAGTCCCACTATATTCATGTGATATTTACCAATAAACTAACTAGTTATCAAACTTTTTATAATTTAATATTCATTTTATAAATATATACATATATATATATAAGTAATAAATTAAGTAAGTTCAATAATAATAAGAAAATTTATTATAATTGAACTTTAATTTGTAGTTCAAAAGGCGCAAAATAATAAAAATGTCATATTAAAAAAGCTTATATGTATAACTTATTATACTTATATATTTACTTCAACCTAAACACAAATATTTCAATCTAGAAATTATAATATACTTAAGTATATAAATTATTTTTTTTTTTGCAAATCTATTGAATCATTTCGGAGCGCGGTTAAAGTTCATAGTTTTTATTTTAATTAGAATTCATTTTGCTAGACAAGATTTTTTCATATTATTTTCATTTCTTATTATATTCCTGCTGTCATTTTAAATTTAGTATGTACTTATATGCTAATTATATATTTAATTATATGGATAATATTTTTAATAGTTTACCTATAATCCTTTGTCATAATAAAATTTAATAAAGTTTTCAATAAATCCATTAAAAATGGTTTTTTCTTCAAGTATTATAATATATTATTCAACTATACAGGGTGTTTCCCATTTGGGTGGCAAATAATTTCAGAGATGATTTTGTGATAAATTTCCAGCAAGAAATTGTATGGGTAAAAAATTGCATGTATTAAAAAAACAATTACAAAAAATTTTTAAGAAAATTCTAGTTTTTTTTTAAAGAAAATTTCAAAAAACATAAAAAAAATTCTGACTTTGATGAGCTGTATATCGAAAACTATGACTTAAATCAAACTGATTGTAGGACCCAAAATAAAGAGCAATCAATTACCTGTAAAACAAGTCCAATAGATAGTTATAAACATTTATTTATATCCAAGAGAAATTGAGTAGCTTAAAGAAGTAGCTTAAAGAGAAGAATATCGGCACTTTCCCCTTCCCACCCATACAATTTTTTGCTGGAAATTGATCAAAAAAAAACATTCCTGAAATAATTTGTCACCTTATCTGAAACAACCTGTATAATAATTAATGTATAGCAAGGTGTTTATTATATTTATATTAACCAATTAATTCAATTAGTATAACAAATTATATTTTATTATATTTGTATACAGAATATACGGCAGAAAATATTTTAAAAATTTTATACAAATATATCAAATTGTAATAATATTATGGTATACTATGGGTACTTTTAATTCTGAGAAAATATTGTTATATGTAAATTTTTATCACTACAATTTTATTTAAGTTATAATAAAATATTATTTATTACACTAAAGAATAATACTAATAAAATACATTCTTGCGTCACAGATCTTACATATTGAGAAATACTCAAAAAGTCTTATTAAATTATTGCTTCAAATTATATAATATTACTTAAAAAAAATTTTCAATATTTTCAATCATGACATGAGTGTATAAAATGTCATTAACCTGATCATGCCTTAAAGTCTCATACATTATAATGTGACATCAAAATTTGTTATATTTAATTATTTATGTTATAATATAACACATTATGAATATTATTATGTAATGTATGAAAAGTAAATAAAGTTGGGTCAAACCAATGGTTTGCATTGTAGCACTTTTCCCTTCAACAAGTGAAAATTCTGCTTTTAAATACAGTCTATGTATACCTACCAAACTATTAAAATTATTTTCATTCATATACAAAACTATTTCCAGAATTGCATATATTTAGGATGACGCATATATGCAGTGTTTGAAATAAAGAAAAAATTAATATAAAAAGGGGTTAACATAACGCTCGATTTTAAGGGTTAATTGTGTGAGTCAAGAAAAATAATTTTCTTTTTTAATTTCATGGAATTTACCGTTAGCTTTTTGTGTTTATAAAAATTTGGAAAAGCTTGCGGTTTCGGAAATATAAGGTGTCAAAAACTCAAATTTTACGAATTTCAAGAGGTGATAACTTGAGAGGGGGTGGAGATGGAAAAAATTTTTCTTCTAACGAAATGAACTATTTGTTAATGTCTAAAAGCTCCTAAAATTTCAAGCTTCTACAGTCTGGGGTCTAGAAGAAAAACGACATCAAAAATTTAGAAAAAAAAGGACTTTAGATAACGGTAAATTTGAACGGCCATTTTGTTTTTCTAAAGTTTAATTATAGTATATCGCGCTAGGGGAAGCAAGCCACCGCCTTTCTGCGTTTGCAAAATTTCAAAAATGCTTATGGTTTCATTGCAACAAATATTTAAAAAAGGCCATTTTTAGGGTTTTGGGGGGGTATAACTTCTAGAGGGGGGGAGATAGGTAAAAATTTTGTTCTACGGAAATAAGTTTCTAGTAAAGATCTATGCACGTATGAAATTTCAGCTTTCTATCTTAAAGGGTGTAGAAGTTTTGTAAACAAAAAAAGTGTCCACGGACGGACGGACGGACGGACGGACGGACAGAGTGAAACTAATAAGCACTTTTTTCAAAAAATTTTTTGGAAAAGTGCTAAAAAGAACGTAAGAAATTTCGAATTAAAAATGTGTGTTTAAAGTTAAATAATTATTTCTTAAATATTAGATTTTTTTTAATACTATTTTGCTGTTGGGATTAGCATAGGGCTAGTGAATGATATCGTAGATAGATGACTAGCCTACCGTAGTTTTTTCTCTATATTAAATATTTAAGGTTATTGATACTTATTGCTTTATTTTTCTGGTATTTTTTGTATTGAATATTATTGAAACATGGCAGTTAATAGATATTAATTTCTTGTTTTATATAATGACCTGATTAAGATTTGAAACTGAGGCACTTAAAGAACCAGTACATTTACTATCTGTGCCATTGGTCATTTGTCAGAAATGTAAATTTTGATTTTCGCAAGACTAGAACAGTAAGTAAATTTTATTTAGATTTTTTGGTTAATTATAACTAAATTGAGTGAATTTATGCGTTATTTGAGGTAACGTTTAAAATACTGTATTACAGTATAAATTTTAATTAAAGAATATGTAAATGGTAAATTGTGTACAAATACTCGTACCTACATGTTACAGCAATTTTGAAGTCACTATAATAAATAATTTGATATTTATTTTTAAATTATTTCTTATGATCCTTTTGCATAATCACTCTCAAATATCAATCGCGAATAATTCAAATATTTGAAAATAATTGAAATTTGTTGTCATCTCATGTAACTTTTTTTTGCAAATCTGAAGTAATTAATTTATTTGTAACGATAGTTGAAAATTTGAAAAGATAAGAGTAAATATTTTAAATTTTCATGTAATTTTTCTTTTTCTTATACCAAGTGAAATTTTTAAGTTTGGCAATGATTTAAACAACAAAGTATAACAAGCAAAGAAAAAAATGTAATTTCTAAAATACTGAAAAAAAAAATTGTAGTTTACATAATTAATTTTTATTAAAATCCAAAATTTCACCCAAAAAAAACACACACACATTCTTTTCTTTGAATTGTTTTCTTTCGCTTCCTCAATTTCATTTCAAATGTTTTGACATATTAAATATTATGTTTTATTGTACTATATATAGCTTTCATTATTCAAAGACCAAAATACCGAAAATTTTCGGTATTATTATGGAAATCCATAATAATTTAAA
Source organism: Condylostylus longicornis (assembly GCF_029603195.1). NCBI lineage: Eukaryota > Metazoa > Arthropoda > Insecta > Diptera > Dolichopodidae > Condylostylus > Condylostylus longicornis. The sequence continues at coordinate 15,308,335 of NW_026578007.1, forward strand.
CCATTGTTCATTGTTGTGAAAGAAAAAAAACTTTGAAACTCTAATTGTTTTAATGAGAAAAGGCGACCAATTGCAAAAAAAAAAAAAAAATTTGTTATTTTTTTATTTCCTAAACTCTAATTGTTGTAAACATACGTAAAGAGAAAAAATTTAAAATCATTCATCCCACCAAAAAAATTTTTTTTAAAAAAAAAATTTTTAATCTACAAAAATCTGACAATACTGTTATATTTAATTGAAGAAAAAATGCAACAACAAAAAAAGAAATAGTTATCACCTTAAAATTACGTTTTATATAAGTAAACGTATATAGTTTTAACCCTTTATTGCGTATTATGATTACATTTGTACGGATGATTTTTGGTTTGTAGTGTCATTCGACTATGATTTTATGACTTGTTCTTAATACAATAATTTGCTCAAAACATCTGAGAAAATTTTAATAAACGCGAATTATAAATAAATTGCTGTTAAAATTAGTTTAATATTGTATATAGTAAAATTTCAAAAATAATAGAATTAACTTGAAAACGTAAATTTAGTAATATTATGCAAGTCATAAAACGTCTATACCTATAATCCATACCGAACTGATTTAAATTATTTAGAAATAGAATTTTAATTGCTATAATTAAGTTAAATCAATGTTCGATTTGTTCTTAAATATTTCCTTAAATTTTTATTTTCAATTAATTCCTTACAAGTTTAAATTCGGAACACTATTACGAAAACATGCAAAATGTGGATTAATGGGAAAATAATACTTTAAATATTATCTTAATAAAAAGAAGTGAATTAAGAATATATGAAGTTATTATAACAGTCAGTTATATTGAGATGAAACCTCATTTACAAATATAATAGTTGAGTTAAATTCATCATTGCAATAATTCACTCTTATAATTCACATTGAGTTGAATTGTATAATAATTTATATTTATGGAACAGGAATATTAATATCCGAATAAAATGTAGTAACTGCATCTATTTATCATTTCTATTACCTATTTGGCTATATATACCTATATTTTTAAACTAAAATACTGACACTTACATAGCTGTTAACTGTATATACTTAATTACATAAATAATTAAAAAAATTTTTAGTCGCACTCTGGGGTTAACAAAAAAACCTTGTTTCATCAAAATATTTTGATAAATTTTCTGAATTACCAGCAACAAAACAAAAAAACTTAAAAAATATTTTTAAGAGTACAAATAAAAAATTTAAAATTTTTGAATTTAATTATTTTTTCTTTTTCCAAAAGAATTGTTAATCTAACCTTTTTTTTTTTTTTTTGAGGTGAAGAAAGCTTAAAATCTGGACATTGATCTCATCAGATTCTTATACATACAATAATTATTATAAAATATAAAAATTACTTAACGATATCTACATTTATTTACTTAACTTACATTTTATATATACGAGTTACGACGACTGTTACGAGTCTGATAGCATAAAAAGAGCGTAAAAAATTTACATTTTATGATATTTTTTTTTTTGTTTAGCTCGCTGATGGATTAATTTGAATATTTGACCTTCTTCATTTCCTCTACACTTCTTTTTCTCCTTCGTATGTACCATCTTTCTCGTCTTCTTACACCCTCTTCGCTCTTTACAGATATGAGAAATTTTAAGCAAAACTCTATTTTTTGATTACATTTTACTAAGTTTGAATAAATGAGAAAAAAAATTGTTTTATTGTTGTTATTACAGTAGATTTGGGAGAGATAATTTTTTAAGGTTTTCTACCAAATTTTTTATTATTTTATAAAAGTTTCATTTATTATGTGCTTGATGTTCTTCTCACTTATACATTACAGCATTCATATTTTGTGTTTTAGTATTGTGCGTGTTATTTTGATAGTAATTAATTTCTTAATTGAAAATAGAAAATAAAAAAAAAATCATTTAAATATTTTACTAATGAAAACATTACCAATATTATTTAACATAATTTTTTAAGTAATTTTTTTTTATTTAAAACGAAAATAGATGTAGTTGACCGTGTCAACTCTGTGGCACTTGTACGAATAAATTATTTTAAATTTCAGAGATAATTGATTGAAAAATGACGGCCACATTACCGAATTACTTCGTTCAACAGCTTTGTTATCTTAATAGTTTCTGGGCTATGAGCAAATAGGTTATGAAGTTGTGTGGCAACTACCACAAATTTCAATGATTTTCATGAAACACAATAGCTCCAATAATATATTTTCTTGCGCAAACCATAGCTTTTATAATTTCTGGGATATAGTCCAATAAATTTAGAAATTGTATGGCAGCTACTTGAACCAGTACCTCGATCATATCCAATTTAAATAGGGTTCCGGCATTTGCCACTATAAATAATTTATAAAAATTTGATTAGCTCAGTTCAATTAGTTTTTGAGTTATAGTTTGGAGGAACAGACATACATAGTTAAATCGATTCAGAATTCAATGCTGATCAAAAACTTAAACTTGTGTCTAGATATCTCAGACTATTATTTCTTAGCGTTACAAACGCTAAGGCAAATTTTGCATACATTTCAAGCATGCATTCGTTCGAATATAAAGAACGCTGGCGATTAAAATGCGGGTGAATTTCTTAATAAAATAGTTTTAATGTAAAATTTTTTTTATGATATCAAATAAAATTAATTATTTGTTCAACACTGCTTGAATATAGAATGTACATGAACTGCTAATTTATTTAGAAATAAGGTTTGTAAATGGTTATCTTACAAATCATTTTTCACTTTAAAATTAAAGTATGCCATTTGAATAATTAGAAAAAAGAACACAATAAATTTTATTGCTTAATTAAAATATAAACAGAAAATAAGATTTGTGAAAAGGTTTTCTTCTAAAAAATTAATTAATCACTTGGCAGATTGTGAACCTTTTTATTAAAAAAATTCAATTAATAAAAAGAACCTTTATTCTTATAACACGTGTATTAGATGCATTTAAAATGAAAATTAAAAGGAGTCGTGACAAATTGATAAAATTACGATATTATAATAATACGATACAGATTATTTAAAATATTTAATTTCGATACAGAGACAACTACAGAATTGAGCACTTTTTCAAATTTTCTTCAAGCAAATTTAATAATAATTGTTATTATCAAGCTAATTGGAAATAGGCTTCTACATTAATTGAAATGTTAAACTGGAGTAGTTAAAAACTCCAATTCATATAAAGAAGAAATGTTTGGCATGTGCCTGCGATTATAATGAAAATTTATTTTATTTAAACATAAATTAATTAATTTATGTATTTATATAAGAAATTAAAAAATTTAAAGAATACAGCATAAGTAATTTAATTTCACGATAATTTCTTACGATAAAAGCAATTCGAAATTAATTTCTTAAAAATTATTCGACATGTGGCATTATATACGTTATTATTTATGTAGGTTGTTTAATATTAATTTCATGTTTTTTGTATTTTCGAGAATATAATAAAAAATTTTCTTCGAAAAAATTAAAATATCAATAATATATTATTGATAATGTTAGTAGTTTTCTCATTGAATACTTAAACTTTTAAATTATAATTTTATACATCTACTTTATTAAGGAATTACAATTAAATATAATAGTATAAAAGTAATTATTCGAATAGAGAGAAGCTATTTTATTGTTTGAAATTTATTTAATAAAATAACAGAAATTAAGAGTAATTCAGTTAAAATATTAATTTTAATTTCAATTGAATGAAACTAGTTAATGAAATATTAACACAGTATCACCACCCTTATCAGGAACTCTCTAGTAACATCTAGAAATTTTAATCATAAATTCTGACGTAATGAAATTCATTATAACTAAAATTTCGACTGCATATATTATGTAATTTCTTCATAATCCGTACAATATTAACTAAGGGTTTCATGTTGGGGATGTAAAATTCCTGTTATTCATTCTAATGTCGTACACATTCATACAAAATTTATATTCCTCTCATCAATGATTCCAATCGCTATTAAATTCTAGTCTACAAAATATTGAATGGATTTTTAAAATACTTTGAGTTTTAATTATAATATAAGCATTCCCACTATGGAAAATAGCCTCCGTTGCCCTTGTTATTTGTATCTATGAAATTATAACTAATTACTAATAATCATAGATAAATAACTAAATATTATACAAATTAGTGTTGTAAATAAGACGTACCTATAAATTTCCAATAAATTCCAATAAATTTTTACAAAACTCTAGATTATTCGACGGATATTTCCTGCTCCTAATAGTACAAAAATTCATTCTTTAAACTTTCTAATTTTCATTGATTAATTTGCTGAGAATAACATATACATATACATGAAATATAACAATTCCAACACCATTTCCTTTTAGAAATTTCACACTACCCATATACAAATTTTTAGTAATAATCCAATATAAATGTGAATAATCAAAATTACATAAAATTTCCTATAATAAATACTAATATAAAAATATATAAGAAAATCAAATTTATAAACAAACATAACCTATACCTATATAAAATAAGAGAACAAGGAATGAAAGGAACACAAGAAAACTTGTTGATAAATCGATGATAAATCGAATTAATACATACATGAATTGTTAAAAATAAAATTTATGAGAATCGATTTAATTCTACATGTAGTAGCTATATAAAATATTTCTTTATAAATATTGTCTACTTATATTAGTATGAGAACATGTAAAGACTCAAATATATAATTTGTTAAATTAATAATAAAAAAAAAACAAAATTAATAGTTATATATACACACACATGTTAAGTGTTAAATTTCTCATATAATAACGGTAAAAAAGTATAGCACGAAAATCTTTAATTGACAAGGAAATCAAAATTGGCAGCTATAATTTAAGTGTAAATTAGGTATTTTTACTTATTTAAGTATAACTATTTACACGTAAAAATATTTCCAAAATGATAAAGTAAATTTAAATATAATTAATTATTAAGAAATTGATAGGGGGCGCCATAGTATTAAAATAATTGTTATAAAATTTTTTTCTTTAAATATTATTATTATTACAGTGGGAAATGGGGGGGCCAAGATCAGTTTGTTATATAGAACTTTAAATATTCTAAAAGAAAATTCATTCAATCTTCTTATTCTGCTGCATATCCACATATGGTTTAATGAAACAAACGTGTATCTTGATTTACTTTCCAATTGTTGTTATATTCGTCCAATTTCTAATATTGCGTAACCAGGGAATTTGTTTTCTTCCTACGTCTCTAGGTAAAACCTTCAATTCTTCCCATGGATTATTAATAGCAAAAGCTCGTACAGATATAAGTATCTGCCCCCTTACAACATGACCAAAATAAGCAACTTTCTTTTTTTTGATAGATAGAAGAAGTTCTATTCATTTAATAAATTATTTAAATTGTTACGGAGAATAGCTACCTTAATATTAATTTTATTAATTCCTTAAAAATTTAGTTCTCTGAGTTCTAAAATGCTCAAATACCGATAGTATTATGAGTTAATTCTATTCAATAAAAGTATTAATGGTTGAATAACTCAAATATCTTATTTATTAATTTAGAAATTCAAAAAACAATTTAAAGCCTTTTTAAACACATCTAACATGATATAAGACCAGGAAAATAAAAAAAAACAATTTTTTTTTTTACTTGAAATTTCAAAAAAATTGCATATCATCAGGCGCAATTTACCTATTATTTTATTTTTTCTATAATGCAACTGTCATTTATTTATTTATTTTGCAATTATTGGTAACACTTCCATTATTAAAATATTCTTAGCATATTTCAACTTGTGGTCCATGTTCAGGCGTCACTTATCACAAAAAATTCGGCAATATCAAATTTGAATAGTAAAAAAAATATTTATTTTGAAAAAATTATGAATATTTTTACCTTTTATGGAAAAAATTTTATAATTTTAATTAAAAATAAAAGGTAAAAATTTAAGAAAAAACAAAAAACACATGATTTGTTAATTCAAAATTTTTTTAAAACAAAAAAAAAACTATAAGCAAAACAAGACACCCACATACTTCACTTTTATTGTTACACTTTCTACAAGTATTTCATTCATTAAATATTTAAATATATGTATATATGAAATTTTTGTATATGTTAGAAGCGCTATCTATATTTATATACTATGAACTATAAATATAATGACAATAAAAGCTGTGACCAATGCGTAATCCGAATTATGCATAACAGTAAAATTTTCGTAATCATATTTTGTGTTTTTTTTTTTCTTCTTCTCTTTTCTGCTTCTGTTTATAATATTTTGTTTCTGTTTTTTTTTTCTCTTTGGTTTTATTTTCACCTTGTTTCTCTTTTAATTCCTCCACCTACAATTGACTTATTAACTGAATTTTTTTTTTTTCATTTTACTTATTTTCTTGTGTTATTGTTGACGTTTTTTCATCAAGGCTTCTTTGATTCATCAAAAAAAAAAAAAAAAATGGGGACATAACAAATTGTTACTATGTACCCATAATTCGTTAATAAGTAGAAAAAAAAATAAATAGAAACAAACAAGTTAAATTAATTTTGTAGATTAAAAAAAAATTGTTTTTTTTTAAAAGTTATGAAATGGCAACACAAAAAAAAAATAGAAAAAAAATTACAAAAAAAAAAAATTATTTTTTTTCTTGTTATTTTGCTTTTATTTTTAGCGTTTATGAAAAATTTTTTATGTTTAATGCAACTTAAATAGAAATTATTCCCTAATATAGTAACAAAATTAAAACTGGATTTCAAAAAAATAAGAAAATAAAAAAAAAAGTAAATGGAATTTATGATTTTGTGAAATGAAAATCTAAAACAGTGATTTGAAAGTAATAAGGCAAAACTTACAGTGATATTCAGAAATGGTCATATTATTATTGTTAGTATTTGCTCATTTATAACCTTGGTTACAGTATAATCTTCTAAAATAAATTCATATTTTTGTGAATTTCAAATTGAAGTACTCTAAAATCTGCTTATTATCCAAAACCATTAAATTAAAAAGATTTCTGCGATTTGAAAGAAGACTTCTGCGAAGTAAAAGAGAATAACATTTATTGGAAATTTTTTTTAAAATTTTGTTTTTTATGAATAACAGATCAAATACGGCACAAAAAAAAAAAAACAGAAAGATACTTTGGTCATGACTCCCGATTAAGAGTTGAATTCGAATGGAATATATTGGGAGAGATTTAGAACGGAATTCATCGTGATGGTAACTCCACAATAAAAATAGGAAAAGCAAATTATTAGTAACCCTATGTGCGACATACTACTATACTATTACAATGAGGTTTTCATTATCGAATATAATGTATCAAAAAACTGGCAGATATTTGATACTTTGAACAAATATTTGTTAAAAACCAATTTAGTCATCTTGTAAAAAATTATAGAAATGTTTTAGAATTTCTGATTTTAATAAAAATTTGCTGTGTACAATAACATACTTCCTAACACAAATAAAATATTCTACGTTTTTCATATATAACTAGCTCTGCACCTAGTTAGAATTGAGTTATAACTCGTATTTAAAGCTTTTCTATTGCATTAGCTCTTGTTCATTATAATTATTACTATGTATATGATTCGGCATTAAATCACATAAATTATGCGTAAAAACTGCATTATTTAATGATTTTTCTTAAACATATTTTTGGAATGAGCCTTTCGAATGCAATATTTTGAAAACACACATATATAATATGCGATATGCATTCATTAATTATAATTATTTTCAATTAATTATAATAATATTTTAATTAATACAATATGTTAAACATAATATAATTATTTTAAGTTATTATTCAAACGCAAACATACTTATTAGTTTTAAAAAACATATACACACAAACATACATATAACATACACTTAGTATGCTGACATTTTATTTATATCTCATAATAATTATGTTAATTTAAAATTTTTTTTAAAATAATTTTAATTGCGTATTCAATTCCGGTTAATGGTTGTCAAACCCCTACTGTTATATTTATTTTCTAAATTATTCACTAAATATTCTTTATTACAATTACAAACACAATATTTTATTAACTTAATTATACAGCCTATATACCAGTGGTGACAAAGCTCGTTGATAAGTTTAAGCCATTTTTCAAAATTTGAAATTTTTCAGGAATCACAATTAAAGCAAACTTATCCAAAATTCCATGTTACAAATTATAGTCTTAGGAATGAGTAGTGATACAAATGATTCTCTTCTAACCCAAATATCAACTGTTCAAATAAAGGTTTACAAATTTAAAATCGGCCTCGACTATTTAGCAACTGTTTATTTTTCATTCGCGCAATTTTCGCTGAGTTATATTATTCAGAATGATAATGAAAATTATTATAATGTTGCACTTATGCTGTTACATATTTATTTTTCAGTAATTTAAAAGACTTTTGGTGACATAGGGAACGGTAATAATTTTTTTTATAACATTTATTGAGAGACAGAGAGAAATTGCTCAATATGGCCACCCCTGCCCTATACTATTATAAAATCACAATAAATAAATACTCTGATTTAATGAGTACATGTGTAAAATTATTTCTAACTGTATAAATAATAAAATCTCCTACAAAATCGCAAAAAAAAAAACAAAAAAATTAAATAAAAATTTTTTTAAATATTTTTATAAAAAAAATTATTTTCTATTTCTTTTCATTTCAGGTATGTTTTAGTCTAAGAAAAAAAAATCATAACTGTTATATACAAGTTAACGTTCACCTTTCTATTTCAATCTCTATTGGCATGCATGTAAGTAAATGTTTGTGTCTTATAGAGCTTTATTTAATTTTTTTTCAACTTAATTTAATAATTCAATGAATAAAAAATTAAGTAAGTTATGAAGTCCAAAAAAAAAAAAAAAGAGAGTTAAAAATAACAATAACAATAATAACAGTAACAAAAATAATAATAATAATGTAAAATAATAAACTACTAATCGTATTAAATCTCATTAAATCTTTTCTTTTCTTTCATTTCAATAGAAAAGAAAAAATGAAAGAATAATAATAAAAAATAACATCTTTATTACCGTTATACTGTTTTTATAATAGAAATCAACTGTTATGTGTGTATAAGTAGGCATAATTGTACAATAAAACATTTGGTACATAACTACCTTGATTATACCTGTAAGTATATACATAACAAATTCATTTTATACAATTTAATGTTGTAATAAGCAAATATCCAAAATTTTTGGGATGATTCCCAATATTTTACGTACAAAATTGTCTACACATTATTGCTCTCTTCATTTTATTTACATATTTTAAAATTATTCATCACGACTATTTCACATTCTCTATACGAGCAGCTTAATTCAATTGAATACCACATTGTCCGTACATAAAACTATTAAATAACTATTGTATGTACCTTCTTAATTATGTGGTTTTCTAGCTAATTTACGCAACTTAAAATGTTGCCCAACATGTTGCATTTAAAAGCCATTACGAAATATTATCAGTAATAACAAATAATTTTTAATAACACTTACACAAATAATGTATAATGTGTCTCAAATAAAAATAAAGATTTTTCAACAAATTACGGTAAAATATTAACGAATTACGGTAAAATATTAACGAATTACGGTAATGTGCATAATAAAAATACTATATGCACTATTTTTGAATAGTGTCTTGTTTTTTCCAAAGAACTTTATTCACTTTATTATGAAAACCTAAATCTTACATAAAATAATTAATAAATCAATAATTGGTACATACTTTACTATAATAAGAGATGACATACATACATACCGTGACCAAAATTATAAAATTTATAATATTTTTCACTAATAAACATTTTTAAAACCATTTACAACTTTGGGAATAACATCAAAATCCAATATGAAAAAAAAAAGCCACCGCAAACTTCATGAACGACAACAATTGCCATATGCCTAACTTTTTCTTTTTCCAAATATATTCGTATTTCATGATTTCCAATTAAAAAATAAAGAAAAAAATCAAATTGTAAATGATAAAAAATTTAATTTCAAATATTTATATGTAATTTATTTTAGCATAATTTTCTAAAAAGAAAAAAAAAAATTATAAAACTATAACTAACAATCAAAATAAAACATTAAATGTAAAATTACAATATACATACATACAAACAACCTTTCACATTAAACTAATGATTAATTCACAATAGTAGGCAACAAAAGTAACTCTATTTTAACTCTATGTTGTATTTTGTATATAAAATGAAATATTGTGAAAGTTATGCTGACATTCGTAATCAACAAACTACAACAAATAGTTATGTACAATAAAAAATATTAGATGTGTGAATGTATAATTTTTCTTTAAAATATTACAGTTTTTGCTACGTTAACAAATAATAAATATAGCGCATATACATATTTTAAATATTAAAATGAAAAACAAATAATTCTAAATATACATAAACAACAAATAATAAAATTGCTCTCGTGAACTAATACAGTAGAAGAGAACAATGTGTACGAGAGAAAATAAATTATAATTATTACTTTTTACTAAAGTGTAGAAGA